>NW_026126540.1:1807500-2410000 GCF_943737965.1 Phodopus roborovskii | reverse complement strand
GAAAGGATCAAGGTAATGAGAGTAGAAAATATAGTTACTCATTTATAGCAATGAAAATGTCTACAGTTTGTCTTCAGATATGGACAGTGCTGATCAGGAATGCATGGATGTACCCTTACAAAGCCACACTTCCTGTGAGTGAAAAGCTGAGGTTATGATACTCTTTACTGTGTTGGCAGCTCATTGGCAGCAGAAAATCCACTGTCTCCTTAAAGTAGCTTGCCATTTGAAGTGACATCAGGGAAGTCTTAGTCTCTGACAAAAAACACCCTGAGCCATGTGTGTACAAAAGACCCACTCTCAGGTCAGGATCCAAGCTCATTTTGTTGCTTTCTAATGAGTTTCAATCATTTCTTTATCTTTTGAAATACATGAAACTGGAGAGACAGACACATGTAGTTTTGGTTCATACATGACAAAAATTACTTCTACTTTGTTCTATGTAAATGCTTACCTTAGTTAATGGCTTTACAAAGGAACCAAGGAGTTCCTTTCATTTCTCATTTCTGATAGCTCACAAACAGCATGTTTTGGAACCAAGACAACCTTGAAACATTTATCTCAACCAGACTACTTTATAAGTACAGATTCCCATTTTTGTATGTAAATTACCAACTTTATTATTTTTCTTTTTTCTTTTTTTTTGTATTTTATATACATGGGTTTTGCTTGCATGTGTGTCTTTGTATGGCTAGTGTGCCTAGTGCCCATAGATGCTAGAAGAAGTTTTCAAATCTCCTAGAACTGGAGTTATAGATGGTTGTGAGCCACCATATGGGTGCTGGGAATTGAACCTGTGTCCTTCAGAAAAACAGCAAGTGCTCTAAACCACTGAACAATGTCTCCAGCCTCTAGACTCCCCTTATGGTATTATAAGAGGTTGTTGTTTTCTTATTTTACTGCAGTAAGTTGAACTTTGGCATAATAAGATTCTGCTGTGTGGATAAGTGTAGGAGTCACTTACCAAGGATAAGCTTGCATCAGTGTGATCTTCCTATGTCAGTGTTCAATTTTATGATTTCCTGAGTGTGATTTTGTTCAAGCATATGTGTGTGTCATTTAGAAATAATATGTTTTTATTTTTCAAGACAGGGCTTCTCTGTGTAACAGTTCTAGATGTCCTGGCTGGCTTCAAACTCACAGAAATCCACCTGCCTCTATTTCTCAAGAGCTGGGATTAAAGGCAGGTACCACCATCACCTGGATAACAATGTGATTTTTTTAATGAAAAAATTCGCCAAACAGTTCTGAAGCTGGAAGTTGGGTTTTTCCTAGTTAAGTTGAATACAGTATAAAATATGACAATTAAGAAGATTACTATTTCACGGACAGGCAGCAGAGTTACTAGAATGAATAATGATCCAAGTTGGTAAACATCTAACTACTCCATCTCCTTTGATGAGCTTACCTTTTGTACCTTAGTTATTGAACAGATGCTCCTCATGACCACGTCCCATTTCTTGTGGGACCATCATGAAGGACTTCATACTACACTAAAACACGGGGAAGGGGAGAAATGCCTTTGTAAGTGTGAAAGAACTCAATAATTTATTTTGAATATAAAGTTTTAGGCTCTGTAGTTCTTTGAATGGGAAATGTCCCCTGTAGACTCTGATGTTTGAACACTTTGTTCCCAGTTTTGGTGGTGCTGTTTGGGAAGGTGTGTGGTCTTGCTGGAGAAAGTACAGCATTGGGGTTGGGCTCTGAGAGTTCATAACCTGACTGCTTCCAGTCAGTTTCCCTGCTTTGTCCTTGGGGTTGAGGAATGATGCTCAAGCTTCCTGTTCTTGCCACAGGCCTGTGACTTGTCACTTGTCATGTGTCTTTGATGGACCCTTATATTCCTGGAACCATAAGCCCAGATAAACTCTTTCCTCTGTAAATTACCTTGGTCAGTGGTGTTTTATCACAGCAACAAAAATGAAGCCAACACAGGTCCATTCTAGGGTGAGAAATACAGTGTGTTCTCAGATGTCATTTAGGAGAGCACATGTTTAAAAGTCTTAGTTATGTATTATCTTGCTGCACATAGCCACACAAAGCTTTTTAATAAATCTTTACTCTAATGAGATTTTGGAAGTCAAGCCATTTCTTATCAGTATTTTCATGGTGGTAGAGATAAGCAGATTACAAAATCCACTGAAAATCTTTCTAAAATTTCCAAGTAAGCTGGGACTTGTGTAGTACTGTTCCTGGCCAAAGATCAAAACATTGACAAATGTTTTATTTTGCATTTGTGATGGGTTAGTAGAAATAATTTCCAAAACAACCAGGAGTTGCTCAGCAGTTTCCAAGCCTGAGCCAGTGGAGGACACAGGTAGGACACAATCAACCAGAAGCCCGTCTGCCACCTTTGGTGTCTGTCTATCACGCACCATCATACCAAGCACTCCACAAGGTTTCTAGGGCATTAAAGAGAAGAAAAGCAACAGCTCAGCTTAGTGCCACACCTTGCAGATCTGTGTGTGTGTGTGTGTGTGTGTGTGTGTGTGTGTGTGTGTGTGTGCGCGCTCAACCAGTCCCACCTGTGACCCAACTGCACCTGGCAGTTGGGTGCCATTATGGAAAGTGAGTACAGGGTGGGAAAATGGAAGAGAGAGAAAGGCAGCAGTGTTCATGGGCTTGAGCTAGAAGCATATCTGAAGAGGTGAGGGTGGTGAGGAACAGGCTCATGAGAATGTCCTGCTAGCCACTGAGTCTGAAGTGATGTCTGGACCTGGGCTAATATCAAGGGCCAGGTCCTATCTGAGGCTCTAAAGCATGTAGGGGTTTGTATTGCTGCTCGAGACTCTTGTCATCAATGAGGGCCATGCATAGGCCTGTAGTCTTGGCTGCCACCTGAGGCCATATTAGTATCCAAATGTCATGCTTCCATAAGGGCCATGTCAATTTAAGTGTCCTGCACTGGCACCTGGGGCCATGGTGACATCCTGGCCTGGACTGCTATCTAGGACCATGTCTGGGTCAGTGTCCCTGCTGCAGTCAGGGTCTGGGTTGATGTCTGTAGCTTCTGAGACCACTGAAGACCATTCTGATTCCCAGAGTCTGGGATGCCACCTGGGGCCAGGTTGATGTCTAAGGCCTATGCTACAGTGGGGGCTATATGGATCTGAGTGGCTTGTGCTACCTGGGACCATGGTGACCTCAGGCCTGGGCTATGTAGCCTAGGACCATGTCTGGGTTTTGATCTTATTATAGCCAGGGTCTGTATTGATGCTCATGGCCCATGTTGCCACCAGGGACAATGCAGATGCCTGGGGCCTATGAGGGTGTCCAGGGCCATGCTGCCTTCAGGGCTACAGGGCTATGCTGATCTGGGTGGCCTGCACTGTCCTCTGGGGCTGTGGTGTCCTCCATGTGAGGTTCTGTGTCCCTACAGCAGCCGGGGTCTGAGCTTGTCTCTGTAGCTCCTGTTACACCAAGGGCCATGCATATCAGTGGTGTCTGCTTAGCTGTCTGAGACAATATTGGTCTGAGGCCATTCTGATCTTAATGGCCAGTGTTAATCACCTGGGGCTATGAAGATGTTTAGGTCCAGGCCACAGCCTAGGGGCATGCCTGTGTCTGTGGCCCTGTAGCTGCAGGGGTTTGAGGTGAGGTCCACGACTCCTGTTACTCTGGAGGGCTCTGCAGATGCCCAGGGACTGGTCAGCCACCTGAAACCATGTTGGTGTCTGAGGGCCATGCTGCTACCAGAGCATACTGATCCAGGTGGCCTGTGCTGCTACCAGGGCCATGGTAATATCTGTGACTTGGACTGAGTGGTTGCTCAGGGCCATGTCTGGGACCATGATCCTGCTGCAGTAGGGGTTTGCAATGATGTCTGTGGCCTATGTAGAACAGGAGGTCATTGAAAGTATGCTATGTTGAGCTATTCCTACCTTTCACTGGCCCTGGGATTGCTGGCCCTGCCCTTCCACCAGATAGCTCATCCCATCCTTCAAGGGAGAACTGCCCCCCCATAGGAAATATGACCCCACCCCTCACCACAGGGGTGCACTTTACCTGGGCAGCACACTACAGCTGACCCTATGGTAGGGGACAAAGGTGAGCCAAACCTGAGGTAGTGAGATCAGAAGAACTTACCTCCCTGCATCTGCCTTTGAGGAGTATGGGTGATAGAAACCCTCCTCTCTCACCCATTGCTAACTGTGGCAGGTGAGAGAGCTGGCCCTGGGGTCACAAGAGTGGGAGAGCTAGCCTTGATCCTCATCAGCTGTAGCATACAAGAAAGCAGGTCCTGCAGCACATAAGAGAGCACACAAGAGCTGACCCTGTTGTTGGAGGTTCAGGTAAGTCAGTCCCGAGAGGGTGAGACCAGGAGAACTGACCCTACTCTCCCTTGCATGCCCCCTACAGCAATCTGGAGTGAGGGCCCTGCACCTTGCCTGGGCAAAACAATGGAGTTGGTCCTGGTGGTGTGAGTGTGGGTGACCCAGATCGGAGGACCTGAGAGCAGGAGAACAGGTTCCACTCCTTGCTGCAGGCTGTACAGGGTGGGCTAGCAGTTCTGGAAAGATTGCCTGGGTAGAGAGGACGTGGGATTGCTGCAGGCTGACCAATCCAGGCCCAGAACCAGGGTTATGAGTTGTCCCATACCAACATCACCTCATCTCTGAAGTTGGAGCAAGCAAAGGGGACAAACCTACAGATCCAAATCAGCAGGATCTCCGTGACACAGGACAACAGAGGCCTTGAGCCAGACCAATGACTTGTGATGAATGGAATAAAAGATAAACTGTGTCACTCAAGGGGCCAAGCTACATCTTCCATGACAAGATTCTTCTCTCTCTCTGTTTTGTTTCTTTTTTTGGGGGGGTGTGGTGTGGTGTGGGGAGATTGCATGAGCAGTGGGCAGATGCAAGGGGACAGGTTGTGGGGAGATAAGTGGTATTGGAATGCTTGATTCTTTTTTCTTTTTATTTAAAACATTATAAATATATATACATATATAATTTTTTCTTATTTTACATATTCATCCCAGTTCCCTCTCCATCCCTCCCTCCCATGCCCTCTGATGCCCACCCCCTTCTTCCCATCCAATCCCCCCACTACTTAGGGAGGGTGATGCCTTCCAGGGGGGATCGGAGTAGGGTCTAGGACCTCTCTCCTGTCTCTAGGATAAGGCAGTATCCCTCCATGGGGAAATGTGCTCCCAAAGTCCTTTTGTGGACCAGAGATACATCCTGGTTCCACTGTCAGAGGTCCCTTAGCCTGTCCAGGCCTTCTGAGACCCACATTCAGGTGGTCTAAGTCGGTACAATGCTGGTTTCCCAGCTATCAGTCTGGGGGTCCATGAGTTCCCCATTGTTCATGTCAGCTGTCTCAGTGGGTTTCTGTAGCCTGGTCTGGACCCATTTTCTTATTACTCCTCCCTCTCTGCAACTGTATTCTAGGAGTCTGGCTCAGTGTTTAGCTGTGGGTGTCTGCTTCTGTTTCCATCAGCTACTAGATGAGGGCTCTATGATGGCATATAAGTTATTTATCAATCTTATTATCAGGGAAGAGCATTTAAGGTAGCCTTTCCACTGTTGCTCAGATTGTTAGTTGTGGTCATCCTTGTAGGTCTCTGGACATTTCTCTAGAGTCAGTTTTCTCTTCAAACCTATAACGACTCTCTCTATTATGGGATCTCTTTTTTTCACTCTTGTCTGTTTGTACCCCAACTCAATTTTCCTGGTCCCACATGTCTCCTCTCCTCCCCTTTTCCTTCCCCCAATTCCCTCTCCACTCACTGGCCACCCACTCCCAATATGCTCAGTAGATCTTGTTCCTTTCCCCTTCTGTGAGGAACTTTGTATGAATCTCTAAGGTTCCTCCTGGTATCCTAGTTTCTCTAGCAGTGTGAATTATAGGCTGGTGATCCTTTGCTCTATGTCTAAAATCCATATATGAACGAGTACATACCATGTTCCAATTTTTGTGATTGGGTTACCTCACTCAGGATGGTTTCTTCAAGTTCCATCCATTTGCCTGTGAATTTCAGGATTGCATTGCTTTTTTCCAGAGTAGTATTCCATTGTGTAAATGTGCCACATCTTCTTTATCCATTCTTTAGTTGAGGGGCATCTAGGTTGCTTCCAGGTTCTTGCTACTACAAATAATGCTTCTATGAACATAGTTGAACAGATGTCATTGTTGCATGGATGTGGATCATTTGGGTATATGCCTCAGAGTGGAATGCCAGGTCCTGTGGTAGACTGATTCTCATTTTCCTGAGGAACTGCCATACTGATCTCCAAAATGTCTGTACAAGTTTGCACTCCCACCAGCAGTGGAGGAGAGTTGCCCTTTTTCCATATCCTCTTGAGCATGAACTTTCTTTGGTGTTTTTGATTTTAGCCATTCTGACAGTAGTAAGATGATATCTCAGAGTTGTTTTGATTTGCATTTCCCTGATGGCTAAGGATGTTGTACAGTTTCTTAAGTGTGTTTCAGCCATTTTGGATTCCTCTATTGAGAATTCTCTATTTAGTTCTGCCCCAATTTTTTAATAGTGTTATTTGGTGTTTTGTTGACTAGTTTCTTAGTTCTTTGTATATTTTGGAGATCAGTGTTGGTGAAGACCATTTCCCTGTCTGTGGGCTGTTGTTTGGTCTTGTCAGCTGTGTCCTTTGCCTTACAGAAGCTTCTCAGTTTGAGGAGGTCCCATTTATTAATTGTCGATCTCAGTATCTGTGCTACTGGAGTTATGTTCAGGAAGCAGTCTCCTGTACCAATTTGTTCAAGGGTATCTCCCACTTTCTCTTCTAAGAGGTTTAGTGTGGCTGGATTTATGTTTATTTGATCCATTTGGACATGGCAAGAGACATGGGTCTTCTATACATCATCATCCAGTTGTGCCAGCACCATTTGTTGAAGATGCTTTCCTATTCCCATTGTATAATTTTAGCTGTTTTGTCAAAAATCAGGTGTTCATAGGTGTGTGGGTTAATATCAGGATTTTCAATTTGATTCCATTGGTCTACCTGTCTATTTTTGTGCCAATACCAAGCTGTTTTCAGGACTATATCTCTATAGTAGAGCTTGAAGTCAGGGATGGTGATGCCTTCTGAAGTTCCTTTATTGTAACAGGTGTGCAGGTTTTATTTATTTATTTATTTTTGGCTATCCTTGGTCTTTTGTTTTTCCATATAAAGTTGAGTATTATTATTTCAAGGTCTATGAAGAATTATGCTGGTCTTTTGATGGGGTATCGCATTGAATCTGTAGATTGCTTTTGGCAAGATTGCTTTTTTTTACTATGTCTATCCTACCTATCCAAGAACATGGGAGATCTTTCTATTCTCTGGTATTTTCTTTAATTTCTTTCTTTAAAGACTCAAAATTCTTGCTGTATAGGTCTTTCATTTGTTTGGTAAGTGTTACCCCAAGATACTTTATGTTGTTTGTGGCTATTGTAAAGGGTGATGTTTCTCTAATTTCTTTTTCAGCCCCTGTATCATCAGTATATAGTAGGGCTACTGATTTTTTGAGCTAATCTTGTATCCTGCTAATTTGCTGAATATGTTTTTCAGCTGTAGGAGTTCCCTGGTAGAGTTTTTGTAGTCACTTATGTAAACTATCATATTATCCGCAAATAGTGACAATTTGACTTCTTCCTTTCCAGTTTCTATACCCTTGATCTCCTATTGTTGCTTTTTGGCTTTAGTTAGAACTTCAAATACAATAATGAAGAGATATAGACATAGCGGGAAGCCTTGTCTTGTTCCTGATTTTAGGGGAATTGCCTTAAGCTTCTCTCCATTCAGTTTGATGTTGGCTGTATATTGCTTTTATTATGTTTAGGTTCCTGTTATCCCCGATCTCTCCAAGACTTTTATAATGAAAGGGTGTTGGATTTTGTCAAAGGCTTTTTCAGCTTCTAGTGAGATGATTATGTGATTTTCCTTTTTCAGTTTGTTTTTATGGTGGATCACATTGATAGATTTTCTTATGTTGAACCATCCCTGCATTCCTGGGATGAAGCATCATGGTTGGATGATTTCTCTGATGTGTTCTTGGATTTGATTTGCCAGTATTTTATTGAGTATTTTTGCATCAATATTCATGAGGGTATTTGTCTGTAGTTCTCTTTCTTAGTTGTGTCTTTGTGTGGCTTGGGTGTCAAGGTAATTGTGGCCTTGTAAAAAGAGTTTGGTAATGAACCTTCTGCTTCTATTGGGTGGAACAATTTGAGGAGTATTGGTATTAGCCCTGGGCTTTTTTTTTTATTAGAAGGCTTTTGATGACTACTTCTGTTTCATTAGGAGTTATAGGTCTATTTAAATTGCTTATCCATTCTTGATTTAATTTTGTTAAGTGTTAGCTATCCAGAAATTTGTCCGTTTCCTTTGAATTTTCAAATTTTGTGGACTACAGGTTTTCAAAGTTTAATCTGAATATTCTCTGGATTTTCTCATTTCTGTTGTCATGTCCCTCTTTTTATTTCTGATTTTGTTGATTTGCATGTTCTCTCTTTGCTTTTTGGTTGGTTTTGATAAAGGTTGTCCATCTTGTGAATTTTCTCGGAAAACCAACTCTGTTACATTGATTCTTTGTATTGTTTTCCTAGTTTCTACTTTATTGATTTCAGCCCTGAAATTGATTATTTCCTGGCATCTACTCCTCTGGGGTGAGTTTGCTTCTTTTTGTTCTTGGGCTTTCTGTTTTACTGTTAATTCTCTAATGTGACTATCCTCTGTTTTCTTCATATGGGCCCTTAGTGCAATGAACTTTCCTCATAGCACTGCTTTCAAAGTGTCACATTATTTTGGGTATGTTGTGTCTTCATTCTCATTGACCCAGGTTTGGTGCAATTGCATGTTGTTCAGTTTCCATGAGTTTGTAGGGTTTCTGCTATTTATGTTGTTGTTGAATTCCAACTTTAAAGCATGGTGGTCTGATAAGATAGATACAGGAGCTATTCCTTTTTTTGTATCTGTTGAGGTTTTATATGTTACCTAGTATGTGGTCAATTTTTGAGAAGTTTCCAAGTGTAACTGAGAAGAAGGTATATTTTTTTTTTTTGTGTTTGGATGGAATGTTCTATAGATGTCTGTTAAACCCAATTGGGACATGACTTCTGTTATTTCTTTTGTTTCTTTTTTTAAGTTTCTGTCTGGTGGTCTTGCCTAGTGGTATGAGTGGGGTGTTGAAGTCTCCCACTATGAGTGTGTGAGCTCTGAGTTTTAGTAGAGTTTCTTTTACGAATGTGGATGCCTTTGTATTTGGGGCATAGATGTCCAGAATTGAGACTTTGTACTGATGGATTTCTCCTGTGATGAATATGAAATGACCTTCTTTATCTCTTTTGATTGATTTTGGTTTGAAGTCTAACTTGTTAGATATTAGGATAGCTACACCTGCTTGCTTCTTGGGTCCATTTGATTGGAAGATCTTTCCCAACCCTTTACCCTGAGGTAATGTCTGTTTCTTGTATGCAGCAGAAGGATGGATTCTGTCTTTGTTAGCCTGTGTCTTTTTATAGGCATGTTAAGACCATTAATGTTGAGGGCAAGTAAGGACCATTGATTGGTAATTCTTGTTTGTTTCAGGTTTGTTGTTGTTGTTGGTATATTTACCCTTCTTTTTTTGGGGGGGGCTTCTGGTGAAGTGGGTTTATCTATTGCCTATGTCTTTGTGAGTGTAGTTAACTTTTTTGGGTTGGAGTTTTCCTTCCAGAACTTTCTGTACGGCTGGAATTGTGCATATATATTGTGAAAATCTGGCTTTGTCATTCAATATCTTGTTTCTTTGTCTATAGTGATTGAGGGTTTTGCTGGGTATAGTAGCTTGGGTTGGCATCTGTGTATTCTTAGTATTTGTAGAACATCTATCCAGGATCTTCTGGCCTTGAGAGTTTCCACAGTGTAGTCAGATGTAATTTTGATTGGTCAGTCTTTACATGTTTCCTGGCCTTTTTCTTTCACTGCTCTTAATATTCTTTCTTTATTCTGTATGGTAGGTGTTTTGATTATTATGTGGCAAGAGAACTTTCTTCTCAGGTTTGGCCCTTTCACAGTGTCCCACATTTCATGGATGTTTTGTGTTAATTTGTTGGATTTAAGATTTTCTTTGATCAATAAATCTATTTCCTCTAGTTTATCTTTAGCACCTGAGGTTCTCTCTTTAATCTCTTTTATTCTGTTGGTTATGCTTGCATCTGTAGTTCCTGATCATCTACCCAGTTTTTCTATTTCTAGCATTCCCTCAGTTTGTGTTTTCTTTATTGTCTCTATTTCAGTTTTCAGGTTTGAATTGTTTCCTTCATCTGTTTGGTTGGTTTTCTTGACTTTCCTTACTTTCTTTAAAAGATTTGTTCATTTCTTGCCTTTTTTGCTTGGTCTTTTCCTTTATTTCTTCCAATTTGTTGATTGTTTTTTCTTCCATTTTTTTAAGGGTTTTTCTCATATCATCTTTGAGGACCTCTATCATTTTCATGAATTTATTTTTTAAGTCCTCCTTTGCTTCATCTGTTTTGGTGTGTTCATATCTAGTTGGTGTAGAGTCCCTATATTCTGGTGATGCTATGCTTTTTTTTTTTTTTTTTTTTTTTTTTTTATTGTTGGGTGTTTTCTTGTATTGCTGTCTTCCCATTGCTTCTGCCAGTGGGTACAGGTGGAATATCTCTCTCTGTCTCTCTCTGTCTCTCTCTCTCTCTCTCTCTCTCTCTCTCTCTCTCTCTCTCTGTCTCCCTAGCTCTCTCTTCTCTACTCTCCCGGTGGGTGTAGGTGGGTCAGGAGTTTGATGTATGTAACTCTGGATGATCCAAGCTCTCTTGGAGGTCTCTCCTTGGACAGGTGGTTGGCGATGGGGTCCAAAGATCAGGCGAGTGTGGCCTCAAGGTGGTCCTGAATGGATAGGCAGGTCCTGTGGGCTCAGAGCAAACCCAGGAAGTTCCAAGTAGGTGAGGGGTTGTTCGACCCACACTCTGGCCCAATGCTTACCAGGAGCAGTGGGCTCAGTAGGAAAAAGGGGGAGGGCAAGGCAGGCTCTGGGTGGTTTATGGAGCAGAGTACCAGGATTGTACTATCCAGGGCCATGATATAAGGGGGAGCAAGATGTGGAGCTAATCCAGGGAGATTCCAGGGAAGGATGTGTGTATGGGATTTGGCCTGAACTGGTCCCAGACTCAACTCCAGCAGTGAGCTGATTGATGATGGGGTCCAAAGATGAGGTGAATGCAGCCTCAGAGTGGTCCCATGTGGATAGGCAGGTGTAGTGTGCTCAGAGCAGACTCAGGAAATTCCACAGAGGTGGAGGGGTTGTTGGACCTGCACTCTGGCCCAATGCTTACCCGGAGGAGTGGGCCAAGGAGGACCAAGAATGAGGGGAAGGCAGGCTTCTGGGTGGTGTATGGAGTAAAGTACCAGGACTGAACTATCCAGGGCCAGGATATAGGGGGGAGGGAGTCGCAAAGCTAACCCAAGGGGTTACCAAGGTAGGATGTGTGTGTGGGGAATTCAGCCTGAACTGGTCCCAGACTCACCTCTGTCAGAAGGCACATGATTCTTTTTTCTTTTTTCAGTGTGTGTCTAGGAGATAGGCCTCCTGGCACACCTGTGAGAGGTTTTTTTTTTTTTTTTTTTTTTTTTTTTTTTTGGTTAGAGTTTCATTCTGAGAATGTTTTCTAGGGATTGTCTTGAATAGATTAACTCAGGTGGAAAGACCTGCCCACAATTCCCTAGTATACTAGACTGTTGAGGAGAGGAAAGTTAAACAATCCTGTGCATACATTGACTCTTTTTCTCTGCCTTAACTGTCGATGTAATGTGAGCATTTCTAATCTGAAGGCATAGGTGTAAAGATTTCACTAGACCCAAGATAAATGATAAATGGGTGTTTATTGGAGAACACTTACACAGAAAATTATAAAGAACTATGGAGCGTTTCTCTGCTCTTCCTACCAGGTTGGCTGACCCACCAGACTGTGCCAAAGAAAAGCCACGCCTCAAGCTTCCCTCTTGCCACTTCCACACCGAAGGGGTGTGGCCACCATTATAGGTTCACTGGCTAGACACTGCCACACAGTTCTCGCAAGCTCCTGACCCTGTGGCTTCCCCACCTGAGGGATCATAATCTTGAGTTGTAAACAGAATGATTTTTTCTTTCTCCCTTAGGTTGATTTGCTTCAGTATTTTGTCATAGCAACAAGAAGTAAAACCAAAACACCATATACAGTTATTATTTTTATTTATTTTAATATTTAAGAATGTCATACAGGGCTGGATGGCTCAGCTATTAAAGGCTAGGCTCACAACAAAAATATAAGCATGTTAAACATTAATATAGTTTCAAGCTTCAGAACTATTTGAAAAGGGAGACAGAATTCTCCCTCCTCAGTAGTTATTTTTATTTCCTCTATTCTCTACTTTGCCTATTGTTAACTGAGTCAACAACTTCAGAAATCTCTGGTTCATCCTCCCCATGTTTATTTTTGAACAAATAAATAGAAGTGAGTCTATTTTCTTCTCTCTTCTTTTAAAATAAAACATTGGCACACCTTACATATCTTGAATTTGATCTTTCATTTCACGTGGTGCCTTACTGATTCCAATTAGTTTGTAGATGTTTTTGTTGTTCTAAATTTTTCTTTGTGTGTGCATGTATGTTCATATATGCACATATATTTACATGTTTGCATCCAGGTACTCAGCACATACATGAAGGTGCTTGTGGAGGTCAGAGATGACATTCTTAATCTCTTCCCTACCTACTATTTTTGAGACAGGACTTTTTGCTTGTCCTTTAACTCACCAATTTGGCTGAAATGTGTTGCCTACAAGCCCCAGGGATGCTCTTATCTCTGCCTTTTGCATCCTGGTATTATTCACTATGAATTTTATGTGGGTTTTTGGGATCCAAGCTCAGATCCTCTTGCTTGCTCTCTGGCCATTTCTTCCCATTTTTTATTTTTTTATAGTTCCATAATGCACCACTGTATGGATGTGCTATGGTATATGAGTATTTAGATTGTTTCCATTATTTTGCAATCACAAATTGTAGTGCAGTGAATAATCCTTTTCTTTATTACATTTTAAATTTGTGTTCTTATTTTCTGTGCATGAGGTGGGTGCATGTGAGGTGGTACATTGGATAGGTCAGAGGAGAGCAGTGCTTGGTTCTCTCCTTCCACCCTGTGGCTTTCAGGGATTTAACTCAGGTCATGGTTGTAAACCGAGGTGGAGTTTTCCTGTCCCCACCACCAGTCTCAAATAAACACAGGGAAGCTTACATTAATTACAAAATGCTCCGCCAACAGCTCAGGATTATTACTAACTAGCTCTTATATTTAAATTAATCTATTTCCATTAGTCTGTGTATTGCTATGTGGCTTGTGGCTTTATCTGTCCTCTAGCTTCTTGCTTCTTGGGCCGTTCACTGGTGTCTCTCTCAACCTTCCTCATCCAAGTCTTCAGTTTGATTGTCCCACCTAACTTTATCCTGCCTTGCTATAGGCCAATCAGCTTTATTATTAACCAATGAGAGGAATGCATATTCACAGCATACAGAAGGATTATCCCACAGCCCATCAACCTTGGCAGAAAAGTGCCTCTACCCACTAAGCCATGTAATGGGTCTATGAATAGTCTGATGTCATTATATTTTCATATTTTTGTATATGTAGTGCTGGGGATTGAACTCAGGACTTTGAGAATAAGAGGTATGCACTATATCACTAAGGTATAGTACAACCTCCATTTTTATATTTAAAAAAAAATATTAGATGAGGTTCAGAGAGATGGCTCAGTACTTCAGAGAACTTATTGCTATTGCAGAGGACCTGAGTTCGGTTCTCAGCATCCACATAGTTGTTCATAACCATCTGATCCAAAGGATCTGATGCCCCCTTCTGAGCTCTGTGGCACTAGGCACACATGTGATACACATATATACATGCAGGCATAACACTTATATATGTAAAATAAAATAATCTAAAAATAATTTTAAAGAGCATTATATAACCTTCAGGTAAAAGTTATATTTTTCTTGAATTTTAAATCTTTTAATAGATTTAAAATGTGACTTAAAAATTAGATATTTCACTTTCAAACTGAGGGACAGAGCAGGTGTCACAGACACCCCCCCCCCACATTTTCATCCAGCTTCACTTTGTTGAATATTCTTATTTTGGAAGAATTATCATACTAGTCTTTTTTTATTTTTTGAGACAGGGTTTCTCTCTGTAGCTTTCGAGCCTATCCTGGCACTCACTCTGTAGCCCAGGCTCTCCTCGAACTCACAAAGATCCACCTTCCTCTACCTCCCGAGTGCTGGGATTAAAGGTGTACACCACCACTGCCCGGCCTATAGTAGTCTTTTGTTTCATGACTTCTTTGTTACATTTTTGGCATTGTTGTTCTTATGGAATGAATATAGGAATAGGGTTGGATGCAGTGAAATCCCAGCCTTTAAAGACTGTGAGACAGATGAATACAAGGCCAGCCTGAATACCAGAGTGAGACCCTTTATCAATAGACATGGTAATGTAGAGAGATGAAATTTTGTAAGATCCCACCACCCAAAAATAAATAAATAAATAAATAAATAAATAAATAAATAAATAAATAAAATTCAGGCAAATAGTTGGGCATGGAGGCACAAGCCATTAATTCTAGCACTTGGGTGACAGGAGCAGGTGTATCTCTGTAAGTTCCAAGACAGCCAAGACCATATGTAGAGTGACCCTATCTCTAAAAGCAAAAATCAGAACAAAACCCAAAATAAACCAGAACAAAACAAAACAAAAAACTCTACAGAGGACTGCTGGGAGGAGATTTATTCTACCCCAGTCTGTCCAATGCAGAGTGATTAGCCTTGAAACTATATATACACACAAAGAATAAGAATGGACTCATTAGGTTGTTTGTACACATACATACATACATACATATATAAACATATATATGTATATATATATAATACATGTATGTAATCATAATAATCAAAGAAAAAGAAGCTATCAACTTGAGTGGGGAGGGGCATAGGAGAAGATGGATGAAGAGCAGCTGAGAGAGTTGAAGAAAAGAAAGGGAGGTAGGAAGTGATGTGATTCTATTTCAACTAATACACACACATCACACGTACACACACACACACACACACACACACATTTCAAACTGACAATAAGGTCTGAGTGGGCAGAGTACTTCCCTAGAAGGCACAGTGCTCTAGGGCCAATTCCTAAGGAGATTTGTTGTTATTGTTGTTGCTGTTCTTGAAACAGGATCTCATTGGTTAAATCTGTCTGGAATTTCAATGTAGACCAGGCTGACCTCAAACTCACAGAGATCTACCTACCTCTGCTTCTCTGGTACTGGAATTAAAGGTGTTTACCACCTCTCCTAGCATGCATTCACACACTGAAGTTATTTTCACTCTGTTTTAGTTAGTTTTAAAGATTTAAATTTGTTTGAATTATTTTATATAAGACAATTACACTTTCCATAGTAAAAGTTACCAAGCAAGGTATTTTCAGAGCTATTCCTCTAGATTTCAAGCTTCCAGGGTTCCCAATCCTTGAGCTAGTTTATATTACCTGTAAACTTGATATGATCTAGAATTACCTGGAAGGAGAGTCTCAATGACAGGTTGTCTAGATCAGGTTGCTTTGTGGGCTTATCCATGGTGGATTATCTTTATTATGTTAATTGAGATGAGACAGGCCATGTATTTCCTGGGTTTAGTTGTAGACTATGTCATAGAGGAACAAGGGAGTTAGGAAAAGCATTCATGCCTTTCTCTCTTTCTGCTCTTAGCTATGACCAGCCATCTCATGCTGCTGCCATTGTGTTTTCTATGCAATGAAGGAATGTAACCTGGAGTTATGAGCCAAAATGAACCCTTTCTCCCCTAAGTTGCTTTTTAAAAATGTGTGTGTGTGTGTGTGTGTGTGTATGTGTGTGTGTGTGTGTGTGTGCCTCATGTGTACAGTGTCTGTAGCTGGAATTACAGGTGATTATGAGCCATCTGATGTGAGTGTTGGGAACTGAATTTGGGTCCTTTGGAAGAGTAGCAAGTATTTTTGACTGCGGAGCCATCGCTCCAGCTCCCTAAACTGATTTTTTTCAGAGTGCCTTCTCACAACTACTGGTAACGAAGCTAAAACAATTCCTACAAAGGCATCTGACTCACCAACTATACTAGATTATGGCTTATCCTATCTTTTATTCTTTGATGAAAATATGAAAGATTTTATATATGTAAACATTTGCTTCTTTGTAGTGTGATAGCAACAATTTTCTGTGAGCAGTGCTCTGTGCTATGGTCTATTAAGCTTTGCATCCCTGAGAGTCTACCGATGGCGGTTTCTGTAGCTGTACTTTTTATGCTGCAGGCACTTTGTTGTCCAGGGGCATAGTAGACTGGGAGAAGGAGAGGGTATCCACAACAGAAAGAAAGCTGCAGATGCAGGCTTGGAGAATTTTGTTCTGACGGAAGTTGTGGGCAGCTGGCACCGGCTACTGCTCTGGGCTGAAGCTGAGGGGCAGAATGTTTGGAGTTTGTAAGGAGACTTGCAAGCTTTCTGGCTATCTAAGAGAGCAGTGAGTCACGACGGAGGTGGAAAGCTGAATTCTACCCACGGACTGCCCAAGGACTGCTCATAGCTCATCTGTCTTAGGTCAGTTCCAGTCTAGAAGTTGGTGGACAGAGGAGAGAGGATCATGACTGGCCAGGCTGCAGTGGAGTGGCTGACTCAGAGAGGTACCCAGACTCAACTTTCCTCAGTATCCTAATCGGGCTTCTCAATCTACCCATTCAGGTTTGGAGTGGAGCTACACTGCTTTCTTGTAGTAGGAAGAACCACTGTAATTGACATAGCATTCTCAAGAGAAATGGAACTAATTGAATCTGGCTGTTTGTCTGCCCTAGCTGAGGAACCAACAGGAGCTCACATTTCCATTGAGGCTAGTGGTTGTCTGCTGAAGAGCTCTCACTTGGGGGTGGCTGAGCTGGTTGTTCTGTCCAGGCTCTAGATGAACCAGAGACTACCCATATGAGAAAGATCTGTCTGCTTTGCTCTGAGCTCATAATTAAATGTTAATCTCACCTGAACATCCCTCCCTAACACAATTAGAAAAACATTTGACTTAGTATCTGGACACTTTGGTCCAGATAAGGATTTATAATGTTGGCCACTACAGTGATCTTGGTAGTTAAGTGGCAGAATGGAAGGACAAAAGAGTTCAAGGTCAATTCGAAGATGCTCAATAATTTAGTCATGACCCTAAAATCTTACACTGAAGGGATACAGATTTATTTCACAAATGGAGTGACTAAATGAATTTTCCTAGATTCTAAATATGTTCAGTGAACAAATAAATGAAATAACTATTGATGCTTTTTCATATGCCAGGCATTGTGTTACGAACTGGTATGTCCATGGTGCCAAGACAGACATGGCTTTTTATCCTTTCCAGGAAGGGTAGGTAGTTTGTGACATGAGTATGTTGACATTAAACGGATGAATTCAGGACAGGCCAGTCAGCCTCACTCTGGTTTCAGGAATGGGTAAACTCTGAATTGGGAAGGCATTGGGGAAATTTAAGAAGCAGAGTAAAATGGAAAAGATCATGAAAAGAGGGGAAGGAGAGACTCAGTGACTCTGTTTGCTGTTTGCAGTCACTGTCCCTTAAGATGGCACCCCACCCACCCCACCCCCTGCCATACACCAGCTATTGCTTTTTCAAAATGTTTAGCAATCTTTAAGCAATCAGTTTTCCTGCCTGTGGAGAGCAGGTATCATTAATGGTATTTAGCAACTAAAGGAGTTAAGGCATTGAGCACTTCCATGCCTTGCCCAAGGCCACTCAAAATTTTGATTAGAGAACTAGAATTACAAGTCACAAGGGAAGGCTTGGCTTCTCTGAGATAATCGTGGGAAAGGAAATTATTTATTCTGAAAATTGAAATAGTCATCTTGGAAGCTTCGGTGAAACCAGAGTGCAAAAATAGACCTTCCCTCTATCCCCCAGTGCAACAATAATTTAGCAGTAATTATGATAATGATTGCTAAGTGATTTGTGTGTTGATCAGACTAAGAGTTCCCAGGGTTGAGTTCTCATGTCCTCCTCCTCAGAAACCCCTCTGTGATGCTCGTAGGACCATGACATGACAGTATTTGCATAATTCTCCAACATAAGTTTGGCCTCCTTTGGATCAGCCATCCCTGGGCAATGATAGTGTGATCGCCGCTGAAGTAGACTCAGATTGCTGCTGCATTAGGAAGTCTCCGTGTTTGGTTCACTTAATTTATTGTGGGGTGGAAGTTTCCATTAAACAGCTGTCCGTTTCCTGCTTATCTCTATGATTTACATGTACCTGTGGTTTCTCCAAATGTATTGAAAACATTTAACTTTTATCATTCTTTAATTTTTAATCATCTTATGGTTGTCAATTAAGCTTTAATAGATTCTGTTGGAAACAGAGAAGTCAGTCTTGGTAAGCCATATCTGTTTTCATTATGTCTGACAGTTGGAGAAATGAAGAAACAAGGGGAAATGTTGATGTCTTTTGGAAGATGCATAACATGTCATGGGCCTGTTACTTTCTCATCCTGGGAAAAGAGATAATTCTTCAAAAACCACAAGATGTTTGGATGACATACAGATGTGCCCCTTGCAGCCAATGTTGTATGGCTCTAATTACTCTGGGATACTTTGCAACTTTCACCAATTCATTTTCAAATTAAGTGGGAGCCTATGCCATCCTTTTGGTGTAAGTGGAAAGTGGGTGGGCCTTCAAGGAGGAAGACCTTGAGTCACATCTTGGAATGAGTTTCTCTGCCACGTGATGGTTCACATGCTACTTAGTCTCTCAATGTAAGTTCTTTATAATTAAATAGGGATAATGTTTTCTTCGTTGTGGTGTTCTTGTGATTAAATGCAATGTGAAGGGCCCTGGCACCACTCTAGCATGTCTTGCCAATTTGGCTGAACTTTCTTTGGAAGTTCGCCACTCAAACTCTTATGCTTGAGAGGAGCTAAAACTTATAAAATATGGTGCTTTGTTCACACGTTTCAGTTGTGTTTAAACACCACACTTTATTTATGTTGGGACTTGGAAACTTGTAGCAAAATTATTAAAGCGGGCCATCTATATCATCATTTCAGGATTCAGTACCAGTGTTTTGACATTATTTCATCTTTTTTTAATTAAAGACAATTCAGAGTGCAGTAAATATGCCACAATTAAAGAGAATTGAAATTGAATAGAACTTATTTAATATTCCCTTTTAGGCTAAGAGTCAAATACAAGAGAATCCTTATTTATTTTCATCTCAGCCCTGTTCAGAACATGATCCATAACCCTTTGTAAACGTCTATTACCTTCTATTGATAGTCACATCCAGAACCTTCTTTTTTCTCTTATGCTTTCTTTTCCAAAACAAAGCAGATCTAGGAGTTTAAGCTTTTTCTGTTGATGCCAGACTGACATGATTTCCAATGTATTCAGATATCTATGGCCTTACTGAGATTGGACCTACATACTTCAGAAATTTGTGTTCTCAGTATGTTCTCAGTCATTATTGAATTCTACTTACAATGGGTCTGCAGGTTCTCCCACCATTCAAAAAGACAAGTATGGATGTAAGCCGCCCAGCTTGTGTTTTTGAGGCTTTGATAATTTTGACTCCCCCAAAAGGCAAGTAATTTAAAAAAGAGAATTATAATTCCTCTCATCTATGAACACAGAAGAAAAGAATCTAGATAATGTATTTATTTACTATTTACTTCCTCATTGAAGTATAACTTACGGTGGAGTACATAATATTAGGTGCACAACTAGAAGGCTTTTTATATACACATATATGCCTATAATCCTGGAGCAGAACATAGAACCATTCTAACACTAATCATTCCTTGGTACCATCTCCTAGTAAACATACATGGAACTGTGCTGGTCAGTTTTCTGATACTGTGACAGAATTCATGAGAAAACCAACTTTTAAAAGAAGAAATAGGCTGAACATAGTGGTGCATAGTTTTAATTCCAGCACTTTGGAGGAAGAGGCAGGTGTATCTCTGTGAGTTCAAGGTCAGCCTGGTCCACAAAGTGTGTTCTAGGACAGCCAGAGCTACATAATAAGACCACGTCTCAGAAAAATATCAAAAAAAAAAAAAAAAAAAAAAAAAAAACCCAGAAGAAATGGATTGTTTCAGCATGTGGTTTTGAAGGCTTCAGTCTATGGCCATTAGACCCTATTGCTTTGGACTTTTGGCAGCATAGTTCATCATAGTGGGAGCAAGTGACAGAATAGGCTGTTTTACCTCATGGTAGACAGAAAGGGCTGGGTTCCCAGTATTCTCTTCATAGGTGCAGCTGAAATGAACTAATTTCCTTCCATTAGTCCATACCCACTAGAGATTTTCACCACCTTGTATTAGTGCCACAAGGAGGGGACTAAGCCTTCAGGACACTTTTTTTGGGGGTGAGGGAGGTACTTACCAAAGCCATGGCATTTATGCTATAAAATCTCATTTAGAGTTGTCAGTTATTTTGTTTTTTGTTTTTTTTTGTCTTTCCAGTCTCATGCAGGTGTAGTCATGGGTCATTATGATTCATAGCTGCATCTCTCTTATGATCAGTGATGACTACACTGCTTAACATCTCTAACATGCCCACAGGCCACTTGAGTGTTCTTTTTTTTTTTCAAAATATTCTTCAAACCTGCATAAGTTTGAAAAATTGAGTTGTCTGTCTTTTTTCTTACTGACCTGTAGGATTATTTAAAATAATGGATTTGGGCTGTGAGTTGTTTGTGCTTATAATTCTAGCACTTGGGAGACTGAGGCAGGAGGATTGCTGTGAATTTGGGCCCAGCTTGGGCTACAGAGTGAGATACTGTTCTGAGAAACAAACAAACAAAAAAAAACTATCATCTATCTATCTATCTATCTATCTATCTATCTATCTATCCATCCATCCATCCATCCATCTATCAATTATCTATCTCACCCATCCACCCATCTCTTTATCTACAGTTATGTGTTTCTTAGTGTGGGCATGCACAAATGGTGCAGTAACCATGGAGTACAGAAGAGAGCATCTTATTCCCCTGGATATGGATATGGGCAGTTGTGAGTTGCTTGAAGTGTGTACTGGGAACTGAACTCAGGCCTCTTCAAGGACAGTATATACTCTTAACTGCTGACCCATTTCTCCAGCCCTATTTCACTCTCTCAATCATGTCTTCAGAGGAACATACATTCTAAATTACAATGAAGTCTAATTTATTAGATGATTTTTGATTTTCATTTCTCTGGATATTAATGATATTGAACGTTCCCCCATATCTGTTGGGCATTTGCAAGTCTTAGTTTTAAGAAAAGTATATAGGAACTCCAGGGGCACAGACACTGAAAGAAACAATTAATAAATGGGACCTCTTCAAACTTAGAAGCTTCTGTAAGGCAAAGGACACAGTCGACAAGACCAAACGGCAGCCCACAGACTGGGAAAAGATTTTCACCAATCCTATATCCGACAAAGGGCTGATCTCCAAAATAGACAAAGAACTCAAGAAACTAGTCAACAAAACACCAAATAACCCTATTAAAAAATGGGGTACAGAACTGAAGAAAGAATTCTCAATGGAGGAAATAAAAAAGGCTGAAAGACACTTAAGAAAATGCTCCACATCCTTAGCTATCAGGGAAATGCAAATCAAAACAACTTTGAGATACCATCTCACCCCTGCCAGAATGGCTAAAATTAGAAACACCAGTGATGACTTATGTTGGAGAGGATGTGGAAAAAGTGGAACACTCCTCCACTGCTGGTGGGAGTGCAAACTCATACAGCCATTTTGGAGATCAGTATGGCGGTTCCTCAGGAAAATGGGAATTAGTTTACCACAGGACCCGGCAATCCCCCTCTTAGGCATATACCCAAAGGATTCACATCCATGCAACAAAGACATCTGTTCAATTATGTTCATAGCAGCACTATTTGTAATAGCAAGAACCTGGAAGCAACCTAGATGCCCCTCAATTGAAGAATGGTTAATGAAGATGTGGCACATCTACACAATGGAATACTACTCTGCAGAAAAAAAAAAATAATGGTATCTTGCAATTAGCAGGCAAGTGGATGGCACTTGAAGAAACCATCCTGAATGAGGTAACCCAGTCACAAAAAGAGGAACACAGTATGTACTCACTCATATATGGATTTTAGACCTAGATCAAATGATCACCAGCCTATATTTCACATCACCAGATGAACTAGGATACAAGGTGTATTCTAAGAGATTCATATAAAGTCCCTCACAGAACTGGGAAGGGGCAAGTCCCCCAGAGCTCAGGTCAAGTGGGGGAGGACAGCGAATGGAGAGAGAAGTAGGAGAAAATGAGGGGAGGAAAGGAAAACATGTGCGACCAGGAATATTGAGCCTGGTTAGGAATAGGAGATAGGAAAGAGAGAGAGAGAGAGACACAGAGAGAGAACATAAAAGAGGGAGCCAATATTGGTTTGAAGATAAAATTGAACACAAAGAAAGGTCGAGAGAACTATAAGACTGCTCCCAACTAAGCTCAACTAAGTTGAGCTTACATGGAAAGGCTATCATAAATGTCCTTCCTGGAGAGTGAGATCAACAACTAACTTCTCCATGGAGCCCTCAACTAATGCGGATTGAAAACAGGATCAAACACCCATACATAAACACTGAGTCGAACTAGAACCCAGATGCAGATGGAGAGGACAAGACCACGCGGCAGAAACACTTAGAGACAGCTTACCTGAACAAGGAGGAGCTAAGGGCCACTAGACTGATAGCTGGGAAGCCAGCATGGGACTGACTCAGGCCCCCCTGATTATGGGTCTCAGCCAGAAGGACTGAGCAGTCTAAGAGACCTCAGACAGTGGAGCCAGGATGTATCCCTGGTTCACAAAAGAACTTTGCGAACATATCCCCCATGGAGGGATAACTGGCTTAATCTAGAGACAGGAGAGAAGCCCTAGTCCCTACTTCACAGGACCTGTCAGATCTACATGACCCCAACTGGATGGCACTCCCCTACATATGGAATTGGGGTGGGAGGATGGGAGGGGAGGGTGTTTAGAGTGCATGTGAGAGGGCAGAGAGGGTAAAAAGGGAGAGAAGGAGGGAGGGAGGGCTGGGGGGAAGGGAGCAAGGAAGGGAGGGAAGTAGGGAGAGGGAACTGGGATCGACATGTAAAATAATATATTAAACTAAAAAAAAAAAATGCTTTGACTCCAAAATTTAAGTTGAAGGTCAAGATACTGGGGAAAAGGATTTCTATTTTTGTTTCCACAGAAAATGAAAAGATGTTACTTCCTTCCAGACTGATGTGGTTTAATCACGCCAGACAGCCTGAAACAGAGTACAAGCTGATCCTACATTCAAAACAGCTGGACAAAACAGCCCTACAGACTACAACCAGGATATCTGAATCTTCTTCGAATCCCCCAAGACAGCGCCCCTTACCAGCAGGAAGTAGTTTGGAAAGAACGACGCCCAAATTCCCAAATATTGTGTATAAATGTTTGTTTTCATTTAATTGGACTGTTATATAAAATTAAATAAAATTAAAAAAATAAAAAAAAAAGAAAAGTATATAGGGACTTTGCCCATTTTTCCAAAGGGGTATTTGTTTTCTTGTATTGAGTTCTTTATGTGTTTGGTATACAACCCTGTTATCAAATGTAAAGTTGTCATTTTCTTTCTGTCATTCTGTGGGTTGTCATTTTAGTCCTTTGGTTGTCTTTTGTTGAGCAGAAGTTTTGTGGAAACCACAATCTCTTTTTTCTTTGCTTGATTTTGTCGTTGGTGCTTTTAGGATCATATTTGAGAAAAAAAATCTATGATTAGGATGAATATTATGAAATTCAATTTAACTCTGTGTCTTCAATAAAGAGTTGAATAGGCTGAGATATTGACCTAAGGCTTGGTTTTATGACTTCTGAGGCTTGTGGAAACTAAAGGTATAGCTCAATCATGCACATGAGCTTCCTTGTCATAACACTATTTTCTATTATTTGTTCTTGGCCCCTTTAAAAAAATAACCTGGCAATAGTATGTATATTTAGCTGTTGGCTCTGTATTTTGACTGTTTTATGCCAGTGCTCTACTAATTTCAACATTGTAGCTTTGAATTATATCTTGAAATCATATAGCATAATTTTTCCAGTTTTTTTCTACTTGCTCAAGATTGCGTTGACACTCAGGATCTTTTATAATTCGACATGCTTAGGTTATCTTGTTCCTTTCCTCTTCTGTGAAGGATCTTGTATGGATCTCTTAGAATCGTTCTTGTATCCTAGCTTCTCTGGCAGGGTGAATTATAGGCTGGTGATTCTTTGCTCTATGTATAAAATCCATATATGAGTGAGTACATACCATGTTTCTCTTTTTGTGACTGGGTTACCTCATTCAGGATGGTTTCTTCAAGTTCCATCCATTTGTCTGCGAATTTCAAGATTCTATTATATTGTTCCACAGAGTAGTATTTCATTGTGTAAATGTGCCACATTTTCTTTATCCATTTTTCAGTTGAGGGGCATCTAGGTTGCTTGCAGGTTCTTGCTATTACAAATAATGCTGCTATGAACACAGTTGAACAGATGTCTTTGTTGTATGGATGTGGATCATTTGGGATTGCTGGGTCCTATGGCAGACTGATTCCCATTTTCCCGAGGAACTGCCACACTGATCTCCAAAATGATGGACCAAGTTTGCACTCCCATCAGCAGCGGAGGAATATTTCCCTTTTCACATCCTCTCCAGCATGAACTATCTTTGGTGCTTTTTATTTTAGCCATTCTGATGGGAGTAAGATGGTATCTCGGAGTTGGCTAAGGTTGTTGAGCATTTTCTTAAGTGTCTTTCAATGTTTTTGATTTCCTGTATTGAGAATTCTTTCTTTAGTTCTGTACTCTATTTTTAAAATAGGGTTATTTGGTGTTTTGTTGAATAGTTTCTTGAGTTCATTGTATTTTAGAGATCAGCCCTCTGTCAGAAGTGGGGTTGGTGAAAATCTTTTCCCAGTCTTTGGCATGCAGTTTGGTCTTGTCATCTGTGTCCTTTGCCTTACAGAAGCTTCTCAGTTTGAGGAGGTCCCATTTATTAAGTGTCTATCCCAGTGTCTGTGCTACTGGAGTTATGTTCAGGAAGCAGTCTCCTGTATCAGTTTGTTCAAGGGTACCTCCCACTTTCTCTTCTTAGAAGTTCAGTGTGGCTGGATTGATGTTGAGGTCTTTGATCCATTTGGACTTGAGTTTTATGCATCTATCTGCAGTCTTCTATACACTATCATTCAGTTGTGCCAGCACCATTTGTTGAAGATGCTTTCCTACTCCCATTGTATAATTTTAGCTGTTTTGTCAAAAATCAGGTGTCTGTAGGTGTGTGGGTTACTATCAGGATTTTCTATTTGATTCCATTGGTCTACCTGTATATTTTTGCGCCAATACCAAGCTGTTTTCAGGACTATAGCTCTATAGTAGAGCTTGAAGTCAGGGATGGTGATGCTTCTGGGAGTTCCTTTATTGTACAGGGTTGGTTTGGCTATCCTTGGTCTTTTGTTTTTCCATATAAAGTTGAGTATTATCATTTCAAGGTCAATGAAGAATTGTGTTGGGATTTTGATGGGGATTGTATTGAATCTGTAGATTGCTTTTGGCAAGATTGCCATTTTTACTATGTTTATCCTACCTATCCAAGATTGTGGGAGACCTTTCCATTTTCTGGTATTTTCTTTAATTTCTTTCTTTAAAGACTCAAAGTTCTTGCTATATAGGTCTTTCACTTGTTTGGTAAATGTTACCCCAAGATATTTTATGTTGTTTGTGGCTATTGTAAAGGGTGATGTTTCTTTGATTTCTCTCTCAGCCTCTTTGTCATCTATATATAGTATGGTTACTGATTTTTTTGAGCTAATCTTGTATCCTGCTAATTTGCTGAATGTGTTTGTCAGCTGTAAGAGTCCCCTGGTAGAGTTTTTCGGGTCGCTTATGTAAACTATTATATCATCTGCAAATAGTGAAAGTTCGACTTCTTCCTTTCCAATTTGTATCCCCTTGATCCCCTTATCTTATTGCTTTAGCCAGAACTTCAAGTACCATATTGAAGCGATATGGAAAGAGTGGACAGCCTTGTCTTATTCCTGAGTTTAAAGGAATCACCTTAAGCTTCTCTCCATTCAGTTTGATGTCGGCTGTTGGTTTACTGTATATTGCTTTCATTATGTTTGGGTATGTTCCTGTTATCCCTGATCTCTCTAAGGCCTTTATCATGAAAGGGAGTTGAATTTTGTCAAAGGCTTTTTCAGCATCTAGTGAGATGATCATGTGTGTGTTTTTTTTTTTCAGTTTGTTTATATGGTGGATTACATTGGTAGATTTTTGTGTATTGGACCATCCCTGCAACACAGGAATGAAGCTTACGTGGTCATGGTGAATGATTTCTGTGATGTGTTATTGGATTTGATTTGCCAGTATTTTATTGAATCTTTTAGCATCAATGTTCATGAAGGATATTGGTCTGTCATTCTCTTTCTTAGTTGTGTCTTTGTTTTGTGTGGCTTTGGTACCAAGGTAATTGTGGCCTCATAAAAAAAGTTTCTATTGTGTGGAACATTTTCAGGAGTATTGGCATTAGCTCTTCTTTGAATTTCTGGTAGAATTCTTCACTGAAGCCATCTGATCCTGGGCTTTTTTGGTTGGGAGACTTTTAATGACTACTTCTATTTCATTAGGGGTTATAGGTCTATTTAAGTTGCTTATCTGTTCTTGATTTAATTTTGGTAAGTGATAGTTATCCAGACATTTGTCTAGTTCTGAATTTTCAAATTTTGTGGACTACAGGTTTTCAAAGCATGACCTGAAAATTGTCTGGATTTCCTCAGTGTCCATTGTTATGTACCCCTTTTTATTTCTCCTCTGGGCTTTTCTAATATATGCAGTGGCTTGCTTTGCCACTTATTTCACAAGGCAAATAGGATTTTTATTTTTTTTATCCTATTTTTGTTGTTGTTGGTAATTTTCTCTGATGGAATCATTCTGAACTTCACATGTCCTGGTGCATTCTGAGTCTCTCTTTTTTCTTGATTCTGTAGTTGCTTATTTCTATGGATTTTCTATGTGTATACTTCTACATTCCCCTGCTCTAGAATTTCAATGTTTTCCTTTTCATGCTTTCTATCTTTTTTTTTTAATTTGAACTTTTAATTTTGCCTGAGTATTAGTTTCCTTGTTTTAATCAGAAAACTACCTGCTCTCCTGAAGTTTGTTGAAGATGTTTATTTTGAGTGATTTTTCAAGAGGCTGGCAGAGTTCAATTTTTTTTTTTTAGTGTCAGTTTCTGATGCTTTATCCTTTTAGTGCCATCCTGTTTCTCTGGCTTTTCATGATTCTGGTGGTCTGAGGCAGGGTCCGAGCATTACAAGAGAATGGTACCTCTCACAGTCTTTAAAGAGTAGTGTTAGCAGAGATTTTCACCAGTCAATCACTCCAGAGATCTTGGTGGACTGTTTTGTGTGATTCAAAAATAGATTTGCTGCCAGGGCTGTGAGTAGACTAGGAAGGCATGTATGCCACTGAATTGGTCCATAGAGACAAGCCTGATATGTGCAACCAATGGAGCTCCTTAAAGCCTGCAACGATTGGACTTGTCTTGGATTGTGTACAGTGCTGCATTCTGTTGGGTATGGTACTAGGTGACACCCAATTTTATAGGTTTGGGTCTCGGTGTTGGGTAGGTTTTAAGCCTGTGTCTGCAGAGATGATCCGACAACTTGGATTCATGGGTGCTATTCTAGCGGGGGTGTTGTGGGTAGTGAGAATGTTTCATTCATATCTTATTAACATATGTGTTTTGGTTTCTTTACTCTGTTCCAGGGCTAGTATCTCTTACTAAGAGCAGTTGACTGTCCTGACTGATGTTTCTGCAAGGGTACAAGAGTTGGAAATCTCCATTTTAGCTTACTAATCTGACTTCTCTTATAGAATTAATCTTTATAATTTTTACTATGTGTGAGATAGAGGTTAAAGTTTATTTTCCTCAAATGGGTATCCTACTGGCTCAGTAGAATTCATTGACTAGATTACTATTTTGCTATTGAATCTTAGTGGCACTTCCCTCATTTCCTTCAAATCAAGTGATAATTATAGGTCCACATCATGGAGCTTTATTCTACTCATTTGACCAAGGTTTTCATCTTGTGTCAGTGCCCCTCATTTGTATGGCTTTATAATAAGACTATTTTTTGGGGGTCTCATATTGAATCCAGTGCTTTGCAAATGTTAAACATATGCTCAAACACTGAGCTCTATACCAAACCCTGTGATCTGTTTGGATATTGCATCTTACCTTCCAGCTTCTTTGGGAAATCTTCCAACATCCCTGAGATTGCTTTCCCTATTTTAGTTATTTTGTATTCCCACAAATTTTAGAAGTATTTTAGAATTAGAATCAATTTATAAAAAAATATACTCCTCTTGGGATTTTTCCCTAGACTTGCATGCATTGTATATACAGATAATTTTGGAAGAATTGACATAACAATATATTTTCTTTTGTTCTTTGAACATAGGATATCTCCTCTTAAAAAATATTAGCCAACCAAATCCAATAGTGTATTACCAACAGTGCAGTAAAAATAAATGAGATTTATTCCAGAAAGAAATCTCTGCTTCCAAAGACAGCTACATAACATTACTAAAAACTTCCTAAGGGAGATTAAAAAATCATCTGTTTTTCATAAGACAGAAAACTTTTTGATAAAAATCATAGCAATAAAGAAACTATAGCATAAGAATAGATGGTTAGAAGAGGACACCCGATGTCTTCCTCTGGTTTCCACATGGCAACAGGCACATGACTACCTATGTACATACTTCACACATATCACACACAAAAATAGTGAAAAACAAAACACAAACAAACACACTAATGGACAGACAAGAGAACTCAAAGAGCAAACTCAACAGAGAAATAATCAGAGGGTATGGATAGGCATTTTAGAGGAGAAGGAACACAGGAGTCTTATAAGTATTGTAAGTAATTATTCAGTAGCTATTTAGGAAATGAGAATAATGGAGACAATGAACAACATTATGATATATGTATGTGCAAACTGTGATTTTTTAGTTCTGTTCTTGCCTATCTACCACAAAGTAGTTCTTGCTGAATTAGAAGGGCAATTACTCTTGGTTGTGGTGTGGAATTGGGTGTACCTGGAGTTTTGTGAGAAGAAGAGGCCAAATGTGGTACATGTGCATTATGGAATCCTCCATGACATTTAAAGCACAATAGATTAAGTGTACCTACAGAAACATGGTGAGACTTAAAGAGACAGTGCTTAAGGAAAACAACATGGCATGGAATGAGATAATGTTATGTTAGTAATACCACTTGTGACATGGGAAGTTCGTTGAGAAATAAAATATATTTTATAAGAGCACAGAAATCTAAGCATGGGAGGGAACATGTCTAGGTCCAGCTACTTAAGAAAGTGAGGCTGGAAGATTGCTAGTCTCAGAAGTTTGAGCCCATCTCAAAACAAAACAAACAAAAACACCCCAAACCACAGTAAACCAAGCCAATAAACACAGAAGGAGAAAGCAAAAAAGGAGAAGATACTCTTTAGAGACATTAAAGTGATTGCCTATAGGACATGAAAGTGGGATGTGGGGATAAAAGGGAAGATTTAATCAAGCAGGGACATTTCATTGGTCATGGTATGATGTACCATGAACAGAAGTATACAATTTGCTTGAACTGCTTGCTGGACAAGCATCCTTATGTACCTGCGGAGTGGGAGGCTCTGCAGATACAGACATCGGTTGGATTCTTTCCAGCTAGGGGTGGGAGATGGAATCAATGTGTTCAGTACATTACTGGGAGTGCCCTGGATATGTCAAGAGCCTCCAAGGGAGCTCCCTGTGTCGAAATAATGTTTCTTTTAGGAGGCGAGCCCTTAAATGACACTTGGAGAGCAGGAGCAGAATAGTCACAATAAGAACAAAGAAAGAATTTAAGCAAGGCTTATTATTCACTCTCCACTTCAAGTTTGAGACATTATCCAAAACTCCATAAACAAAGACAATAAAACAGCAAAAGCCTCAAAAGTAGAGTACTGTGATAATTACATGCATGTTCACGCTTCAGAATCAACAATTTTAGCATGTCTTCTCAATAAAAAATTTTCAATATAAACATATCAAACACAAAGGTAGAGAAAACTGACATCTACCCATTTCTCAGGGTACGGGCTTCACTTGCCTCCTTGGCTTCATCACTTTTGAAACAGGAAATAAAACAGTACAGAACTCCCTTTTTAAAACAGATCAGCATTTTGTTGAACACACTAACAGAGGAAGTTTAATCAAAAAGATCAAAGGCCATGTCATCACTGGACTCCTCAGACTCCCTCTGCTTCTGCTTCCTTCTCAGCTGAAGCAGTAGCAGTGGTGGAGGGTGTGGGACTGCCAGCTGCTATGGCTCCAGCTGCTGGAGTTGGTCCATCCGCTTCATGGAGCAGGCTGCAGTCTGGTGCAGTGCTAAGTGTTTAGACGAAGTCAGGGCCTCATCTCTACTGCACCCGAGCTTCCTCCAAAGGATGGAATGTCCTGACTATAGCTGAGGAAAACTCTCCTATGTATGTATCTTTGAGATGGGGTCCATGTAACTCAGATTGGCCTCAAACTTGTGAGAAAAGCTCTTGCTATGTAAGCCAGACTGCCTGACATACATTGATACTTGGAATCTACATCAAGGTAAAAGGAGAGAATAAACTACACACACAAATTTGTCCTTTGACTTACATTCACACATTGTGATATGTGCACACCTAGCCACTTGCAAGTCTCTCTCCCTTTCTCCTTCCCTCCTTTTCACCCTCTGCTCCCCTTCACCCTCTCTCTCTCTCTCTCTCTCATACACACACACACACACACACACACACACACACACACACACACCCACCATACTACACAATAATAATGATGATGGTGATTAAAAATTTCTACTTAGCAGAGAATAACTTTGAACTTCTGACTCTCCTGTTTTCACCTTCCCAGAGTTGGGATTATAGGAATGCACTGACATGCCCAGTTTTTTGTGGTGCTGGAGGTCAGTCCCAGAGCTGGGCAGGAACTCCACCAACTGAACTACTTTAGCCAAAATGTAGACTTTTCTTTCACCCTAATCTCCACTTTATTCATATTCTTTCTTCTCTTTATGATAAGAAGCAAGCAATATCATGAACTTAGAGTGAATCCTTTCATCTTCCTACAGCAATGGCAAATGTGCATGTTCTTGGACACACACACACACACACACTCTCTCTCTCTCTCTCTCTCTCTCTCTCTCTCTCTCTCTCTCTCTCTCTCTCCCACACCACACTCTTGAAGAGAAATCTATAACAATGCTGTTCAATAGAAACATAATGCAAGCCACAGTGCAGTTTTACAATTTTAGTAGTTTATTTAAAAAGCCCTCATGCACCAGAATACAATAACTATGATATATGACAACAGATACAGTGAGACATAGTATCTCCAAAATGTTAAGCTGTGTTTAATAGAAAAAGCTATTTCAGAGTGTCCTAATTTTAGAATTTAATTTAAATTAAGACATTAATTTCTTGGTCACACTGGATATAGTTCAAAAACATATTAGACACTTACATATGGAATAGCACATCTGTATAGTTATTGCTTTGTATATTTTTAAAGTTTATATATGTAATAATGGTACACTGGTGTTATTTCCTGAGATTTGTTTTTTTTTATTCATCTTATTTTGGAATGAATCCATGTAGATATTAACAAGACCTTTTCTCTATTACTAGCATTATATTATTCTATCATAAAATACAGCATATTTTACGAAATCCCCATTTGAATAAACATCTTGATTGATTGCATTGTTTACCAATAGATGTAAGACTGAAATAAACTCTCTTACACACAGCCTAAAGGATACTCACAGCTGTTTTGTCTAGTGAGGGTGAGATTAGCATTTGAAACCCTCTAAAATGGATCTTCAGCCATGGGGACAACTCAGCGGTCTCCTGAGGCCGAGGTGGAAAAAAGGAGGGAGGCATTTATTTTCCCTGCCCTTGAACATGGCTAGTTCCTCAGAGTGAGTCGCAGCACCAGGTTTTTCTGGATCTGTAGCTGTAGACAGCAGAAATGAGATAACTTGTTTCCCATAATCCTGTGAGCCGAATCTCCTGCCTTCTATATCTACATGTGGTTGCTCTTGCTTTTCTGAAGCCTCTGTATCCTTAGATTCAAGCCCCCTCAGACACAAAATATTTGGAAAACATTTTGTCTCTACTGAACACACATCAGCTTCCTTTGTATTTCCCTCAAACCATACAAGAGCTATAAATAATTTATGTTGCTAGAATCTTTGTTTACTGTAAATAACCAATATAACTTAATGCACATGGAGAATATGAATAGGTGCTACAAAAATTCTATACTTTTTATTTGTCCTTTGAGAATTCCATACAATGTTGTTGATCATATTCTTCCCTCCCCTACTTCCTCCCAGATCTAAGTTCCCCTTCTATAACCACCAAACTTTGTGTCCTCTTTGAAAAACAACAACAACAACAACAACAACAAACAACAACAACGAAACCAAACCATTGTGGTTGTTTGAATGAGAAGGCCCCCATGGGCTCATATGTTTGACTGTTTGAACCCTATTCAATGTTTGGGAAAAATTGGGAGGTGTGGCCTTGTTGGAGTAGGGTGTTACTGGGGATGGGCTTTGAAGCTTCAAAAGCCCCTGGCAGATCCCAGTCTGGCCTTTTTTTTCTGCCTGCTGCCTGAGGATCTTGATGCAAAGCTCTCTGCTATTGCTGCAGCGCTACACCTGTCTGATTCTTGACATGGTGAAACAGGGTAACCTTCTAAAACTGTAAACAAACCTCCAAATAAATGGATTCTTTTATAAGAGTTGCCTTGGTTATGGTATCTCTTCTCGGCAGTAGAACTAAGACACCCAAAAAGTTCATTTTGTGCTCCCATGCATTCTCAGATGTGTGGCCTTCACTGGAGGTTGGTAGACTATAAGGAGCTACATTCTTAAAGGAAACCGGCTTTCCATGTCTCAGCAGCTATCAATTGCCAACATCTCAGAAAGGGGCGGGGTTATGCCATCACTCCTCTTCATCCTGGGATTTAGTTTGGTGTGTGCTTGCACAGATCTTACACATGCTGTCACAATATCTCTGAGTTCACACGTGCAACTACTTTGTTGTGACCAGGAAACACTGCTATTTTGAAGTAATCTGCTGCTTCTGGATTTTACACTCTTTCCTCCCCCTCTTCCACAATGATCCTTGAGCCAATGAAGTAAGGGCTATGATATAGATGGCCCATTTAGTCAAAGCATTCCACAGTGACCTGTTGTAGGTCTCTATTTAATTACCATCTACTGTGAACAAAAGTTTCTCTGATGAGGATTGAGAGGTATATTGACTTACTAACAATAATCCATTAGGGATCAGTTTAGTCATACATCTGTTTAGCAGAAATACTGTGATATTTTTAATAAACATCATTGAATTTAAATCCTAAAACCAATTGAATACAAATGCCAAGGAATGACTGTATGTACTATTGGTTTTGTGATCTGGGGAGCCCCAATTAATATGAAGTAAAACACAGAAACAGAATTTCTGGACCATAAAATACACGCAGTTTCAATTCCCTGAGTCATTTAAATATTAGTGAAGTATTCTAATCCCTCCACACTCTTAGTACCATGTGTCACACTTAAAATGACTGGTATTTCTGCTTTAATCTTTTTGTCTGGATAATTCAACAAGCTACCTCAGGAAAATAGTAAGTCCCAACATTTTGTAAATAACACTCTGAACATATTACCCAAATTAAATTTTTAAATGGGGGAAACAAGCAGTAGACAGCATCTACAGAAACAATAACCATTAAAAAATACAGGTAGAGCATATTTGAGAGTTCTTATATTTTGTATTATTATTCAGTAGAGTGTAATCAGAATGAACATCAGGTAAAAAAAAGAAGGGCTAATGATTCTTATCTAATTACAAAACCAATGAGTAGTATATGGTGGCAAACATAGAAATAAAAAAGAGGTAGGTATATTCAATGAAAAAATTTATTTCATTGAATAAATACTTGTTAGCATTTTAGCATACACCTGTTAGTCTCTTGACTTTACACTATGGCATACTGGTTATAATAGCAGGGTCATGCTTCCTTGGATTCACAGTAGCAGCCCCCTCTATCCTAGGCTGTGAAAACAAGAACGACTACAGTCTTGTTCTTTGTCAATGCTGTCTTGCAGGTTGCCACTGTTCCTGTTGGAGGGCCTGAGACTTTCTGTCATGATCATCGCTGAGGTCTAATTATTTAGGTGTGTGTCTCTTGTCCTTATTCAGCCTTAAAGGCAGAGGCCACCCTTCTCTTGTTCCTTCTGTTCTCAAAGTTTCAAGTATATGCCTTCTGCACAACACACTCTTTATTGAAAACCACATGCACTGTAAGCATTTCATACAGGAGTAAATATATGTCAGGCATGAGGTAAAGAGCAACTTCTGCAGTACTTAATACCTCAGTTATGCCTTGTTGGGTCTTGTAGCTTTTATGGGAAATCTTGGCATCTCTCCTAGAAATTGTTAAAGTCCTTAAGGGTATGCCATCTTTGCATGCATTTATCAAATATTTATTTAGGAAATATTAATGTATAAGGTATTATGATGAGGTGGGGTGGGGTGAGAAGAAAGATGTAATCTATGTGAGTAAGATATGCTTTGCTCTAGAGGTTTATAGATTAGTGGGGTTGGGGAAATGCAAGCATATTGTTTACACTAATAGAAGGGGCAGGGTCATAGTCACAGAGCATCTGCTCTCCTGCTTTGCTAAGTGGTGCTCAAAGTGCTTCATATTGGAACATTTCATACCTTGTATTTTCAGGTTATAGATGCTCAGCTTGGAGCAAAGCACTGTAGGGTGAGTACTGGGAGTGTATGAGCCCTGGCCTCGGTACTGTTTATTTAACTTGTACTAAATTGAGGAAGGAACAAGAATTTAGCCATTCCTTGCTTTTAGTATGACTTCCAGTCTAACTTTGGCTTTTTGCTAGTGGATGCTATCTTCAGACAAGAGTAAACTCCTGCCTGGTCTGTGTCCTTTCTTGACTCTGCTTTTGGGGATAGCTTCCCAAAGAGAGTGAGGTTGTAAGTGGATTAAGCAATGTTTCTCAAGGTAGACAAAAACCAAGAAGAAAACTAGTAAAAGTGCTATGGGCTAGAGAGTAGGTCAGACTGAGCCCTGGGAGAGGTTGCTGGGCCTTAGGTTCAAGAGTGTGGCTTTTTCTTCCATTTCCTCCTTCAACTGTTCCCATGTGCCTCATGTTGTCCTCTCAAATTCATGGCCTCTGTTTCTTTAATTATTGTTTTACACACACTCTCCTAAATATACAAATACACATTTTCAATCTATGTATTAGTAGGGGGTTCTCTAAAGGAACAGAATTCTCATATATATGTATACATATTACACACATATGTCTCTGTATCTATATTAGCTGTTCAGTCTGTGAGAGTGGATGTTTCAGCAGTCCTAATCTAGTGCTGGAGTCTCAGGGAAGTCCTAGAGAGTTGCCAGTTTTTATTCTACAATGGAATCCCAAAGAAGTAGGTTCTAAAACCAGTGAAGGGGTGGCTCAGGAACAGGACAAATGAACTTCCCAGCAGGAGTGAGGGCAAGCAGGCAGAAAGCAAAAGCCTCCTTATACCAAGACTCTTTATGTGGGCTGACAGTAGAAGTTGTGGCCCAGATGTAGGGAGGATCTTCTGATTTCAAATGATCTGGATTTAGGGAGGGTCTTCCACCTCAAATAATCCAACCAAGAGAAATTCCTCGAAGGTATTCAGCTACTTGGCTTTTAGTTATTTCCAAGTTCAGTCAAGTTTACAATCAAGATTAGTCATCATAGTTTGTGGGATGAAATTTATATGTATACAATTTTAGTGGTGACCACTTTCTCCTGCTCTCAGCATTCCTTAGTTGCCTGTAGTTCTTTGTCTAAAGATTTCCCCCTTTCGTGTCAACATGTTTATTGGTGTCATCTATACTCAGGTCTTGTTTAGGTAGTTTGTGAGACTTAACAGGAATAGCCTCCAACATTTCTAGAAGATGCACTCACACAGCAAACTTCCTATTCCTCTGGTTCTTTCTGTCACTCTTCCACTGTGATTCCTGAGCTTTGAGGACAGAAATTGTGTTCCATCAGATGTATCAGTTGGGCTTGGGAAGCCCAGAGTCACTTGTTCTCTGCCTTTTGATCAGTTATGGTTTCCTGTAATAGTTTCTTATCTGTTGCAAAGAACTATTCCTTTGATGAGGGATGTGAACTATATTTTTTAGTATAAGGGTTAATACTTAAATGCATTACCCAATTAGTGATATAGTTAGGGATTATGCTGGTTCAGTAAAGTTGTGGGTTCTTTTCCAAGATCCATGTCTTAACTAGCTCCAAGGAGTTAGTTAGTACCAGGATTGATTTCCCTCTAGTTGAACAGGCTTTAAGTCCAATTAGAGAGCTGTTGGTTACTGCCAACATATGCCTGCCACTATTGCACCCTTAGGAATACTGTACCATGCTGGTCATGGTTGTAGTTCATAGGTGTCATATCCAGGTAGGACTATTGGCCTATAAAGCATTTAAAATAAAACTAACATGTGTCCCAGGACACAGTATGTGACCACCACTGACATAGGTTATGTTCTGCAAAGGAGTACCTGGCTGCTTAAGGTTGGTCTGCTTGCCAGACTGTGGCCTTGGCTCTGGGTTACTTTAGTTCAGGAAAGTATGTCTTTTTCTGCCTGGAGTGATTTTTTTTTTCCTGACAAGAGGAGTAACATGTTTTGTTATGCAAGTTTCTAAAGGAGGCACTTTGTCCTACTTTGTATAGAGGAGCCATTGGTAGACTTCTGTCCTAAGTGGTAGGTTTAGAAATTCTTGTTTTAGAAAAAAAAGATGTTCCCTCTGATGTTTTTCAGAATCCCTGTGTATGAAACAACCATAGGAGCCAATTAGATAATTCATATACTGGATGCAGTTTTGTTTTTCACCCAGAGGGGCAGAATTTGTTACTTTATTCATTCAGCATTGCCTTTACCCACCTTTTCTTCACAATCTAGCTAGTTATTCAAAAGAACTAGAAAAAATAGGGGGGGGGGCATCATGAGCTTCTTAGTAGTTTCCCTTATCTGTGCAGTATGAATGATGTTTGTTCTTACTTGATGGTGTCAAGGAACTTAAATGAATTCAAATAGCTAGAACATAGAGTAACATCTTGCAAGTTGGGACTGGTGGCATAGGTCTACTGAGGAGGCTGAGGCTAGAGAATCCCAAGCTCACAAACTGACTGGGCCACAGAGTGAGTTCAATTTTAACCTGGGCAACTCTGTGCGTCCCTGTCATTAAATTTTGCTTCCTAATAGAGAGTTTGCTTAACCTCCTTCAGTTATGGCCCTAGGTTCAACCCCCAGAACTACAGAAACGAACTGTATGGTAACTTAGATGTGCTCAGTTCATTTTCCTTTCCCTGCCCCACCCCCTCTGGCTTACTCTGTCCCTAACCCCTCCATCTATATGACTAAATGTCTACTTGGTTCATTATACTGCATTTTTTGCCCGCTGCTTGTCTCCTGGTGAAGTGAACTGAATAATCTTATCACATTTACATACTGTTAAATCTCTTATAAGATATGAGCATTTTTTGAGAATTAATAGCATTTTTCTTTCTGATAGGGGTGTAATGCAATCACAAAGCCTCATTGACTATTCTATCCATTTCAGTGATTTTTTTTTAATCAACATTATCAGGAGTTGATCTTTGTCTTTAAACACTGATTTCATAACAAAGAATGCAAAACCTCCAGGCATATGAAACTGGCATAAAGTCTTTAATTACACGAGTCAAGAGGGTCTAATAGTAAAAATGGTTTTACAATTTCAAGTTAATAAGCCAAAAATCTATGAACTAATCTAAAATAAAGGTCTAATGTCTATGAAAGCATTTCAGTTTATTTTATTACAATCAATTTTTTCCTTTAAAATAATAAAATGCACTTTCAAACACACCACTTTCTAGGTTTCTGCTCATATGTAAGAGCTAAAATATAGAAAACTTGAAATCAGAGTTTGAAAATTATTTGAAGGAAACCTTAGAATATATTACAAATTGCTTTTTTTTCCTTGCTGGGGGTTTAGTTTATTTTCTCATGTTCTGTACAAAAGAGTAATATGATAAATATTATTTCTGTATTTCTTGCAATGATCAGCTACAAGGCGCAGGGATAACAAATTCACCACTGTAAATCCCCAAGCCCAGCTCTGCCAGGAGGTGATTGAATTAAATGTAGGCATCATTATATAACCTGTAAGAACAGGTGGAGTAAAAGTCAGCCTCTCTCCAATTTCCATTTGCTTTAGAGGCAGTGGGATATGGGGAGATGGGAGATTATAAAATAAATCCTGCATTACCTGCTTATTTAATTCCTTTCACACATGGTATCCTATTTCAGGCTCGAGGAAGAAACACAATTTATTTTCTTTGATTAATTTTCTTCCTTGAAGACTACTCAACATCTACAAGCTTAAAAACAGTCTTCAGAAATAGGATGCAGCTGGGCAGTGGTGGCTCACACCCTTAATCCCAGAACTTGGGAAACAGAGGTAGGTGGTTCTCTGTGAGTACAAGGCCAACTTAGTCTACATTGCTAGTTCCAGGACAGCTAGGGCTGTTACATAGGGAAACCCTGTCTTGAAATAAAAAAAAAATCAAAAATGAAAAAAACAAAGACAAAACAAACAAGCAAAAAAAAAAAAAAAAAAAAAAAAAAAAAAAAAAAAAAAAAAAAAAAGAAAAGAAATGGGGTGCTTGAGTCTTTGGGTAATAAATTCTGTTGTCCATAGGCATCAGGCAGGTTGTGATGTGTTTTTAACTTTTGTCTGAGGAAGACAGTTGTGTTATTTCTTTTTGGGACATTTGCAGACAAATACTAACTTTTATATGGTTTAGTTTGGAGATGTATGTTTTTCTTCAATCCCCCTCAAAGAAATTAGAAAGTCTACATTTATTGTTATTATTATTTATTACTCTAGGATAAGGCAAGAGAGCAGATGATGTTAGAAAAAGTTCAATATGCAAAATTTAATTTTTGTTTGTAAGCCTAACCTTTAATGGCTGAACTATCCCTCCAGCCCCATTCTGCAAAATTTGTAACAGTTCTGACTGATATGTCTTCAGGAATCTCACCATTCCACTTGTGGCAATTTTAGGTATAAATCCGTCATTCTTAGCTGATAATTGCTAACTAACTCTTGAACTCAGTTAATTAAAGGATAGCTGGTAGTGATGAATGGGTGTGTAAGCAATGAAGATTCATTTACTAGAAGCATAATTACCACATCTGTCTACTTTGCTTCTACCCCTCCACCCCAGTTTAAAATCAAATTGCCAAAGAAAAAGAAACAAAGCCTAAGAATAGGCTGAAAAGAATCATTGATCATTTGAGTAGAACCTGGTTCCACTGTCAAAGGTCCCTTAGACTGCCCAGACCTTCTAGCTGAGACACCATGTTCAGGAGGTCTGAGACATTCCAATGGTGGTTTCCCAGATATCAGTCTGGGGGTCCATGAGCTTGTTTAGGTCAGCTATCTCTGTGGGTTTCTGTAGCCTGGTCTTGACCCCTTTTCTTATCACTCCTCCTTCTCTGCAACTGGATTCCAGGAGTTCAGCTCAGTGTTTAGCTGTGGGTGGCTGCTTCTGTTTCCAACAGCTACTATATGAAGATTCTAGGATAGCATACAAGTTAGTTATCAATCTCATTATCAGGGAAGGGCATTTAAAGTAGCCTCTCCACTGTTGCTCAGATTGTTAGTTGGGGTCATCCTTGTAGGTCTGGACATTTCTCTAGAGTCAGTTTTCTCTTCAAATTTATAATTGCTCCTATTTTTTGCACTCCTCTATTCATCCCCCAACACAATCTTCCTGGTCCCACATGTTCTCCTCTCCTCGCCTTCTCTTTCTCCTAACTCCCTCTCCACTCACTGCCCCTCCCACCCCTGCTCCCAATATGCTCAAGATAGCTTGTCCCTTTCCCTGTCTGTGAGGTATCTTGTATGAATCTCTTAGGTTCCTCTTGTATCCTAGTTTCTCTGGAGGTGTGAATTGTAGGCTGGTGATCCTTAAGCTTGTTGGTTGTTGGTTTACTGTATATTGCTTTTATTATGTTTAGGTTCCTGTTATCCCCGATCTCTCCAAGACTTTTATCATGAAAGGATGTTGGATTTTGTCAAAGGCTTTTTCAGCATCTAGTGAGATGATCACATGGTTTTTTCCAGTTTGTTTATATGGTGGATCACATTGATAGATTTTCATATGTTGAACCATCCCTGCATCTCTGGGATGAAGCCTACTTGGTCATGGTAGATGTTTTCTCTGATGTGTTATTGGATTTGATTTGTCAGTATTTTATTGAGTAGTTTTGCATCAATATTCATGAGGGTATTGGTCTGTAGTTCTCTTTCTTAGTTGTGTCTTTGTGTGGCTTGGGTACCAAGGTAATTGTAGCCTCATAAAAAAAAAAGTTTAGTTATGAACTTCCTGATTCTATTGTGTGGAACAATTTGAGGAGTATTGGTATTGGCTGCTCTTTGAATTTCTGGTAGAATTCTTCACTGAAGCCATTTGGCCCTGGGCTTTTTTTTTTTTTTTTTTGGTTGAGAGGCTTTTGATGTCTGCTTCTATTTCATTAGGGGTTATAGGTCTATTTAAATTGCTTATATGTTCTTGGTTTAATTTTGGTAAGTGATAGCTTTCCAGAAATTTGTTCATTTTTTTTTTTGAATTTTGTGGAATACAGGATTTCAAATTGTGATCTGAAAATTGTCTGGATTTCCTCTGTGTCCATTTTTATGTCCCTCTTTTCATTTCTGATTTTGCTGATTTGCATGTTCTCTCTCTGCTTTTTGGTTAATTTGGATAAAGTTTTGTCTATTGTGTTGATTTTTCTCAAAGAATCAACTTTGTTACATTGATTCTTTGTATTTTTTCCCTCATTTCTACTTTATTGATTTCAGCCCTGAAATTGATTATTTCTTGGCATCTACTCCTCCAGGGTGAGTTTGCTTCTTTTTGTTCTAGGGCTTTCAGTTGTGCTGTTAATTCTCTTATGTGATTATCCTCTGTTTTCTTCATATGGGCACTTAGTGCAATGAACTTTCCTCATAGCACTGCTTTCAAAGTGTCACATTAGTTTGGGTATATTGTATCTTCATTTTCACTGAGTTCTAGAAAATCTATAATTTCCTTTTTTAAATTTATTCCTTGATCCAGGAATGGTGCAATTGCACATTGTTCAGTTTCCATGAGTTTGTAGGGTTTCTGCAATTTATGTTGTTGAATTCCAACTTTAAAGCATGGTGGTCTGATAAGGTACAGGGGACTATTCCAATTTTTTTTTGTATTTGTTGAGGTTTTTTATATTGCCAGGTATGTGGTCAATTTTAGAGAAGGTTCCATGTGGAACTGAGAAGAAGGTATATTCTTTTGTGTTTGGATGGAATGTTCTATAGATGTCTGTTAAATCCAATTGAGACATAACTTCTGTTAGTTCCTTTGTTTCTTTGTTAAATTTCTGTCTGGTGCTCCTGTCTAGTGGGGAGAGTGGGATGTTGAAGTTTCCCGCTATGAGTGTGTAAGGTTGTATATGAGCTTTGAGTTTTAGTAGTATTTTTTATGAATGTGGGTGCCTTTGTATTTGGGGCATAGATGTCCAGAATTGAGACTTTGTACTGATGGGTTTCTCCTGTGATGAATATGAAATGACCTTCTTTATCTCTTTTGATTCATTTTGTTTTGAAGTCTAACTTGTTAGATATTAGGATAGCTACACCTACTTGCTTCTTGGGTCCATTTGATTGGAAGATATTTTCCTAATTCTTTACTCTGAGGTCGTGTCTGTCTTTGAAGCTTAGATGTGTTTCTTGTATGCAGCAGAAGGATGGATTCTGTCTTTGTATGCATTCTGTTAGCCTGTGTCTTTTTATAGGCATGTTAAGACCATTAATGCCTGCGAATTTCAAGATACCATTATTTTTTTCTGCAGAGTAGTATTCCATTGTGTAGATGTGCCACTCAGGCAGAGGGCAGGCTCTGGCAGAGTGCAGGCGATGGGGCCCAAAGATCAGGTGAGTGCAGACTTAACATGGTCCCTGATGGATAGGGGTCAGGTATGCTCAGAGTAGACCCAGGAAGTTCCAAGGAGATGGAGGGAGTATTGGACCTACACTCTGGCCAACTGCTCACCCTGAGCAGTGGGCCCAGCAGGGCCAAACATGAGAGGAAGGCAGGCTCTGGGTTCCAAATGATGATTTATTGAAAAATATAATTTCCCTGGGTGTTATCATGGCCAAGACCTAGGCAAGGTCCAGGTTCAAAACCTTGTTCTGTTGTGTTCCAGTCCTAAAATGAATATGAGGCAGTGCATGTAGCTGGAGAATGGGCCTAGTAACATGGCAGATGGCCAAGAACTATTATGAATGAATATCTACTATTAGATGTGGGAGTCACGTGATATGACAGTGTCTTCCTTTTCATTGTTCTGAGATACTCGGACACAGACACAATATGTTCATGAGTGAGTGTTTTGTTTGTCCATAGGGACAATAATGTAGACCTCAGGAGGCAAGATACTAAAACCCATACCTAGATTTAACTAGATTTAACTCATAAATAGATGTGAGTGCTGAGAGCCACAGATGCTCATAATAGAATCTGGTGTGTGTGTGTGTGTGTGTGTGTGTGTGTGTGTGTGTGTATAAACCCAGAAAAAGACAGACTTCCTACAAGGCAAGAATAAGGCTTTGGGACTCCCTAATTTTGGTTTCAAGGAACAGGATGACCAGTTAAATAATTATGCAAATAAACTTGACCTTAAAGACTTAAATATGTCTGTTCCTTTCAGAATGGTGTGCCCACAGAGCCTCTGGTCTCCAGTCTGAGCCACTCTAAGCCACACATTGAACACTACCTTGGATCCCCTGTGTCATTTCTCACTTACTTCCTGAACTGTAGGCCCTCACCCCCAGCTTCAGCAGCTAGAGAAGGTCTTCTCTTAGCTGTGTAGCACAGAACGTTTCTACATTTCTCTAATGTGTGTACCCTGAAGTGCTGGGAAGAACATCTGAAATTTACTTTAGATGAACATTTTGAAAACACTGCTTGATAGCTTCTCTTTATCTTTGGCTCATGTATAATTTTGTGGTCATTGTTCTATTTTAAGGGTGAATGCCACAGAGCACAAAACAAATAAATATGCCATTTGACTTCTAGCTTTTATTATTTTATATAATATTTAATTCCTCTTGCTTCTTAGCAAACTATTTTGCTTCTGAAATGCACAAAATATGTGGGTGAGGGGCTAGTTATAAAAAGGGAATGATTATAGGGGATCAGGAACAGATTTTTTGGAAAAGAATCTGCTTTTTCCTTTAGACAGCAGCCTGAAGGATGTTATTTATACCTTCCAGGAAGTTATATATACCTTCCAGTTCTCACAATCACATGTAGAGTTCTCAACAGTACCCTTCTCTGGTCGGGAGATAGCTCAGGTTGAGAGTGTTTGCTGTGTTAGTTTGAGGACCTGAAATCAGATGCTACTATACATGTATCAAGATTGTCATGGACTTGTGGGCTCATGTTTGCTGACCACCGGCCTATACAAAAAACCAAACAGCAAAGTAAGCTTCAAGTTCAGGGAGATCCTGCCTCAAAGAAACAAGTCTAAATGATAGAGGAGGACCCATGATGCCCTCTCTTTCCACAGCCAAGTACACATACCTGTACTCATGTGTGCACCACAGACACACACACACACACACACACACACACACACACACATACACACACACACATAGATACCTCACAAGTCTAAGATAATTCAGGTAAAGCATCTAGAACATTACAGATTGCAGGTAAGTGCTCACTAGTTATTATTATAATGCTGTTACAATTTACAAAGATTGTACTGGAAAATAATCTCATTATTTTATTGATCTTATTTTAGCTTGAATTTAAATGATACTTTCTTATTTGATTATTTATGGAAATTAAAACATTTGCTTTCTTATGACTTAGGCTTATGACTTTTGCTCTTTTCAAAAGCAAATTTCCATATTCTTGGTTTTGGTTTTCTGAGATAGAGTCTCACTGTGTATCCCAGACCAACTTTAAACTCTGGCTCATCCTACCTCAGCCTCTAGAGGAGTTGTTCTCAACCTGTGGGTTGTGACCTCTTTGACAAACTTCTATCTTCAAAAATATTTACATTATGATTCATAGCAGTAGCAAAGTTACAATTATGAATTAGCAATAAAACAGCATGAGGAACTGTATTAAAGGGTCACAACATTAAGAGGCCTGGCAACTACTGCTAGAGCGTACAAGGATTTCAGGTATGGACCACAGTCTTTTGCTTGTTCATTCACCTTTAAATATATAAAATCAGGTTAAACTGTGAATATTCTAAGAATTTTCTGTTGACTTTGGAGACAATACTAAAACCCATATCCAAAGCAAACCAACTAACTAAACAAACAAACAAACAAAAAACATCAAACATCTCTATCATTCTTGGCACAATTAGAAATATGTATGGTTTCACCAGCTCATTATTTTTAAGGGGATGATGTTCACTTGAAATGCAATTTCATTGTTTTCATAACATACTCAAATATATCATAATACTTTGGCAAATCATGGCTCTCAAAGATAAAATGATATTACCCAGAACCTGTAAGTATGTACATGGAAAAAGAGGAACTCATTTTGTTAGTCAGCTGACTTTGAGATGGAACAATTAGCTTGTGTTCATCAGAGGGTCCCATGGCATTCCTGCCCCTTTAGGTAAAAGACAGAAGAAGGAAAATCAGTGTCAGTGGTACAATGTGAGAGATGCTCCATTGTCCAGTTATGGTTCTGAATGTTGACAGTCCAAGTTGTAGCAGTCTCTAGAAACAAGGAAAAGCTTGGTCTAGGGCATACAGTATGAGCACACTTGGCTTTTAACCCATCAAAGTTCACTGGACACCTGATCATTGAACAATCAGCGCATTTATGTGGTTCAGAGCCACCAAGTTTCCGGTAATTTGTGATAGCAGCAATTGAAGACTTAAATAGTGCCATGACGACACATCATATGGTATGGGCTGAGTTTGAAATCATGGTCTTTTTGTTCCTGTTTTTATTATTTTAGGATATTTATATAAAGGATGAATACCACTTGTGGGAAGGAATACAGCAAGAATGTTACAACCCAAGGTATGGATGTCAGTAATGAAATATTTTCTGCTATTTAAGTGGAAGGTTACTTTTTCCATTTCAGCAGGCACAGATTACTTCATGTTTAGAGCATATGTTGGAGGATAAATAGGGTCCTGTGCCATGGATGGAGAAAATCACTGGAGACAAATCTTACCTTGGGCAGAATGGCCATGTTTGTGGAAATTTTGAAGAGATTAAACTGATGAAGCTCCTATTTATAGACTATTCTGATTGTTTCTGTTTTCCCCAGGCTTCTGGAGGTAAATACATATGCTATTCATTGACATAGCTGCTTGATTTTTCTGTTGAAATATACGTGATGGGGCTCAGCAGCTTCTAGCATATTAAAGCTACAAAGAGAAAAAGGGACGACTTTACAGATGATCGTGTATATATTAGCATGAGGTGAGGAAGTTTCTGTGCTAGAATGGTTTCTCTGCAGCATAATTTTGTGGAAATGCGCCCAGAATTTATGAGACAGGAAACTGTAAAGTTTAAAGGTGAAAGGAACATTGAAAGGAAATGTATTACAAGGAAGTATTCAAACAACAGAGTTTCAACAGAACTGTTGCAGCCAGAAGAGGCAAAGTAGAATACGAGGCCCATGAGCTAAGGCTATGTAAAGGAATTAAAAAGATACACATGCTCATTTACAACTTTATCATGGAACAAGGAATACAAGAGGGAGAATGGCCCATCAATAAATGAGGAGGGAAGAAAAAAAAATCAATGGTAGTTGTAAAACGTCTGAGCTATTGAACTGCTGTTTGCGAGTCAGTCTTTATAAAGAAATAGGGGTCTGGATAATTAGGAAGTAATTAAGGTTCCACTGACTCTGAGGCACTATTGATGACAAATAAGTAAATAATTACCCCTTGCGTTAACAAAATGTGTGTGAGTGTAGTAGAAATGCATTGGATAATAAATTTACCTGCTCCAGTGGTAATTATTAGACCATTGGTAAAGTAGCAGTAGATGGGGGAGAAATTCTGTCTCCAACGTGCTCAATTAAATAGATGTCATTTTATTCTTGGAAAAAAGACTAAAGACTAAGTTCTTCAGGATGAAATTGAGAATGTCTGGCACCAGTGTATTTAGACAAGTGAACAAAAACAATAGCACACAAATAACACCGAAGGGAAACAAAGTCTGGAGGCAGCCATGTGGTCAGGAAGTTTGTGATGCAAGTCAGGAGGCTGATCACATACTTTTATAAATATTCAATATCTGAGGACTTTATCTCTTCAGAGCTAAAATATTATGGCAAATTAAGACCAGTCTTATTCAGGCTACAGAATATAGAGCTGAATATGACTGAATAGTATAAATTGGTTGAACACATCTCATACACTTTTCATTGATGAACTAATTAACTTAAGAGCTTTTTCTTTAATTCAGAGGCAGTCCATGGTGGTGAATTACAAACCTACTTGAGAATCTTACCTCAACCCCATACAATGGAATATGGAAAAATTCTTTGACCTTTTGAGTGATGCCAACCATATTTATGGCTCTAGAATGAGCAAGTGAAATAGCTGTTATACAGTTCTTGGCACAATGTAGATATTCAAAAACAGAACTCATTATCCTAGTAATGTGGTGGATTTAGGTAAAATGTGGTATGATTGCTTGCTAGAGAATTCCAATTCTGTGAAGATTTGTCACTTGGATTGGTACGATAAAAAGATGTTTGGCTGGCAGCCAGGCAGGAAGTATAGGCAGGACAATCAAATTAATGATGCTGTGATAAAGAAGGGTGGAGTCAGGGGAGCTTCCAGGAGACACAGCGGGAGCAAGACATGGTAGAGGACAGGTAATGCCATGCACCACGTGGCAATACATAGATTCATAGAAATGGGTTAATTTAAATTATAAGAACTAGTTAGTAATAAGCCTGAGCTATCTGCTGAGCATTTATAATTAATATTAAGTCTCTGTGTCGGTTATTTGGGAACTGGCAGGTGGCACAGAAACTGCCTACAAAAATCTGCTATTGCTTTAATCTTAAGTATAATAGAATTTAGCATGTTGCTCTGTGATAAATGGTAGCTATTAATGCATGTTTATTATTTAGCTCAGTTACCATGGGAAAATGATAGTCTCATGTGGACTTCCAAATAAATTAGTGTTTGGTTATTTTGGGTTCTAAACATTATTAAAGTGAATAGTTCATGAAGAAACTAGAATTGCCATGGAAAGGTAAAATTAACAAGTAACTGGAAATAAAATACACCTAAGCTATCACAAGAACTTCATATGTTTGACGAACAGAGAGCAGGTTGCCCTACCAACAGAAGGCATGTCAAGGAAAAAGTGGTACTTACTTTGGACCTTGACGTTACTTAAAATTCAGCTGGTTGAGGAGACGATGAAGGAGGTGATGAAATGCTAAATGCTTTCTAGGTTCAAGAACAACCTGATCCAGGATATGAAGGCAGAAATGAATGTGCCTGGTAACCACATTTCTGAAATAATGAACAGGTAATCTTGTGTAAAGATTGCAATAGATTAGTATAAACAAACTGGGACCTTTGGACTACATATGAGGACAATGAATAGATATTGTGTGACTTCTTAGGAGTTATATTAAGGTTGGATAAATGTTTGGAGAACAAAATAGAAGGCGTTTCACTCCTGCTAATTATCTTTCTAAGATTTTTCAGGCTATTGATGAAAGATGATATTTGACCCTCTAAAAGCCATGATTATCCAGCCATAGAGGTTCTGTTTTGTCTTTTCTTTGCCCCCTCCATTATTTTATGAGTGTTCTGTGGTTGGAACCCAGTTTTGCTCATCTTCATAAGTGAGCACTTCACATAGTGACTGATATGCTATAATAGACACAAATACTGGTAGGACAAATAGAAGCTGCCATAGAGTTACCAACATGAAAAAAAAATTAGTATTTGTGTTCCAATTACATTTATTGTAGCTACACATTTTATCTGCTTCTAAAAGGCCTTAAAGTAGCTTGCACATTGAAATAGAATACCTGCTAAGAAACAGAGTTCAGATTTCAGGAATGAGTTCCCTTTTCCTTTGGGCGCCAAGGCCAAGCATATTTTAATTTTCAAGCAATACATTTGGACTTGGTTCCTGGCAGTTGTAGTATAAAAAGACTTAGGCCATGCTTTCATTTTCCTGATAAGTAGCCTACAACATTCAACTGCATGCAAAAAGTTTTCCCTGGAAACAAACTGGAGGAGGAAGTGATCACATGGGAGCTTGTAATATTTCAATTAAATGTTCCCATATAGGGAATAGTGTTCAATTGGATGTGAGTGAGCATAAAATAGGTTCTAGAGAGAATTGGCATTGAGACCAACCCCATTTCTATTGGCTTTCCAGATGGCTCAGGGATGAAATTTGCTTTTTTTTGGGGGGGGGGTTGTGCATCTGGAAAAAATAACCAAGAATCCAATTGTTTAAAAAGTAAAGATATTTAGACATAGTTCGAGTATGGCATTCATATTAGATGATTTTGCTTTGAAACGTGGTAAATAAGTCGGAGGATAGCATAAAACACTCTGCAGAGCCATGACTCATAAATCTATAACACTGCTTTTATTAATTTGGAATCTTCATGAGGAGAGATGAAGAAAATAGTCCTTGAAGTGATTTCCACATTATGTTGATTTTGTGATCATCTGCGTACTAGGAGACCACCCAATTCATCTCTGTTGTAACGAACACCAGATTTTGTCCTGGGTTTGAAATCTCTGGCTATGACATGCAACATATTTAAAAAATCTGTTTGATTGATAGTTTAATCATTGTTCCCTATTACATCAGCAGCCAAGCCTAGTATTCCAATTTTGAAGGATTGTTTTGCCTCTGTCCCTGTGTCACACAAAGTACTTGTGGCTTGCCAATGGCAGATCTGATTGCAGCTTTATAGAATTCAGACGTAGTTGAAAGTTTAAATTTTCTGTTCAGTTCTCCTGTTTATCTTTCAGAAGGCACATGATTTCCATTCCTCCTGTTATAAAATAAAATCAGCTTACCAATCATTTTCTGTCTCATGTTCTTGTCTCTTCTTTTCTTTCTTTTATATTTATATGGGTGTCACATCTTATCCTTTTGAACTGGTAATGGAACAAGCCAGTCAGCACTTAATCATTTTGAACCCAACCAGGCAAATACACAATCAGGTTTTCTTCTGGGTGTAGTTGCAAATCCTTTCTTTCAGTCAATGTCTTTGTCCTCAGTTTTCTATGTGTTTCAACAATTAGCCAAATGTACATGACTTTATGGGCTGAAAGAAAATCAACTAGGCCTAAAGAACACTGCCAAGCACTAAGTACAATATTTGACTTAACCTGACATTGGCATTCATCCACTGACAATATGTTTTGTTGCCCAAGAAAAATCTTTAGGAAGGAGGAGTGTCTGTGCAGGGGTCCTGCTACATAGGCATTTCTTCCTACATCTACCATTTTGTTTTATTAGCCACTCTTCCCTAATCTACAGCATGCCATCCAAAAATTGCCTCCTTTGGGTAATTTTCAATGTTGTATGCTTTAAATTAGATATTGATGGAAGTACGATAGACATACATTTTCAATATTTATAGGTATACCATGGTAAACTTTGACATATGTGAAATCCTATGATTAGTGCAATGAAGATAATAAACATATTTAACATACTGTTTTTTTTTTTTAAAATCCTTCCTCCACCCTTCCCCTTCACTCCATCCTTTTTTCAGAAATCTCTAGCTATTATTTTTATGTTTTTGGATTTGTTTTGTTTTCTAATTTTTATATAAATGGAGCAGTATTATATGTTATATATTCTTTTTTGTTTTGGTTTGGCTTTCTTCATTTATCACTATTTTGAGAGGTAATTATTTTATACAACAGCAATTCCTTTCACAAGAAGGCTGTTTATTTATTTATTTGTGTGTGTGCCTGTGTGAATTTATGTGTACTATGTGTGTGCAGGTGTCTATGTAGCCCAGAAGAGGGCATAAGAGCCCCTGGAACTGGAGTTACAGAAGACCTAGGTTCAGTTCCCAGCACCTACATGGTTGTTCCCAACTCTCTACATATACACTAATGTATGTTATAGGTAATCTTTAGGTATATATAAAATTATATGATTCCTTAAGGCTCTATCAGACATATTTAGTGTTATTTTTACTCTTCCTTCCCTCTCCTTTTATACTGGCTTCCTGTCTTTCCTTTTAAAGTTGTTAATACAGATATCCACATTCATTGATTTTTTTCCCCTCAGTGCTAAACAACCCATACATTCCTACAATTAAATTTACTTGATTATAATTCATAACATAAAATTAAATAAAAATTATATAAAAATAAATAAATAAATAAATAAAATAATTAATAACATCTTATATATACTATTGAATTTAACTTGATAAAAATTTGGGATGATAGTAAAATTTTGTTGTGAATTTAATGGTTATGATTGATATTTATTTGTAACTTTGTTGAATTAATGCTGGTCTCATATGATCAGTTTAAAATTACTTTCTGATTTTTCAAATTTCTGGAAGAGTTTGTATAGAATTGGTGTTATTGCTTCTGTAAATAGTTGGTAAAATTAACTGTAGAATCCATTTAGAGCTAGAGGTTTTTTTGTCTACAAATTCAATTTGTTTAGTAGACATAAGACTATTCAGAATACCTACTTCTTGAGTATGCCTTTAGTATTCTGTGTCTTTCAAGGACTGTATCAAGATGGTTAATTAATCTGCTCAACTACTTGTGTCTTCCCAATCTTCTGCCTACTTGTTCTGTTATTGACAAATGATGTTCAAATCTCTAAATGCTGATGGTCTAATTTTTCTTGCAGTTTCATCAGTTTTTGTTTCAACATTTGAATATTATATATCTATTATAGTACATACCTAATATTTTTGTTTTTAAAAAACAAAAATATGGTTACAGTATACAGTTTACACATGCATCAAAGCATTATGTGGCACCCATCAAATATATAATTTTATTTTATCAAGTAAAATGTTATTTAAACTTATAACTGATATTTGTTTAACTGTTTAAAGTCATTGTTAGCGTAGTATATCTTCCCCAGTCTTTTCTTTTTATTTGTGCCTTTAAATTTAACTCTCCTCCCCCCAACCTAACAGTTGCTGCCTTTTAACTGGAGTGTTTATATCAGTCATGTTTAATGTATAATTGGGCTTAAGTTTTATAATTTTTAGACTCTATTTTTCTTATTTTAAGCATGTATATATATATGTGTATATATATACATATAAAATTCTTTATTGTGTATTTCATATTTTTACAACCTCACTTAGACTTTTTTGTTGTCTCTTTAGGAATAGTCTTTTCTTGAGGTTTTCTTTTGTGATTACTCTTGGGTTTACATTGATAAGTTGGCATCCTTCCATACTGGATGTCAGACCTTTCTTGTAGCATTAGAATTTTTTAATGGTGTGCTTCCATTTCCTATTTCTTAGACTTGGTGCTATTTATGAAATATATGAACTCTGTATGTATATCATTATGTTTGTTTGCATTAAGTAATCATTATATTGATTTTATATTTTAAAATTACATTTAAATATCTAATTATAAACATAAAACCATAATTATATATTTAAATGTAAGTAAAAGTTTTATATTATAATCATATATTTTAAATTTAATATATTTAAAGAGATTTAAAAATAAGAGTGATTAATAACAAAGTTTATATAAATTAAAAATAAAAAAGACATTTTATTAATTATGATTTCCTTTGTGTAGATAGATGCTTCTATATACATGAACAATTACTGATGATAAATTTTTTTCCATTTTAGTGTGTTTATCAATATCTTTACTTGGCTTTTAAAAATTACTTTTATTTTGTACAGTATTCTAGGTTGGCATGAGCAAATATATTGAAGAAATCTACCATCTTCTTTAACTTTGTTCATTTTTTTATTTTATATTTTTCCTATGTTTTGATTTTAAATAATTTAATTATGCCGTGCTATGGTATAATTCTTCCTTCCTTCCTTCCTTCCTTCCTTCCTTCCTTCCTTCCTTCCTTTCTCCCTTACTTCCTTCCTTTCACTTTTTTCCAGACAGGGTCTTACTCTGAGCCTATGATGGCTTTAATTTACTGTATAGTTCAGGCTGGCTTCAAGCTAATGATGTGAAGACATGCCTAATTTATACCACTTTTTCTATAATTAGATACTTTTTAGATCATGCCTTTCTATTTTGATATAATATCATTCAATGCTTCTGCATACATTTTGGATTTAAAGAAATGAATTCCCATAAATGTAGTAACAAGAATGTCCATTTTAGACACATCAAACAACATGCCAGATTCCTTTCCAAATAATCATAGCAGTGTATGCAGAAGTCATACTAACATTTTACATAGTCTCTCTAGTTTCAGCAGTGAAGGTTTGTATGCATGTGTTTGAATGTCTATTTCCATGTGTATGTGCATGTGTAGGGCAGAGGCCAACCTTCATTCTTTATGAAATAAATGTTTCTCATAGAGCCTGATCCTTGCTGATTGGGCTAGACTGGTTGACCAGGAAGCCATCCTTCTGGCTCTTCCCATTCAGTCTTGGGACTCCAAATTCAGTTCCTTATGCTTTCATGTCAAACAATTTACTGATTGAACATCTCAGCCCCATAAATTTTTGTTTCCTAAATAAAACAAGAGATAACTGCCAAGAAATCTGATATTTAGTTTAACTGAAATAGCCAAGAAAACTTTCTTAGGAAACTATTTAACTATAAAACATTTTTTTTCCTTTTACTTTTGAACCACATGTACTTCACATTTATCACAAAGTAGATCCTCTTCCTTCCGCCCAACTCCTACTTTACCATTGATTTGACAAATCACACTATGGAATGAATGTGCTGTCTCTTCCTTGATTTGAACAAAAGGCTCTTTCCATGATTAATGCTAAGAATTCTTTTGGGATCTGCTCAAGCCTGGTAGAAGTTCTTTTAATTTATTATCCTATTTAGTTTATTTATTTAAGATCTGTATCTTGCCTATAACTTAACAGTATTTGAGATGACTTCCATAAGATTAAAAATGGCAAGATAGAGAATACAAGGGATAAAGAAAGAAAAATGTTAATGAGAAGCTAAGTTAATTACCACATCTGAGCATTGATTTTTAAATTGTAGCTTGTGGGTCCCAAACCAGCATTAGTTTTGCTAGCCCTTGGGTTCTGCAGACAGTAGATAGGAGCTGATTGAGATAGTTCTAGGCTAGGAAAGTTCCTGGTACTTTGACATCCATCTCAGAGGTTCTCTGGGGATCTGGGGTCTCACTTTCTCACTGGAAACCCCTCATCTGTCATATTTGCATTCTCCCAGGAAACCCATCTAGGACACTCTTGCTTCAGCGGGCAGTTAGGGGCTGTTGCCACAGTCGGTGGGCACTGCTTCATAGACCACTGGCCTCTGCGGCAGGACAGACAATTTGTCTTTGACTTCAGTGAGTGTTCCTCACACAGTGTTGTGTGGTAGGAAGTGGAAGGCCGCAGCCTGCTGTAGTACTGAGAAGTCATTATCGTCAGACGAACAGCAGTATGGACTGCAGATAATGGGCCTCTCAGGCTATCCAGAAATCATTACATGACTGAAGAAGAGGCAGCAACTGCTTTAAATCCCATTAGTGGGACTGATGGGCTGTCTGAGACAGGATGCCTGTACCTGAACCAGCAGCTTAGAATAACTTTTCTTCATTAACCCTCTAATGCAGGAACCATTGTTCCCCGCCTGTAGTTCCACTAAAGAGGAGAAGACAATCACGTTTGCTGCCGCAGACATTACCTCATTTAATTCCAACAAACGCTTTCCAAAGCTGACAGCAATTCTTCTGTTTGTGCAGGTGAAGAACCTGAGAACTGCTCAGAGCCACGACTTGAACCCAGGCTGACTCTGAAGCACATTTCTCTCCCAGGTCATGGCTCCAGAGTCTACCCCTCCCTACCCCCCCCCCCCCCTCTCTCTCTCTCTCTCTCGCTCTCTCTCTCTCTCTCTCTCTCTCTCTCTCTCTCTCTCTCTCTCTGTGTAAAATGAAGAGACATTAGAGCAATGCCCTTCATAGCAGGTAATAGCAGAAGACACAATGTAGGTCTTGTAACTAAGCTCTGAAAAAATACATATATTTGAGTACCTATCTATAGATAGATATGTATAGATAGATATATCCAACTTTAGCCCTCTACATTTCTCTGTTTAGATTCCATTTTCAGAATTTGTCAATATTTATGCCTGTTTCAATCTTCTTGCCCTTCTAGAAATGTCTATTTTTTCAGCTCTTGGTTCTGTAAGTTGAATAACAGAATTGAGATATGATTAGTTTCATAAGCTAATTGCTCAAGATGGCCTAATAAAACAGGGAAGGAAAGGGATCACATACATTTCCTTTCTTTTCATTCCACTAACAAATTTTAACTTTCCCAAGAGTCTTGATTTTTCTTCAGCTTAAGGGTTTTGTTGTTACAAAATGAGTAATTGAATTGTGGCTTTGGGTAGGTGGATAATTTTTATTTGTTTAAATGGCTACAGGTTATTAAATATGCTTGCAGACATTTTTAAAAAGATATGACTTCAAGAAGAGACATATAATATCTTCTACTAATTTAACTGTGCTTTATGGACCTATGATTATAAACTATTCTGAATGTAGATTACTTTGTAAAATGTCCCCTTTTCATTATTGTTACTCTGGGTATTGAATAATTCATTGCCAAAAATAAAAAAAATATTCTTAGTATCAAAAATGTTTTTAGTTAAGGACTGCCTCATTTTTATTTTATTTTATTTTATAGGACTATCTGCCAGCTGGCATAGCTAGATTGTATAAACTTGTTTATCCAGAAGTGGTCACTTTGGTTACACTTGCTTTATACTAGAGTTATGAGGTAAATCAGCAGGCCAAACAGAAATCTTACAGAAACAATCTGGCTGCTAATGAATCTTTTTGCACATTGTAACCAATGCTCAATTATATTCATTCCAGCTGCCTACAAATCTATGCCAGGCTAGTTAGTAATGTCTTCAAATTTAAGATGTATGGTTAGTAAAATACTTAACTTTTTTTTTCTATTCACCAATCTCTTAGAGTGTTTAAAACTTAAAACAACTCTTCAAACTAGGCTACACATTGACATGAAAGAATGTTCTGGGTATAATAGCAACAAACTGAGCAAATACTGATAGTTACATAACTTAATCTGCCAGTGTGTGTCCCATGACAAATTTATCCTCCCAGAATAGGTTTTTATTGACATTCCCTTATTCCCAGAGGTATTTCTGTTGCCATCCTCTGATCATCAGTCTACAGACATTGCCTAAGGGTCAAGGTTGTATGTGAGACACATAGTAGTGGAGATAGGCGTTCATAGGGAATTACAAAATGGGCATGGTGTTGCACTGACATTCAATCTATGGGCATTCTTGAAATATACTTAAAAATATGTGTGGCATTTCAGTAGTTAAAAACAGGAAAAGTAAATACCAGAGTAGAGGCGATAGTATATATTTGGTTGTAAGTAAGGGAAAAGGGTCGTAGTAAGGGAAAAGAAACATTTAAGATGCTGAAGAGAGACTGGGTACAGATTAGCAACTGCTTAGACATGGAAGAAAAGAATGGGTACAGAACATTAGATTTTGGAGTGGAAGACAAATTTTTAATGTCTAACATGCAACATAAATAAAACAATTGAAGACGGAAGTTAAGTTTTAAGAATCATATGAAAGTGTAAGGATAGAAGTGGGATTTTGCCTATTCCTTGAGAAATTATATATAAGGAAGGAGAGAGAAATAAGGTTCATTTATTTGCTAGAAAGAATTGAATAGATTTAAAGGCAAAAAGGGGAGGGACAAAAGAAAAGGCAGAAACACCTTTAAGGAAAGAACAATTAATGGAAAAGAGGAATGGGAGAGAATAAAGCAAATGTTGTCTTTGCACATGATCAGAGTTCTTGGGACTTTTGGGGAAGGAGACTTTTGCTTTTACATGAGACTGAACAAAGGGACAGCAATATTCTGAAATGGACACAGGCATTGGGTATCAAGTTTTTGGACCTGATTCTGGAGAAATCTGATTTTATAGGAGAATATAGAAGATTCAACCATTTTCCTTTTTCAAAATAATGTTTTTATTTTTTTTGAGATTATATGATAATTACACCTTTTCCTCTTTCAGACCTACTTTTGCTCTCTTTCAACTTTATGATCTCTTTTCTTTTAATCGTACACACACACACACACACACACACACACACACACACACACACACCCTACAGGCGTGTGCCACCACACCCTGCGATTTCTTTTTCTCTTCCAAGCCTACGTATATTTTAAAATACACTATAAACCTTTAGAGGTTTTTCTTAATCTGAATATGCCTTTACTGTAAATCTTTATCTTTTTCTGGTCACGAGTTTTTATCTGGTAAACAACAACATTGCTAAAATAACCGCTGTCTATCCAAGATGGCGGCAGGTACTTTTACCGCCAGAACTGAGAGTTGTGCTCACTGTCTTGGTCTACACAGCCATCTGGCAGCATGCTGCCAGCTTGGAGATGTGGTCACTGCCATCGCCAGCTCTTGTACACACCAATAAATTGTTAGCAGTGCTTCTTAAAATCTGTGCTTTTTTTTTTTTTTTTTTTTTTTTTTTTTTGTCGCTTATGCTGAATCAGGAAACCTCCCTTAAAGGAGCCGCGCAAGTTCGTTTGTCTCTAGCAAAACAGAGTCCAACCAAGAAAAATGCTGCTAGATTCAACTAATTTTTTTCATGTTATAAACAAAGAGATCTGTATTGTTTAGTTTTATGTGAACTTAACACAAGATAGAGCCATCAGAAAGGAGGGAGCCCTAATTGAGAAAATGATTCCATAAGATCAAGCTGTAGGCAAGCTTGTAAGGTACTTTCTTAATTAGTGATTTATGGGGAAGGCCAAGCCCATGGTGGGTGGGGCCACCATTGGGTTCTGAGTTGTATGAGAGAGGGGTTTGAGCATGCCACATGGAACAAGCCAGTAAGCAGCTTTCCTCCAGGCTGCTGCATCAGCTCCTGCTTCTAGGTTACTGCTTGAGTTCCTGACTTCCTTAGATGATGAAGGACCAGGATGGAAGCTATCCTGATAAGTGAGAGAAATCTCACACTCTGCTGTGACTTTTAGGTGTTTGATTCAGTCCTTCCAGATGGAATGAGGGAAGGTTACAGATAGAACACATGTTACCTGCCTTGTTGGTCAGGTTCCTGAGTTAGCGTTGCCTTCTGACTAGGCCTTGCTCTATTTTGAGATAACATTTTTGCAGTAGATATCATTTTAATTCATCTTAGGGCTGCCAACACAAATACCTTTCACTTGTTTTTCTAAGTTGTAGCTCTTTTTTTTTTCTCACAGATATTTTTTCCTTTATCATGTTAAGTTAGAATGAGTTCTTGTGATAATTTAACTGTGTTATTTGAAATTGAGGCTGAAATAACATTAAAAATTTTAACTTTTATTAAAAAGATGAAAATGTGAGTGTAAATGCCCAGAATCAATGATATGTAGGTCTCACTACTGAAGCTGTTTGAAAGGTCCAAATCAGTGACCTCCGCCAGGTGGCCTCCCAATGCCTTTATCCCAGCACCAGTGGAATCTATTGGACTGACTTAAGGTTGGGGGCATGGAACTGTGCTATGAGCCAATTCTCTCTTCCTCTCCTGCTCTGGCTTGTGAGTGTGATCTAGAGGAACCACAAAGGCGTCTTGTTCTGGGTGGCCTTGGTAGGAATAAATGAGCACAGAGTGTGTGGAATGACTGTAATCTTTGATCCTTTGGTGAGATGGGATCTACATGAAAATCTGCATTCAGAGCAGTCTAAAGAAAAAAGTTCAAGTCATAAAATTTTAATGAGTTATTTTTAGAGACTCATGGGTAACTGGGAATGGTTGATAGAATGGGAATAAAAGTTTATGGATCAAGTGTGCATGGCTGTTAATTGTTGAGTACTGCAAGGCTAATTTGAGTGGTTGATGAATCTTGTGAGAACGTGGGCTTAAGAGAAAGGATTTTGTGGTGGAAAAACCATCAGCAAGAGGCCTGGCTGTGGTTTAGATTTTCTGGAAATTGCAAGTGCTACATTAACTACCCTTGGCCTTATTTTTCTTGAATGTCAAATAATAGAACAAAACTCATAGAGGCTTTCAAACTCTAATATTCTGTGACTCCAAGATCAGCAGTATCGAGCTGGCTAAAGCAGTTTGTTTTTTATTTTTATTTTGTATAACAAAACAATTCATACATACATACATACATACATATATATATGTAATTTTTTCTTATTTTACATATCGATCCCAGTTCCCTCTCCCTCCCATGTTCCCTAACCCCCATGATATCCCACCCCCGAACTCCACAGGGAGGGTGAGTCCTTCTAGGAGGGTTCATCAAAATCGGTCAAGTCATTTGGAGTAGGGACTAGGCCCTCCCTCCTGCCGCTAGGCTAAGGGAGTATCCTTCCATAGGGAATGTGCTCCCAAAGTCCTTTTGTGAACCAGGGAATACATCCTAGTTCCACTGTCAGAGGTCCCTTAGACTGCCCAGACCTTCTAACTGAGACCCATGTTTAGGGGGTCTGAGTTGGTTCAATGCTGGTTTCCCAGCTATCAGTCTGGGGGTTCATGAGCTCCCCCTTGTTCAGATCAGCTGTCTCTGTGGGTTTCCGTAGCCTGGGTCTTGACCCCTTTGCTCATCACTCCTCCCTCTCTGCAACTGGATTCCAGGATTTTGGCCCAGTGTTTAGCTGTGGATGTCTGGTTCTGCTTCCATCAGCTAATAGATGAGGGCTCTATGATGGCATATGTTAGTTATCAATCTTATTATCAGGGAAGGGCATTTAAGGTAGCCTTTCCACTGTTGCTCAGATTGTTAGTTGGGGGTCACCCTTGTAGGTCTCTGGACATTTCTTTTTTTCTTTTTTTTTTTTTTGTGTTTTTGCTCTCCTCTATTTGTTCCTCAACTCAGTCTTCCTAGACCCACATGTTCTCTCCTCCCCTTCTCTTTCTCCTAACTTCCTCTCCACTCAGCAGTTTGGCTTGTTAGATTGCCACATCGCTTTGTGTCATGTGATAAACTACTATGGTTCAAGGAATTAGGAGACCTGAATTCTAGTTTCTGTTCTTTTACTCACTACCTTTGTTGTAGTCATTTTTTGAGCTTTCATGTGGTAGACATGCCCAAATGTGTGGAACACATAGTCTATTATGTTATGTAGAAAAGGAAATCTGCATGATGAATTACAATAAAAAATTCTATCATAGGGAGTTATCTTGAAACAACTATTCTATATAAATTTAAGAGCAGGAAAAGAAAAGATAGATTGGCCATTTTCTGAGAGCAGAAGAAAGGTAGAAAGCATTTGAAGTGTGAGAAAGACAACACCCACCATTCTTGGCATTGAAGACCAAGGAATCAAGCCATGAAGAAAGTTTAGAGGAAGTAGGAATGACACTTAGCTGATAGCCAACAGGAAAGGGGAGACTCAGTTCAACTCCAAGCATTGAATCTTACCAACAACACAAATGATCAAACAAATATTCCTTGGGAGATTCCAAAAGGGCTGAAGCTCTGACAACACCTTGGTAAGGACTTAGTGAGAGTCAGATCAGATGTTGGATTTCAACTGACCTTATGTAACATCCTAAAGCTATAATTTTTAAATATGTGGACTTTCTGGAAATTTATTATGGCATCAACAAAAAACATAACTACTAATGTGCTCCATCTAGAAATGATATGTCCCCACCTTTCACTCAAAGATCAAAAGATATAATAGGTAGTTTCATTAAGATGACATATAAAGACCTCTTATTCACTCCTCCATAACATTTACTATTTTATAGGGAAAGGTTAGAATTATTCTTTCAAAATCTCTAAAACTTGACCAAATATTTACAAAGATTCAAGAAATACAGCCGCATCTTATTCACAAAATTGAATTTCATTTATTTTAATTGGCCTTATTTTCATCCTCCTTCTCAGGTCTGAGATAGCCTTGAAAACAACAAAAATATTAACATAAAAGAATTGATAAGTGGACAGACATTAAAAAAGACATATATATGCCCTATTAAAAACACAGACCAAAATAGCAGGCATAAGCTTGACTTTATCATTACCACATTAAATCTAAAAGATTGAGCACTCCAGTCCCAATGTAAAGTTTGAAAGATTGGATGAGAAAAGGTGGTTTCAGTGGACGTTGGTGATAAGAGAACAGTCTTCAGTTTTAAGGATCCAGATGGACTGAAAAGGTACACTATCCAAACAGTAACAAAGCAGAGTTAGTGTGGCTATGTTAGGAGAAGATGAAATAGATTTTCAGAAGAAAATTCTTACTGCAGACAAAAAGGAAAATCTTTATAATGATAAAAGAATCAATATATAAGGAAAACAAATACAACAACTGTGCTGGCTAGTCTTATGTCAACTTATTACACAGGCTAGAGCTATCTGAAAGAGAGAACCTCAACTGAGAAAATGTCTCCATAAGATCCAGCTGTGAGGCATTTTCTTAATTAGTGATTGAGAGGACCCAGCTCATTGTGGGTGGTGCCATCCCTGGGCTGGTGGTCATAGGTTCTATAAGAAAGCAGACTGAATAATCCATAGGGAGTAAGCCAGTAAGCAGCACTCCTCCATGGCTTCTGCATCCAGTTCCTCCTGCCCTGTTTGAATTCCTCTCCTGAGTTCTTCCAATGATGAGCAAAATAAATCTTTTCTCATCAACTTGTGTTTTGGTCATACTTTCAGCTTATATGCTCATAGAGCTCCAAACATGATCACAGCCTCTGATTATTATGGGATTAATATTTTCTTAATTGACACACATATACACACATATATTTATTATTATATATACACATGTATTACATATACATATGTAATACACACAAAATATGTATACATACATACATACATACATACAAACATACATACATACATACACACACACACACACAAGCTGCTGAGCCCATTTAGTATTGCTGGCCACTTGGTATTGGATAAGTGATTAGGAGATCATCAATGGAGATTACTTCTCCCACTTTCAGCATCCTCAACTGCCTGTAGTTCTTAGTCTTGGAGTGGAGCTCAGTGATAATTCCCACTTTTACATAGCATGTCTATTAGTTCAAGTTTTGTTTAGGCAGCTATATTGTTAAAGTCACTTCTAGGAGACAGACTCTCACAGCAGATGTCCTGGACCTCTGGCTCTTACAATGTTTCCACCTCTTCTTCTGTGATGTTTTCTGAGTCTTGGGTTCAGGTATTGTGTTGTAGATCTCTATCTCCTGGGGTGGGTAACCTGGGATCAATTTTTCTCTGCATTTTGACAGGTTGTGATTTAGAACTAAGAATTATGAGGGCCAGTAAAGTGGTGGTAGTAGGTTCTCTTCTAAAATCCATGGCCTCACTAGCCCGGTTTGGTTGGCTAGGTTTCTAGTACGAGCCATGATTTCTGTCTTGCTGAGTCCAAACAGACAGCTGTTGGTTACTACCAAAGAAATGAGTGCCAGTATTATATCACTAGGGATATCTTGCCATGTTGGTTGAGGGATTTTTTAAATCAAATTATTTGAAGCAGGATTACCCACTGTAAACTTGGACCACATTGTTTGGTGTCAGTATACATAAAAGGACTCAGAAGAAGGAAACTTCTTTTGCCTGCTTGCCTCTCACTAGTAAGTTTGTCTGCTTTGCTGCTGTGGCTCCTGATAAGCCCAATATTTTCAGGATTCAGGTCCAGAATCCTCCAGGACCCTATCATCACAATGGACGGCAGGAACATCCAGCCTCAGGGACTGAACAAAAACTAGATTATCAGCTTTTCTGTCATAAGACAGTTATTGTTAGTCTATGTGGCCACATCTTGTGAGTCATTCGAAGCAACCCCCTTTAAAAAATACATATGTAGCCAGACAATGGTGGTGCATGCCTTTAATCCTAGCACTTGGGAGTTGGAGGCAGGTAGATCTCTGAGTTCCAGGCAAGCCTGGAAACGCTACACAGAGAAACCCTGTCTCAAAAAACAAACAAAAAATACATATGTACTTTATTCTCATATATGTATTAATACATACATTAATATATTTTTTTTATCTTATCAGTTCTGTTCCCTTAGAGGACACTGACTAATATGGCTGCTAATGGTTTTATTTTGGGAGTGAAGAAAATATCTTGAAATTAATTAGTAGTGTGAATTTGTATTAACTTCTAAGAGCTGATTCAAATGTGGTAGTTTGAAATCATAGAAATTTGTCCTCTTGCATTTTTTCAGAGGCCAGAAGTCTGGAAGCAAGGCATTATCAGGATTGGATTATTCTGTAGATTCTCTGAGGAAGGGTTCATTTACTGTCTCTGTTATAGCTCCTGGCTGCCAGCGACTATTAGCATTCCATGGCTTGTAGGCATATTATTCTAGTCTCTGCCTCCATATTCGAATTACCCTTTCTTCTGTGCTTCTTCTCATTTGTGTCTTACCCAATCTTATAAGAATACTTGATGTTGGGTCTGAGACCCACTGAATAATCCAGGAGGAATTTATTTTGTGATTTTTTTTTTTAAAAATGGCATTGGCAATAACTCCTTTTCAAAATAAGGTCACAGCTGAAGGTTCCAGGTAAATGCAGGTTTTGAGAGGCAACTTCTACAGAATTGGACAATTTGTGACTATAGTAAAATCTCTTAACTGTCCACTTTAAACAAGATGAATTTCTTGGCATGCGTTATTTTTTTACAAAAAGGACATGATGTAGAAAATTATTCCCCAATATCTTTGCAATGCATGTTTTGAGAGGCAACCACTATAGAATTGGACAATTTGTGATTTCACTAATACTTCTTAACTGCACACTTTAAAAAGGATGACTTTCTTGGCATGTGTTATATTTCAATAAAATGGACATAATACAGAAAATTCTTCTTCATAGGGATCCCTATAAAGTATACAGAATAAAGATACACTTAGAAAGATTTGGAATGTTTAAGAACTATTAATCATTATCCTACCATGCTATACTGGGTTAGTATTGTGTCAACTTGACACAAAGTAGTGTCACCTGGGAAGAGAGAAGCTCAGTTGAGGAATTGCCTATGTCAGATTGGCCTTTGGGCATGTCTGTGGGGACTTGTTTTGACTGATGATTGATGTATGTGGTGGGGCACATCTCACTGTGGCAGCACCATCTGTAGGCAAGTGGGTCTGGGCTATATAACAAGACACCAAACTGAACAAGCCAATGGGAGCAAGCCAATAAGCAGCATCACTCCATGTTTTCTGCGTCAGTTTTTGCTTGATTTACTGCCCTAACTTCCCCCAGCGATTGATTGAAAGTGTAAGATGAAATAAACCTCTTTCCTAGAAAATTGTCTTTAGTCCTGGTGTTTGTCATAGAAAAGCAAAGTAAGAGACATGCTTATAAATGAAGATGTTAACTCTGCAAGAGTTGCTTTAGAAAACATGTTCCTTTCACTACTGTCTTTAGTTGTATTTGTTTTAAAAACATATTTTGATGGCTGTAGAGATATAGATTCATTCATAAGAAATACTCTTTTTATTATCTATTTCCTTAGGTTTTGTATATATACTATATAATTAGTACAAGCTTAAAAAAGGTAGCTGTGATGTACCAGTATTCACCTTAATGTTATAGGGTTTAATTTCTCACCAACTCCATTGTCATTGTCTGTAAATCTGACATCATTTATTTTTTTATTACACTTATGAGAGATTTAAAATGAGAGCCGTTATTGAATCAAAATTACGAAAAAGTTCAGTGTTCCTGCACAGTTTCAGAAATAATTCAGAGGCTAAATGAAGCAAGTTTTAGATTCCCTTTTAAGAACTAGAAGCAAAAACTTTTTTTTTTTTTCCAAATGAGACATGGATCTTTGTTGCTTGTACACTCCATTCCTTTCCCATACAATCACAGTCACCTCTTCTGTGAAGACATTAGCATAGACTTAGGTAGAGAAGGAAATGTTATCTGAATTTCCTCTAGCATTTATTAAAATGTGGCAAAGCACCAGCACACAGTGAACAATTTAGTTTCCTCCTTACAGATAACAAGGGTGAATTCTCATCAGTACGAGCATTAGCTTAACTATTTGCTTATCTTTTTGCTGTGAATTCTAAGTCATCAGACCAGTTTTACCTTAGCCATTGAAAACAGTTGCTTTACATATAGCAGATAAGTTATTTTGATAGCAAATAAAAAAAGCTTCGTCCTATTTTGCTAATTCCCCATCTAGACTGTTGAGTTAGTGCTTTCTTGCCTTTCTTCTTTTCCTGAATTCTTTACGTTATTGGACATTATCAAGTTACTATTTTTGTCCACAGCCTGTAACAAATGTTTTCATTTATAACACATGTTTGTTCATCTATGATAAACAAGTATTCAGAGTTTTCTCAGTCTGACATTATGGGAACGAAAATGCAAATACAAACTTTTGAGTAACTCACCTTCTTCTTGAGGGCTTAAAATGTAGGAAAAAAACCCACATAGGTTTTTTACTAATTTATATTAATTACAGAATTTAATAGCATCCTGTATTGCAATGCCCATATGTGTATAGGGTATGCAATGAGCATATCTAGTCATGTTCCACCCTTGCCACCCATGGGTCCCAGAAGTCACTACGGAGACTGTATTTTTAAAATTATGGAGACCTTTGAGAACATTAATATGGAGGTGATAAAACTGAGGTTCAGAGGGTTTAAGTGACTTATTGAAAGTCATAGTGACTCCAGTATAGCATGCTACTTTGTCATGCAATAGGAGAAAAAGACTATAAGACTCTGCTGTGGTATATGGTTAATCATAAAAGTGCATGAATTCAGCAAAGAATATTTGTACTGATTTTGCTGAAAGCAGATGAAGTTGGCATTATTGGAAGATCCGTCTAAGCTGGGCTTTGAAAAATGTGCAGCAATTAATGAAACAGCAAGAGAGAAAGATTGGAAGCCCCAGTGAATACAGGAATTGACGTGCTGGTGGTGCAAACCAAGGAATCTCAGTTCTGGAAGAGGCCGCTGGACATTTTAGCTCATGTCTGAGTTATATGCACCATCTAAACATAAGGATTAAACATAAGGATGGAGGCTTCTATGAAGACAAGAAAGAGCTCTGGATCTTGAGTATGAAACACCTGGCTTCCAATCCCAGTGTCTCTGCAGAGGAGTGAATACCCTTGGGCAAGTGTCTTAACCTTTGAAGTCTGTTTTTTTTTAATCTGCAGAGTGGCAGGAACATCCTCCTTATGAGGCTTTTACAGGTTAGTTGAGGAAATCTTTGGAAAGTAAGTACGTGCTAGGCAAAAAAAAAAAAAAAAAAAAAAAAAAAAAAGTGTCCTCAATATATTAATGGGTATAGAGTATTATTATTTATCATCATTATTAATTTCCTAAATATCCCAAGGACACTTAGTTTAAAATTGCAGGATTCCTAGAATTTTCCCCATGCACACCCAGACGATGTCTTCAACAAGATTACATTTTATATTATATGAGAGGATGTGGGGTATTTAGGTCAGGCATTCTTGAGTTCAAGTATAAGCTCAGACTTCTCTCTGTATGCCCTTGGGAAAATCAGATGGCCTCTCTAAGCCTGCTTCCACTCCTGAAAAATAGGAATAACAAATACTTTGTAGGGCTATAGTAAGAATTTGGGGAGTGTTTATAGGGCAAACAGCACATACCAGGCACTTAATAAATAACAGATATCATTATTTTTTTACCCTGTAGAGTTCTTGGCTACAGCAATTATTTCAAGTTTTATATTCTTCTTGAGCTATTTCCTCAATTCTAAAAAAAAAAAAAAAAAAAAATTGGTTATCCTCCACTCACCTGGAATAATAATGATGTTCACACGGGGTTTTAACCTTCATAAAATATACTTACATATTATTGTGTTGGTTCTTTTACAGCAGCCTTGTGAGGAAGAGTTAGCATCGTTTGGCAGATGTGAATTTCCATTTGGAATGACAGCCAGTGGCCAGAAGCCAGGAGACAAGCATTGTTCTATCAATGAAGCTCACACTCTTCCAGTGCTGCAGTGTCTTTCTCATCTGTATTTTGCTCTTTACACCAATCTGAAGAATGGAAGCCTTTTGTGTTTTGTTTTCTGAGACAACTGTCTGTCCCGGAACTCACTCTGTGGACCAGGCTGAACTCAAACTCACAGAGATCCTCCTGCCTCTGCTTCCTAAGTTCTTGGATTAGTGAAACATTTTTTTTGGGGGGGAGGATCTTCTAAGTGATCATCAGAGATGATTTTCTTTTGAGGAGAAGACTGACATTCTCAGCATATAAATCTGTTAGCCAATGAGAATTCCATCTTTAATCATCAATGCAACATCAAATAACTGCACTCAAATACAGACACAAGTTTCTTTTTTTTTAATTATGCTCTTTTAGATATGGTTTAATACACTGGAGATATAGTACATATAATGTTAGTGCCAGAAAGGACATCCAGACTGCCAAAAGCAATGGAATTTGTGCTTGAATCCAGAACTTCTGACCACTTTGGTGGAGGTCATTCTCTTTGTTAGAACACTGTGATGTCCCCCAAAGGCTTAGCACCCTTACTATGGCAAGTCTACACAGGTACATGCCTTATCCAAGGAGGAATGTTACATTTAAAAAAATGACACACAGTATCATATAGGGAAGGGCATCTTTTGTATAACAGGTCATTTAGTGGTAATGTCACTGGAAGTACTTGGCAAAGAACCATGCATAGTACTGTTACTATTTCTTCCCCAGAGTCCCAAAAAGGTACTGTGCACTGAAAAGCAGGGTTTTTGCTTGTTTGTTTCTTTGTTTAATAAATATTCCAGAGACTGCCACAATCATATGGCAGAAATGTTAAATCCAGATTTTCAATGGGGGGGGGGGTAAATGTATTTTTCAGTGCTATTTGGAAAAAGCTGTCTAGTCCTTTTGAAACAGTACAATCTCTTATGTCAGACAGGAGTTTCTTGGAGTGTAAACTTTTGTAGGTTTACCAGCATCTACTCCTAAATCATTCACCTAGAGTTGTTGGCCATGCTTGATATCATCTATCAGCAATCTGTGTGTCACTGTCATTTCTACCAGAAGCTATTCAGATACAAAGTTGGTCTATTTTATGTTCCACATCTAAGTATTGTTGGGTAGTACAGCAAACAGTTTGCAATGGACAGACCACAGAGGGAACAAATCTCCCAGGAAACTTACATTTTGTCATTGGCCATATTTAGGGACAACCGCATGTAGAACATAACAAACATAGTAACTACACACATATATGATGTCAGAAAAATTCTGGTTCTTCATATATTTTCTCTCATTTGATCTGAGGAGGCCATGAAGAAGACATTACTTTGGTTGCTTTGCAGATGAAGAAATGGACTTCTAAAGGAGACTTGCCCCAGGACATGGAACTACTGCACCAAATTACTGCCTTGGAAACTGGTGTTTCTCACTCAGTGCTGCTTACTCTCCACGCAGTCTCTCTTTAAGCCTACTCAGATTCCTTATGCTCAGATGGGGGCTTGCCCAATGTATGTAAAATAAGATGTCAGGTAGACTCTTCTAGAATCCAGACTTCCTTGGTCTTCATCACCAGCATTTCACAACTGCTGGATCAGTCTGTAAAACTCAAGAGCTGGAAATGTGGTTCACTTTGATCGAAGTTCAATGATAGAACTGTTGAAAAGGTGTGGCAGTCTGTGAGGAATTACCAGCAGATGGAGAAGCATTCTGAGATTGAGAACTGGGGGGCAAAAGGAGGGAGAAGATCTTAGCCTCCAGCTTTGTAGGGGTTGTTTCTCAAGAGTGATTGTGATAAAGGAACAAATGCCAATTAAACTGGACCAGCAGAGAGACACAGAGAGAATGAATATTCAGATGGCTTCTATTGTTTGCTCATCTGACCATCATCTCTCATAGCTTTATGTGTGCGTGCATGCGTGTGTGTGTGTGTGTGTGTGTGTGTGTGTGTGTGTGTGTGTGTGTGTGTGTGTGTGTGCTGGGTTCAGTGAGGCTGAAAATACTCAGGAACTACTGCTTTTCTCTCTGAAATTCCTCCCCAGATTTTTGGAGAGTAAAAGGAGGGCAGCCAGGAGGAGTCTCAGGGAAGGTGTGCCACATAGTGAATCCACACTGCTCCTGACATGCCATCATAGTTATCATGACGATAGCTACTCCTCTGGACTCCTTGGTAATCCTTTATCACTCTTAAAGTGAGGTATTAAGAACAATGCATGCTGACTTAATTAAACAGTATAATTACTTCCCTGGGAGGAATTTGCATCTTATGGAAGCTTCATAATTCAAAGATATTTGTAGTTTGAAGACTATTAGGCACTATGATAAAGAGATAAACCAGACTTCATGCAACTTGTGGCAGAAGAAATTTATGATCAGGGAACAGATTGAGTTGGCCCTCTTCTGTGTCATCTCTGAATAGTGTCATCTGCTACTCAGGATGCCACATTCTTTCAGAAGTTCTAAGCTTTTCCATAACATATTCCATAATAGAGACAGCACATGGCCTGGGTGTAGGGCAGGGCAGCTGTGGCCATTTATGTACATGGGATTTTTGCAATTCTGGCATTTGTAAACTAGGCAATGTTTGCATTGTGTTTATTTATTCAATCATGTAGCAGTAGAGGCAGAGAAGATTCATTTGAGAAGTATGCTTTCCAATTTCATGCTGAGAACAATGCAGGATGTTCATGTAACACAACTGTAATAAAATAGTAGCAAAACAACATTTTGTTTTAAATTGTAGAATTAGCAAGTAGACGATGAGCTGGAAGCCAGTCTTCTGAAAAATCCTTGGAATAGAATTTGGATTTAGAGAATTTGACTTGACGGCTATATGGACTTAATTTTCTGAAGTAACCCTAGAGTATACATCAAGAACAAAAATAGAATAATGAACAACAGTTTCAGATGCAGATTCACCAGCCATCCTGATAAAATGAGTATTGACGGGCACATGAATGACAACACGGTGTTTCCAACTCAGTACCACGTTATACTGTAAAACCACCAGTCATAAGAATGTCAGACTGCCAGCTATGAAAATTAGGATTAGTTAGAAACTGTTGAAATCCTTAAATTTTTCCTGCTTGAAAAATCCAGAAGACATCAAGTCTTTTCTAGAAGTTGATGGAAATTAATGTCAGTGACAGCAATCTAGTGGATGTAATTAGGAGTCCCCAGGCAGTGCTCATTAGTGTGGTTGGTTGATGAAATTTCAGCTGTTGAGAATTAACTATGTGTCCTCAGTTATTTTTTTCTAAAAAGAATTACAAAATGTCTACAACTGTTTTTTGTTAGTATTTTTTTTTCCATGAAGAAAAAAAATATTTAGAATCCCTTTGTCATGAGGAAAGAAATGGCCATTTGGGGACACATTTCTTTAAATGTCTGTATGTTCAGCTTGGCTAATCGAAACAAGAGTGATCCCTCTCCCAAGAGTAGGAGGCTCTCATTGGTCTTGTGAAGCTGTTCTGTTTCACATGTCGCATTTGTCAAATCTTTTCATTCCTTTTTAAAAAACTACTTGTGTCTCCTTCAGATTTCTTTAAAAAACAATACAAGCCAACAAAACCCTCTCTGCTAGATTGAACATTTATTGTCTGGCCATTACAATGTGATCAACAGTTGTTTCCTAATTATATTACATCCTGAATGTCTGTATTACTGCCCCTTAAAAGTTCAAGAATAATTTTATAGAATCAAGTACAAGAACCTAAAAGCCAGTATTCTGGAAGTGTTCTTAGCAAGGTGTGAGAATCCAGCTAGCAGTGCAGGACACAATACTGTCTCACACGCAGAGTACTTACACACACACACACACACACACACACACACACACACACACGCAAGCACACACACACACACACACACACACACACACACACACAGCAGCAGCAGCAGCAGCAGCAGCAGCGGTGGCAGCAGCAGAGATCATGGTTTTGAGAGGCAGCAAGGGGGATGAATGGGACTAGTTGCTTGGAAGGAAGAGAAAAAAATGATGTAATTACACTTTAATTTAAAATGAATTCAAACTCAGCCTCACTATTTCTGCAAGGTGCCAAAAGTGTTGCAAAACTTTCAGATAATTTAGTTGGTGCAAAGACAATATAAAGTGTGAACTAAATCAGGAATCAAATATCCAGGAAAAGGTACATAGGGAGAAGCAGCGGCAGCATTGCCGTGCGGCATTAATTCATTTGATTAGAGCGTTTGGAATCATTTTCAAATATTTCTAAATTTTGTGAGTTCTCACAATGTAGAATAGGATCTGAAAATATTAAAGACTAAAGCACAGACAAAACAGCTGTGTCTGCCTACCTCTCTAAGGTACCACTTCCTAGCAAGTTTGTGTCTTTTATCTCAAATTCCTTCTCTTTAATCCTTCACTCAGTTAAAAAAAATATTTAGCAGCTTAATGGAAGCATAAGATATATACACCAAAAAATTCTGTTATGGTAATTATACTATTCAATGACTTTTAGTGAATGAATACAATTATTCAACCAGTCCAAATCTAGAACACTCCCAACACTCCAAAAAAGTTCCTTTGTTTGTAATGCATTCTAGCTCCTATAGTCTGCACAGGCTGCTGCTGAGCAGCTCTTTTTCCACAGTTTTGCATGATCATTTTGGGTGTGTGGAATCCAAAAATACATGGTCATTTTTTTTTTTTTTTGTCCAGCATCTCTTCCAAGGGATACCGTTTTAGGGCCTCATAGATAAATGTGAATCAGCAGTTTGTTTCCTGTTGTTACTTAGTAACATCCCACCATAGACCACTTCTAGTTTCCAGCTCCTTTAAACAGTTCTGTTATGAATATTTGGTTGTAAGGATTTATGCTTACATGTTTTTATTTCTTTTGCATACATACTTGTGAGTGGAAGTATTGGGCTACACAGAAAGAGGTTTTTGTTTTTTGTTTTTCTTTTTTAATTTTTATTGATTCTTTGTGGATTTCGCATTAAATGCATTCCAGTCCCCCTTGTCTCCATGTCCCCTAAAATCCACTCTCTGCCCTTACCAACCTCCCCCACAAAACAAAACTAAATTTAAAAGAAAACAAAAACCTAAATAAAACAAAGAGACAACAAAGGAAACGAGAGAGAGAGAGAGAGAGAGAGAGAGAGAGAGAGAGAGAGAGAGAGAGAGAGAGAGAGAGGAGTGGGACCTGTTCCCCTGCTCTCAGGTCTTCAGATCTGGGTCACCCATATTTACACCACCCGGGCCAACTCCACTGTTTTGTCCAGGCAAGGTGCAGGCTCCTCTCTTCAGATAGCTGTAGAGGGCATATGAGAGGTGGTGAGGCCAACTCTCTTGCTGTCAGGGCTGGCTTACCTGTACCTCCAACAACAGGGTTAGCTCTAGGGTGATACCTAGATGTGAGGGTTCAGGGCCCACTCTCCTGTGCCCTGCAGCTGGTGAGGGGCAGGGCTAGCTCTCTTACTCTGTGACCCTAGAGCCAGCTCTTTCACCTGCCTTAGGTGGTAGGGTGAGGGGAGAAGACATCTTTCTCTTAACCATGCCACCACATGGCAGGTGGGGGAGGATGAGCTCTTTTGTTGAGGTATCCAGCAAGGGGCAAGGCTAGCTATCCCAGGGTCAAAGAAAAGTGGGGCTTGCTCAGCACTGCAGAAAGAATATTTTTAATTTTAAAAACTCAGCAAATTATTTTTAATTTTATATCCTTTATAACATTGTAGCAAAGTATGAGGGTTCTAGATTCTCCACATCTTATATGTTCATCACTTGACCCGAGTGGATATGAGGTAAGCTTGTCTCTCCCTTGAAATACCTACTTCCTTCATTTTTACCCTGTTATTTCCTTCCCAGTGTGTGTCTTTGTCCAGTAGACTAACTAGTGCTTCAGATACATTCATTTCTATCAGATCTCATTGTTGATAAGTTCTTAGTAGATAACTAATCGAGGTATGATGCTGGGATAGATTCAAGACTAATTCCTATTAGTAATCCCTTTGGTTAGTTTCCCTGATGTTTTTTCGCCTATAAATATCCTCATTTCATAAGTAGCAGACTAGAACAAGCAACTTTGGGGGCCAAGAAGTATATCTGTCTGGCAGTCTCTCAATGATGGTGGTTAACTTAAGGAGATGCTCACTCCTGCAAGCATTTCCCTCTCAGGCACCTAGAGAGGAGAGGAACTGGAAGATCCCACCCGTTTGGTTTGAGATAATGTTTTATACTGTAGCCTGCTTGACCTCAAACTTGCTATGTAGGTCAACATGCCCTCCAACTTTTATTGCACTTCATGCCTCTGCCTCCCCAGTGTTGCAGTTGCAGGCATGTGTCACCTCATCTGTTGGATGTCCTGTATGCCCTGGCTGTGAGGGCTGAGTCACCCTTGTCCTTGTCCTGCTCTGCTCTTGCTTTGTCCCCTCCCTAAGGCACTAGCCTGTGAAGCTGGGCTTCTCTTGTTCATCAGTTTTCTAAAGACTTGGAATCTCTACCCAGGAGAACCAAACACCCCACACCCAGTCCCATCATAGCACATTTAGACCAGAACCCTAAATGACCTTGGCAATGCAGTACATCCTCAAACATACTTTTAAATTTTAGTGCTTGAGGGTGTCAAGAGGAAGCAGACCCAAGTGTCTATAACAAAGACAACCAGTTTTCCATGAGAACCATGCTTTGGAAGGGGCTGGGAAGTTCTAGACCTGAACTGTAAAAATTCTAGTTGGTTCTTGGTGGTTTGCTAAGCCAGTGGCTCCTAGCTTGGGCCTCTTTGGCTATGACATGGAAATTATATTTGCAGCTTGTGATCGGGATCAAGGTAGCAACACACCCAGGTACACTTTACAATGATGCATTTCACATCTACTAATTATTTATTTTCAGAAATTTTTATGAAGCATAGCTGGTCTTCACCATGGATAGTTTGTGTACATTTTTATCTCGTGTTTCTTTTTTTTTTTTTCCAGAAATTGGCTAAGAACATGGGTCCTGCTTGGGGACAAATTCTTTGTATTACTGATTCCAACAAGGGAATTCTGCTATTATTCTATTTTAGTGAACCTCAACATTCTCCTCTGTAAAATGGGCATAAAACAATCTCCCTCAGGATCTCATGATTAAAGATAGAATGTTTATAAAGCTCTTGCCACTCTTATTAGGCATTTGGCACTTAAAGAATATTGGGAATAGAGTAATTTAAAAGACTAATGAGGTAAGTGTTCTATGATTGAAAAGACAATTGTACCCTAATTGGCCTTTCAAGAAAAATAGAAGTTTTAAACACAGTGTGGTATTACACACTTAAAAGCATGTAATAGCAGGATTGGGGAAGATGAAGCAGAAGGATCTAGAGGTTCAGACTAGCCTGGGATACATGGCAAGATTCTATCTAAGAGAGAAAGAGAAACGGAGTAAGAGGAAGAAGTCAACTAAATCTTAATATTTGGAAGCAACTTAATTTGCAGTATGTTTCTTGTTATTGATGTTTGTTTCCATATAGCCATGTAAAATGAAGCATTTCATACAATTTTCATGTTCTAAAATAGGTAAAGCATTGTGATTAACAACTTGAACACTATTAAACCATACACAAGTGCAGATACAGAAAACCTCCCCCCAAAGCTGAATATTTATAAATATAATAGTGAGGGTGGGTATGATTAGTATACATTGTATATATGTATTAAACTTCAAAGAATAAAATATACCCTCAAAAACCTTTTGTTATAATATCATCAAATAATTCATAACATATAAGTATACTGTGTATATTACCCATCTTCAACAGCTATCATTGTTCGGTCATGACAAACACTAGAATGTATCAAGTAACAGATGGGCAAATGAATGCCAATAAAACTGACTGCTACATTCTCATTAATAAAAAGTCACCCAAATGGTACCAAAGTGTGTGAGGTGCAAACAGAGCACCCACATTTCCAGTCACTTATTAACAATCCCTTTGGTAGAGATGCCGTGTCAGTCGGGGCTTATAAAGTCACACAGTGTTGTAATTTAATGAGTGTGTGATAAAAATTCTGGTCATATCCTCAGTGGGGATGGTTTTGACATATCAGTCACTTAGACAACCTGATCTTTTCAGAGTAAAGAATCCTTTAGCTGCCATTGTGCTTTAGATCATTGTACTTTACTTGTTTCTTGATGGGCACGGCTTATACATTTTACAAGTTTCTGTAACTGTTTGCACTGCCACAGAGGGAAATGTCCCCAAAAGTATTGTGAGATGGCTGTATTCTAATGATGCTTTGGCAGAGGATTACAAAAGTGAGAGGAAGAAAATCTCATTATCGCCTGGCTACGGTCAAGGACACCATCTTTCTGGATGAAAGGTGATTCCAGCATTCACATTTAGCACAGATTCGAAGCAGTACATTGAAGGTTATGGTTTGAATTTTTCCCAAATTAGCTACATAGACATTTATGTGTGTGAGAGAAAAATGGAAATTTAGGTCAAATTTAATCTTTAGTTCATTTTTCAAATTGTGCTTTCAGAAGAAAAGTCTATATAACCAATTAGCGTTCCAGAAAGTTCTTTCCATTGTCCCCACTGTCACTCAATGCCATATTTGGTTATCATGGGTTTTAGGTACATGATGACATTTATTTTAGATTTTGCAAAAATCTCAAAACCTCTAATACTCTCTCTGTCAAAAAGCAAAATGCTTCTTTAATGGATCTAAATCATATTCTACCAATTCATTTTAATGCTACCCAATTAAACTCTAACTGCAACTTTTCAGAATATTTGATGAGACTGCTTTTGCAACATCCACAGCATTTTCAGTGAGTGTTAAGGACATATCTAAAGAAGCATTGTTAAGGATATTATACAAATTAAATTCAGGTTCCATATACACAATATATTCTAAAGTATTACTGACTGGATTAGTTCAACAATTGGGCCACACAGGATGTTTCGTGAAGTTTAGACACTAGAACAACATCTTAAGGCAAGAGTAATTTGATTTTTTTCCCTAAATGTGTTGCCATAGATTTTCCTAAATGTTTTACAAACAGTTATTAAAAGCACATTGAGAATCTGAATTCCCTTTGGGCGAAACGTTTTAGTACTTAACTTTCATTTAATTCAAAATTACATATGGTTAGAGTTGCAGAAAAACATTAGAAAATCATAACCAGCTATCACAACACCACATGTTCAATGAATACAGGACAGACTCAGTTATGGGCACCTCAAGGTACCTAATAATAAAAATTTTAAAAAAATTCCTAAATGGTATTGCTATTTTTTACACTAGGAAGAAGGGACAATTGAATTTTATTTGTTCTGAATAAGCCTAAGGCTTCCCTGAGATGCTGACAAGGAAGTGTTCAGAGATTGGCATATTTGGAGCTGGGCCAGCTGCCAGATAACAAGAGGACCGAGCTAAGGGATTCTTAAAGGTTAGGGAATGTGAAGACATATCTGGAGAAAACATTGATTAAGGAAGTGGGTCTAAGGCCCAGAGCATCACGACAACTGAAGCTTTGTGTAAAAATTGCAGGTATTTAGACTTTCCTGAATTGGGGCTCTAACAATTAAACTGTGAAATCTGAAGGATATGCAAATAGGTAATAGACTAACTATTAATGTATTTAGAACTCATTGACGAGGGAGGCTATGGAATGAACCAGCTGGTGGATGAAAAGAACTGCAAAATTATGTTTTATTTCTGTTTAATGTTTCCATTTTTAATTGTGCCTCTAGGTAACAGGCTTAAAAATGGAAAGTCAGTCTTTTGTATGGAAGGTAGAATTACCCTTTAAAAAATTAAAATTGTAAGAGTTGAAAAATACTTTCAAGAGAATAAATTATTAAAAAAGAATACGGACAGGGTTTGGCAATGCAAAATTATGCTATTTCAGTGCCCAAAACTATTTGTATAAAAATGCAAATTAAAGTTAGCTTGTGTTTTACTTGGCTTAAAGCAAAGGCAGGTTTTAACATTTTCTTTTAGGTCCAATTTTATTTAAAAAAAAAAACAAAAAATAAACCCTCTTTGATCTGTATTAAAATTAGTCAACTCTCTAAATTTGATGTCTTCCTGGCAATTATCACTTTTCTAGAGGTTTAAAAAGTTCCTATGGGTCCTACTTGGATTGGCACAACAACTAAGTCAGTAACTAAGCATAATGTATTGCTATTTCATATGGTATTGCCAGCATTCTAGACTTGTCTATAAGTACATTAATTCCAAGATCCTTGCCTCTATCTCCAGTGGGTGTACAATTAATGTGCCACTGATTTTATTTCTATCATGGTTTTCCATTTCTTCTGAATTAAAAACATTAAATTAAACTAAGAAAGAAAAAAAAAAAGAACATTTTCTTAGCACAATTGACCTTTTTAAAGAGGTCAGAGAAATGGAGAAAATTTGTAATCAAATATTTTGATCTCTCTGTACAAAAGAATGCAAAGGACCATGAAGTTCCAACTTGCTAACTTTGGTGGCAATTTTAAAGTAATTAAATTGGGGTAAATAATCTTTTATTAAGTATTTCAAGCAATTAAGTGATGCAAGCTGTAAGTTTGTCCTTCTTTTTTATGGGTTGATGTAAGAGAAAATTTATGGCAACCTATGAGGCTCCCAGACCAATAACAAAGACAGATGCAATCTTTGAAAAGCAGTCCAGATTTGGTGTCAGTGAACTTGAAAACTGAGGTTGAAAAAATAGAGTTGGCATTACAAAGCATGAACAGATGACAAAAACAGTTGGCATTCTTTGTTAGCACAAATAAATAGATAATAGATAATAAGTATAGATGTCAGATATTGACACGTGCAAGCTAGAAAATGACTCAAGAGATGAGGATTCCTGTGAGAAAGAGGAAGCTTAGACCTATTTGCCCATCTAAATGTCCATTCCTGGAGTTTCCTAGGGACTGTTTCCATTGTCACCTTTATGTGGGTGCCCTTTATCCTATGTTTCCACTTCACAGTCTTCCAGTGTCTTCTGAGTCTCCACCACAGATGTTGGCCATCTTCCTTCTAAAGTCTCTCTGTTGCTACCTTTCCTCTTCAACCCTAGCCCAGTGTCCTTGCTTCCTGTCCTTAGCCTTTCATGGACCATAGCTGTTGCTCCATCTCTGACCCATGCCTTCTATTCCACATTCTACTCATTACTTACTCTATAGAGCACTGTTTTTTTGTTTTGTTTTGTTTTGGTTTTTGATTTTGTTTTTGATTTTTTTTTTAATCAAAGGGTCTTTTGGGTTAATGGTTTGTTCAGAACTCTTCAGTAGCTACCACCATTTTCTAAAAAGACCTCAGCAGGGCCCATCACACACCTTTCACCCAGATTCATACCTCATATCCTCCATCATAGCAAAAATTTTATTCTGGTGACGTAAACTGCCTGGAACCCTCCACTCCTGACTTTGATGTGTGTTTGTTCTTCTTTCTGGATTGTCCTATCTGCCTTCTTCTCAAGCATGGCTTAAAATACTCAGCTGATCTCACCAGCTCTCCCTAAAGTGCAAGCCTCTATTTCTGCTTTTGTGGTGCCCATTGTACCTCTGTTGTCAAGAACAATGCCACATTGGAATTCGTTGAGGTAAGTTGATTAAAGCTGGGGAGAGGGTACCATTCCCTATGGGGATTTACAACCCACAATGCATTTGGATACTAATACCCAGTAGATCTCTATTGCATGAATGAATATGTGAATAAGTTGCATGGACAGAGCCAAATGAAACAGAGGAACTGGAAATGCCACATATCATTGAGAATTCACTGACCTGGTGATTTTCTGTATTTAGAATTCAGATTTTTGACCTTCACTCTCACCAAAGAAAATCCAGCAGGTATTAAAAGCATTTTTTTTTCCAAAGAAGATTTAATGGCTTAGATTCTGGAGAACCACAAAGGGATGAAAACCATGAACAGTATTTTTCTACCACAGAAATGACTCCAAATGGAAATACACACACACACACACACACACACACACACAGGCATGCACTCATTCATGCATGCATACAATCACTCACCATATTCACCGAGTTGATTCTTTCCTGTAGACAAAATAAAATGATGAGAAAAAAAAAAAGCATAGAACACTGTTTACAGATGTCATTAACATTTAGGGCTGCACATCAAGGCTGATGCTGGCGCCTTCTGGGCTTGGCACATAAAGTGACTTCAGAAGGTGACTCCTGACTCTTCAAGGACTGGAGGCTAGAAAGTGAGCAGGGCTGGATCCATGGAAGATGGGACAGATACCAGTCAAAGTGGAATCAGATGGCAGCAAAGGCACAACAAGGTTGCAGGAGAATCCAAACAATCTGCAGCTCCAAAGTCCTCAAGACTCAAGAGCTTTGAGCAAGAGGCCATGAGTCTGCAGAGACTAATCTGAGCAGGGAGTTTTGAGTGCTGTGTATAATTTTCCAGTCTAACACTTGTGAGCATGAAGGATCTACTCAAATGTCTTCTTTTAAACCATGTGACATTAACTCTTACTTTGTAAGTCTTTAAGTTTAGAAGTGGATGTTGACAAGCTTCCTAGGCTTTTTGTGCTTTTATTGAGGGTAAGAATTCATTATATGCAAATGCTACAAAGAGATTTTCAAGATGTTTAACAGAGATAAATGCTTCTTTAAGAAAGGCAGCTTATATTTAGGAAGTGGTAGAAAAAGCCTACCAAAGAATACACATTGGTCATAGGACATGGAAAAATCAAGTTGGTACTTACCTAGAAACCCCCTCCCTGTTGGCTAGCAGTCATAGTACCGATGTAATGTAGGCTACCAAGGGAAAAAGAGACCAATAGTCTTGCCTGGCTGTGAACCACATGGACTGTAATAACTATGCCTGTGGCACAAACGTGGCATGAATGTTATGGGGGTATCTAGCTGCTTTCTGATTAGATTTGAGGCCTACTCTCCAGGAGGAAGCACATGCCTGGTACTTAGATTCAATTCAATCAAACGAATCAAAATATCTTCAAAGAGCTTCAAAGAGAGGTTTATAGTTAAATAGAAAATATATCAATTATTATAGAACATTATGATAGATGACATTACAAGTATCGTAAGAGGTATAGGAGATCCACTAGACGTGTGTGTGTGTGTGTGTGTGTGTGTGTGTGTGCTCATGCATATGTGTGTAAGTGAGAAAGAAGGAGGGAGGGAGGGAAGGAGAGGGAGAGGGAGAGGGAGGGAGGGAGGGAGAGGGAGAGGGAGGGAGGGAGGGAGGGAGGGAGGGAGAGAGAGAGAGAGAGAGAGAGAGAGAGAGAGAGTATTGCTAGTTCTTTGAAACTGTGGTTGTTTACAGTCTTATCATGCAGGCCAAGCTGGCCCAAAATTCAGGATCCTCTTGACTCAGTCTTCCAAGTTCTTAGGATTACAGGCATCTGTTAAGTATGTCCAGTTTGAAATTGCCAATTAAAAACATGTTTTGTTAAAGAACTCTTTTTTTTTTACACATTTCTTCAAAATCCACTTTCTCTTTTAAACTTCAGCAACAAAAATTTTCTATTTCATTAAATATTTAAGTTTCTCACTGATAATTCAATTCCAGGTGAATGATCATACTTTGTAATCAGAACCAACTAAAGAAAAGACATTCTACCAATAACCCTTTAGCAGAGCCAGGGCACTGTTTCTTGGTTCTGAGCCTAGAGCAAAGTTGGTCTGTCTGCCTTTTCCTTGTGTATGGAAGGCAGATGGAGAGATCCTATCTCATGGATAACTTACACAGCTTGTGTCCAGGTCAGAAGCATCCTTGGTGGAAGACAGCACTCTCTGGATAGGGCACAGGCACTTGTACTGGCCTGGGGAACTCATGCCAGTCAGATTGACAGCCACTAAGAGAAAGAAGTGTTTTACTAGTGATTCTATGACCCAGACGAATGGTATAAATTTAATTTCTGGACTCCTTATCCTTATCCAAGCTTCTGTGTCTGTTTATAATGTTATGCCTTATTGCAAAGAGAATTTATGACATAGGGTTAATGGTTTTAGAATTTCCTCCAGGCTCAGCTCTCTCAACTTTTCTTACTGTCTTTTTTTTTTTTGAAGTCATCTTTACCAGTAGCCACTTCCTAAGGAATGCTTTTCTTAGAAAAAGGGACCTATAAAGCCAAGACTGGCAGTACCTGTCTTTTCTCAGGCCAGGGTGTTTACAGATTGTGGTTTGAGGTTTTGCCAGTAACTTTCTTCCATGAGCCTCTCTGGATGCAAGGTTGACAGGCCACAGTTACGTTGGGTTCCTAATGTAATAGACAACTTTTTGTTTTTCTTCCCCTTTGTTTGTGAGTTAACTGGGCAACAGTTTTGTTGGTTTTTCGGTGTGTTGGGTGTTTTGTTTTTCCATCTCAACCAGATAGGTCATAGAAAATGTTATTTAAAAAGAATGGAAAAATATGATTTTGGATATCATTGTGATCTAAGAGATTAGAGTATTCTGGGATGGAAACCTGGAGATGGATATCAGACACAAACCTTCAGCAGTGATAACAGTGATATATTTATACTTGGACCTGTAATTAATTTTTTATAAATATATTGTTATTTTCAATAAATATGTGTTTTTACCCATGTTGTGATAGATATTAAGGGTTAGAAGGTAGTAATATTTTTCTTAAAGCTTTATTTTGCTTTAAAACACACACACACACATACCCACCCACCGACACACACACACACACACACACACACACGTGTGTCTGAGCATGGGTGTGTGCATGTGAGTGCAGATGCCTGTGGAGCCCAGATGTGTTGGATCTCCTAGCGATGGAATTGCATTGCAGGCAGTTGTGAGCTGAAGGATGTGGGTTTTGGGTTCCGGTCATCTGTAAGAGCAAGTATACACAGTATACACAATGTCAAATCCACAAAGAATAAATAAAAGTCAAAAAAAGAAAATAATAAGCCTAGTACTTTGGATGCTGTGATGGTATTATGTACATACATATCCATACTCATTAATATATGCTTATTTTATACTAATAAATTATTATGTAATTTTATATATTAATTATGCTTTACTACAACTAAAGATACTTTCTATCTATCACATGCCTCTGGATATTTTCTGTTAGGGTAACTAACCTCACAGTTATACATTTAATTTGTGTGTGTGTGTGTGTGTGTGTGTGTGTTCTTTGGCAGTTTTTCTTACTCTTACTAGTTAATGTTCTATCTTTTTATGGATTTCTCCAGTTTTGTTTTCTGTGTTCCCTACCTGTTAGACCTTATTACATGTGTCTTAGTTTGTTTCCCTGTTGCTGTGATCAACATTAACCAAAGACAACTTGTAAAGGAAAATGTTTAGTTTAGTTTACAGCTGCTAGTTAGTCACTGAAGGAATCAAGGACAGGAATTCAAAGCAGGAACCTGAAGGCTCTAACTGAAGCAGAGGCCATGGAGGAATGCTGCCATCGGCTTACCTCTTACTGCTTGCTCAGCCTGCTAGCTGATCCAACTCAGGACCACCTGTCCAGGGGCATCATGGCCCATGGTGGGCTGAGCCCTCCCACATCAACCATTGCTCAGGAAAATGCCTGTCTTAGTTAGGTTTCTATTGCTGTGAAGAGACACCATGACCATGGCAATTCTTATAAAGAAAGCATTTAATTGAGGGGGCTGTCTTACAGTTCAGAGGTTCAGTCCATCATGGCAGGGAGCATGGCTGCATGCAGACAGGCATGGTGCTGGAGAAATAGCTGGAGTGTCCTACATCTTCCAGGCAACAGGAAGTTGAGTGACTATCACACTTAGTGAAGCTTGAGAAAAAGACCTCAAAGCTTGGCCCCATAGTGATACACTTCCAAAAGAAGGTGTGGCTCAGATTAAAGGTGTGCCCTCTAACTTCAAGGTCTGATTTAAATTAACAAGATCATATTTCCTCCCATAAGACCATGCCTTCTATGAGTTTATGGGGGCCAAATACATACAAACTGTCACAATGCCTCACAAACATGCCCAGAGGTCAATCTGATGGAGGTAAACCATTCCTCAACTGAGGTTCTCTCTCACTAGCTGACTCTAGTTTGCACAAAGATAATAGAAACTAGGCAGCACAATATGGCACCTAATAGGTTTTTAAATATGAGATGTCCTATTTTTCTACAAGATTGTAATTTTTTTTTATTTTTTTATAACCAAGTCCATTTAAATGAAAACAAACATTTATAGGCAATATTTGGGAAGTTGGGTGTCATTCTTTCCAAACTACTTCCTGCTGGTAAGGGGCACTGTCATGGGGGATTTTAAGAAGATGCAGAAATCCTGGCTGTAGTCTACAAGGCTGCTTTGTCCAGCCGTTTTGAATGTAGGATCACCTGGGACTCTGTTTCAGGGGGTCTGTCTTGATCAAACCACATTAGTCTGGAAGGAATCCACATCTTTTCATTCTCTGTGGAAACAAAAATAGAAATCCTTTTCCCTGGTAACTTGTCCTTGAACTTAAATTTTGGAGTCAAAGCATTTTTTTTTAAATTTAATTTATTATTTTACATGTCCATCTCAGTTCCCTCTCCCTCTCTTCCTCCTTCCCTCCCTCACTTTCACCCTCTCTACCCTCTCACATGCACTCTAAACACCCACCCTCCCATCCTCCCACCCCAATTCCATATGTAGGGGAATGCCATCCAGTTGGGGTCATGTAGATCTGACAGGTCATGTGAAGTAGGGGCTAGGGCTTCTCTCCTGTCTCTAGGTTAAGGCAGTTATCCCTGCATGGGGGATGTGTTCACAAGGTCATTTTCTGCACCAGGGATACATCCTGGCTCCACTGTCTGAGGACCCGTACACTGTTCAGTCCTTCTGGCTGAGGCACATATTCAGGGGGGCCTGAGTCAGTCCCATGCTGGCTTCCCAGGTATCAGTCTGGGGACCCATTAGCTCCAACTTGTTCAGGTAAGCTCTCTCTATGTGTTTCTGCAGCCTGGTCTTGTCTTCTCCATCTGCATCTGGGTTCTAGTTCGACTCAGTGCTTATGTATGGGTGTTTGCTCCTGTTTCCAACAGGTATTAGATGAGGGCTCCATGGATAAGTTAGTTGTTGATCTCACTCTCCTGGAAGGGCATTTATGGTAGCCTTTCTACTGATGCTCAAATTGTTAGTTGGGAGAAGTCTTGTAGTTCTCTTGACCTTTCTTTGTGTTCAATTTTATCTTCAAACCAATATTGGCTCCCTCTTTTATGTTCTCTCTCCCTGTCTCTGTCTCTCTCTCCCTCTTTTCCTGTCTTCTATTCCTATTTGGGCTCAATCTTCCCAGTCACACATGTTTTCCTTTCCTCCCCCTCGTTTTCTCCTACTTCTCTCTTCATTCGTGCCCCCCCCCCCAACTTCCCCTGTGCTCTGGGAGACTTGTCCCTTCCCGGTTCTGTGAGGGACTTTATATGAATCTCTTAGAATACACCTTGTATCCTAGTTCCTCTGCTGGTGTGAATTATAGGCTGGTGATGCTTTGCTGTAGGTCTAAAATCCATATATGAGTGAGTACATACTGTGTTCCTCTTTTTGTGACTGGGTTACCTCATTCAGGATGGTTTCTTCAAGTGCCATCCACTTGCCTGCGGATTTCAATATACCATTATTTTTTTATGCAGAGTAGTATTCCACTGTGTAGGTGTGCCTCATCTTCATTATCCATTCTTCAATTGAGGGGCATCTAGGTTGCTTCCAGGTTCTTGCTATTACAAACAGTGCTGCTTTGAACATAGTTGAACAGATGTCTTTGTTGCATGGATGTGGATCATTTGGGTATATGCCTAAGAGGGGATTGCCGGGTCCTGTGGTAAACTGTAAGGAGTACGGTTTTTCCTTCCACCGCCTGGTATTGTCCTGCCGCCACACCACCAGCCCCAAATAATACACAGAGACTCTGTATTAGATATTATGTTATTGGCCAGATACTAGTTTCTTATTGGCTAGCTCTGCCTTAGTTATTAACCCATTTGTGTTAATCTATGTATGTCCACTTGTTCTTCTTACCAGGAGCCGGTTGCTGCATACTGCTCTCTCCAGACTCTCCATCTTGACTCCTCCTTACTACTTCCTATTTCCTCCTTGTCTCCTAGTCCCTCCTATCTTCCTTTCCTATTGGCCAACAATGCTTTATTTATTAACCAGTATGAGAAACATATACAGAATGACATCTCCCATCAGGTAAACTATTCCCATTTTCCTGAGGAACTGCCATACTGATCTCCAAAATGGCTGTATGAGTTTGCACTCCCACCAGCAGTGGAGGAGTGTTCCCCTTTCTCTACATCCTCTCCAACATAAGTCATCATTGGTGTTTCTAATTTTAGCCATTCTGGCAGGGGTAAGATGGTATCTCAAAGTTGTTTTGATTTGCATTTCTGTGATAGCTAAGGATGTGGAGCATTTTCTTAAGTGTCTTTCAGCCTTTTTGATTTCCTCTATTGAGAATTCTTTCTTCAGTTCTGTACCCCATTTTTAATAGGGTTATTTGGTGTTTTTTTGACTAGTTTCTTGAATTATTTGTGTATTTTGGAGATCAGCCCTTTGTCGGATATGGGATTGGTGAAAATCTTATCCCAGTCTGTGGGCTGCTGTTTGGTCTTTTCAACTGTGTCCTTTGCCTTACAGAAGCTTCTAAGTTTGAAGAGGTCCCATTTATTAATTGTTTCTTTCAGTGTCTGTGCCCCTGGAGTTATGTTCAGTAAGCGGTCTCCTATACCAATTTGTTCAAGGGTACCTCCTACTTTCTCTTCTAAGAGGTTCAATGTGACTGGATTGATGTTGAGGTCTTTGATCCATTTGGACTTGAGTTTTGTGCAGGGCGACACACATAGGTCTATCTGCAGTCATCTACACACCCTCATCCAATTGTGCCAGCACCATTTGTTGAAGATGCTGTCCTTGCCCCATTGTATAATTTTAGCAGTTTTGTCGAAAATAGGTGTGTGGGTTAATATCAGGATTTTCAATTCGATTCCATTGGTCTACCTGTCTATTTTTGTGCCAATACCAGGCTGTTTTTCAGAACTATAACTCTGTAGTAGAGCTTAAGGTCAGGAATGGGGATGCCTCCTGAAGTTCTTTTATTGTATAGGTTTGTTTTGGCTATCCTGGGTCTTTTGTTTTTCCATATAAATTTGATTATTATCCTTTCAAGGTTGGTGAAGAATTGTGGTGGGATTTTAATGGGGATTGCAGTGAATCTGTAGATTGCTTTTGGCAATATTGCCATTTTTACTATGTTTATCCTACTTATTCAAGAGCATGGGAGATCTTTCCATTTTCTGGTATCTTCTTTAATTTCTTTCTTTAGAGCCACAAAGTTCTTATTATATAGGTCTTTTACCTGTTTGGTAAGCATTACACCAAGATACTTTATGTTGCTTGTGGCTATTGTAAAGGGTTATGTTTCTCTGATTTCTTTCTCTGTCTCTTTGTCGTCTGAAAAAAATAGGGCTACTGATTTTTTTTTTGAGTTTATCTTGTATCCTGCTAGTTTGCTGAAGGTGTTTATCAGCTGTAGGAGTAACCTGGTAGAGTTTATCGGGTCGCTTATGTAAACTATCATATCATCTGCAAATAGAGACAGTTTGATTTCTTTCTTTCCAATTTGGATCCCCTTGATCTCCTTTTGTTGTCTTATAGCTTTAGCTAGAACTTCCATTATGATATTGAAGAGATATTGAGAGTGAGGGCAGCCTTGTCTTGTTCCTGATTTTAGAGGAATTGGCTTAAGTTTCTCTCCATTCAGTTTGATGTTGACAGTTGGTTTGCTGTATATTGCTCTTATTATGTTTAGGTATGTTCCTGTTATCCCTGATCTCTCCAAGACCTTTATCATGAAAGGGTGTTGAATTTTGTCGAAGGCTTTTTCAGCATCTCGGGAGATAATCATATGGTTTTTATTTTTCAGTTTGTTTATATGGTGGATCATGTTGATAGATTTTCGTATGTTAAACCATCCCTGCAATCCAGGGATGAAGCCTACTTGGTCATGGTGGATGATTTCTCTGATGTATTCTTGAATTCGGTTTGCCAGTATTTTATTGAGTATTTTTGCACCAATGTTCATCAGGGATATTGGTCTGTAGTTTTTTTGCTTAGTTGTGTCTTTGTGCGGCTTGGGTACCAAGGTTATTGTGGCCTCATAAAAAGAGTTTGGCAATGAACCTTCTGTTTCTATATTTTGGAACAGCTTGAGGAGTAGTGGTATTAGTTCTCCCTGGAATGTCTGGTAGAATTTTGCACTGAATCCATCTGGCCCTGGAGTTTTTTTGGTTGGAAGGTTTTCGATGACTGCTTCTATTTCATTGCAGGTTATATGTCTATTTAAGTTGTTTATCTGTTCTTGATTTAATTTTGGTAAGTGATAGTTATCCTGAAATTTGACCATTTCCTTTGAATTTTCAATTTTTGTGGAATACAGGTTTTCAAAGTATGACCTGAAAATTGTCTGGATTTCCTCTGTGTCTGTTGTTATGTTCCCCATTTCGTTTCTGATTTTGTTAATTTGCATGTTCTCTCTCTGTGTTTTCATTAATTTGGGTAAAGGTTTGTCTATCTTGTTGATTTTCTCAAAAAACCAACTCTTTGTTGCATTGATTTTTTTGTATTGTTTTCTTGGTTTCTATTTTGTTGATTTCATCCCTCAAGTTGATTATTTCCTGGCTTCTACTCCTATTTGGTGAGTTCGCTTCTCTCTGTTCTAAGGTTTTCAGTTGCGCTGTTAATTCTCTTATGTGACTATCCTCTGTTTTCTTCATATAGTCACTTAGTGCAATGAACTTCCCTGGTAGCACTGCTTTCAAGGTGTCCCATAAGTTTGGGTATGTTGTGTCCTCGTTATAGTTGAGTATTAGAAAGTACTTCATTTCTTTTTTTATTTCTTATTTGACCCAGGTGTGGTGCAATTTCACCTGAGTTTGCAGGTTTTCTGCTATTTGTGCTGTTGTTGAATTCCAATTTTAAAGCTTGGTGGTCTGATAAGGTACAGGGGACTATTCCTATTCTCTTGTATCTGTTGAGGTTTGCTATGCCACCTAGTATGTGGTCGATTTTAGAGAAGGTTCCATGTGTGGTAGAGTAGAAGGTATATTCTTTTGTCTTTGGATGGATTGTTCTATAGATGTCTGTTAACCCCAGTTGAGATATAACTTCTGTTAGTTCTTTTGTTTCTTTGTTGAGTTTCTGATTTGTGGTCCTGTCTAGTTTTGAGAGTGGTGTATTGAAGTCTCCCACTGTAAGTGTATGAGGTTTTATATGAACTTTGAGTTTTAGTAATGTTTCTTTCATGAATGTGGGTGCCTTTGTATTAGGTGCATAGATGTTGAGAACTGAGACTTTGTGTTGATGGATTTCTCCTGCAATGAATACGAAATGACAGTCTTCATCTCTTTGATTGGTTTTGGTTTGAAGTCTAACTTGTTAGATATTAGGATAGGTATACCTGCTTGCTTCTTGGTTCCATTTGATTGGAATATCTTTTGCCAACCCTTTACCCTGAGGTAATGTCTATCTTTGAAGCTTAGATGTGTTTCTTGTATGCAGCAGAAGGATGGATTCTGTCTTTGTATCCATTCTGTTAGTCTGTGTCTTTTTATAGGTGATTTAAAACCATTAATGTTGAGGGTGAGTAAGGTCCATTGATTGTTGATGCTTGTTTGATTTAGGTTTGTTGTTGGCAGTGGTATTGTGAATATATTTGTTCTGCTTTACCCTTGGTTTCTGGTGTAGTTAGGTTATCTGTTGCCTACATTTTTTATGGGCGTAGTTCCCTTCCTGGGGTTGGAATTTTCCTTCTAATACTTTCTGTAGGGCTGGATTTCTAGATACGTATTGGGAAAATCTGGTTTTGTCATTAAATATCTTGTTTTTTCCATCTATAGTGATTGAGAGTTTTGCTTGGTATAGTAGCCTGGGCTGGCATCCATGTTCTCTTAATATCCAGGACCTTCTGGCCTTGAGGGTTTCCATGGAGAAGTCAGGTGTAATTTTGATAGGTCTGCTTTTATATGTTACCTGGCCGTTTTCCTTCGCTGCTCTTAATATTCTTTCTTTATTCTGTATGCTAGGTGTTTTGATTATTATATGTCGAGGGGTCTTTTTTCTTTGGTCCATTCTATTTGGTGTTCAGTATGCTTCTTGTACTTTCATGGGCATGTCCTTCTTCAGATTTGGAAAGTTTTCCTCGATGATTTTGTTGAATATGTTTTTGGCACCTTTGAGCTGGGCTTCCTCACCTTCCTCTATGCCTATTATTCTTAGGGTTTGGCCTTTACTCGGTGTCCCACATTTCCTGGATGTTTTGTGTTAAGGATTTGTTGGATTTATGATTTTCTTTGGTCGATGAATCTATTCCATCTAGTTTATCTTCTGCGCCTGAGATTCTCTCTTCCATCTCTTGAATTCTGTTGGTTATGGTTGTATCTGTAGTTCCCGATATTTTCCCCAGTTTTTCTATTTCCAGCTTTCCTTCGGTTTGTGTTACCTTTATTTTCTCTATTTCAGTTTTCAAGTCTTGAACCATTTCCTTCACCCGCTTAATTGTTTTTTTTCTTGGCTTTCTGTACTTTCCTTAAGGAATTTGTTCATTATTTCCACGTTTTTGTTTGTTTTTTCCTCCATTTCTTTAAGGGATTTTCTCACTTCTTCTTTGAGGGCCTCTATCATTTTTATGATGGTAATTTTTAAGTCATTCCCTTCTGCTTCCTCTGCTTTGTTGTTGTGTTCCATTCTAGTTGGTGTAGATTCCCTAGATTCTGATGGTGTCATGCTTGTCTTTCTGTTGTTAGGTGTTTTCTTGTATTGCCTTCTTCCCATAGCTTCTTCCAGTAGGTGTTGGTGGGGTCTCCCCCTCTTTCTATGGTACTTCCCCAGTGGGCTTATGTGTGTCAGAGATTCAATATCTGTAGCTCTGGGTCGTGTAAGCTCTATAGGAGGTCTCTGCAGACAGTCACCCAGGGATGGGGTCAGGGATGAGGATCCAGTAGAAGATACTTGCAGAAACTCCTGCAAGGGTGCTCCTGCAGAGATGGGGGGTCTCTCATGTAAGCTCTATAGGAGGTCTCTGCAGACAGTCACCCAGGGATGGGGTCAGGGATGAGGATCCAGTAGAAGATACTTGCAGAAACTCCTGCAAGGGTGCTCCTGTAGAGATAGGGGGGTCTCTGGGAGAGGCCCAGGACTCCTGCAGAGGTCTAGGTCTGGAGACCTAGCAGGTGGAAATTACGTGTGATCCCGCGTGGATAGGCAGGTCTCCTTTGTTCAGAGTTGCTCAGAGAAGTCCTCGAAATATGGTGGACTGTTGGCTCCACCCTCTGTCCCAGTGCTCAACCAGAGGGACAGTGGGCAGGGTAGGGCATAGGGTAGGGAGGGCAGGCTCGCGGTGGGGATGGGTGGGCGTGTACCAGAGCTCCAAGGGTGCTCTCAATGGGGACAGGACACAGGAGCAGCAGGATCAGGGGCCAACCCAGGGAGTTCGGGGAGGGGGCAAGATTTTAAATTCTTAAGGGGCATAATCTTGTAGTCTAGCTTCTAGTTTACCTCTTACTGGGATCCCTGTCAAAACACAGATAACTGAGAAAAAAACATCCTTTTTTCTTTTTTTGTCTTAATTTATCTAAATACAAGCTCCCTTGGAAAAGATATTAAAGGCTCAAAAACACAAAAGTACTGTTCTTTTCATTGAATATACCTGTCCATTTGCCCCATTGTTATTCACTAAACCTCTAGTGTCTGTTCTACCTCTCTTTTTTATCCTTTAGACAGTACAAATAAACAAACAATGAGCAAAAGGAAGCAACAGCAATCACAACAAGAAAATAATTCCCCACACAGCTTACAAGTAGCCAGTAATTCATGATGAGCACAGAATGTTTGTCAGCAAGTGGAGAGGGAGATGCCCTCAGCTGACCTTTGCTCAAATATCAAGGATTGGTGCAAAGTGCAGATGTGTAACCAGGAAAAGAAAAGAGAGGCATGTGCTGGAATGTGAGTAGATACAGACATTTTTTCCCCTGGTGTATCTTAGACTGGGGCTTGAAGCTCTGATGCTGACCACATGTTCTTGTGAAATGCTGTGAGTTTCTTAGAGTCTGGAAGAAGTGCTGGATAGACTCAAGGCAGCATATTTAATGTGATGGACATTGGCTTTTCTTCTTTGCTATCTTAAATGTCATCAATATTTATTTAATCTTGATAGTTATTCTATATCTGTTATTAGAACACTAGCATGTGAGCCATAGATTCTCACATGAAATACATCTGGGAGGGGTGTCAGTTATTACTGGGTGTCCTTAAATTCACTGTGCCATTGGAAATGAGCTTAACCTCCCCATTCTCTGCCTCACACTCAATGCTGAGGACTCAATCCAGTGCTTTGTGCATGCTAACTCTTGAAAGTGCTTATCAGTTGAGCTACACTTCTATCTTACATCAATTAATTTTAGAATAAAAAAAAGTCTGTCAGATTGGATTGGTTGTGGCTGAGTTGTACAGACTTATATAGCCAAGTTGCCTAACATATACAAGGCTACATGTTACAGCCACAAAGCAAAACACAGAAGAAAGACCCTTCACATGTTTTTCTGTAAGAATTTCTGCTTCCTTTGTTTTCAGGAAGCTTGTTGACGTTGGGGTTCAGGGTATCTCAAAACACAGAGTGGTAGATACTATGGCATTGCTGTCTAAGTGGAGACCAGAGCTTTGTGTATTCTATCAAAGAAGACCATGCTATCTTAAAGACAGAGGATAATAATGAGCCTCGTATGGTCAGCTTTATCGTTTACAAAACACTTTCAAATTTTAAAATTTTTTGGCAGTAAGTCAAACAGCAAAGAATCATGATGAGTGATCAATATAGTGGAGAAAGGACACTCTGATCCTGACTGGAAAGAATGTGGGTGATGTAATCAGTTGGACACTGAAGAGCAAACGTCATTTTCCCATTAGGACATAGGCATATTTCTTAATTGCTAGATTGGAGAACAATAATTCCCAATCTGTGTCTGATGTGGTAAAAATATTTACTGAGGAGGTCTAATACAAAGGAATGTGAATTCAGAGCCTATTTTATGTCACTGTTATCAAATATCTGATTAGTATTAAAAGATAAGTGTGTGATTATGTCTACCTATCTGTTTGTCTAGTTACCTATATCATTTGTATATAAATTTGGTATCAAATTCAGGGTAATGACATGGTAGGCACACACTCCACCACTGGGCTACAGACAAAGCCTAAAGATATATTTTAAATTATGAAATAAATAACTCAGATTATATCTCATGTCCTTATATGATGAGCTGACAAGCTTGATTCTCCATTTCGAACTCTATTTTGGGCTCAAATGCAAACAAAAACCCACTAATAAGAGCTATCATACTGGATACTGCTTCTCCAGGTACTTCAAAGGATGATGTTAATTGGCAATACAACTCTGTGAGTTCATTACTACCATGAGCCCTCTGCTATAGAAATGTACTGGGCTTAAGAGAGGTTAAGCAATTTAATCAAGGTTGCTTAACTAGCCACTCATGAATCTAGAATTTGTCTATATTTTCTCATTTACTTTTTATTTTATGTGTACAAGTATTTTGTCTGCATCTAAGTCTGTGCACCACATTTTTTCAGTGTCTGAGGAGATCAGAAGAGTCATTGGATCCCAGGACTGAAGTTACAATTGAACAGCCATGTAGGTGCTGGGAATCAAACCCTGGTCTTCTGGAAGAGCAGCTGAAGCTCTTAACTGCTGACTCATCTCTCCAGCCCCATGAAACTAGGATTTAAATCCATACTTTGAGACTTTATCAAAACTCATGATGACTAAATGATGGTGTCAAAGCCCGCGGGAATCAGGAGTAAAATCAAGCCTGGAAGGTCAACAACCTACATACACACTGAAATAGTCCCCAGGAGGTTGAGGCAGGCAGATCACTGTGGGGTCAAGAATAGTCTGGGTTACTGAATATTTCAGTTTATTTATGAGATAGAGGAGGGGAAGGAGAGGACAAGAATTTTCAATCTTAGTTGTAATAGAAAGCATAAATTACCTATCTATATATTTCTGTTTGTTTTTTCATTTTTAATATTGTTAGCATACATATTTTTGAGAGTAGATTGGTATGAAGATGACCTTTAAAGAACCAAATATTGCCATGTCTATACTTTTTTCCTTTTACTTACATATTTTAGATTATTTATTTTTGACAATAAAATATGATTACGTTATTTCCCTCTTCCTTTTCCTCCTTCTATACCTTTCTATGAATTCAACTACATTTTTTTTAAATCATGAAGCAGGCTCCATTTCTCTAGTCCTTTCAACTTGGGCTGATTTGAGTATGTTTTTGATTCCGAGAATATGGCAGAGGTAATGATTTGGTTCCAGAGGTAAGCCACTGAGGCCTTGTGGTACCTGCTTTTACCATCTTGTCTCCTGAGACCATCACATGTAAGTTCACATTTAAAAAGACCACTTTAGCTTATTAGAGAATGGGAGACACAGATTCAGAAAGTTCTGGAATAGACTAAAGTCCCTGTTAAGACCTGACACCAACTATTTCTTTCTCTTTCTTTCTTTCTCTCTCTCTCTCTCTCTCTCTCTCTCTCTCTCTCTCTCACACACACACACATACACACACACACAAACACACACACAAACACACACACACACAAACACACACACACAAACACACACACACACACACACACACACACACACACACACACACACACACACAGCCATCTTGGATCCTCAAGTAAACTATCAGATAAATGATGGATGGCAGCCTCATGAACAGTCGAGACCAGCAGAACAGCATAGAATGCTAACTATCAGAATTTTGAAGAGCAACAACCAATCACTGTAATGTTTAGCAACGGTATTTTGCTGTGGCTTCTTTCACAACGAGAAATAACTAAAACAGTGCTGGTAATCATCATAATTCTTAAGCAGTGGAAAATTTATAGTTGTTTTTTTTCTAGAAACCTGCAGAGGTATGCCCTTTTGAACGGTGAGGGATTGGCTTAATGCCAAACAGTTAAAAAGTGATGGAGCTGGCACTGGAGCCTAGATCCTGACACTTCTAGGACAAGCTTTCGTGCCCCTTATTTTATTTGATTATCTTGATTATCGATCAAAAGGAAAATATGATGGTTTATTTGAAAACTGACTTCATGTACAGGTAATGGGTTTGGGTTGTAGGTACTACATGCAACTATCATTTTGCTGTCTCTAGAGATAATTCAGGAAGGGCATTTTTTTGTTTTTGTTTTTGTTTTGTTCACTAGTCTTTTTCCTTTACAGATTTCCTGGTGAGGTGAGGCATAATTACAGAGAAGTTACCTTTTCCAATTAGAGTTTCTCAAAGTAGCAAAAATAAATTTCATTTTGAAAGATCAATAGAAACCAAGTTAATCATTTTAAAAGTGTTGCAGAATATTTCTGGGATATTGATAGTCTTACAGTACTATGGAGATCACCCTTAGGCTTGCTGCTAAAGCAAAGAGAAAACAAACTTCACAAAGCGCATAGTGGTCTTCTTCAGAGGCAGCCTCCTTGACTCCTAACCAACATAATAGTAGTTCTAGCTATTGCAAAACACCAAAGGCTTCAGTGGGCTTGTTTTTAAGCGTCTGCCACCATTAAATTGTGAACACTTTTGTTATTAGAAAGACACGACATCCTTTCATTTAAAATAAATAACAAAACAATTGGGCAAAGTAAGGGGAAAGGCTGCTCAAAAATCATCTCATACCTAAATGGCAAAGAGAAAGATCCCTAGATGTTTATACTCAGCCTCTCCTCTGGTCAGTTTACTTGGTACTGAGTTTGTAACCATGTGGATGTTTCCTTCTGGAAAGTAGAAGTGGTTGTTAGAACTGTTGACTATTAACCTTAGCATCTGCTTGTGTTCCAGAAGATGTGTTTGAAGTGAATGAACAGGCAGGTGCTTGTTTGAACTATGAAGTGGCACAAGATCAATAAAATAGCAGAAATAGTGATAATTTTGTAAGCTGGCTTTTTGCTAAAGATGGACAATATCATTGTTGGTTTTTGGAATTGTTTTCAATAATTTTGCATACTTAATTATTTTTGTATTTCCCATGTTTACTAAAGTTGTGTGAAGATCTGTCCCTGACAACTCAAAATGGCATTTATTTAAACACAGGCTAGATGCTGCATATCAGGTAATTATACAATGACTATAATGTGATAATCTAGTCTTCAAAAAGCTTCCTAAAAAATTCCATCCTTCCACTCAATTATGTAAATGATAAATACAAATGTTAGCTCACTTGTCCTGTCTATTATTAGGTGATTTTAGAAAATATGAAGATTTTCAGAAAATGTCCATTGTCTATTTGTTTCCAATTTCCTTCTGTTAATGTCACTGTAAATTTCAATGTCATATTCCTGCACGTTGCTGCCCCTAATCTGACAGTGTCAGAGGATCTATCTTCATTTTCTCACTCGTTTCATAATCTAATCCTCAGCTCTAACATGCAATTAGTGCCCTCTTCGCCCTCTGCATACCAAACAGGCTGACTGCTACAGCTTTCCCTGTGCAATCCATTTAGCAAGGCCGCCAGTAATGAATATGTACATTTAGAAGACCTCAGCACAGAGGGTCACAGGCAATCAACCTTGAATTCAATTATGCAAGTCAAGGTTAATGACTCGCTGCAGTGGTCAGAGGCATTCAGAATCCAGCAGATTAAATCAGCCTGTCAGAACTGACAATGTAGAAAGGACAGAATTGTGTGAGAAACAGGGATTCGTGCAAAGATAAAATGGTGTCAGTCCTCAACGAAAATTACATGGAGTTCTCTGTGGCAAATCAGATTGTAAATCTCCTGTGGACCTGCAATATGATTAGTCTACATAAAGATGTTTCTAGATTGTAATACGGATCCACTAATAGGACCTCCTGAACTCCTCCCTCACTGGGTAACTCTGCTGCTTTTAATCTCATCATTTTCATGTTCTGATTGTACTGCATAAAAATGAAATTATTATTTCCCAGTTATATTCACCTAGTGTGCACTATATAATTTTTTAAACATTACCCAAAGTGTAATTGGTAGAAAAAAATTCTCCAGTAATTTTATACTATGTTTCCCCTTCATTTACTTTTAAACTCTTCTTTGATATTAGTGTACTATAGCTAGTTGGAAGGAAAAAAAATATCAGATATAGGTTAAAAAATTATAAAACAGGTGCCTTTTGGTTTATATATAACATATACATTTTGAGTATTTTATAAGTAATTTACAAAGCGAATATATAGAAATTTTATTGGGATTTGTTTGGCACAAACTATTTCATGCATTGAGATGGGCATGTGTTCTCCAGACTCATATGGGGAAAAAGCTTGGACTTACTCTCATCTCTCAGCAGAGAGTCCATGACCTGTGAATAATTAACATTTCTTTTGCAATAGTAAATAACACTCATATGATTATGTATTTTCTTAAGATAGGGTCTTTAAAATTTCTGAGAAAAATTTAAAAAAAAACCTAGTTATTTTAAATAATGTGGCGAGTTTAATTAGAAAGCGATTCTCTCATTTTCTGTTTTTCCCTCTTGTTTTAAAATATTTATTTATTTTCATGTGTATGTGCATATGCTTTCATGAGTTCACATATACCTTGTGTGTGTAAAGGCGAGAAGAAGCCATTTAATCCCCAGGAACTGGAGTTGCAGGCGGGTGCGACGCTACCATATGAGTACTTGAAATCAAACCTAGATCCTCTGCAAGAACAGCGGTGCTCAGAAACATTGAGCCATCTCTCTAGCCCCCTTTGTTTTGGGGAGGCACAGGGTCTTACTATATAGCTGAGGCTAGCTTTAAACTCGTGCCCCTTCTACCTTGGCCTTCTGAGTTCTGGGAGTATAGGCAAGCATACATGTCAAACTCCTCTCTAACTTTCCCTCACTTGTGCATGTACTTTCCTTCTTGTGGGTTGCACATACGCTCTATGTTCATGCTATTGGGAGCTTGAGAATGATTGTCTTAGTCTAAAGGAGAGTATACAGTTAAGCGAAGAAAGAAGGAAAGGACTAGTTAACTAGCTAACATGATGTGGTGACTGTTGTAAGAGAGGAGAATGATCTCTGCTGGGTTCTGAGGAGGAGGCCATGGATTCCGCCTGCATGAGTATGTGAACATGCATGTTATGATACATGTAATTTGGGAGGTAGGACTTAACATGTCAAGGGAGACTTGACAAATAATGGAATATTTCAGTTGAACTGAGAAGGAGGAGTAGGAGTTTTCTAGCAAATAAGGAAAACAAAAACAAATGCATAAGTGATGTGATCTGGCCAAATGCATGAGAATTACAGCAGGTGACAAAAAGGAGACATCATCTGTGTGGCTTTGCAAAATTGTGGATGAAATCCTGGTCATTATCTGAACCACAGCAGTACTTCTCCAGCCATCTTTTAATGTATCTGCTGTTACTTCCCTTGTTCCCTTCCCTTGGGTTTAGGAGTCCAAAGCAGATCTTCAGGCTTGCATACTTAATGTTTTTGATGAGCAATCTTGTTGGCCTTTGAAGAACAACCTTTATGGGATAAGTATATCCCAAATTCTAAGAGGTAGATTCAAAGATCACTTGTGTATGTTTTTGCTGACACCCCAAAGACAGGATCTATATATTCTATTTTGCTGTTCTTTCCACTGCCTCAGTGGCTGCCAGAAGTAGGCACTTTACTGTGAATTCATTGGACTTGACTGAAATGCACACTGCTTTGGTATAGCTGAAGATTAAACCTGTCCATGAACAGGGTTTCCAGGTAAAATCTAAGTGTTGTGTATTTTCTTAGACTAACACAAGAGTGAAACCATCTCTTTCTTGTATTTTTTGTTTACACATGGTTGTTGGGGTTATTTTCAGCAAACATGTCCCCAGCGCTGTAGTTGAAATGAGTCTTATAATTCAAAGCACAAGTTATGTTGATGTTGTGGGATATTTTAGCTGCAAATCCACAAACAAGCTCTGAAAGTAATTTTCTTTTTAAAATGAACTTGATACTATTCTCAAGACACATTTTGTCCTTAGAAAAATTATTTTTTAAGGTCTTTTAAGCAGGACTAAGTAATGAACTGAGGCCAAGGAGCCTGTAGCGTTTGTCTGGGCACTAGGATTCTTTTCATCAATTCCGTCAGCAGCATATGAAAGAAACCAAATGGTTTAGGATTTATTCTTGAACCACGTAGCTGAGATCCAGAAATGACAGAAATAATATGAGGGCTTTGGTTGGATTCTCAGTCTCCTGTCTGTTAAGCCACGTATTGTTGACGCACATGTGGTAACTGGATTGAGGAGTGACAAGCTCTCTAACTCCTCCTTATAGTTAAGATGCTGGTAGGATTTTCTGGAAGAAATGTGCTTGACTGAAGGAAGACTAGGGTTCAGTCATGGAATGCTGCATGCCGTCTATTAGGAGAGGTAGACAAAATGTTTCAATGTTATTTGTCTGCTATACTCCCCATAGCAAATATAGTTGAAAGACCAGAGATATACTTGATCTATAAATGAATGAATGAATGAAATCAAGGCAACACAAGTAAATATGAATGTTTTAGGTGGTCTGGCATACGGCTATTTAAAAAAATGGAGTTATAGAAAATGATGCCATGCCAGAAATGATGACTAGCTCCATCACTATCATCATTGTCATCTTCATTATTTACTAGCATCAAAAAAAAAAAAAATGGTACCTGAAATGTAATCAGACTCTACCCATACCTTCAAAACAAAAGGAGAGCCAGCTCTGCAAAAACAAAGTACCTTACTGTTTCTGTTTTTAAAAAAGTCAACATTGCAGAAGTCATTTATATTATTTACTCTTTATGGATATTATTTTCAGGTTTAGGCACGTTCAATAAGCCCAAATTGTTCTGGGAGAGCTTCCAGTTATCTTCAGGCTGCGCTTGCTCCACTTTAGGGTTCCTCACTGTGTCTTTGTGTTTTCCTCCTTTCCCCATACCTTTAACATTATTCAACAAAAGTCATTTTTTTCCCCTCTTCTTATTCTTTCCTTGATCCTCCTAGGGTTTCAATTTTTCAAGAAAGCCATCTGATTCTATTAAAAAGCAGACAATGAAACAAATGCTTCTAAGACCAGACTAGACTGGGAGGTCTAGCCGACACAGCTAACTGCAGAACTCACAGGAGACCCTCGTGATATACGGGTCACATGCCCAATTTAATTTTAGATTATTTATGCTAAGCCAAGCCAATATTGAATGGACTATCATGCCCTGTTATTATTCCCCAGTTCCTTTCCTGCTCAGTTGAGGTGATGGAGTTGCCTAGTTAAGTCTTTGCAGAAGCTACCCTTTTCTGTTGTTGCTACATGAACAGTGTAGAGGTTTATGGCAGTGCAGAGGTTTCTTTTAATGGCAGTTGTTACTAGTCTTCTGATGATGTGTAGTCACTATTTTCTGTTAAGAAATTATTTTATTTAAAAAATACAGATAACAGCCTAAAAGGTGAGTGGGCTTGGCCAAAGGAGGAAAGTGGCCCAACATGAATAAAGTTTGAGAAAGACCCTTCTGTAGGTCTGCAGGGCTTGTTCCAAGGCACTACACAGTTTCAGCCACACAACAGTGATGGATCAGGCTCAAGATTTAATAGCAGATCTGCCTTTAGCAGTGGAAAGGAAGCGATGGAATTTTCAGGATCCATTACTATATAAATTATGGATTAAATCAGTAAAGGTTCTGAGCTATGGATTGACATGATGTATCCTGTCAAAGGACCACTTACAAACTCAGAAGGTTCATTTGTGATGTAACATGTCAAAAGCCCATTTATTAAAATCTTTGTGCTCTAGATTGATGATATTGTCTTTTCTCAAAATATATTTTAGTCTTATGAGAAGAGGAAAGAAATGACAGCTCTGTTTTTAAAGTGACAGGTAGGAGACCATTGCTATTGTCCAGGTAAGTGGTAGTGAATGGAATGTCTGAGCTAAGCTAGTAGCATAGACATGGTCTAGTAGGCTTTTATCACCAACTCGATGGTCTCTCAGTGAAAGGTCTTTGAAAATGAATTTTCCAAACTGGCTTGCTCATCCTTATAGCTGCTTTTGATGCCTATGCATGCATTCTGTATATATTCAGTTAAATGTGTACAAACAAAGGTTAAAGGAGATGAAATAAAACCAGTTTTATAAAAACACTTCCTAGGTGGATAATGATATGTAGTAAAATATGCTTTATAAATTAAAAAGCCTATAATATAGAAAATACATACTGAATATATTATGCTATTGAAGATGACGAATTGGTGTGTAGTTATGAAGAAATAAAAGTCATGGAATACAAAGGGGACTGATGTTGTTAATTAAATGGTGTAACAGACTGTGAAGCAAGTACTGAATTGGGTTGACTCTTCCTGTAAATAGACAAGATATAAAGATTCACTCATCCATCTGTCTAGTCTATAAATATTTATCGAGCTCATTGATTATGGTTTTATGGATTAGCAGCACGAAGCTTGGAGGTGGCCAGGCAGGTCGTGGACTCTGTATTTGAGGAGTAAGTGCTCGGCCCAGGAACTGCTTGCTAAGTGGGATGTTATTTACTGATGCAGACAAATTAAAAACATAAATAACATTCCAGTGTCCAAATCTTTTCAATAAGCACAAATTATGAGTTTTGTATATGTAAAACACAGTCTCCTGGTGGAAAAACATTTACTTGTGATTTATGTCATATCAAGTGTAGGGCAATTCCAACATTATAATCATTCACTAATTCTATCTGCATTTCTTCTTCTCCCCCAGTGGGCCACACGGATATATTCACAGATCTATTTCTGGACAATAAGGTAGTATCTGGCTCAAAGTCATTCATTCCTGTACTAATAGGTGGATTTGGCACAATAGTTTTTGACATCTGATTCCCAGTTTGAACTCAAGTCCACATTGGAAACAGAGTAATTGCCTCTGATCAGATTCACATTGTCCCTTTTGGTGTGACCAACCCAAGGCAAATAGGTGAAGGAGGAAAAATTTCCCTTGATGGTCTTAGACATGGGGTAGGGGATTGTTTTCCCCTCAAGCCCACTCTCATGATCAGTTGTCCTAAATTTTGAGACCACTATCTACACAGCAAACAGAAGGACATTTTAAAACGTGCCCAAGTGAAGAACTGAGGGTGGAGTCCAGTGATAGAGTGCTTGCCTGGTAAGTACCAATCAGGAGTTTGATGCCCACAACCACAAAGCAAAACCTAAAACATAAGCAACAGCAGCAGCAGAAGCAGCAACAACTCACTTTAAACTGAATTGTCACAGTTTTCTCACAGCATATTGATATACTTACCATAAAACCTTACTCTGTTATAGTCAATTTAACTGATTTGACTCCTTTTCCTAGAATCTCAGATCCTGGTTTTGTTTGGCACGCCACAAGATCTTTCTTACTGCTTTGCATACTTTTCTTCAGTGGATGCTTCTTTCCAAGTCTGATGTCTGGTAACCATCTACCTACCTCTCTAGCCCTAGTGTGAAAGTCCTTTTCTGACTATTCATCCTGTGGGAGATTGCTTCCTTGTAGTGCCATCTTGTTCCACCAGTGAACTTGGGGTGGTGGCCACATCTTAGAGCATGGCTTCAGGTGTGAGGATGTGACCCTCCCCTTTTATATTTTTTGATGCAGGGTTTATCTGCGTAACAGCCCTAGCTGTCCTGGATCTGCAGACCAGGCTTTTATCCACTCAGAACATTCTGTACTTTTTATTCATGACAGTAGTCATAATTTGTTTTTATGTTTTTATTTGTATGATTGTTTATTATGTCTCTTGTCTAAAATCCACGAGGGCAGGAAGCATGCATCTTTTGTTGACCACTGAACAATCATCTCAGAGTACATATCTGGCCCATAGCAGGTAATCAATGAATATTTGTTGAAAATATTGATTGCAAACTTGTGTCCATTCTAATTCAATATTTCCATTTTTGTTGAATATGAACACAAGGTTTTCTTTAGAGTTCACTTCTATGGACAAGAAGACTGTGAAAGCTAAGCCTATAGTTTGCAGTCAGAGAAGGTATTTCATCTGCATCCTTGATACTGAGCAATATGGTGATCCACACCGGGACAACACAGCCCCTGAAAACATATGCTATGTATGTGTTCTTTTCAGCTAGACTCTCAGCTAATGCAGTCTCTGAACTAATGGACCAAGATTAGTGTGAATTTACTAGTTAAATAAAGAGCTCAAAGAAGATTGATTTCTATTTAAACCTTAGACCAGTACAACAAAAAGTCTGTGATTTCCATAGAGTTCAACTTAGCCCTTCTCTTTGAGAGACTTCATGGAAGTTTTAGATGATTGTGTTTTGAGGCTGATTCAAACATGACTCAAGATCTCCATCTTATCAGAGATCAAGGCAAGAATAATAATAAGAAGAAAAATATCTAATACTGGGAGAACCCTTTGAGAGGGAATAGCCAAGGAATAGTCACATGATGCTACTTTTAAAAAAGATTAAATAGAATAACAGCTTTTAACCTCTTTACATCCTCTGCTAAATGCCTTATGCCCATTACCAGCTATGCCAGGGCAGAGGAATTTCCTTTAGTGATGCAAATGGGAATTTTGTTATACCAATGGTATCCGTAGCACCTGGTAATTAGGTGAAAGTAGATCAGTAAGAAGGAAGGGAGCTACCATACTGACAAGGGCATCTGGCCCTGATCATCATGAAGAGGTAGTTATTACTACAGCAATAGTCTCAAAGGGGCATTAGGCTTTGGCTTGGTGCCTTCTCCTCCTCCTTCCTTGTTCTTCTTTTCTTGTTCTTCATTGTTGTTTTTGTTAACTTTGAATGGGTAATTGAACCAGTCACAACCTGATAGGAGAGTGGTAACTAGACTCAGATCTTTCAAGGTGGGAGGTTTGGTTCATGCCACCATTCAAGTTGCCTAGACCATCAATAGTGCTAGCAAAAAGTAAGAGAAGTCTTGAATGGGTAGTAGAGGAATAAAACCACACATAGTAATCGTGAGTTTATGTCTGTCAGGTGTTGGGCTTTTCCACATTTGGCTAATCCACCTCATGTAATGCTTCTCCAGAAATTTTGACAACCTCATCATTTATAAGAAGTTGTAACAGAAAGCATCAAAATATATGTGTAGTGTGAGTATAGGCAACAATGCTGTGGCCTTCGTTCTCTCTGAAACTAAGCAAGTGCTTACCTGTAGGACTTTGTCCTGGATTCTGGGATACTTTTGGTTGCCATAGCTCTTACTACTGTTGTGTGGGTTTAAGGCATCATTCATCATGTAGGGTGTTTGAAAACCCAGAGTCATTTCCTTAGGTTGGAACAATTCTGAAGCATTGACTACATTTCAGAACTTTCATTTAGCACTGGGCTGAAATTCCACATGGCTTGACTTTTCTGTTCCTTCACTAGATTGCCCTTGGATAACATCTTTAATAAACAATTTTTACATGACTATTTGTTTAGTACCTGCTTTTAGACAGCCCAATGCAAGACAGATTTTTTCCTACCTTGTCTAGCTTTTCATAATGGCGTTACCAATAAATTATAGTTCTCTTTTTTTAAAAGTGATTACAACTGAGGAACTAGGTACAGAATGTTCTAGGAGGCATCTACAATATTGCTTGCTTTTTTACATGGTTTGCATGTGAGGTACTGACTATCCAAATTATTTTTCAATATCTTTGTATGATGAACAACTTTAGAAAACAGCTAATGCTTCAGTCCAGAGCAAAGGCCAATGTGTCCTTTGTCATTACATAGAATTCATGTTTCTTAGGCTTGGGTTTCTTTCCCATAGGGTAACTCACTGCTCATGCAGACCATGATGGGGATCCATCACATTGCCTAAGGAGCTTGAAACAGAGATACTCTTAGACTCCTGGCCTACCATGCTGTGCTGTAGAAATTTCTGCTTCAGCCCAGGACTCTTGTGTTTTCCTTGTACATGATAAAAAAATACCTGAGTGGTTAATATCTTAGGTGGAAAATGATATATAATCTCAAATTCTTCATTTTTCTTGACACTCTTTTACATAGGAATTGCTTCTAATTTTGTCTCTGTGCAGTCTTATTTTACTCCCCATTTGAGCAGCCTTAAAAGTGTTTATGGATCATTTTTACTATTCACTCATTGTTGGCCTATTGGATGCATCCTCTCTCCTTGAGTTTTCCCTCTTGAACTGTTGGCCAGTCACATGTTAATTTGATCTTCACTCCCACCATCAGCAAAGTAAGTAAAACCCAAACAACAAGGAGGAACTACCTCCATGATGCCCTGCTCCAAATGAGTAGACTTTCCTCACTGATGTTATTGCAAAGCCCTGGACACCCTTTGGGCTCCTGAGACCAGGGCTGGTGTGGTGCTCCTTAAGCTTACCCTGCCTCTTTCTTGTCTTGAGGAGAACCTATTCAAACCACAAGACTCTTTCTTTAATTCTTTTTGTGTTTTGGTCATGTCCAAGTTTTCAAATAGAATTTGAGCTCTTTATACATTAAAATGAGCCCCAAGAGCATCATGAGTTGGCATGTTATTATTTTAAACAGAGGGCAAAGTAGCACTGAGATTTAAAAGCTAAAGTTTCTTGATAGCTCATTTGTGAAGTCAGAAAATCTTTTTTTCTTAAGTTTCAAATTCTATTTTACTTACTGTCAAAGTAGTGATTTTGTTTTTATTACCGCCCAGAGAGGCCCATTATCTCTTTCATCACAAGAGACTGCCTGAAATGACATGTCTCCTGGAGAAAGGGACAAGCTAAGGAAGCATGTTGTGAAAGGTTGTGGTTTTGGTGGAACTGCTCAGGCTTTGATTGGCTGAAAGGAACATGGGAAATCTATAATACTGAGACATTAAAATCTGGGGAAGATCTGATTTTGAGACTTCATAGTTGCATAGTTTTAAGCATGGTATCCAATTCCAGGAGAATGTTGTGGGCTAAGCATGGCCTCCATTTCTTGACTGACCTTGTTATTTGAATGTTTCAAGCCTGGACTTACTTAACTGTAGAGTAGAAGTAATAATAACAGCATCAAGTGAAGATGATGTTTTTGTGTACAGTATAAAATACACTGCTGGTGTACTGTCTGATACAGAAGACTATGGTGTTCGTGAAATAAAAAAAAATGTTACTTAGTAGCTACTACTCAGATTTTTTTATTCCTATTAAGAGTCATTCATAAAAATATTTTCCTGGGTTCAACTTGGTTTAGGGTGTTATGATGCCAAGACTTGTTTTCTGACTGTACTATATGATACTAACTTCAAAAGCTTCAAGATTTACCCTCCAATTCACAAATAAATCCAAGTCCCAACCAATTTAATATTCTTAGACAGAACAAATCCTATGTTTTCCTACAAGTATATAAAACAAACATCTCTCCCATATTCTGGAACTTTTGACTTAAATTATTCAGAAGAATTTGTCAATGATTTCAACAAGTAACTGTCAACCAAACCTGCTTTTTTTCCTCCCGTAGTTATTCCTGTTCTAAATACGAATGAGTTGAAACACATTGTGTAGATTCAAGCGCAGGCTTTTAGATCATGTGTTCTGGGTTACCTTGACTTTGCCTGCTTCACACATGGACTCAGAGTGCCATGGCTATTGAAACTTATTAGAAACTTCCTCTCCTTGCTTCTCATTCTGTGTCTTTCCTAGTGTTTTAGATGTGAGTAATACAGTTATTGAACTGTAGATTACAGGAAAATGTTGTTGGAATGAACTAACTATCCTAATGAGAGGCCAATCAATCAGTGCCAACTTTTGATTGATTCAGTGAGTTTGTCTATTAAAAATGTTTTACTCTGAAACAAATAATTATGTATGATGTGGTTTTGTCAGTCTACCCCAACAAAAGGGCTTCTATTATGTTTCATGAATGGTTTATTTTTACCACTCTATGCATGTACTTATTGAATATCTACCAAGTGTAAATGAACATGTATAAATTTACCTGCAATCCTTAGTGCACAGGATCACAAGGGAAGGATGTGTTGGGAGAGTTAATGACCTTTGTTAGATGGGGAATTTGACATATAGGAATTTAACAATTGTACTGTATTTGGTCATGTTAGAGTGAGAAAGTGAGGGCGGCATGTAGAGGAATTGTAATAACAACTTCCTTAATTTTTCAACATAGATTTCTTTCTTGATACATTTATTTCTTAATTTCTGGAGAGAAAGAGGGAAGATATAAAGAATGTTGTGACCAACTGGATCTATCTTATTTTCTGCTCAGCAGTCCTTCCTGATCATGCAGGTTCTGACTTTAATTTACCAAGAGTTGCCTCCAATTGGCAATGGAAACAACAGAAGATGGACTTCCCTAGCACTGAACTTCCAGGAACTTCTTTTGGCTTTGACTACTTTAAAGTTAAAATTTTTATGTTTTTGAGAGATAGGATCAACAATTTGGTGATTTACCAGTGACAGAAAGACTGGTCGGTTTGTGTGTAAACTGGTTCTTTCTCTCAGGGCCCCAGACTCATACATTGGTTCCTTTGGTTCAGGAGCAGAAAGTCTGGTCAGAGAGTTCAGCTACTATTCTAGGTAAAAATAATGTCTGATATTGAGCCACTAATACTGAAGAATAGAAAGGAGGACAACACAATAGTGATGTATTTGGAGTGTCCTAGAGTTGTCCTGGGACAGATTTCTAGATGAAAGCACCTGGCATATAGACCTTGGCTGATTGTGTAACCTCTAAGCCAGCACAGATCCAGTATCCAAGGGCCATTTCCAGGCAACCGACTTGCACTCCCTAGCAGAGCAGCCAGGAATGGTGTTTCCCCTCTTGACAGTCTGAGCTTAGGGGGTAAGACATGAGCAGATTAAACTTGCTCATTTCTTTTTTAATTTCAATTCTTATTTTACATATCCATCCCAGTTCCATATCCCTCTCACCTTTCCTTGCCCCCTGAATCACCTCCCATTTCATCCCCCCCCCACTCCACAGGGAGGATGAGGCCTTCCAGGAGGGATCATCAAAATCTGTGAAGTCATTTGGAGTAGGGGCTAGGCCCTCCCTCCTGTCTCTAGGTTAAGGGAGTATCCCTCCATGGGGAATGTGCTCCCAAAGTCTTTTCATGCACCAGAAATATATCCTGGTTCCATTGTTAGAGGTCCTGTAGACTTCCCAGGCCTTCTAATTGAGACCCATGTTCAGAGGGTCTAAGTCGGTACAATGCTGGTTTTTCAGCTATCAGTCTGGGGGTCCATGAGCTCCCCCTTGTTCAGGTCAGCTGTCTCTGTGGGTTTCTGTAGCCTAGTCTTGACCCCTTTTCTTATCACTCTTCCCTCTCTGCAACTGGATTCCAGGAGTTTGGCTCAGTGTTTAGCTGTGGATGTCTGGTTCTGTTTCTAATAGCTACTACATGAAGGTTCTAGGATGGCATATAATTTAGTCATCAATTTCATTATCAGTGAAGGGCATTTATGGTAGCCTTTCAATTGTTGCTCAGATTGTTAGTTGGGGTCATCCTTGTGGATCTCTGGACATTTCTCTAGAGTCAATTTTCTCTTCAAACCTATAATGGCTCCCTCTATTATGGTATCTCTTTTCTTGCTCCTATCTATTCATCTCCCAACTCAATCTTCCTGGTCCTAAATGTTCTTCTCTCCTCCCCTTCTCTTTCTCATAACTCCCTTTCCACTCAATGCCCCCTACCCTGCTCCAAATATGCTCAGGAGATCTTGTCCCTTTCCCCTTCTGTGAGGGATCTTGTGTGAATCTCTTAGGTTCCTCCTTGTATCCCAGTTTCTCTGGCAGTGTGAATTGTAGGCTGGTGATCCTTTGCTCTATGTATAAAATCCATATATGAGTGAGTACATACCATGTTCCTCTTTTTATAACTGGGTTACCTCACTCAGGATGGTTTCTTCAAGTTCCGTCCATTTGCCTGTGAATTTCAAGATCCCATTGTTTTTTCCACTGAGTAGTACTCCATTGTGTAAATGTACCACATCTTCTTTATCCACTCTTCAGTTGAGGGATATCTAGGTTGCTTCCAGGTTCTGGCTATTACAAATAATACTGCTAATACTGCTATTCTTTCTGTCTATGCTAATCTTTCCCACAGGACAAAGAACCATTTTTCCAACAGCTTTCCAGCCTCCTACCTGAATGTTTTATAGTCCTGCAAAGAATTAAATTTAATTCTGTAAAAAAGTTACAGGGCAAACATTGCTCAAGGACAAAAATGCAAAGAAGTTAATGTTTTAGTGACAAGTCAAGGAAGAGAGAAACAAATGTTTGAACTAGATGATGAAAACAATAACATTGACAAGGTAATATGATAGAGAATGATGGGGTGGGAGTGGGCTGTGAGAGGTGGTTTGGAGGTTCTTTCCTTGGGGTGGAAATGTGACATCAGATTTTATAACCAAATGTCTAGGAGGAGCCAGCCATAAAAATGTCATAGCAAAACACCTGAAGAAGAAAGAGCATCACACCCAAAGGCTCCAAGGAAAGCTGATCTTATCATATATCAGATGATTAAAGAAGGCCTAAGTAGAGAAGGTGAGGAGGTAATGTCCACATGGCATTGCAGGGCATTTGTAGATCATGGTAGAACTTCCGAGTATATCTTAGTATAATGGGAAGCTATGGAGTATTTTAAGGAGAAGAGTAGCAAAATTCTACTAACATTTAAAATTAATCCATGTGGCAGCTTGGCAAGAATGGAGGTGAAGATAGTAGTAACATTATTGGATATCTAGGGGAAAATGATGGTAGCTTGGGTTAAGGTAGTGGCAACCACTGAGAAGTGATTGAGTGTGGGATACACCAGGCAAGATGAAAGGAGAAAACTGGAAGATAAGTTGGGCAAGAGATTTGAGAAAGGAAAGTCAAGATAATGCCAAGGTTTTAATACCCTTTATACATCATTTATTAAAAAGAAGTTTAACAAGGGAACTGGGTCAAGTGATGGTAGGAACTAGATGAAGATCTTATCCAGGTAGTTGTAGGACAGGAGTGAAGTCAGGACTGGCTTCACACCTGGGGTCATCAGTTTATATGTCATACTGACTGCTACTTTGAAGATTTCATGAGGCTGGGACCTCAGGGTAGTCTTGCTGTTTAGATGCTAGAGATGAAAAAACAACAATAACAACAACAACATCATCATCAACAACAAAATCAGAGAAGCCTAAGAAGTAACAACTGAGCATGTAGCTCACTTGGTAGATTGCTTGCCTAGCAGGTGTGGAGCCCTGCCTGGGTTCAGTCTACAGCACTATATAAAAACGGTGTGGAGATACCTATCTGTAATTCCAGTACTCTGGATGTAAAGGCAGTAAAATTAGAAATTCAAGTTCATTCTCAGCTATACAGCAAGTTTGAGGCCTGCCTGGGCTACAGACCTTTCATCAAGAACGTAAACTAAACTAAAAGCAAAACAAAACAATTAGGAAAATTAATTTGGAGAGAAAGTAGGGGAACATGTTGCCAGAGAGCTATCCAAGAAAGAAGGAGTGGTCAACGGTGACTGACATGTTTTAGGAGCTGCAAACTAGTTTTAAATTAGGTGGGGGAAGAGGTTTTGATAGCACATGGGAAATGAAGCTGACCAGAGACAGATCAAGGTGGGGAAAGATTGTCTCTTTTATCTCTAACCTAGGAGTCTTTTGTGCTTTGACTGTATCCACAGAACCTTCCACTGTAACTTCTTAGTTTGAAAGAGGCTAAAAACACTTTACTTTGAGGAGAAAATGAAAGATCATTGGGTAGTCCATATGGAGGCTTGTAAGCAACCACAAGAACAACAAAGGGCTGGAGAACATCTTAGGGGACCACAAGATTCCCTTCTCTGTTGCTTTTCTCTTGCTTTCTGCCATCCTCTATGATGGTTGATATTATCGCATGTCATGTGACAATGGGCACAGTCTAGAAGAAAGGAATAATTTGATGATGAAAGGAATAAGGGTGGGAATTGGCTACACTACATGCAGAGATCATAGAGTTTAGTCAGCAATCTTCCGATATCCTCACCTTATACTGCTCCACGCTTGGGTGTACAGAATTGTTGTGACTTTAAATGATTGAGGCTGTAACTGGAGTTATCTAACCAACCATGAAAGATGTGGAGAGAATTACATGATCTGGGCTAGCAATTGTAAAGTGCTATGTAAATAATCCATGAGCTTGGAGACTGGCAGGCCAAAAGTAATTGTCAAACATGACCTCTTCCATGTCTACATTGCTCCTAAGTCATCTTTGTATTATCCTGCTCCTCTGGAGCCACAGTGAGTGGATTCTAGGAAAGTTTGGGCTGAAGTGGGTGCTAAGCCATCTGATATATAAGACTGACACTCCAGTGACAAAGATGAAGTAGAGAAAATTACATTTTTAATAAGATTTTTTTGTTTGAAAAAAATGTTTTAATAACCCATGTTGGTTATTTAAGTTGAAAAGTGAGCCAGATAGTTATTTGCTCAATTTTCAAATTCCAGACAGATCTGATAGGTTGTACTTTGAATTCTTTGGGGTCTATTGTGACATAGACATTTATATAAAGTCCTTATGCATCTCTTTTGTGTGTGTATATGTATGTTTGTATATGTACACATACACATATGTGTGCACATGCATGTAGAGGTTATAGGGCACCTAAGATTGTGTTCTTTAGGAACTTGACTTTCTAAAATATATTTTATTTATTTTTGTGTGTATTTATGCTACTGTGTATGTGCCAGGGGGTCAGAGGCCAACTTATGGGAGTCAGTTCTGTACTTCCGTGTGTGAGTACCAGGGACAACTCAGGTTGTCAAGCTGGGTGACAAGTGCCTTTACTCTCTGAGTCTTTCACCAGCTCCCCACCTTGTTTTGTTTGGTTTTAGACAAGAGCGTGGGAGCCCTAGATATCTAGCTTGCCTCTATCTCTTGAGCACTGGAGTTACAAGTGGATATTACCAGTCCTAACTTTTTAAGTTCTGGATACCAAGCTCACCAAGCTCATTTTCTTGTGATTGCAAGGCAGGCACTTTCCCAAGTGTGCTTCCCCCAAATAAGGGAGCATGGTGTTGAGAATGCCGTTATAATGAACTATGTGTGAGCATTTTCACCACACAGGCCCATCACAGAATGTTGTAATGCCATGTTTAAGCCTCACAATGGTATTTTTACTGTTATTCCATTCATTTTTTTTTTGAATGAGGAAACTGAGCCTCAGAGATAGTAACAGACCCTAGGTCACAAAGCTCAATATGATAGAACAGAAATTCGAATCCAAGCAACCTGGTTCTAGCCTCTTTGCACTTACTCCTCTACTATGATTCTGGCTCTGCTGAAGGTGGAGAGACTTTATCTCATAGGTGCCCTGAGTGACAGCAAACTGAAAGAGCGATGTGACACTCATTGTGAAGATGCCCCTTTAATTAGGGCTCTTCTCTGCTTTTTCTTGCTTGTGACTTGTCCTGGGACAGAAAACAACCCCTAACTCAAATAGAAATGACACCGCCATTCTCTTAGTTCTTACAAATGATGCAACAATTTAAAAGCCTGGTTTTCACTTCTAGTGATGCACAGTTGGCGATAGGAGGTGAAAATCTCCTTCCCCTTTGCTGAGCAGCTGTCATAGGAAATGTCCTTCAGTTGTAGGTGGAAAACATGACAGCTTTATTTTCTTTTTCTTCTCTCTCTCTTTCCCTTCTTCACTACGTTCTTTCCTCTCTTTTTCTTACTTTTGTCTTCCTTCCTTTCCTTCTTTCCTTCCTTTTTTTCTTGTGTTTTGAACAAATCTCAGACTGTTACAGCTTAGTTTCCTTTCTCACGGAATAAAATTAGTGATGCTTTCCCCAGGATTTAGTCTCAGTAAAGGCAAATGATGCATTTAACTTTGTACACTTTCACATTCCCTATGCTGGACCCACTGGTAGAATAAATATTAATCAATGACTAAATGATTCTACAATCCCGAGTCAATTCTTTTCTGAAGTTTGCTCTTAATGTGCATCACAAGGTGGTATACTACGGGGTGTTTGTTTTCCTATCTAAAAAAGCAAAAAATATGTAGTATTAGTTACAATAGCTAGCATGTGGAATCAATCTGCATACATTAACAGATGACAAGATTAAGAAAATATAGTGTACATGCATATATACAGGTATATGCATGTGTGTATGTGTGCGCACGTGCACACATACACACACACAATACTATTTATCATTAAAACAGAAGAAAATCCTGTCATTACACCAACATAAAAAAAACTTAGGATATCATGCTAAGTGACATTAACCTATAAAAAGAAGACAGATAGTTATGGTTATAGTTTTCCTTAGTTAGGATTCAATGATAAGGTACATATAGGACTTTAGACTCACAAGATAAAATAGATGATGGAATATTTTATTCAAATCTTCCTAATTGTTAATGGACTAAATATTGTTAACTGTGATTCTTACTTTATAACTGTTGTGTTATATATTTTGCTATGTTAAGGTTAAAACCCTTCTTTTTATTTAGACAGAAAAGAGGAGATGATGCGAGATGTCATTCTGTATATGCTTCTCATACTGGTTAATGAATAAAGCACTGTTGGCCAATAGGAAAGGATGATAGGAGGGACTAGGAGACAAGGAGGAAATAGGAAGTAGGAAGGAGGAGTCAGCATGTAGAGACTGGAGAGAACAGAACCGCCATTTCTCCGCTCTCGGTAAGACCACGTGGAAATACATAGAAATGGGTTAATAATTAAGACAGAGCTAGCTGATAAGAAACTAGCACCTGGCCAATAACATTGTATCAAATACAGAGTCTCTGTGCATTATTTGGGGCTGGCGCAGCGGCAGGACAAGACCAGGAGGTGGGCAGAAAAACCAAACTCCCTACAAAAAGTTATATAAGCTATAAAATGACAAATACCACCTGATTTCATTTACACGTGAGTCATAAAGAAGATGACTTTGCATAAATAGAGAACAGAAGGGTGTTTCTGGAGTTTGATGGCAGAGGAGTAGATAATGGAGAAAGGTGACCAAAGAGTTCTAGTGAATCTTAATAAGATTTCAAGATCTGTTGAATAAAAAGATGAGCACAGTTAATGAAATAGATTGCATGCTTAAATTGATAAAATGTTCCCACTACATAAAAGTATATGAGATGATGGCTACTAGTTTATTATAAATATTCTATGTGTGTTCATCCATCAAAACTGTATGTCCTATATATATGCACAATAATTATTTATTAAAAATAAAATATTATTTTTTTCTTTTGTGTATACCTGGAAGCCACATGCTGTATGTCTCCTCAGTTGCTCCTCACTTTCTTTTTTTTCCTGACAAAGCCCCTCTTAAGCCTTAGAGCTCACTGGCCCACTTAGAGTGACTGGCCAACAAGCTCCAGAGGACCTCTCTGCCTCCCTAGTTCTGGGATTATGTATGCATCTGACTTTTTAAATTGATGTCAGGAATGGAATTTAACTCTTCAACTGAGCCGTGTCCCCAGTCCTATATTTTACAGTTTTTTATATGAATGTATTATTTTACCCTGCTTTGGTCACATTTCTCCCATATTTCTTTAAATTCTAAATAAAATTACGAAGAAAAGACTTGTAGACAATTTCCACACTTCCCTTCTTCCTGTAAGTTGGAGTGCACAACGGGCATTCTTGGGTCAAATAGTATACACTTTTAACTTCCTCCCAAACTCTTCTCTGGAATGCATGGGCCAGCATCACAGAGAATGTCATTTTCTATACATTCTCATTTCCACAAAGCACATCTTCTCAAAGATGTTTTTTTTTTTTTTTTGCCATTATCTTGAAGAATTATATCACAGTTTTAATTTACATCTATTTTTGTTCTTTTGATTCTAGGCAGTATGAGAAGTGTAGCAAAGATAGCATTTTTGAAATATATTACTGCTCTTTTCCTTTTTTCTATTTCCTTTTACATGACTCGTTTCCTATCCAGCCAGAGGCATCCAGCGCTTTGGGGGAAGCTCAGGACTCTCATAATAGAATGAAAAGAGAAAAGAGATGTTCGACATTTAGCTTTTGAATTCTAAAATAGGACTTCTGATCTGCATTAAGATAATTGTCTTAAAAGATAGGCTGTCTTCAATAAGTAAACTTTTCAGACAGAACATAACACATTGACAGATAGTACTCTAAGTCCTAGCTTCCCGTGTGGTTCTTATGGTGTGTTTTGCACTGTGGCTACAGAGGCAGGGCCTGTGGAATCTCAGTGAGGGGCAAAGCAAGGCCCCTAGAGGTTCTGTTCCACCCAGTTCCCCTGCTATCACCACAGATTCGTTTCTCCAACCAAAATGACTTACCCAGTGCATGGACAATTTATCTGAATTCTCTCTTCAAATTGGGTTTATGAGACTTCTTCATGTTATTATGTACAGTGCTAACTTGTTCAATTTCATTGATGAATATTCCATTTTTATAAACATGTCACCATTTATTTTCTAGTAAAAACTGCAGGTACCAATTCTTACTGCTGTGAATTTTCAATTGTATCTATGCAGTTGCATATGGAATGTACTGGATCTCAGGGTGGTTGTAATTTGCATTTCTGCACTGATTAATGATGTCAAAAACAAACCAACTTTCCATGGACTTATTAGCTGGGTATGTATATTCTTTCTTCAAATGCTTATTTAAGTGTTGGTTGTTTGTTTCCCTTGCCATTGAAGTAGTTTTGTACTTTTTTCTTGTGTACTTATAACAATTCTTCATACATTTGATTATCATTCCTTTGTTCAGCATGCATCTTACAACCTTTTCCACAAATATTGACATTCATTTTTTCTTTAATAGTTTTGCCACAAAAATCCTAATTTATTTTTATCTGTTACGTGTGTGTGTGTGTGTGTGTGTGTGTGTGTGTGTGTGAAAGAAAAGCCAGTGGAGGACATTATGTGTCCTGTTCTATCCCTGTCTCACCTTATCCACTTGAGACAAGATCTCATGATGAATATGGAGATTCCTAAGAGCCTACCTGTCACTGTCCCCCATGGCACTACATTTATGCTTTATTTTATGTGGTACTAAGAGCTAAACTCAGTCCTCATTCATTCATTCATTCATTTATTTATTTATTTATTTATTTATTTATTTATTTATTTTATATAACCAAGTCCATTTAAATGAAAACAAGCATTTATAGACAATATTTGGGAATTTGGGCGTCGTTCTTTCCAAACTACTTCCTGCTGGTAAGGGGCGCTGTCATGGAGGATTCTAAGAAGATGCAGAAATCCTGGCTGTAGTCTGTAAGGCTGCTTTGTCCAGTTGTTTTGAATGCCTATAATTCATACTACCAGAGGAACTAGGATACAAGGTGTTTTCTAAGAGATTCATATAAAGTCCCTCACAGAACCGGGAAGGGACAGTCCTCATTCTTGTACAGTGAGATTTTTTTATCCATTGAGCCATTCCAAGTTCTTCATTTAGAATTCTTATTTATCAATTTTTTCTTTTTTAAATATATTTTTAAACATATATATGTATGTATGTATATATATATATATATATGTATATATATATATATATATACACACATTTTTTCTTAACAAACATTACCTACCGCAATACTACAAGATGTTTTCTTAAGTTATTTTTTAGAAACTTTGTAGTTCTGTTTTTCTCATTTATGCCTAAAATCTACCTAAAGCTAACTTCTGTGTATGTTGCAAAACAAGGGTTTAAGGTGAATTTTACAGAATGTAGGCATCATTTCTTACTGGCATGGGCTCTGGCTGTCAGTTTTTCTGGCCCCTTATAGAGATCTCCTACTAGTTTGTGGATGCCTTGGGAAAGAAGAGACAGAGAGATCCAAGCCTCTTCAGCTGTGTTCACTTTGGGATCCTGTCATTTCAAGTCTGGGATTCCTTAGTGTGTGTATATATATATATATAATATAAATTTTTTTTTCTTCATTTTATGAAGCTCACCATTCATGGGAGGCAGGCTTGACAAATCTATGTATAACAGAGAAACAGAAGAGGTTGAAAGAGATGTTCTTACCTTACTGGCTAGGAGGGAAATGTAGAAGGCTTGTCACTGTCTGGGAGAGGAACACTTTTAGGAGAAAAGGCAAGTTGATAACGTAGTCTGTACTCCTTGGGGATCGTGTCCTCATTCACTTGGGCTTTGGGAGACAGGGTTGACAAGATGGCTCAACAGGTAAAGTTGTTTGCTGTCAAGTCTGTAAATGTGAGTTCATTCCCCAGAACCCAGGGTGGAAGCAAATAAGGAACACTAACAAGTTATCCTCTGACTTCCACATCTGTGCCATGACATGTGCAAGCGCGCGCGTGCGCATGTGCGCGCGCGCACACACACACACACACTATTTTGAAGAATCAAATATGTTAAAATCAAATTTCAGAAGGAAATATAAAGATACAGAATGTTAAGCAGAAACAGCTATGCCTTAGCAGTGACCCCCAGGGACCAGATGACAGGTTACTCCATACACTTTTTCTGTTCCTTGGCATGGGGACAACCTCCAGTGCAAAGATATATAGTGGCCTTTCATTAGTAATGTCTTCCTGCCTTGCGTCCACATCACCAGTGAAAACTGAAGGAAAGGTCTGTTCTCTGAGTATAAAAACTTTCTCATCATACATCACAGCAGTACATAAAGTTCTGACATTGGTGTAAAATATTGCTTACACACTCCGTGCACTGCAGGTCAAAACCACACAAGGAGTAGATCTGGGTCCTCACCCTGAATTGTCCTCAAACTGGCTCTGCAACACTCAGCAGGTCCTTTGACCTGTCTGTGGGAGATTTCTGAAACTCTTTCCAGGTCTGTGAGTCTAAGAAGCAGGGACAGGCCTGGTGCTCTTGAGCATCCGCTGTGAGTTTTCTCTGGTTTTCCATCTATGTAGCTGTTATTTTACATGTATAGCCATCAAGGGTGGCATCATTGGGCCTCTTCCTTCACAAAGATACATCACTTTAAAATGATAAAAAAAACTCCTTTAAGAAGGTATGTTTTAAGATTTTCTGAGGGTTTTGTAAAGGTAGTGGGTGGGTAGAATAGTGAAAGTTAAACACAGCTTCGAAAGGATTTATCAGGTAAATGTTATGGATTGTTGTGATTTAATTTATGGGATTAGTTTGACTTTCAATTACCAGGCATCACATTGAATCACTTTATATTTTGAACTCTGTAGCTAGGACTCACTATACTCAATCTTTCATTTGGAGAGGGATTATCAATAATTGGACACTGTGGCCTTATTGATCATCTAATCAATACCTACATTAATCACCAGTGGTCTAAAAACAATTCACTCCTTGCATTGAAAGGAATCAGTGTGATCAAATTAGCATGTTTTGCTACAAGCTGAATGAAGATGGACTTTTCCAAAGGGAAGGAATGCTGTGTGAGGGTGTAATGATGGACAGAAAGGGGCTCAGCTGCTGCTGCTGTTGACAACCAGAATGAAGTTCTGATGGTGGGGATTTTGGTTCGCTTTTCTCTGAAGTTTGTATGTCACAATATTTTATTTATAATAAAAATGGGGCAGAATGGGTACAATCTTTCCTATACTCTACTTTTTCTTGTTTTCATTTATCTATTTACTCTACCATCTATCTATCTATCTATCTATCTATCTATCTATCTATCTTATTTATGGCAGGATCTCACTGTGTAGCCCACGCCAACCTTAGACTTGCAATCCCCCCTGCTCAGTCTTCTTTATGTTTGGATTACAGGCATATGTCACTATCTGTGGCTCCTATGACACACTGTAAATGATCATTCTTCATTTTCCTCCTTATTCTGGAATTTAGTTTGTGGTTAATCTTCCAGATTATCTCAGGGTTTCTAGAAACATGGTTTTGTTGAATAAGAAAATGATTTCTAGACTGTGAAAAATGAAGAGTATGCCCAGTAGGAGGAAGGCCTAACTCTAGAATGGGTCAAACTTTCTTCTCAGCATATGGTTTATCTGGGTTCAAATCTAAGCAGCTTAGTGGATAGAAGGAGAGGCTAGTCTTGTCTTGTCCATACTGTCTTTGACCACACTATTTCTCAGGCTGTCACTCAATCCAGGGGTTATCAAGTAAGGTCACAAAATCAGCCAATAGCTTTTAATAATTTGGCATTCCTTTCCTACGAATAATTTATTGTTTCAAAGGCAGGAGCCTATTTTCTGTGGTTAGTAAATGTGCAGTGATGAGGCAGAGTCTTAGAACTGTTTTCATTATGGGGTGGTGTCTACACAGTTGTAGGAGTTAAGCTAAAAAAGGAAGTAGGACTGATTTTTAAGATCATATCAGAGGTAGAAATGATACACCACAGATGAGAATAATACGGGCTGTCTCTTTAAATTTATCCATCCCAAACACTGCACACTTCCTTTGAAACAGGAGCTTACAGCGCTCTGGTGGTTTTTTGAAGTCAGTCATTTTCACTCTCGGAGGAAATAAAGAACTGACTTGCTTGGTCTTTGAGTCTTCGTCCTACTAGGAATAAGTCAGGACCATCTTTTATTTCTATTTTGGGTTTTAAAGAATAGGAACCAGTTTTTATTGTAAAAACTTGGGGAAAAAAGTGGATGTGTACAGAGGGGACATAAGCATCTGTTTTCTCACCAAAGAACTTACACAAAACGTGATCACACTGTATTGTCCTGTGTCACATTGTCTTTGATCTTGTCACACTCTGTTAGATAGCTTTCAGTGTTATTCTTAATGATTGCTAGATATTCCACTATAAGAATGCTACATAATTTATTTCTCTATTGCTTAATAATTTATTTTCCTCCCAATTTTTATCATTATAAGTGACTCTTTGATCAGAATTTTGACCAGAACTCTTTAATCTGTATTTTTGATTATTTTCTCATGTTAAGTTCCCAGGAATACCATTATGGAGTTAAATAGAAGGAATTTTTTGTTGTTTTTTTTTTTTAAATCTTAAAGTCTTTTTACATTTGTCATTTATGTATTTGTCTATGTATTTACTGTGTGAATTTTGAGACCAGAGGCAGGTGTTAGGTCGTCTGCCCTAGCATACCCTGTTCTGTTCCTGTAAGACAGGGTCTCTTACAGGTGCTTGGCTCCAAGCAGCAAGCTCCATGGAATCTCTGTCTATGACCCCCACAGAGTTTGTGCTACAGGCAACACAGTCACATCTGTCTTCGTATGCAGGGCTGGCATTTTGAGCCCATGTCCTTGTGCTTGCATGGCAAGCACTCTAATCCAATGAGTCATCCCTGTAGTTCCCATTTATATTTGCTTTTAGAAAAATGTGTGAATTTATCTCTCTCTCTCTGTGTGTGTGTGTTTGTGTGTGTGTGTGTGTGTGTGTGTCTTGCACGTGCACACATGAGCGAAGTTATCTTTTTTGTTGATTGTCAGAGCTTCTTACATATTAAAAAAACCTACTCCATATCACATTTTGAATCAATGTATTCATCTTATAATTGAAGAAGCCTAGGTAGGTTCTAAATTATCTCATTAAAGAAAAACGAGTAAGGACTAGGTCCTCCCTCCTGCCTCTAGGCTAAGGGAGTATCCTTCCAAGGTGAATGTGCTCCCAAAGTTCTTTCATGCACCCTGGAATGCATTATCCTGTCTGTGGAGTGAGGGGGGATGAGATGGGAGGGAACTAGGGTTGGTATGTAAAATAAGAAAAAAATTATATATATATATATATATATATATATATATATATGTATGTATAAAGAAAAACAAGTAGATGTCAAATCTCAAGCAATGAAAGTATAGCTTATGAAATTTTTTGGTTAATGTTCTTTCAAAGTCTGTATTTTCAAGCAATAATAATAAGTAGATACCTATTAGGCACCCTCTATTTGGTCCTGGTCTTACATACAGGTATATAATTATATATAATCTTATATAGGCATATGTGTATTATATGTGTATTTATATGTCAGTATATATTTGTCTACCTCATAATTATTGATTTCCATTTTACATATATATATATACATATATATATCCTGATGTTTTCCTACCATGACAATTTTTTCACCAATACTTAGAGACTCCAGTCAATACATGCTTGTGAGGAAATAACTATTTTTTAGCACTCACAATCTGGGGAGGAGATGGGAGTATATGCAGTTAGCTTTAATGAAAGGCAGAATTTGGCAAATACCATATGAGAATCATAAACAGAACAGGCTTGTGTAGGAAGGTTAGAAAATCTAATTAAAGGCCATCCTTTTATGGACAGTGAGTTTTGAAATATCTCCATATAGTAGATAACTTATAGGCTCACTTAGGTACTTTAAGGCTGACTTGACTTTCAGTAAACAGACATCTCTAAAAAGAAGTAACTGACACCAAGAACAAGTGTGTGGATTATGGAGCAGGGACAGGGAAAAATAGAGAAGAGAATGCTCTAGGTGGAGGGGATATTTAATAGGAAAAGAAAGCTGGAGTGCATAGGGCTGCCTGTATTAGGAAACTGTAAGTCTATTGGGTGCATATAGAAGGTGGTGAACCATCAGGGACCATGTGTTAGACATCTATGGGTGCAAACTGACAAGTAAGGATTTCATATTCCAAGCAATGGGGAGCCTTTGAGGGTTTTTTGAGCAAATGAATGCCATGACCCAAGTTGAGTTAGGCATCTTTCCTGTCATGGGAGTGATAAATGAAAGGAAGGAGGAAAGGGAAGGAGGAGAAGAATCCAGCAGTGAGGTGAGGGTAGTAAGTGGTATAATTGGAGGATGGTCAGTGGAGAGGAGAGAATGGATCTAAGGGGCAGTTTGGAGGTAAAATTGGTAGGATGTGCTGCCTAATTAGGTGTGGCAAGGGAGAAAGGAAGGGGAAGGAGAAAGTTGGGTCCAAGATAAGCTCGAGGTTCGGAGACTGAGCAGTTCTTTCAGCACAGTCCCCATCCCGAGACCATGCTTCTTTTAATGTGGCTCTGGAGTGGAATACACCTGGTGGGATTGAACCAAAGACTGTTCTGATATCAAAAGGACAGCCTTCCACTTCTGCACGTGTGGCAATATTTCAAGCATACTGGTCAGGACTCTGGAGTCAGGCTGTGTGGAGGCTTATCACAGTAATTTACACAACCATATTCTGATTTTGGGGACAAGTATCATCACCCCTGGGAACGTCAGTGTTTTCACACATATTCACTACCTTTGAGAATTAACTAAAATAATGAACACAACTAATTTGAAGCATGATTGGAAAAATGTTACTCAAGAAATGTTATTTAACTGATAATGAGGATTTTTTTTTTGTTTCCTTGAAAACTAAGAATACCAATGTTAAGTGCAAGCACTGACTATCCAATTCCATCGAAATAAAGAACATGGTGACATTACAGTTGAGCAGATAGCAGATGTGACCTTCACTACATGATATGAGGGAATGTCACCTCTTGTACAAAACCAACATCAACAGCTTTTGATGGGGGCAGACAAATAAACTAAGCTCTTATATGTCCAAGAATTAAAAATAATTTGAAAAACTATGAACTTCTACACTTTGTTTTCCTGTGTTCAGAGAGAAGGCTCAAGCTTCATTTTTTAAATGCACATTTAATTAAACAACCCTTCACAAATAACTACAGGCAACTAAGGAATGCTGAGCACAGGAGAGATAGTCTTCCCTAGGGAAGAGTGCACCAAGTGGTTATCTAGTACCTGAAAACATACATACAAGTAACATTATACAAGGTATAATTAGATGTGTGTATAACTACACATATATGCGTGAAATGACAATAAATGAAGAAAGGAGGCTATAAATTTGAAAGAGAGCAAAGAGGGGTGAATAGTAGGGTTTTGAGGAAAGAAATAGAAATGGTAAATTATGAGATTATATTGCAATCTCAACAAAATAAAAGAAATACTTAAAAAATAGCAATCAGTGGCCATCACTTGTGACTCCAGTAATTCAGGATAGCACCTTGTAACTGGTCCATGGAGTGCGATTGCCTCAGCGGAGTGTTTATGTGTCTTCTGTCTCCTTGAAACAGCCAAGAAATATCAAATGACAGATAAAAGAAACCATTTATTTAGTGTGTGAATGTGCATAAGAACCACAGCCTGCATGTGAAAATCAGAGAGACAACTAGCAGGAGTCCTTTCTCAACTTCTACCATGTGGGATCTGAAGATTCAACTCAGGTCTTCAGATTTCGTGGCAAACCTTTACTCTCTGAGCCTCTCAGTCCTTAGAAGTAAGTAGGGATTTTTGTGAAGACACAGTCAATTATGGGCCCTTGAATACAATTCCAAGACAGAGTCTTTCCTCATCAAAATCTAATTATATGATGATATTTAAATCTTTCTATTCTGAACACCACCCTCTTAAGTTTCCTCTGTTAACATCTGGATCTTTTTGGAAAGCAGGAAATCAAAAACAAATTTATTTACTTTCTTGATTTTTTTGAACACTCAAAGCTGTCTTAGTTTCTTGGCAGTTGAGAAATGGCTCTTTCTAGCACAATTTTAAAAGTATTTGTGGATGTGGACATCAAATAGACCCTAGTGGATTATCATAACATTGAATAAAATAAGAACTCATCAGTCTATATTAATAATAAATAGAGGAATATAAATGGGTTGGAGAAGGAGAGGTGATTTTTCCCCACAGTAGAAACAGAACCAATCAAGGAAAACAGAATGAGGATTGATGATGTAGAAAAGAAATCACCATCTTGTAATTACCGTTAATAGGCACAAAAAAATGGTAGATAAAAGGTAATGGTGAATAGATTTCAGAGTTTCAAAAGATAATCTCAAAATATATTCCTACAACATTCAACAATTAAATAAGGGACATGGTATTGTTGCAGCAGAGGGACTTGCAGGGCCACCTGCACTAGGTGATCAAATGAGCATCATGACTCCTAGAACAAATTAGCATCTTGAGTCTCCTGATATGCTCTCCTGGGAAGTACACAGTATCATTTTGTGATATTCCTGCCAAAAATACATAACCTGAACCTTACATAATGGTGAGAAAATACCATAGAAATCCACGTTCAAGGGAGTTCTGCAAAATAACCTACCTCTTTCAAAAAAATGTCAAGAGCAGAGAAAGAAAAAGAAAGGCTGAGTGACTGAATTAAATTAGATGGAGGAAGCATGAAAGCTCAATGCAATATGCGCTCTCAGATAGGCTCCTGCATCAAGAGAGAACTTTGATGTAATAGACATTACAGGACAATGGTGAAACTGGACTGTGGCATGAAGCCAACAGCACTATGTCAATGTTTAATTTCCTGATTATGGTAACACAGTTATCATCATGTACACATTATTGTGAATGGAAAATGTACACTGAAGTTTTACAAAATAAGAGGTGATGTGTATATATCTCTCAAGTGGCTTAGAAATGATAATATGTGTGTATTTAGGAGTTTATGCTCACACACATATATTTGTAAGCAAGGGCAGGAAGAATGACACACAGTCTTCTCACTTAAGTGACCTTAATCTCAGAGGAGAGAGTAAATTGCTTTTTCAAAATCAAATATTATTTAAACAACAAGAAGAATGTTGAGATCCATTCTAATTATTTCCTTTCCTATCCTCATGGATTGTGTTTGTGAGATGATGTGTACAGGGAGAGTTACTTTGACATTGATTCTAGGACTGTCTTTTGGATACACGATTGTATATCTGTTTAAAGGGGAGACATTTTGCCCTGTCTGGAAAATCAGAATGTAGATTCTTTTTATATACTGCTCTTAATCTCTTGACTTTTAATAGGAAGTGTTATATATAACTTTTATAGTTTGGTATTAAAACTATAAAATTGGACCTTCATATTTGAGATCTTTAATCTTTTATTTTCCTCTTTAGGTTGTATGAATTTTATTTAGCTTTCTTTATTGTTAATTCCACATTGATCATTCAACAGATATGACTCCCAAGTAGAAGATCCTTTGCCTCTATGTGGAAACTCATCCTATCAGATGTCATTAAATGCCAGCTGAAATTTTTCTATCACTAGAGTTTCCCTCAAAAGGTCAGAAGTGGGGTCTGATGTTCTAACATACCCAAAGACAAAAGCATCTCAGAAATTTCTTTATTCTGTCTTATCAAGTGTGTGGTTTTAGAGCACAGGGCTTTGGCTCTGGTTTCAGGTTGATCACCTATTGGTTCCTTGGACAAGATGTTGTTGACTCTTAGTCTTCCATAGTTTCCCCTGTGCATTGTACAAGATGGTTCTAGGTTTTAATTAGAGGGAGCTATCTGAAAAAGTGCACAGCACGGACATGACCCAGAACAGAGAACAGAAGCACACAGATGTTTTGGCTTTGTTGATTTTCTTACCCATCAATTCTTTCACAACTACATGAGATAGGCAAAGTCTCTGCTTCACAATCATGGTCACAGTACAACAAGGGCACATACATTGTAAACAGGTTCCGTTTACCTGAGGCAGGAGTTCTTTTAGAGCCTACACTGCAGTTACGCAGTTTCCTATCATCCTCCAAAATCAAACATTGTTTGAACCCGGTCTCAAAGTGCAGGTTCAGTGTAGATCTCAGAATTTTTAGAAAACAGTGAGCAGGCTCTTTAGGTTAGTTTAAACAGGCGGGGCCTCTGAGGCAGCCATTACAGCCAGAGAAGAGCAAAATTCTTTGAGACTCATTGCCCTGGTCCATGTGCTTTGTGAGTCAGCCTTGCATCAGCCCTTCCTTGGTGCAAAGGTACAAGGGGCTAAACATGTGATGGATGATTCATTATTCCAGGGTTGTTAAATAGACTTGGGTAGATTGTTGTTTTCTATTCTTTCACTTTTGTTTGTCTCAGGCTCAACATGTCTCTTACCTGTCCTTAATTTAGAAGAATATCTTCATTTTCCAAATAATTATATCAGAAATGAGAAAGTTTAAGCAAATTCAAAGTACTTGCCATTAGTGTAGACCTAATATAATATATACATTTTTTAATCATTTGTATATTTGTACATTCACCAGTTTTCATGACTCACAAGAACATTAATTACAATTTACGTTTGGCTGACTTTTCTGACTTCTTTCAATGTCTTCCAGTACTGGGCGCTTCATGAAACTATTTAGCATATGTCTCCCCAAAGCAAACCTTAATAGTCACATCTTCAATAAAGCACATCAGAGTACCAGGAAATAGTAAACTACCTAGTGGTTTAATTACAGCTTGTAATAAAAACAAACTTGGTAATTGTGTTGTGATGGCTAATCTTGGTTCTCAACTTGAAACCTTGGAAAAGTTCCTCAGTTGAGAAACTGCCTCTATTAGATTGGCTTGTGGGAATGTCTGTGGGCATTTTCTTGATTACTAATTGATGTGGGTGGTGGGTATGGATGCCATGTACCATCTCTGTGCAGATAGATCTGGGCTGTGTTAAAGCCGTGGCTAACTGAGGTAGAGAAAGCAAGCCAGTAAACTCATTCCTATGTGGTTTCTGTTTCAAGCTCCTGCCTTGGCTAGCCTTAATGACGGACTATAAGTTGTATGCCCAATAAACTCTTTTCTTTCCCAAGTTGCTTTTGGTCAGTGTTTTATCACAGCAACAGAGAAACAAACCAGGAAAGTAATTAATGTAGCCAATTTACTAATTGAGCCTGAAACCATTTGAACATTTTCTTAAGATGAATGGCTATTTAGATATTCAAATTGGCTAAAGCCTTAGCAGTCTTGCAGAGGTCAGTGACAAATCACTTTTTCTTTAGTTAGCTTCATAGCCTTGCCCCCAGTACACATTTGCTTTCCTTGTATATTGTTGTATTCGCAGGCCAGAAGCCTCAGAGTTAGTGTCTAGGAAGAAATCAAGATGCCACTTAATTAGTATGAGTTAATCTTTTCTTGATTCAATTCTGAACTGAAGCCAGTTTCAGTTTGACCTCAGTCGATGTTTCTAGTTTACTCGTAGTGCTTCAGCAGTTGAAAAATAGGATAGTGAGTCTATTTGTAATAAGTCTCCTTGGGTCTGTAGTGCCAACAGACCTCTGCAGTGTGAGCTCATGCCTTCTGTATTCAGGGCTGATTTTGGGTTAGGGGAGGTGAGCCCACCTGGAAGGTTGCACAGGACACAAAGCTTGGTGTAAATATTCTGCTGTTGGCTTTAAAGTGTTACCTTTTCATCCAGTGCTGAGCTCTGGAAGTCATGTGGAAGATCATGGGCATGCTCAAGATGTCTTCAGTCCTGCTTTTAAGGTAGCACGGGGTTTCTTTTTCCTCTTTTTCTTTTCCTGAAGCCACTTTGAGTCTTTGGTCTTTGGAAAACAGGCTTCCTTCTTTACCGTATTATGTGCAGTGGGATTTGTGCACTGAAGATAGTAATGAGAAGATGAAGAAACTCACATAAGTTAACTGAGAACTCTGTCAGAAGTGCTCCTCACTGACAGGAGTCAAGTGGAGTTCCGCCCACTATAGAATGAAGGTTCTTTGGAACCCCCAGCACTGGGGCTGTTTGCTTTCTATAAATTAAAAATACATTTCTACCTTAAAGATGTAAAAACAGTATAAAAGAAAGACACAAAACTCAATTCTGAGATTCTACTGTTTAGAGTATTCTGGAATAGATTAGGAAACAGGGAGTGTTTGCTTTTTATACAAAAGTGAGACAAAACCAGACCTATGCTTTCTATAGAGAAACTCCACAATGGGTATTGGTGATTGAATGCTTCCTAGGATCCAGGCACACAGTATGCTTATTGTTACTTGGTCATACTGTAGCCCCAGGAGTGAAGGTTTCACCTTCCGTAAACTGAAGTCTGGAGAGCCACATTGAGCTTCTGGGTCTCTGACTGGCTGGCTGGCTCATGAGTGCCTGTGCACACTCACTGCCCTCATGGCCTCCCATCAATTAAATAAGCACACAGCTAACCTTCAAGTTGGGGGGAGGCTTGCTCAGGTGGTTGAATGAGGGGTGACCTCACCATGACCCTCTATCCCATTGATTGCCCAGGCCTATTAGACTTACATGGTATCTTTGTATCCTCTGTCCCTCTCTATAAACCAGACTTTGTCACTGGCTCAGACAATAGGAGAAACCCTTCCTGGGGAAGGAAGTGTCCTCTCTAGACCCAGGTAGTGGGCACACTACTAGTAAAGCTTCCATGGGACGTCTTTACTGTGATGGTCAAATCCTTCCCACGGTATTGGGATGAGCGAAGTGGGAAGGGGCTTACTTTTTTTCTGTAGGCTGCCCATACTACTCTCCTCCAGTGGTACGCAGGCACATACTAGGGTTGACATTTTAGCCTGCTCCCTTACTGTTGCTAACTAGAATGTAAACGATATGCATGTGTATGTTTGTGGTATGATACATACAGAGTCAAGGATAGATTGACTATTGTCTTTATGCCTTTACTTTTCCATTTATACTCCATTTAATTAAAGAAATGTAGAAACACCTACTTCGAGCATATGGTCAATACCTGAGAGGGCTTTCTCATTCTCTCACAAAAATTACCCTTGTTAAATCAATGAAATAGGGTTACAGAACATATCAATTCCGCTTAAATGAAAGAGATAGTGAATGTATCTCCTACTCTAAAAGAAGTTTGACTTCAACTTTGTCATAAGCCTGAAAATGTTGGTTTCTTGCAAGAACTCCCCAGCAAAGTCTTAACCCATCCATCTGCTTGCCCATAAGTTCTTCTGATAGTTTTAAAGGTAAAAGAAATAGTTATTCTTGGTGGTGTGGACATGGGAATGATGCCCTCCATTCCTGCCCCCTGCCACCTATGGCAGGGGGGAGAGCTAGCCCTGAGGTCACAAGAGTGGAGAACTCTTTCTACCCCTCATCAGCTGCAGCATTAGGAGAGTGGCCCCTGCACCTCACCTGGGCAACACAGTACAGCTGGCCCTGATGGGGCAGGTGTAGGAGAGCCAGCCCTAAGCTTGTGAAAGCAGAAGAACTGGCTTCACCCCTTGCTCATCACTGCAGGAGGTGAACCAGCGTGGGTAATGCTGGAGAGCTCATTCTGGTGGTGGGGGCAGGGGACAGCTTGTGGGCTGAAAAAGTCTGCAACTGCTGAGGCTCAGAACCAGGGTTATAAGTTGGCCCACCCCAACATCTGGCTCATCTATGATCTGATGGAACTCATGAAGGGGCTGGTCCTGTGGATCCATATTCGCAGGATATCTATGGCACAAGGAATAGCAGGATATCCAAGAGGACTCCCAGTGAAGGCCCAGCATAGGTAGAATAGCAGAAACCAGAGGCCTTGAACCAGACCAATGACTCTCTGCAATGAACATTTGCACATAAAGATAAATGGTTAAAGGGCTTTACTGCTTGAATCACACTACAGCTTCCGGGACAAGGTTTTTCCTTTTTTTTCTCTCTTAAATTATATATATATATATATATATATATATATATATATATATATATATTCTTTTTTTGGGGGGGGAGAGGGGTGGTTTGCAAGGGCAGAGGATGGATGTGAAGTATGGGTATGGAGATGAATGATATGAAAGACACAAGGAATAAATAAAGCTTTTTTTTTTTTTTTTAGAATAGGCATTCTCACCAAATTAAAAAAAAAAAAAAATAGGGGACAATGCAGGTAAGACACAATGTGCCTGTTTGGTGGTGAACGGGAGATGTAGTTGTCCTCCTACTTATCTGGCACTTTTTCTGTGGTGAGACAACCACAGCACCCCTTTGTGCCTTATGCTTCTTATCTAAAATGATTTATCAAACTAATTTGAAAGAATTTCAATTTCTTCAGTTCATTAAGGTAAAATGTATAGTTCTTTTGTTTTATCTTGAACATTTTAATTTTTTTCATGGAAGTTTTGCCTTTACACATTTTAACTTTAGAAATGATTTTGAAACAAAAAGTTACTACTGATGGAGTGCTTGCCTATAAAGCATGGAGCTCAAGGTTTAATGCCCACTACTGAGGCAAAATGAAACAAGACTAATTATCCTTTAAAAATTTAACACATAATGTACAATTTGGTCATATTCACTCTCCAACTTCTCTTTGAGTTCAGTTTGTGTTACCTGTATGTGAGCATGAACAACTAATTCATGAGTTCATGAGGGAACACACTACTCAAGAAAATCCCAACAGCCAAGGATTGCCAATAGCTTTTCAGTAAGGGGTGGGGCCTTTTAAGCACCTCTTCCATCCAGGCTGGAATGTTAACTGAGTCAATCGTATTCTTGCTTTGCATAGACTATGGAACTATAATTTTTTTTTATCCTTAAGTTAATCTACACATTTAATGTAATTTGGAGCTTCCCTTCCCTTCTTTTAAGGTAGAACATTGGAAAATTGGTCTGAAATTCATCTGGAGAAAACGAATATATTAACTACCTAGAAAAAAAATAATAATTCTTATGATCAGGACCAAGTTTAGCCAAGAATCTCTGGGAGTTTAGTGGTTCAGTAAATTAGAACTGAATAGTCTTGGTGCAGTAATAAACATAAAATTAGATAAATTGGGAGTTCAAGGAATTTGAGAACACTTAATCATATAGTAAAATGAGTAATATGTCATTAAATGCAGAGTTGGGAAACCTGTCATATCCATTAAAAAGTTATATTCTTTTCTCACATTTCATAAAAATGAGCTCCATGTGGATTAAAAATATTAAAATAAAAGGTAAAAGTGGGAAAAGTTCTATAGAAAACTATAGGAGAATATTTCAAAATATTAGAGAAAGACTTGCCAATGTGATTGATGCTGAATTGCCATCTTGGATAGACAGGAACTTATTTAAAGTTTCAGAATTTCAAAATAGATAAAGCATAATGATAATATCAATGATAGACTAGCACAGATACTGCTACATATGATGCAATGTAAAGATTAAGGGGCTCAGTCTATTGTCAAAGTAAAAAAAATGTTCATGAGGGTGTAGAAGAAATGGCTAATTTTACATTATTGGTATGGATGTAGATTGATGCATATGTGATAGAAAACAATATGAAAGTTTTAAAAGAAATTGAAAGTAGAATTACAATACAACCTAGTGATCTTCTATTGAATTTGTACTCTAATAAATGAGATCATCACTTCAAAAAGATATCTGAACTCATGTTTATTTAAGTATGGTTCATAATATCCAGAATATGAAAATAACTGGTGAAGAATGGATGGATAAGGCAATTGTGAGTCACACAAGTGAACACATGTGGATAGGAACATCATTCAGCATTTGTGCAAACACTGATGTGTCTACAGGGTATTATAGAAAGTGAAATAAGCTAGGTCTAGAGAGAAAAATGCTGTATGGTTTCACTATAACCTGAAAAAATAAAGGTGGCATCAATCATATAGTGATACATAGCTGGAGAACAAATCATTAATTACTGGGGAGAGAGGAGATGGGGAGATGTGAATCAGAGTATACAAAGGAGAAAAGATGTAGTAGGAACAAATCTAGAGAGTGAATGTGCAGTGAAGACTACAGGTGGAAAACTTCACTCTACTTGATATATGTGTTACTTGTCTTTTTTTTGTGCCACTACCTGAGGAAACTGTCCCCAGAGGCTGCAATGGGCATCAAGTTCACTAGAACTAGAATTACAGGTGGTTGTGGTTAGCCTGATGTGCATGCTGAGAACTGAATCCAGTTCTGCTGCAAGTAGAGCAAATGTTCTTAACCTCTGAGCCATCTCTAGCCATATACTTAAGATTTTAACTGATCCTGCTGCAAAACCAAGTAAGCCAAAAAGGGTAACTGTGTTATGTAAATATATTTTCTGATTAATCTGCATTACTATTATAGGCATTTCAATCTATGTACCCCACAAAATATAAAAATACTTAAAGTTAATTTTTGATCATTAAAATTATAATAATATGGTGTAAGATATAATAAGTTAGAAGTAATTTTTAAATAGTTATAGTAATATGGTAGTATTAGTGATAACTCAAAATTCTTTATTTTCCAGAACTCATATAATTCCTTGAAAATGTTATACATGTACAGAAGGCATCTTGATCATATCTGCCTCTCACTTTACTCTTCTGTCTCTCCCCAGATACTGATGGGAGATGTCATTCTGTAAATATGTTTCTCTTATTGGTTAATGAATAAAACCCTGTTGGCCAATAGGAAAGCAAGATAGGCAACACTAGGAGACAAGGAGAATTCTGGGACATGTAGTAGAGAGGAGTCAAGGGGCTTGAGAGCAGAGGTCTGGACCCTCTCTCTGGTAAGATAAGACCACATGGAAACACTTAGATTAATAGAAATGGGCTAATATTTAAGACAGAACTAGGCAATAAGAAATGCTACTAACAGGCCAACAGTTTTATATCTAATACAGCATCTCTGCATGTTATTTGGGGCTGATGCAACTCTGGGACTAGGCTGGTGGGAAAGTGCTCATAAGAAGATACCTTCTATCACTCTCTAAGTTCATGTATGTTTGTTTATTTTAACACAGTGAGTGCAGTTAGTAGTACCTATTTGTGAATGGGCATAGTGCCATCCACTTGGACATGAGCAACCTACTAGTGGTTGCACTAATAAAGAAAAATGACTCTTCCCTTCTCCAATAGCCACCAAATGCCAATCACTCCTTAGCTAGGAGTGGGAGCTTGGGAGACCCTCCCAAGCCCATGCTGACAGTTTTAACTGACTTGATCTTGTGTAGATAACCACAGCTTCTGTGAATTTCATGTGTATAAGAGCCATGCCACAGCAGAGAGCAGCATATAAATAATTGTCCTTCACAATATATTCATTCTTTCTTGACCTAGACCAGCAGGTTGTTCTTCAGTGCTAGGGTACTAAATGGGAGGTCTGGTAGATGAGAAAATAAAGAGAGAAAGATGGCATCTGAAGGACTTGGGCAAGCTATGTCTTCTGGCAATCAAGCTTATTAAGAACTAGAGTATCTTACTTACTACTTCTAGGGCAGTACTGGGACAGGGTCTGCAGAAAATATCATACAATAGGATAAAATCAGTAAGAGTCTAAGAAAGCAATTTTGCACAATGGAAATATAGGATTATTCAAGGGCATCAGAGACAGAGCACACAGTGGCTTTGGGCTGATCATACAAGTCTTTTCCTGGGAAAAAGCCAAATTCCCAGGAACTGATACACAACTCCTTTGAGGCCCTAGCCTCAACCTTGTCCTGTGCAACTCTGCCCCTGCAAAAGGATAAAGAACTAGATTCCTTTTGTCCTTTTGTAAGGGACGCTGAGACTCTGATATTGCTGTAGATCAGACTAGCTCTCAACACTCTCTTCCTTCTCTTCCTCACTATTCCTTGAGTCTTTTGTAAGAATTTTGACATGGAACTTCCATTTGTGACTCAGCACTTGCAGACACTGTTAAGACCTTTAATTCACACCATCAGACAAACTAGGATACAAGGAGGCTCCTAAGAGATTCATGCAAGGTCCCTCACAGAAGGGGAAAGGAACAAGATCTCCTGAGCATATTGGGAGTGGGGGGGCAGTGAGTGGAGAGGGAGCTAGGAGAAAGAGAAGGGGAGGAGAGGAGAGCATGTGGGACTAAGAAGATTGAGTCAGGAGAGGAATAGATGAGAGCAAAAACAAATAATAAAAATAAAAAAGAGAGACACCATAAAAGAGGGAGCCATTATAGATTTGAAGAGAAAACCGACTCTAGAGAAATGTCCAGAGACCTACAAGGATGACCCCAACAATCTGAACAACAGTGGAAAGGCTGTTCCCTGATAGTGAGATTGATGACTAACTTATCTACCATCATAGAGCTCCTCATCTAGTAGTTGATGGAAACAAGCAGATACCCACAGCTAAACACTTAGCTGAACTATAATCCAGATGCAGAGAGGGAGGAATGATAAGAAAATGAGAACAAGACTAGGCTACAGAAACCCACAGAGACAGCTGACCTGAACAAGGGGGAGCTAATGAACCCCAAACTGATAGCTTGGAAAACAGCATTGGACTGACTCAGACCCCCTGAATATGGGTCTCAGTTAGAATGCCTGGGCAGTCTAAGGGACCTCTGACAGTGGAACAGGGATGTATCTCTGGTGCGGGAAAGGACTTTGGGAGCACATTCCCCATAGAGGCATACTCCCCTAATCTAGAGGCAGGAGGGAGGGCCTAGTCCCTGCTCCCTCATGTTCTCTTCTCCCTTCCTCTTCTCCCCTTCTCTTTCTCCTAACTCCATATCCACTCACTGTCCCCTGCTCCCAATATGCTGAGGAGATCTTATCCCTTTCCCCTTCTGTCGTTGGCCATGTATGTCTCTCTTAGGGTCCTTCTTGTATCCTTGTTTCTCTGGCGGTATGAATTGTAGGCTGGTGATCCTTTACTCTATGTCTAAAATCCATATATGATGAGTACATACCATGTTTGTCTTTTTGTGACTGGATTACTTCACTCAGGATGGTTTCTTCTAGTCTCATCCATTTGCCTGCAAATTTCAAGATCCCATGACTGCTCCATTTTCAATGAGATACGCAGCTTTTGTCTTCAGCAATAGGGCTGTATCACTAGTTCATGGAAGCAACCAAAACCATGACAACAGCCTAGATGATTGAGATTTTCCATGGGCGTTTGTCCAATGACTTAAACTAGGTATAATCCATTCCTAGCACTGAGTATTTCACTTTGTGATGGAAGATGTCTTGTTGAGCCATTGTGCTCCCCACTATATGATTATTCCATTAATACTTCTTTCATATATGTATATATATTTAAGAAGCTTCTACAATAGTGGGTTTCCCTATGGCACCCAGTGTTAGTTCCCTTCCTTTATCTTCACTTCCTGCTCTAGTCTCTTCCATCTCCCCATAACAATATATTCTTACTTTATTCCTAATCTCTGTGGTAATATGGATTGTTGCATGTCCATCAGAAGTTTAAGGGCTAATCTCCACATATAAGAGAATACATATTTGTCTTTTGTGTCTGGGTTGCCTAATTCAGGGTGTTTTTTCATAGCTCTATCTATTTACTTGAAAATTTCATGGTTTCATTTTTTTTTGTTTTGTTTTGTTTTTGAGAAAGGGTTTCTCTGTGTAGCTTTGGAACCTGTCCTGGAACTAGTTCTGTAGACTAGGCTGGCCTCGAACTCACAGATATCCTCCTACCTCAGCCTCCTGAATGTTGGGATTGAAGGTGTGTGCCACCAAGGCCCAGCTCATAATTGCATTCTTAAGAGCTGAATAATAATCTATTTATAAATGCACTATTTTTCAAAACCCATTCATCTGTTTGTTGATGGGCATCTAGGCTGTTTCCAATTTCTGGATATTATGAGCCGAAATGAATGTGAATACTTTGACTTCTTTGCTATTTGTATTCTCTTATTCTCCTTCAGTTGTCTTATTGGTCCAAGATTTCAAGTACTATATTGAGTAGATATTAAGAGAGTGGACATCCTTGTCTTATTCCTAATTTTAGTGGAAATACTGGGAGTTTCTATTTAGATTGATGTTGGTAGGTTTGGTATAAGTTGTCTTATTTATTTTTATGTATGTCTCTTGTATCCTTAATCTCTCCAAAAATTTTATCATGAAGGTATTTGGGTTTTGTTCAAAGCCTGTTTTGTATACAATGGGATTATCATGTGATTTTTTTTTCTTTCAGTCAGCTTATGTGGTGGATTATGTTTACCGATTTCTGTATGTTGAACCATTCTTGCATTTCTGAGATGAGGTCTACTTGACCATGGTAGATAATATTTTTGATGTATTCTTCAATTTGGTTTGTAAATATTTTATTGGAAACCACACAATGATCCACTCAGTAATGAACTGTTCAGTTTTCATGAGTTTGTAAGCTTTGTGTTGCTTTTGTTATCCAACTTTAATTCACGGTGGTCAGAAAGGATGCAGGATGTTATTTCCATTTTCTTATATCTGTTAAGACTTGCTTTCTGTTCAAGTATGTTGTTAATTTCAGAGAAAGTTATATGAGAAGATGTTCTTTTGTGTTCAGGTAAAATATTCTGGAAATGTTTGCTATGCCCATTTAATTTGCGACTTACTTAATTCAAGAATTTATGATTAGTCTCAATGACCTGTTTGTTGGTCAGAGAGTGGTATTACAGTTATTAACTTTCACTGTGTGAGAGTCAATATGCCATTTAAGCTTTAGTAATGTTTCTTATATGAACTTGGCTGCCCTTGTGTTTGGTACATAATTGTTAAGAATTGTAATGTCATCCTGGTGCTTTTATTTTGTTTTATCCTTTGATGGGTGTTTTTCCTTATCTCTTTAAATTAGTTTTGGTTCAAAGTCTATTTTGTCAGATATTAATGCCTGTTTGCTTTTTGGGTCCATTTGCTTGGGATATCTTTTTCTATCTGTTGACTCTGAGGTGATAGTAAGGTATGTTTCTTTCTTGGATTCAGGAAAAAGATAGATCATATAGAGAGTGCTTCTGTAGGTTGGTAGGTGGCAGAAAGAAACAGATAGAACAGAAGAGAAAGCACAGAGCTGCTTTGATAAAGAAGTAAGGGGATGCTATCCACACCTAGAAGCATTGTTCTTGGAATTGTGGTAGGAGCAGGAAGGGGGCGGCGGGGGGGGGGGCTCCAGCAAATGGGCTGTAATAAAACTAAGAACAATCTGAGAGACAGGGAAGTGCTAAGAGTACTCTGGGTCTGTACCAAGAGCTGTAGTCTTTAGCAAATACAGGTGAGGTAGGAGCAGGGAGACCTGAAAACAGGTTGTTAGAAGGCCGAGCATGAAACTGGAGAGATCATAATGGAGGACAGAGAGGAGAGTGAAAATCAGGTGCCCGAGTCCATGTGTGGTGTAGCTATTGGGAGTCCCAGGTTGAGAGTGTTTTTAGGTATCTGGGACTGACACAAAGGAATGGACAAGAAGTGATGAAAGTTCCACAGGAAAGAGGAAAGCAGCATCCACCCAAAGTTCAGTAGGAACTCCAGGGAATGGTGGTATTGTGAGAAGAGGAACACCTATGTATGAGATGCTACAGGGCTGCAATTGAGACAGGCAAAGTCATAATGGATAACAGCAAGGGAGTGAAAAAAGTCTTCTAAAATCTCACATTCTTCAGTGTACTTTTGTTGAAAATGAAAACACAGGAAGAAGGGATCTGTGTGTGATTAAATAATTTGGAGTTTTCAGTGTACTCTGACAGAAACTGAGACAACATGGAACTGTGTGAAACAAACAAGTCTTGTCCTCTTTCCCACTAACTCTCATATAGACTGTGTTTAGCCTTTTACCTTGATTCATTGTTACTAGGTCTGACATATGTCTATCCACAATGGAATCACACAGCAAGTGTTAATTGATGGGTGGGAAAGGATTATTAAATTTGGGATTCCTGACTAGAAAACACAGGCTTCTAGATGATTCTATGCAGGCCTCAGGCCTCATCCAGGACTTGGATTTGACAGAGGAATGCTTCCTGATGCCTGGCTCCCTCATGTCATCATTTACTCAAATGCCCGTGACAGTTGATTTCTGCAAGCAGCCTCTGTGAGCTTCTTGATTCCACCAGGATGACTGCTGTTTCAACAGATGCCAAAATTTCAATTTTCCTTCCTTTCTCAAATTAAAAGGGTCTGGGAAACCCTCATTTACCCTGTTAGTTCTTGGCTGCTTTCTTCCCCTTTGCCAGCTTCCAAACCTCTGCTGATGCCCATAGTGGGTAATTAGTTGAACAGTCTAGCCATTGATGGTGTATACGCACATTGAGGTGTCTTACGTCTCTTTTGTGATTGTCAGTGTGTGTATCTGAATATGTGCCTTGAGGCTATGATTCTCAGTATTCTGTGTTCATGACAGGTAGCCTTGTACAGAGGAAGACTATTGATGGAGGCCTAGGATTCTACTTCCTGCTTATCTTGCCTCTCTGATTTCCAATTCTTTTTCCTCCTCCTCCTCTTTGTGTTTGTGATCATTGTCTCTTTTGAAAACAAGAGGCAAGACTGCATTCAGAATAGCAAACAGGAATTCCTGCAGAAGAGAGGTAGGTAATATCAACAAGTGAAATGGGATAGCTATTATATATACTGTTTTATGTTGTTGTTTGTTTTTGGGTTTTGTTGTTATGGTGCTGAATGCTGAGATCCACCCCAGGACCTTGTATAAACTAGTCAAGTGCTCTATCACTAAGGTGTGATTCCAACCCCAAGGTGGATTTTCTCAGAAAATATATCATTTATTTGAACAATTCTTCACATTTGGAAGCAACATAGGTATTAGGAACTATTGCATTTTTATGAGCGTGGGGAAGAGGGTCAAATTTGAGAGGAGATTGAATGGAGGAATTAGAGGTTAATATGATCAAAATATATTGAACACATCTATGACATTTTTGGAGAATAAGTGAAGTTTCATATTAAAAAGAAAAATATAGTGCAATGGTTGTAATAAATGGCAACTGATTCTGTGCCCAGCTATTAGGGTACAAAAGGGGATGGTGGGGATTATGGTGAACTACAAGCTCACGTCTAGTGATATCCACTAGATTATTAGTATTAGGATTGGCCATTTCAAGTCCCCCAAAAGGTTCGGGAAACAAACTTAAATTTTCTGTTTTCAAATGTTGAAAATTAATATAAGCAGACCTGAAAAGCAGAAGGCCTGCCTGTCTGCACCCCAGCTAGTCTGAGAGCTGCAGGCTTGCATTTATGACACGCAGCTGGTCCAGGTGCCTCGTTACTCAGTCATTGTACTATGTCTGACACAAGGTGCTGCTGTGTGAGTGCAAGGAGGGCGGGGGGCCCGGGTGCTGCCAACTTCCCTGAATTCATTTTTTAAGGAAATTCCCATTTTATCAGGGGAAGGTTTAAGTTATTGAAGCTCCTTACAATATTGTCAGGACTGAAATTATGATGTGTATAGAATAGGTGAGATTCCAAACCAAGTGGTTCGGCTTGCAGATCATGAGCCAGCAGGTTGGTAGAGGGACATCGGATGGTGTGTAACAGATGACCTCGGCCAGCCAGAAGATGTGTGAAAACAATGAAGAAATGAAGGGGGCTTTGCAGGAGGCTAGCTGGTGAACAAAGGGACCTTTCTTTGATCTGTCCACAACAAGGCTATAGAAACAAGGCTGCTCCACTCACACATGGCTCTGCCTTGAGGACGGAACATTTGCTTTCAATTTTAACAGCTACATCGCATGCTTTCATTACAACATTGTCTAAGATATCGCCGAGGCCCTAACCGTTGTAATTTATCTTTTGTACTATATAATTTGGAGCCGCTCAGGCCAGAAGAAAACATCTGTACTGAGAGGCTGAACTCGACACAGTTTACACTTGGACACCGAGCCTGCTCGGAGGTCAGTCTCCTCATAAACTTCGTTATCACTGTTGGCTTTATTCATTCTATTTGACACATTAAGCTTCCGTATCTTGGCATAAAGGACACAATATTGCAGCATATTGGCAAGCTCATTTGCTTCTCCCAGCTAGTGTTGTGTCCAAATATCAATCCCCAGGGATAAACACGTGTGTATCGACTGCAGGAAAATGAAGCTTAGCAGCAGGTGGCCCTTTGCCGCCTAATGAACATGGCAATCTGTTACTATCACTGCGGCGCTGTTCACCAGACAATTAGGCAACTAAGCATGTAATTATTCAGGCCAATGAGGAGAGGCTCTCCTCTAATTTCATCTTTTCATTGCTGTTTACTCACCCACACTCCCCTCATTAGTGAGAGATTTTCCAGTCTATGCTAATTGGTTTCAATAACATTCATTTCAGTTGAAAGAGAATGATTCCGTTAATTGAGAATCGAAAAGATCTTTTCATTTTTAGTGCGTCCTGCTATGGAAATCTGCATACTCTCAACAGGTTTGAGCTAATGAAATTAAGTCACACAACCATTTAGTGGCGTAATAGAAATAAAGTCATTTATTTTCATTGAAGCATGTGCTATGGTCCAGAACAATTAATACAGCTTGAGGAGTATGGCAATTCAGAAAATAATAGATTGGGGACAAATGAGATGCTTTTCCTCCAAATGGCTTGTTTAATTCCAAGTTTAAAACCCTTCTTCATTTGGTGCCACTTTGAATGTGTCTGACGTGAAGAGCACTTATTTGTGAAATGACACACATTCGATTCTACTAATAGTGCAGGGAGAGTTACTTTTCCTGCAGCAGCCGCCTCCATGCACCTGCATTGCTGTTGCATTGCTCAGCCCCATTGGGTTTTAAGCTCAACATGTTTGTAAAACTTTTACGCCAAAACCATTAATCTCTCTATGAGTGTCATGACCTCAAAAAACCAAAAACCAAAAAACAAACAAACAAACAACAGTGTATTGTCACTGTGTGACTGAGAATCACATCAAGTCCTATGTCACAGTTCTCACTTGGAGTCCAACACAGGTGCTACAGTATTTGGTACAAATTCCAAGAAAAGGCAGGGATAGAATTTTTAAAGCATGCTATTAATAACTATACTTAAACAAAAATCCCTCTAAATAAATAAAACGATGAAAGAAGAGAAATCTCAGGTATGAAGGAAATGAAAGTCTTTGTTTTATGTCACAAGTCACAACTGCACATGGACATGATCAGAACACTCATGTATTTCCTTGCCAGCAAGGATTTATTTATTTTTAAAGCAATTCTTTTCCAGTTTTAGTGTAAAACATTGCACATATTACTTTCACACCTACAAAAATGTACACATATCATGAAGCTCTCGCCAAATTCTCATGTCTTATTTAGTTGTTATTTTTTTAATGGAATAATCAATATAAAACCATTTGGGTTGCTGTCAGACTAGCTGCCTGTGTATAAAATTCCTTTCTCATACCTAAGAACCAGAATCCTGCTGTGGACAGTAGACTACAGAGCAGGCTGGCCTCTTTCTAGAAGCTTGTGTGGACGTCAGTTGGTGGGTGGGTGGGGGTGGTGATTTATGCAAATGCTATATCTATTTTTTTTAGTTAGATTCAAAAATGCATAATGGGGACAGACTTACAAAATAATACACTGCATAGCGTTATGAATATTTCAAAGAATTATTTCTTTATTTTGTGCATAGCTCCTAGTGCTGACATTTGATTTATAGCTGCATGGATGTACCTGGGGTTGCTAAGGTTACCCAATTTCATTCACCCATAGATATTTGAGATCTACATAATGCCATCACATCCTCCACCGCATTTCAAAGTGATGTTGATAAATGGTGCCTTCCTTAGATGATATTTCCATTTAGATGTGATATATCTCATGATTTCTGTCTTTTAAAATATTGTGGTTGATGAAATTTTACATTATGTGCATATACAGAAAGCAGGGATACATATTTTTGCAGTTTCAAAGGTTCAAAAAACTAAGAGCTTCTTTCCCCTCCCCCTTCCTGCCCCACACCTATTCCCATATGTTCAGGCTTACTGTGACTAATATTGAGTTCTTAAAAAAAAAAAAAAGAAAGAAAAAGAAGAAAAAGAAAAAGAAGAAAAAAAAGCCTCTGCGTTATTGTTTGTCTTATGTTTAGAGATATAACAAAAGACTGGCCAGTCACCTGCAATCGTTTTTATGATGTCTCATATCTTTGCAACAAAAGCCCAAGCTTTTCTAAAAATGAAAACATCTTTTGAGGTTTGGATGACAAACCTACAGAAGTTATCTTTGCCAACAGATCTTCATAGAAGTAACACTTAGAAAGTTTTATACATATAGGATGTGTGTGTGCACATGCAATTTATATTTTCTGATTGCTTACACGCGATCAGTGACCTTTCAGCTCATAATGGATCCCAGTCCATGAAAGAGTCTGGTGCAGGCTTTCTTAACATCAAAGGAATAAGGGATTAGACGTATGGAAGAGGACAGTTAAAAACTCAAAATAACCATAAATTTTTGTGAGGAGAGTAGATCTGGCTCCACGGGGCTATAAACTTGCTGGTGGGGAGAGATGAACACATATGAAAACTCATGAGCCCCACCTTATGAAGGACTAATCTGTGGATTATATGGTTTTGTTTCTCCTTAACCAGCTGGATTGAGTTCTGTAAAATTAGTTTTTTATTTCCTCTCATCTGAGTGAGAAAAACAGGTATGGAACAGACTGGAATGATGAAACACAGGGAGGATTTATAGGGGCCACGGCTGAGGCCTTTGGACCAGGCTCTTTGGAAGGAAACAGACAGGCTGTCTAGGAGTAAAAAATGGGGCGTGAAGGAGGGTGGGGCATGTGGCTTGAGGGGGAGGGGCCCCGCTGGACTCGGGGGGGGGGGGAAAACCTGTGGGGAATGAGAGAATGGGGCAAAGGTTGGCAGTGGAGAGCCAATGAAGAGGGCCCACTTGCTCAGCTTCTATAGTGATTATTTTTAGATGACAATGTGGCGGTTTGTAGATCTGCTTTGTTAAGATGTGAAATACTAAAAATAGTTTGGATGGATTTGCTGTCAATATTAAGACACTAAAATTTCTTGTATTTGGATTTTATTTAAAGTCAGATCTGGTGTTGCAGACTCTGGCTTCCCAGACCAAGCATCTGTATAGACAAGATCTCTTCATGGGACTGTGTTTCTCTAAACTGTCACTTCTCCTCTTCCATTCAAACTCCTTTACAGACATACCTGGCTCCCTGTGGGTGAATGTGTTCCTGCTTGACACCTGGGCTCACAGGGCTTTGTCACTCTGGATTCTGCTCTGTGCCTAGGCCTGGGGGACAGTAGATAGTATGTTTTGGATGAGTAGATAATAGTGCATAGTTTTTGCATTTACACGTTTGTCCTACATGGAAAACTGTGATCTATTTTAGGGTAAGACTAGTCTAATTCATTTATTTTGATTTCCAGTGCCCTCAGGACAGTAAGCACTGGTAAAACACTGGGTCAACCTTGCACACATGCTGTGAGGCAGAGCATTTCATCCCTTCAGAAAATAATTGCACAATTGAGAGATGCAAGAAAATGGCTCATATTTCTCCTTCTGCTGTCCTGCCTACCTTTGGTCTCATCTCTACATGCTATATGATGTTCCTGATTTTCCTATCCAGCTCACTCATATTTGTCCTGTCCCGTGTCTGTATTTGCCTTTCTGGAGGCTGATTCCTCTTCTCTTCATTCTCCACAAACCCATCTCCAAACTGGTAATGCCCTTTTCCAATCATTATTTGGCTGGGGTTTTTGTAGAGAAATTAGCTCTTATTGTACTTTCATTTTAGTGTTCAATTCAAAACCTGCTTAAAATCAGTCACCTATAAGAAATTTCTTATGCCCTGGCACCATAGGTCTTGGACTGATCTTCTCATCCTACCTTTTGTTGTTGTTATTATTAGCACTGTGACCTTGCTTGATATCCTTAACCTCTCTGCCTTAGTGTCCATATTTGAGAAATGAAACAATCGTAGCACTTACTCGTAGCCTTGCTGTGAGGACAGGATGAACAAACACATGAACAGTGCTCCACCAATGTGAAGGGTGAACCAACACTAGCTACTACTACATCAGTCACTTGTTTTTGTCTCTCCCAAAGCATTGTGGATGGTTCTAGGATTAGTAAGTCACAATTCTCTAAACAATTTTGAATCTCTGGGCATAAAATTGCATAATTTGTAAGAACACAATTATGGTGGATTGAATGAGCATGAAAGATAACTGTGCATTTATCATATTATGTTCAAAGGGTTATCTGGGTATTACTGATGATGTATCATCTATCATGGTCTTCTAGAAGTCTCTCCAATGATCTTTTATATACAGTCAATCATTATTATGCAGTTCAGATCTCCCCCCCAAAAAACTCTGAGAGTTTAAATTTTTTTCATAATTTTTGGCATCAAAAATTGACCTGCATCTGGTGGCCAAATGAACAGTGACTAGGCAAAGACTCTGTGAGACTTTACCTACTTTTCAGTATAACTATTCCATTTTCTGCAAGATATTGACATATTTTATCATGGAATACTCTTCCAAATTCCATTTGATATGCTATATGACACATGTACTTAATCTTGTTTCTAAATTCTAGAGTGACAAAATAATCTGGGTCCAAGGGTTTATGACTCTGTCTTCCCATATCTATGCCTTGTTTGACCAGAGGAACATTATTACTTATTTTTCTTTTGGAGTCAAGGTTTCATATAGTAGCCCAGCTTCACCTTGGACTCACTATGTAGCTAAGGATGACCTTGAACCACTGACCTTTACCTTCCAAATGCTGACATTAGAGATGTGTGTCAACACAGAAGCCTCTGCATCTACCTCATCCTTTTTCTCCTTTAAGCCAATCCTTCCCTTCTCCATTTCAAACTCAGTCTTGTAGATCACCCATTTACTTGATTGGTATCAAATGCTTACTTATTTGTTAGGCACAATTCTTGCTCCTAGACACAATGATGAAAAATACATTCTTTATTGTCATGGATATTACATTACACTGATAGATGACATCAGGTAAAACAATAAGACAGCCTATGCACTTGAGGATAAAACAAGGGGTAGAGAATTACTCTGTGGAGTGTGTGTGTGTGTGTGTGTGTGTGTGTGTGTGTGTGTGTGTGTGCATGTATGTGTGTGTAGTTACATATGGTGGTTAGGGAGATCCTCTCTGAGGAGTGACTTTTGGGAAGAAATGATTAAAACAAATCAACCATGTAAATAACTGGGAAACTGCATTTTAGAAAGAACAAATGGCAACAGGAAAGGTCACAAAGCAAAATGTGACATGAGTGTTTGCTGCCATATTAGGCAGGTGTGAGATATGGTCATACATAATCCTGTTGAAGAAAGACCTTTCAGGGCACAGAAGGCATTTGGATTTTATTCTATAGGTAATGATACATGATAAAGAATATTAAACATGAAAGTTACAGAATGTGTTTTGTGTCTTCAAACTCTCACTCAACTGAATATTCATATGCATGAATATATACATATACAAAAGAACATACATATATATAGTCTCCATTGGTCAAATGCACAGCTCACATGCAAGCAAGAAAGCCTCCAAAAACATGACTTTAGTAACATAGTTTACTTGTAAACTATTTGGTGAAAGCACACAGAAGTGTAGAGGTAACACAAGGCTGCTTTGGAGGTTCAGTTAGATAAAGAACTCTGTCTTACTCGGCTTCCTGGTTTACTGTTCCTAGTACTGGCCCTATTTCTTATTATACTCAAAAGAGAAACAAAAGCTTTGGCTTTTGGCTCTACATTGTAGGCAGCAAGTGTGGGAAGGCCATTAATAAATTGTCTTTTAAGGAAGGTGCTTATTATTAATTTTTAAATAATACTTTTTGTTTCTTGAAAATTGCATACATTTATATAGTGTATATTGATAACATCTATCCAACTCCCCCAGGTCCCAGGTGTTCCCCAAACTCTTCCTACCTTTATGTCCCACACTTCTTATTTTTCATTGACCAGAACTTGGTCACATATCTACACTAAATTGTACTGAGGAAGCAGACAGCTAGATTCCCTCAAGTTCATTGGCCAGCCAGCCTAGCTAAATTAGTGAGTCCGGAATCCAGTTTGAGACCTGTCTCAAAAACTATGATGAAGTGCAATTGAGAAATAATATTGCCAGTCTCTGGCTTGCACACACACACACACACACACACACACACACACACACACACACATGCCTGCATAGATACACATATACCCATACAAACATGTACATAACACATACACACACATGCTCCCATATACCTGCATACATATATGCATATACATACTCAGACAAACATGTACATGATGCACAAATACCAAACAAATGTCGAGAGCACCAATATATCAAAAGTAAATATGTAGCAAATATGTGTTTTAGTTCCCTAAAGGAGTCATCGTGGAGGCTAGGGTCATCAGGTACCATGCTTAGGCAGAAGTGGGCATTCACAGGTCATGTCTTCTAGATCCCAGGGCCAGTTTTCATTTTTCCTCTGTTCTTTCTTACTTTTAAAAATATTCATGCCCTGATGAGCAACAAATCCCCAGAGCAGAATGGAGATGACCCCACGGAGCACTGGGCTCTGTTGATGGGAATTGCTTTTACCTTCTGGAAAGAGAACGGGCCACAAAGGATCAATCTTTTCTCTGTTGTATCTCTTTCAAGTTGAACTGCATCGGACAATGAGTGGATTAAAAAAAATCCTGCGGCCTGGTGTGCCTCAGATGCATTTGCCAATTTTAACATCATTCCCCAAGTTATATAAAACCGGAGAATAAATGCTTGAGCCTTCTGTAGGGTGAGCAGTTTACTTCCTAGGCAGGGATCACATTTGTGACAAATCTCCTCAGAGATGCATTTTGTAAGTGAAGTGAAGAAATCATTAGCAAAGCAATATTTGAAGAAGCAGACTGGCCGAGTTCTGAAGGCAACTCTATTTTAACCTTTAAAAGATATCATTTTACTTACCAGGCTGCTTATTGCAATTACAGTGTTTTCCTTGGCCCCTGGCTCCATTAAACATATGTTTTATAGCAAGTTCTCAATTACATTCTCCTGACAGGCTGCCTCATAAGGCCATGTTATAAAGTGGGGAGACTGCAAAGCGGGGAAACTGCCCCTCATTAAGTTTATAGTTTTATTACCTTGTTTAGGGCACTTTTTCTTCCTTTCCTCTCACCGACTTTCTTTGGTGACATTTAATTTATAAGAATCAAGGGGACTTTCTTGTACCACTTTTCCCCATGGCTGGTGAACTTGCATGTTAGGGGCATTTGAGGGATGGCTGTGCATTTAGTGTGACATGCTCATCCCTCCTCCCCACCTCTTTCTCTTACTAGGAATTGTTTTTTTGCCCCCCTCCCCAAAGGCTATCAGTAGGTCAGTATCTTTTCTGGCGTTACTGTCAGTGGATTGCACATTGGGGTCTAAGGACCGGTTGCTCTGAGATAGAGACAAGCTCTACATAAGCTTGCAAACCCCACTTAGACAGACAGAGCTTTAATAAATGATGTGCATTCCCTAGTCCAGCTGGCCATCTCTGCTGATCTGCAGGAGACAGTTGCTCCACAGCATCCACAGTCAGCCTCCTGGAGAGGCAGAACTGGATTCTCTCACCGCAGCGCTCAGGTCAGCCGAACTATTTTAATTTACAGAACATTACACACGCAGGCATATATTTATATCTCCATGCTCCGACAAGGGAGTTAAATCAGCTTGAATTTATGTAAAATGTGTTATGATTATTGGACAGGGAAAGAATATTGTGCTAAAAGGCACACACATCAGCTGGCCACTGCTAATTATAGCCATGTAAAAAATGGCTGGTGGTTGCTTCTGAACCCAGACAGAATCTGTGGATGTTGATCATGAAGTGCTATTATGTATTGATAGGTTAGGATTTATTACTGCAAGTATCAACCAATTGCTCTGGATCGGATGGTAGTCAGACACTGGGGAATCGCTCTTGGAGCTGTTAGAACAGGGTAATCTATCAGGAGGAGGGGAGTGTATTCTATCAATTAAGGAACAAGCAATTCTACTGATTTGCTATTGGCAGACTAATAGAGGTAATGGGTTTTCCTAGACAGTCCAGGTACTGTACAGCCGAGTTGGGGAAAATAGTGACATTAGACAAATAGAAGAGCAGTTCATTAAACCTGAATGAAGGCTGTGATGGTGCAGAGCTGCAGGACTCTAGGTTCAGTCAAGTCCACAGGCATGTGATGATGCTTCTGTCTTTATGTATGCAGCAAGCTGGCCCTTGTGGATGCTTGAAGGACCACTGGTAGGAAGGCATCTTAGCCCCATGTATCATTCAGCTGGTGCTTTGCGATGCTGCCTTAAACACCTCAACATTTCAGTGGCTCGAACGAAAGATATTTATTTTTCTTGCTAATAGGTCACGGTTGTTTGACTGCTCTTGGCACAAACTGCAGGTTATGTTTGGCTCTCTGCCATATTTCACTCTAGAGCTGGGTTGATAGAATGGTGACGAGATAGAGCATGTTTATATCTTTGGCAGACAAGCAAGAGACCCTTAAGTCAAATGTCATTTAATCTGTGGGAATGTCACATCCATGAACATCCCATTGGTCAAGGTCAGTCACATGGGCAATTCCAAGGCATCTGTATTAGGGCCACACCTGGATGTGCATGTAGACTTTGATTACAGGAAAGTGAAATAATTCAGCCAATGGCCATATCCATTCTTGCAGTTGAATGAGCTTTGGGTGGCTGAGGATGCCATGAGTTGCTTTCTTCTTCTTTGCCCACCACAGCACAAAGCCACAGTCCATTCCCTTGTCCCAGAGACAGTACTTGCTTGTTCTTTCTTCTCTCCCTTTCTTTGGACACTTATCAAATTAATGCATAATAAAGTATATACATGAACATGGCTTACAAATGATGAGCAAAACATTGCAGTAATTTCACCTATTACTGAAGAAGCCATTCCAATAAGTCCCCCTGTTCCCCTCAATCTGGCTCAAAATGACTTCCCCAAGCCAATGGAGCTACAGCTAGTTCTTATGTGACATGAACCAGAAAGGACAGTGAGTTCCAAGGTAGAGTAGGTCACCACATGTGAAATGAACATTGCTGATGGAGTCCCCAGTGTATATGTGTCAGTTTTACTTTGCTGAGCTGATGGCTAGCATTTGCCATAGCATAAACTCCATGAAGCCAGGAAACCATCTCTCCTTATTCACTGGCTCATCCTCTGTGCTCTCCCTCTAATTAGATGCTGGTCTGTGGTAAATTCTCAATATGTATTAGGTGAATGGTAGGATAAAGGTGAAAAGGGAGAGATGGTGTCATGCTGGGGCTACCTTGCTTTCTAAATATGTCCAATCTCAAGGAATCAAAAGATGTTTATAGTTCCTTTCCATTTAAGGGATGAAACAAATGATTTGTGAGGTGGCAAAGTAGAGAGGAAAGGAACGGACCATGAAAGCTCAACTTGGAGTCAGGACAACAGGGAACTTCTATTGGTTATTCTATTGCTGTGTAGGGAGTCAGTCCTTTGTATGCAGCTCTTATAGAAACTTCCAGGGTACATTTAGGACAAAAAAAGCCAAATGAAGGGCATCTTGAGTGTAGCAGACTAAGCAGATAGAAGCACCTATAGAAATTAGGGAAAGGAAGAGCATAACCCGGTAGCCAGCAGTTGGTGAGTCTGTCATGAGGAAAAAAAAAAGATACTGGGCTAGGGATATAGCTCAGTGGTAGCACACTTGCCCAGACTACACAATGTACTGTGCTCACAGCTCTGTGCACACAGAGAATGGAAACAATTGCCATTACTGTGCCATCTATAGGATGAGCAGAGAATGGAAGGGGGGCAAAGAGGGCTGTAAAAATGAGTCTGCAAGATTTTTCTGGTTGGAGTGTAGTTTCCTGGCTTTCACCAACAAAGAGGCAAGCTGTTTGTAGCAGGTTTTAAAGACAGACAATAGCCTGTAGCTATCACATAATTGTAATTCATACTACTCGATTACTAGGATAATGGTTTTGTTTTCTCACACTGTCCCTGGGAGATTTCTGTCTGTCTTGGATTCTAATTCGTAATCCTTTTTGCCTCTTCCCAAGCATTTCTACTGCTATGAACATTGGATTTTCCACTTGGGAACTCCCAGATTTCTTATCGATGTATTCCATAGTACTGTCTTCAAAATTGCCCCAAGCTCTGCTCTTATTTTTGCATGCTGTCTTAATTAATTGTACCAGTTCTCCAAGGTATTTTTTTCTTCCCACCCTACACTTAATTAACAACATCCTACTATTTTTTACTGGTCCTAAATATTTCCTGAATCTATTTCCTCTTCTTAGCTCCAGCCCACTGTCCTTGCCTGGGCTTTGGTATCCCTTGTTGGTATCATAATTGTCTACAACCTGGTCTCCTGCTTGGGGTCCTATTCTCCTCCCCATCCTTTTCTGCTATAGCCAGAGGGATCCTACTTGTTATGCAAATCTTACCACCATCTGAGACCCTGTCTAAGGTCATCTCCTGGTAAGGATAAGGATGTTTTTCTGGTTGCCCTTCTCCCCAGCTTCATGTCCCTTAGCTCTGTTAGTGTGTTCTGGGAGGTATGAATGATGAGAGCCCCTGCATGCTTGGCTGGCTCATGTCTCTTGGTCTGACCTGGGTAGTCCCTTGGTTTCTGTACCTGAATATCTTTTATTTGTTTTTCAGCTCTCAGCTATGATGCCAACTCAAGGTGTGGCTAATAACTTTTCCTTCCAGGTTCCCATAGCACCTTGTGCATGTTGCAACAATTTAAAAATAGTAGTCTCTTTTGCTGTCTGTGGGATTACTGGGCAACAGACCATTTAAGGACACACAGGTCTTTTGTTCATTTTATCATCACCAGTATCTAGCACGGTGCTTGCTGCATAGAAGATGCTCCACAAATAAACTTTGGACAGTAAAGTTTCCTTTTCTCTCTTTTCCTCACCAGTTATTTCCTTGATTCTGATTTACCAGTCTTCAGTGATGAGAAGTCAGTGTGAGATAGAGTCTTTTGGAACCTAAAATTGGTACATTTGTCACTGTACACTTAGGCAAAAAGGATAAAAAAAATCCAACTTTGATTTTTTTTTCTGGAGGCCACATTTGAAGATAAAAGGTTGACGTATGCATCATGATATAAAGTAGTAGTCTTTTCAAATGATTTTGCTTCAACCTTCCCAATAAAACAAATGAACTGTGTTCGTGGGATTTTGACTTCCTGGCTTCTCTTTGACACTAAAATGAAATGAATGTGCAGAGGCATAAAAACAGTATGTATCCTCAATTGAATAAAAGCTCACCTTTATCTCCCTTTGACCCTTTTATTTTCACAATACCAAAGAAATATTAAAAATGGTTGGGGCTGGCGAATTTTTAGAAAAGGGATCAATTTCTACTCCCTTTCCATCCTGTTGCCCCAGTGTAACCTTAGCCTCCTCTTCCTCCTGCATCTGCAAACCTTTCCCAGAGGGTTGGCTCCCTCTGTTCTCTGAAGCCCACAATAGATGTCAGCACAATGGAAAACTCTCATCTACATCATCTTTTCTTGGAATCAAATACCCTGGGGCTTGTGGGGCTTGATCTGACGACTGATCACTGTTTCTGTGGGGAAAGAAAGCAGCCACCACAAATGGGCTCCAGGAGCCCTGGGATGCTGTCCTACCCTTGGACTGGTAGGACTTTAAATAGAGACCTAGCTGGGGTTTTAATGGTAGGAAGGTGGTCTGAGGCGATGTGGTAGGGTGTTCATTGGTGTGGAGTAAGCACAAAGCCAGGCAGTCCCCTCTGACTGTATTCCCTTTCTTGTTGTTCTTTTACATCACTTTACCTCAGAATCATGGCCAAGGATCACCATGGTCACATGTTTACCTCCACATGGTTGAAAATGGGGCTCTGTGAGACAACATGCAAAAGGAATCAGGGAATCCTTGCTTCCTTCTAGATTTGCTAAGTGACTGGGGCAATGGGCTTTCTGTATAGCTATTTGTTAGTATAAGAATACAGGGTCTGTATTTCTGAATGAGTGTGAAAGTAGGTATGAGTTTATGTGTACATATGTTTATGACGATGTACGTTTGTGTATGTTTGTGTTGTATGGGTGTGTATGTTTGAATATATAAGAGCAGTGGTTCTCAACCAGTGGGTTGAGATCTCACTGTTGGTCAGATCACATATCAGATATTTACATTATGATTCATAACAGTAGCAAAAATTACAGTTATGAAGTAGCAATGAAATAATTTTATGGTTGTGAGATCACCATAACATGAGTAACTTTATTAAAGGGTTGAAGCAGTAAGAAGGTTGAGAACTACTAGGTTAGAGTATGTGAATGTATGTGTAAGAGTGCATCATTTCTATGTGTGTTGTGTGGGCATGATTGTGAGTGTGTTGCTCTGTGTTTGTGAGTATGTAAGTTGGAACATTTATGTCTGCCTCTGGTGCTGGAATGAATTACGAACCCCTGAGTCCCAGCAGTATCTAGTATGAACCTGGGAAGCCATCCTAAGGGATGAGAAGGCTTGAAAGAAAGGAATGCTATAGGGTTTGGAAAAAGTCTGGGGGCAAGAAGCAGTGCCTATATGTGGTTACTATTATGGAGCTCCTGAAAAATCACTGGCCAGGGCAGAGTGCATCTGCTCAAGTGAGCTAGTGAGATGGTTTACACAGAGGACCATAGCAATAGCTCCCTGCCACGAGCTTGGCATTGGGATCTTATTAGACAGCTGTTTCCACACCTTGAATCTGGAATGACCTGTGATCTTGTTTGGCAAAAACAATGTGGGGGAAACATTGTGCCACCTAACTGCTGAGTGTCAGCTTTAAGAAATTTGCCCTGTCTATCTCCACTCCTCAGAATACTCCCTCTGGAACATAGTATGTACTCACTCATATATGGATTTTAGACCTAGAGCAAAGGATCACCAGCCTATAATTCACACCAGCAGAGGAACTAGGATACAAGGTGTATTCTAAGAGATTCATATAAAGTTCCTCACAGAACCGGGAGAGGACAAGTCCCCCAGAGCACAGGGGAAGTTGGGGGGGCAGTGAATGGAGAGATAAGTAGGAGAAAATGAGGGGGAGGAAAGGAAAACACGTGTGACTAGGAAGATTGAGCCCGGTTAGGAATAGAAGACAGGAGAGAGAGAGAGATAGAGAGATAGAGAGAGAGAGAGAGAACATAAAAGAGGGAGCCAATATTGGTTTGAAGATAAAATTGAACACAAAGAAAGGTCTAGAGAACAAGACTGCTCCCAACTAACAATTTGAGCATCCATGGAAAGGCTACCATAAATGCCCTTCCAGGAGAGTGAGATCAACAACTAACTTATCCATGGAGCCCTCATCTAATACCTGTTGGAAACAGGAGGAAACACCCATACATAAGCACTGAGTCGAAGTAGAACCCAGATGCAGATGGAGAGGACAAGACCAGGCTGCAGAAACACATAGAGACAGCTGACCTGAACAAGGAGGAGCTAATGGGCCACCAGACTGATTGCTGGGAAGCCAGCATGGGACTGACTCAGGCCCCCCTGAATATGGGTCTCAGCCAGAAGGACTGAGCAGTCTAAGGGACCTCAGACAGTGGAGCCAGGATGTATCCCTGGTGCACAAAAGGACCTTGGGAACACATCCCCCATGGAGGGATAACTGCCTTATTCTAGAGATAGGAGAGAAGCCCTAGTCCCAACTTCACATGACCTGTCAGATCTACATGTCCCCAACTGGATGGCATTCCCCTACATATGGAATTGGGGTGGGGGGATGGGAGGGGAGGGTGGTTAGGGTGCATGTGAGAGGGCAGAGAGGGTAAAAGGGAGGGAGGGAGGGAGAGAGAGAGGGAGAGGGAACTGGGATCGATATGTAAAAAAAAAAAAAAGAATTGTACACTGCATCGAAAAGGCAAATTGTACATTGTATTCTGAAAATAAATGCTATAATTCCTAAAAAAAAGAAGAAGAAAAAAAAAGAATACTCCCTCTGGATCCCAGCCTCAGTGTTTCAAAACTCATATTGAGAGGACCACACAGAAGTGTATTGAGGTATACCACCAGCAGTTCAAGTTTAGCTCCTGACTGATGTTCAAGTGGCCACTATGTGAGTCATCCTGTCTGGCTTTTCTGCATTATCAGTGTTGTCTATACTACTGAGAGCAAAAAGATCATTTACCTGTGCCTAGTCAACACCAACTCATGAATGAAAATAGCTGGTCCCTGCTGCTTGGCCAAACCAAGTTTAGAGCATCCCAGATGGAACAGGTGAAATTACTGTTGTAGAGATGTGTGAAATAAGTTTTCTCCACAATTACTGGAGAATGGACAATAATCAAGTTATGTAGAGAAGTCTTACCTCATTCATATGTTCCTTTTTAAGAAACAATCCTGAAAGATGTAGCCTTCACAGGATAAAAATTAAAATACATAGGCAACAGCTATGTATCTACATTAACGTTTCTGCATTGAAAATTTACTGCTTTTGTAACAGGATAACACATTACTAAAATCAATTAATGGGCTTCTGACTTAGCTTTTTCTGTAAAATGGAATAATACCTTCAGGCGCTCTGTACCTCATGCTGGGAGGTGGGTAGGAGACTTGATTTTGAGAGCATTTGCTTTTACTTAATTATTAGAAAGTTCTAATGAGGACAATCTCATTTGCCTGGTTTCCTAAAACCTAATTTTTCTTTATTCTTTTTATTTAGCAAGAATAGATTTAAATTGGCCTTTGTCCCTCTGAAATGTGAAATCTTCTTTGTGAGCCCATCTTCATTAACTGGGGTCAGAGGTTTAGCTGGGCTGAAAAAGAACATCTCTTGGCTGGCAAAGGGGTGATGAACAACACAGAACCTTCTACTCAGAGTCAACTGTTAGAAACTTCCATGTCAGAGAAAAACTGTCCATACACTTCTTCCCTATCAGGAATATGCCTAAGCTTTCTTAGTCCCTGGCATCTGTGCTGGATTCAAGACTGTTAATGGATGGCTTGTTAACTCCTTCAAGGTGGTCCCATCCTCCATTCTCTTTTCCATAGTATGTTCCTTGAAAAATGCATAATAAAGACAGTAGCCTCTGAATGGAAGGATGTCTCTTTAGACTCAGCTGAGCATGCCAACACAGAGACTGGCCTCTGTGACCTGCAGCCTCTTTGGTATGTTCAACCGCCAAAAACTTTCCTTGTTGACTGATGTATATTTACAACTGTAAAGATGTTCCTTTGCAAGGCATTTTCAGAGACATTATCTCATTTGACACCCACAATGGCTCTGTTGGCCAGGAAGGATGTTGGCCCTATTTTATAGAAGAGGAATGTGGCACACAGAGAAAGATTTTCTGCTCATACAATGCCCTACAGTCAGCAAGTGGCAGAGCTGGGCTTGCATTTGAGTTTGATTCTTTTTCATCTTCCCTACCTTTCTCTAACTCAAGCCTGGTTTCCTATTTGAATTTCATTTTGATTCTGGTCTCCAGAGCTGAACACACAAAGGACAGCTTTACCTTGCTCTTTTCCAATGAGAAAATCAAACTTCAGTAATTCCTGTTCATCACAAGATAAATTTGGCAGCCATTCCCATGTGCTCCACAGCAGGTCACATAATAAAATGGATGGTTTAGGCTAGCACTTCACAGAGTGGGATCTGGTCACCCTGATCCTAAGAGATGCAGCATTTCAAAAAGGCTCTTGATCAAACACATTGATGCTGGGTACCATCTCCTTTTTTGGAGTTTAACAATATACTTCAACATGTTAAAGGTGCTGAGAAGTCCTGCCTTATGAATATGAATATATATATATATATTCACACACACACACACACACACATATATATATATATACACTTATGTACATATATATTTACACACACACACACACATCAGGACACTTCTACATAGTCTTCTATGAAGAATTTATATTTGTTAACTTTGGCTCAGAGATTTTTTATTTCTGAATGGAAGAAATGAGATCGAAAGTATTTCATCATTCTATCTCTCTGTCTATCTCTTTGTTTGGATGAACTGTACCACCAGTTTCTCTATTACTTTTATATTTTAATTTATCTTCAAGCAAAGCATTTAAAATGAAATTTCTTTCCATCATTTTCCTCTTTCTCTCCTATCTTCCCACCCCTTCCATTATTATTTTCCCTCCTTGTCCCCTCCTTCTGTTTGTATCTTCATATTTGACTTCGTTTTCTTCTGAAGTCCTTAGCTCTCTGTTCTGGTTGATGAGAGAATGCTATAGAGATAGCACATCTGAATATGAGTAACAAGCTAACAAAATCTCACATTTTCCTTGGTTATGGATAGATACATGTAGGTGAAATGGATCATGATGACAGACCATGGAGTGGGTAGAGGATGGCTCTCTCTAGCTTCATCCCATTCAACAATTTTGGTGGTGTTTGGGTGAGTGCTTAATAGTAAGCTGTTTAAATTTGTGAATGTAAAAATGGAAAGGTTATATAAATTCACTAGATTCTAGGACCAAGAGCTTTCAAAAGAATGGACAAAGCTGAATTTGGCAAAACATCATTTAGCAGGGATAAATTTAGAGCTCTGCTTTTACATCTAGAAGATGAACTGTGTAACTATAGTATCTTATGACAGGACTGCACCAAACCATGTATATGTACATGTATATGTACATGTACATGTATATATATATGTATATCTATGTATCTATCTCCTGGGGTTTCTATTTTGATTGTATATTCAATATATAATGTTGTGTTTTCCATCTGAAAATGTTAACATATAACATGTTCACTCTCAAATATCTACCCAAAAAACTCAGGAAAAAGGCAGGATAAGAAAAAAGAAATCCTCTTTATTCAATGAAACCAGAAGAAAAGACATAGCTCATTTCACAAAGAAAGAAGTACACAAGGCGAGTACTGAGATTTCTTGATTCAGATTCTGATACTTACTGAGGATGAACATATGAGCCCTGCCATATGCATGTGCCATATGCTTGATGGGTATGGATGGTGACACTTATGGGGGCAAAGATGAGACCATATTACCAGTAGGTGGGAAGTGTGGACTTGGGAGATTCATGCTGACAAGCTTTTTCCTTATGTGTGTGTGTGTGGGGGGGTACATTTAAGTATAAGCATTCGAAGTAGTAGGTTTTATGACCTTTTCATACATTTATATGATTATACTTTGCTTATATTCAATTGCCTATTACAATCCCTTTTTTGCTCCCATCACTGTTCCTACTCCTCTGCCATAATAGCCTTCCTTCTACTTATGTATTCATCTATTCTACATATTAAAGAAAACATGTGATGCTCATTTTTCTTTTTATTCTCGTTGATTTATTCTTTTTGTTCTCCCTCTACAACTATACCCCCACTTTCTCCTCTCACATAGTTCTCCTACACAATGCAAAATACACACACACACACACACACACACACACACACACACAGAGAGAGTATATAAAACATAAAATATTTACCTTGGGTTATTTTGTTCAGCATGAAAACCTCCAGTTATAGTCCTTTTTCTGCAAATGCCATGCTTTAATTCTTTGCCAAGCTGAATAAAAAAAAAATCCATAGTGTATTTGTACAATTTTTTTATCCTTTCATTAATTGATAAGCATCTAGGCTTGTTTAAGCCTTGGTTATTGTGGATGATGCTACAAATAAGCATGTATTTGTAACATCACTGTGGTATGTTTCCTAAACTCCTCCAAGTATGTACTCTGGATTGGTTGAACAGGGTCATACAACAGTTCTAGTTTTGGTATGTTTTGATATCTGATGTAGCTAGTTCACATCCTTACCACTACTATGTATGCGTTCTTTCTCCACATCCTGTTCATGTTTACTATCGTTTGTGTTCTTGGTGATAATCACTCTAATTTGGATGCAATCACTTCTCAATGCAGTTTACATTGCATTTCCTTAAGGACTAAAGCTATTGAACATCTTTTCATATACTTATTTTCCATTTGAATTTTTTTGAGATGTACATGCAATTAATTCATTTGCCCAATTATTGATCGAGCAATTTGTTTCCCTGGAGTTGAATTTTTGAGTTTTAAATTATGTGTATATGCATGTTTAGTTTGCATCCCACTATTGTTCAACGTGTTCATCATACCCACAGATTTTCTGGTGAGGTAAAGACTTCTTTTTGATCTTTGTAGTATAAAATTATATCACCCACAAATAGAGACAATCTGAATTTTTCTTTCCCTATTGTTTTATTTCTTTTGCTTTATTGCTCTAACTAAGATATCAAGAACTATGTTGAATAAGAGTAGCTAGAATGGACTAATCTGTCTTGTTTATGTTTATAAAAACGTTTTCAGTTTTTCCTCCTTTAGCAAAATATTGGCTGTAACTTTGTCATACATAGGCATCTGCTACCCTGAGAAACTTTACATTACTGCTTCAATCTCATTATCATGATGGATCTGTTTAAGTTGATGAGATCTTCTTGACTCAATTTTGGTAGGCCATATATATATCTAGGAATTTCTGCATTTATTTCTTCTAGTGGGTTTCATCTTTTTGGAATATAGGTTTCTAAATGAACTTCTGGATTCCATCGCTCTGCTTTCACAGCTTCTCTTTCAATCTCTACTTTTACTAGTTTAGATCTCCTTTTTTTTCTGGTTGTTTGGTTAAGAATTTATTGATTTGTTGGTCTTTTTAAACAAACAACTCTTCATTTTATTGAATCTCCATATTGTCTTTTAGTTTCCAATTCAGTCGTTTCTGCCCTAATCCTCATTAGTTCTTCTGACATGCTCATTTGGGGTTACATTATTCTCATCTAAAATCTCAAGGTCCAAGGGTGTTATGTTTTTCTTTTAGATATACCTGAATTTTTAATTATAGTCATATAAAGATACAAAATTTCTTTTTATAGTTGCCTTTGCTCATTTTTGGTAAGTTTTGATTTATTTAATTTTCATTTGATTCCAGGAGTCCTGAATTTTCTTCTTTAAGGAGTTGAAGGGACAGCTCAATGGTTAAGTGCATTCTCTGTTTTTGTAGAGAACTTGGACTTGGGTCCCAGCATGTACATAATGCAGTTCAAAGTCACCTGTAACTCCAACTCAGGTCCACCCACATATGCAAAATATAAAAATAAAGTAAATATTTAAAAAATTTCTTCTCTGATTTTCTTCAATGACCCATTGATCATGCAAGTGCGTATTTCCAATTTCCATGTATCTATTTATTTCCTTGCTATTCCGTTTTTATTTTATTCTATTGTCAGTCAATAAGATGTTAAGAAGCAATATTTACAATGGTTGAAACTTACTTTATTGCTAAAATTTGATGCATGTCAACAAAATTTCTGTGGGCTCCTGAGAATGTTATGTATTCTGCAGTTGTTGGATAGAATAGTCTACAGATGTCTTTTAAGCTTATCTTACCTATGATGTAGATTTACTCTGAAATTTCTTTGTTGGAATTTTTTGGTTTGGATAATCTGTCCACTGATAAAGATAAGAGTATTGAAAATGCCCATTATAAGTGTACTCCACTTTGTTTTTAGTAGTGTTTATCTTGTGCAACTGGGTGGTCAAATGTTTGATCATATGTATTTATAATTGTTTTATCTTCTTTCTTTGATTGTTCTCTGTAGGGAGTGCAGTTTTTCTGCCCACTGCCTGGTCTTGTCCCGCCGCTGCGCCAGCCCCAAATATCACACAGAGACTCTGTATTTGATATTATGCTGTTGGCCCGGTTACTTGTTTCTTATCGGCTATCTCTGTCTTAAGTATTAACCCATTTGTGTTAATCTATGTATTTCCACGTGGTCTTACCGAGAGCTGAGGAATGGCAGTTCTGTTCTCTCCAGGCTCTCCATCCTGACCCTCCTTACTACTTCCTATTAAAGCCCTTCTTTTTATTTTAGACAGAAAAGAGGAGATGATGGGAGATGTCATTCTGTATATGTTTCTCATACTGGTTAATAAATAAAGCACTGTTGGCCAATAGGAAAGCAAGATAGGCGGGACTAGGAAACAAGGAGGAAAGAGGAAGTAGTAAGGAGGGTCAGGATTGAGAGCCTAGAGAGAACAGAACCGCCATTCCTCCGCTCTTGGTAAGACCACGTGGAAATACATAGAAATGGGTTAATAATTAAGACAGAGCTAGCCGATTAGAAACTAGCACCTGGCCAATAGCATTGTATCAAATACAGAGTCTCTGTGCATTATTTGGGGCTGGCGCGGCGGCGGGACAAGACTAGCAGCGGCAGGGAGGAAAAAAACCCATACTCCTTACAGTTGTTCTCTTAATTAACATGGAGTGATTTATTCATATATTATGACTAGTCTTGGCTTGAAGTCTACTTTATCAGATGTAAGCATAGATACTCCTGCTTGGTTTTAACTTCTACCCTTTCACTCTCAGTCTATGTATGTCTTTGCTTATGTGGACTATTTTGTTTTAAAAGTTGTTTGTATTTGTTATTATTATATATGTTTGTATTATATATGTATCCATACTGAGTAAGTATGGATGTCAGAGCATAACTTGTGGAAATTGGCTGTCTCCTTATACCATGAGTGTCTTGGGTAATAAATTCAGGTCATGAGGCATGGTGGTAAGTGTCTTTAGTGCTGATCCATTTCACTGGCCTAGGAGTGTTTCTTGTAGACAAAAATAGATTTTAATTCTTGTCTAATTGCTAGTCTGATTGTTTTAGAAGAAAAGAGTTTCATTAGGATTATTATTGTGAAATGTTTGTGGATTTCTGTAAATGTTTTACTTGATTTCCTGATTTAATTCAATTTTTGTTCTTTTTTCTCTTCTATCACAGGGCGTCTCTGACTTACTATTTGGACATAATTTGTTCTTTCTTAGCTTGCCTTTGTTTATCTGTTTCTCTCTTGGGATTTAGGCTCTCCTGTATTTGTGATTGAGATTCTTGGTATTTCTCCTTAGTGTTTATAATATTCTGAAGCTCTTGCAATGTTTTGCTGGTGGTTCTGAATTGCTGTAGTTTGTGCTTGTCTTGAAATGTCTTTATTTCCCTGTAAACTTTAAATATAACTTTGCTGGCTATAGTACTCTTGCCTTAGGGTTTAAAACATATCATCCAAAGCTTTCCTGGCTTTTAAAGTTTTTGTTGAGGAGTCTAATGTTATTATGATGTGTTTACCTTAGTAAATGGTGTTTTCTCTATTACCTTTAATATTGTGCTCTGTTTTGTAGTTTCAACATCTTGACTACATTATGTTGTATAGATGTTCTTCTCTGGCCATGTCTACCTAGGCTTCTAAATGACCCTTGGCTTTGAATCTTCATTTCCTTCTATATATTTGTTTTCACCACTGGTATTATTTCTTTAAATATGTCTTTTAGGAGATTAAAGTTTATTCCATCTCCTTATACTCTATGTAATCTTTTATTGGTTTCCTGATCATTCATGTCCTAGAGATCTTGCATTTTATAATTGTGGTTATTTATTTTATTTATTAATAACCAAAAGATGTATTACTCTAGTTTGCACATATGCTAGTTGGATGTATGTCCTGGTTTTACTCAAGGATATTCTTCGTGAGCAACCTAATCATAAAACCCAATCACAGTACCACCCAGTGAGAAAGAAAAAAAAAAAAACCCAAACTGTTCTAACAACAGCAACAACAAACCAAGAAAAATATACCAACACTCCCCAAACTGATTAAATTAAACCAATTGAGGCTACAGAGATGGTTCAGTGGGTAAGAGCACTGACTGCTGCACCAGAAGACCTGGGTTCAATTCCCAGCACCCACATGGCAGCTCACTGCTGTCTATAACTAACCTGTTTAGCATTGAAGAGCTGGCCCTGATGGTATTTGTGTGGGAGAGCTGCTTCTGAGGGCATGAATGGAGGAGAACTGGCCCTGCCCCTTGCTCCTTGCTGCATAGGGCAAACTATTCAGGGCAATGAGGAAGAGCTAACCCTGGTGTTAAGGACAAAGGAGATCTGGGAGGCTGACAGACCCTGCAACTACCCAGACCCAGAGCCAGGGTTATGAGTTGGCCAACCCCAGAATCCACCCCATATATTATCTGCTGTATCACATGAAGTGGTCAGTCCTGCGAACCCAAAATTGCAGGAGCCCATTGACACAGGGCAACAACAGGATAGCCAAGATGAGTCTTAGTGAGGGCCCAGTATTGAGGGTATAGAAAAAGGCGGAGACCTCAAACCAGACCAAGGACTCTTTGCAAAGAACACTTGCAAGTAAAATATATGGACAAAAGGGTTTACTGTGTGAGTCACTGTTTCACACTATAGCTTCCATAATAGCATTTATTTCCCATATTTTTTCCTTATTTTTATCTTAAATTTTGTTTTTTGAGGGGAGGGATAGGGTGCAAGAGCAGAGAGCAGATAAAAGGGGAGCTGAAATGAATGGGATTGAGATATAGGATGTGAAAGATAAAATAAATAAATCAATGATAAGTAATACTACCAATAACTATAGAACAATACATTGCAAAATAATGTATTATATGACATGAAATTGAAGTCATTTAAGGTACAAGTAAAATAGTAAATGAGTAAATAATAGAGAAAATAAAATAAAGAAGGAAGAGACAGGAGGAATAGAAAGAAAAAGTCAAATGATATAGAAAACCACCACAATAAAAAAGGATGTTACAAACAAGGAAAGAGAAAAAGAGAAATTCCTAGAGGTAAAAATCTGATTAGTCAATGTGGAAAAATGAATAAACAAAGCTAGATAAATATCATGAATAAAAATAAAGACATAGACGTATCCTAAAAATAAAAAATAGTCAAAGTACTATCAGTGGTATAGCACTAAGGGGAAAGAGAAATGCGAGGGGAAAATTGTAAAATGAAGGGTTGCAGCAGCTGTGGTCATCATGTGGAAGTGTTTTCTGCACATAGAGTAGTGCTGACCTCAGTCTTGTCAAGTGGAAGGTGTCCATTATAATATCTTCCCTTTAGGAACTTCCCTTCTTTGCAGACAAGAAGTCCCTGTTAGCTCTGTATCTATGCACCAGGTAGGTTGTCTTACACCCTAGGACTTCATACATAATGAAGTGGGGCAGTATTCTAACCAGACTGTGTTGGAGAGAGGGAGGCAAGCATGATATTGGATTTGTGTAAGAAGATCAATCTCAATACTCTCAAAGCCACTCATTATTCAACACTGGATGGAGGCAAGGAGCTGTGGAAATCAGGTATTTTGGTGGAGCTTCAGAGTTCTCTCTTCTACCACTAGTGAAGCTTAAGGAAGACAGATCCTCTAGAGGCAGAAACACCTGCTAATTGCAGAATCAAGGGAACCAGACTCTATAAGTATCCTTAGGATATATGATTAGCATCTATTCACCCAGATTAGTGATATTGACCACCATACCTTCAGCTGCCCAAGCTAAGCCTTCTGTTACCTAAACATTTCTACATATTATACAATAAAATTGCCTTTGAAGCATTCAGAAAAGTGATTTGAGGGTTGACAAAGAATGAGATAGAAAGAAAACAAGCAAATAAAAGACTAATAAAGAAAAATGAGATAAAAAGTCATATTACATGCCACATAAATCAGAATGCAGTTAACTGTTAAACTTAAGAAAATTAGATAAAAGGAAGTAAGGATAACCTTAATTATGAAGAAAATGGCTTTTGGAGAGTAGACATACCTAAATTTGACATTGAGAAAAGGAACTAAAATAGTCATATAAAGATATGGTGGAAAAAAAAACCTTTCTCCAACTCTCTTGGTGTGTCTATTGCTCTGAAGATACACCATGGCCATGGCAACTCTTACCAAGAAAAACATTTAATTGGGGCTGATTTACAACTCAGAGGTTTAGTACATTATCATCATGGCAGGAAGCGTGGTAGCATAGAAGCAAATATGATGCTGGAGAGGAGCTGAGAGTCCTACATCTTAATCCACAGGCAACAGGAAGTGAACTGTGTACCACACTGGGCATAACTTGAGCATATATGAGAACTCAAATCTTCCCTCCATAGGACATGCTGCCTCCACCAAGGCCACACTTATTCAGACAAGGCCTCAACTCCTAATTGTGCCACTTCCTATGGGCCACAAACTAAAACACATGAGTCTGTAGGGGCCATACTTACTCAAATCACCACATAATCTAAAAAGGAAAGTATATTCTCAGAATAATCAATCAATCCAAAACATTCCAAACAAAAATGATAGTGAAGTAATCACAATTAAAGGAGTCACATGGAGAATAAGCATCACATAAAGATGGATGGGGTGATAGTTCACAAGCAAGTCCAAGCCTGATTTTTGACCTCTTAGAGATTCAATAGGCAGGCAGTACAACAAAAGCAAATTATGATCAAAATCCTCTTGGAAGTTAAAAAAAAGTTTTGGTAAAACAAATATGAAAAAATAGGGAAGATATTTGAAGAAGAAGAAGAAGATGCATGCATAGAACAGTTAGCTTATCAGTTACTAAAAGCGGGAATTTCACTAACATGCTGAGAGGCAAACTGATCTCAAGTGCAGAGGAGAATATCTGGAACATCTTCTTTATTGTCATCTTTTGGAAGACTTCCTCATCATCCCTAGGGTTTCAGCTTAGAATTTTCCTCTTCCCTTGTCTCCTCATTGCATTTTATATGTACATTTATATTTGTCTTATTCATCTGTTTAGGCTCTAGGAGTACTGTGAGAAGGGTCCACACCATTTAATTTATTACACAGATGAGTACACACACACACACACATAATATGTATGTATGTTTAACATGTGTTTGTGTGTGTGTCTGTGTTTCTCTGTGTCTCTCTCTTTGTGTTTCTGTGTGTGAGTCTCTTTGTGTTTCTGTGTGTGTCTCTGTGTATATGTGTGTTTCTTTGTGTCTCTCTCCCTCTCTCTCTTTCTGTCTCTCTCTCCCCACCCCTCTCTCTCTCTCTCTGTGTGTGTATGTGTATGGATGCATATGCAGAGGACAGAGAGATGTTGGTGTCCTGATCTTTCACACTATGCTTTATTCCCTAGAGACGCACACCACTGCCATATTTCCCACTCTGCTTCATATGGGTTACAGGAACATGGCAATATTTGTCTTTTTAAAAAGTGGTGCTGGGAATCAAAGTACAGGTCCTCATGCTTATTGCAATAAGGCACTGAGCCATCTTCTTACCTCTACAAATGGCTATAACAACTCAATGACCAACCCATAATAGACACTCAACATTAATAGAATAAATAGGAGAAGAAATAATAGAAATTAATCTTGTAAAATAATGAAATTAATCCTGTATCACATAGACATGTGTGGATGGGTAAGAATTCAATTAATAATCCTGAGTCTCATTTTCGTATGAATTTTGTAGCATGTGGCAGTTCTTATAAGGATAATGACATGAAATAAGTACTGTTTGTCAGACTTTTGGAAACTATATCCCCAAAGACTCTCCTCAATTCTGAATTGCAGACTTTCCCCAGAATCTTTGCAGAAGGGGTCCAGACGTGAGTTTTCCAATGAGAGGCATGAAGTTGGAAGTAGGAAGTGATTCACAAGCTGCATTAACCCCACTTCTAAAGAAGGTAGATCTCAGGATCTAGTGGTCGATAGACATGGTGGTTTGTCATGGCATCCAGGTATCCCCTTGCAAATGACCCAACTTTGTGTTGTGGGCTGCAGATATTTTTGTTATCACTTTGCTGCATCATGAATTTCCTGATTGTTAAATCATGTTCATGTTAAGCAATCCTGCATTAAGCCTTTTCCTGTATGAGATACCTAGATTAGTTCTTACCAAACAAATTCTAGCTGATATTTTATAAGATTAAACAGACTACAAATCCCTTCCTATACAGTAATCAGTGGAGTCTACAGATACTTGGTTCACATTAATTCACAGACTTCTTCAGTTTTGGTGTAAGCTATAGTATTGTGTATTTTAGTTTCTCAGTAGCCACTTCCTCTACCTTCAATAGTTGGATTTCCTTATGAGGATACCTTATGACAGGATACCCTGTCAATCTGGGTCCTGCTCTTCTGGCCTGTTGCTTGAAGGGAACTTAGGACTTTCCTTCCCTCATATCCTTCCTCCATCTGCCCAATGTGACTCTGGCATTGGTGTGTTACCTATGTTTAGCATTCAGATATTCTCTTCAGAACTGTAAGCCTTGAAGAGAATAAATAAAGCCCGAGTATCTTGTTGAAATGTTTTTATTTTTCCACAAGTGTCCCCAGAGTGCCCCCATTCCTTTTGCTCAAACCCTTATCCCAATTTGGTTTCTTGCTGCTGTGATAAAATACAGATCAAAAGCCATCTGGCTTACATTTCCAAGCCTAGTCCATCATGGAGAGAAGCCACAGTAGGAACTCAAACAGGAAGGGAAACAGAGGCAGAAGAGGGAAGGATGCTGCTTACTGGTTTGCTCTCTGCAGCTTGCTCAGTTTGCTTTCTTTTTCTTCTCTTTCTCTCTCTTTTAAAATTTAAATTAGAAACAATCTTGTTTTACACATCAATCCCTATTCCCTCTCCCTTCCATCCTTCCATGCCCTCCATTCCATCCCATCCCAGTTCCCTCTCCCTCCCCTCTTTCCATGTCTCCCATCCCATCCAATCTTCTTTCTGCTCCCCAGGGAGAATAAGGCCTTCCATGGGCTATCTTCAAAGTCTGTCATATCATTTGGAGCAGGGCCTAGACCCTCCCCTGCGTGCCTAGGCTGAGGGATTATCCCTCTATATGGAATGGGCTCCCAAAGTCCATTCTTACTCTAGGGGTAAATACTGATCCACTACCAGAGTCCCCATAGATTGCTCAGTCCTCCCAGCTAACACCACATTCAGGGAGTCTGGGTAGGTTATATATTAGTATCCCAGCTGCCAGACTGGGGTCCATGAGCTCCTCCTTGTTCAGGTCAGCTGTTTCTGTGGATTTCTGGTGCCTGGTCTTGACCCCTTTGCTCATCAGTCCTTCCTCTCTGCAACTGGATTCCAGGAGTTGGGTTTAGTGCTTAGCTGTGGACCCAGAGCCATCTGCTACAATGTAGCACCGCCTGTATCAGGCTGGTCCTCCCACATCAAACACTAATTGAGAAAATGCCCCACAGACAAGCCCAGAGGCCAATATTAGGGAAACAGTTCCTCAACTGAGCTTCCCTCTTCCCAGATGACTCTAGTTTATGTCATGTTGACAAAAAATAACCAGAGCAACCTTTTAAAGAACTGTTGATTCCTGCATGTTTTTATTTTATTTTTTATTTTTTAATGATGTAACTTGCCTTATTTAGGTGCCATGAGTTTTCCTGCATCATTATAACAGCAGCTATCTTTGCTTGTTACCAGAGCTGGGCTCTTGTCCTTGTTATGGAGAAACTTCGATCTATACATATTCTAGGAACAGCCCAAACAAGCATTTATTTTTTTCTAGAACAATAAAAATTTTTAGGAAAACATCTCTAAGTTATTTTTTCAATGAGAAGAATAACATTTATTTATGGATAATCACATATCTTTGTATGTATGCCAATAATACTGACAAAAGATTAGCCAAATTAGTAATTTGAATTAGATTCAGTGTTGAAAAGAATCATTCCAGAAGGAATGGGAGGGGAAAGGAGAAGGCAATGAGGTGGTCAAAATACATCATAGTCATATATGCAGTTGTTGAAGATAAATAGAAATACATTTAAATAAATAAGATGCAAACCCAGTAATCTTAATTTTATAAAATTGGCTTGCCATTGCTACTAGAAATGACAAAGGAGTTTTCTGAAGTACAAGAGAATTTATTTTATCTTCACATTTAGTGGCCTCACTATTGGTAATACTTTGATCTTGATAATTGATGTCTAGTAATGCCACAGGTGAATTATGATGGCCCCGTTTCACACACAGGGGTAGATGAATATCCTACTATAAGCCTATTAAAACTGCTCAGGAAGCAAAAAGTATAGTTTAATAAAGTGCCCAATAAATAAATTAAGATACTGACCATAAATTACTGTGTTTTGTCAACATCAAACTTGTTAACCACAGGACAACAGACAATTTGTAGATAGAAATGATAGTGTGGCTGAATTAATTGTAAAGAAGAGAGAAGGTACAAGAATGAAGGGCAACCCTGAATGAGGGAAGTCCTTTTAGTAAGATAAAGCTTGTGCAGCTATGAACAGTAGTATATTATTTATATTGAGGTAACTACAACAACAACAAAAATTGCAAATGTTTGTGGCCTAAACCCATAAAAGTTTAATTCTAATATATGCCATGTATCTAAAACATTGCTTGTCATGATGGCTCTAATTTCTAGACCCAGGGTAAGAGAGCCCTGTCTTGTGGGGACATTGTCAGTTGTCACAGCCATGGGGAAATAAAGTCTCTAGTCTGACTCCATTAGCTAATTGTGCAAATTCAAAGTGATACTCATCACTTCTACATAGATAATATTGGTTAAAACTAGTCTTAGATGTAGCCAATACAAAGAGGAGGGGATGCACAAATTTAGGTGCTCAGAAAGTAGAAAGCAGGCTGAACTCTTTGATAAATAGATGAATGATTAGGGCCTAATTTGAAAGGAATTGACAGACATATTGACAGAAATGACTTAATATTTGGTGTTGAAATCTAAGTGCTTCTGAATGGTAATACCTAGCAACAAGGAACTAACAAGGTAGCTTTGAGGTTTGTTCATAAATACTTTCTTTTTTCTTTTCTGTGTCATTCATACCTCCTTATCCCACCCTTGATAGCTTAACCTCTTCCAATTAAGAATCAAAAAAAAAATAATAAAATAAACACAGTTACAGTAGGTTGTAGAGCATGCCTGTATTTGGGAGAGTGATGGGCTTTAAAAGCTTCTTATAGATATACAACTATAATCCAACCATAGGATTACAATTTGTTCTGCGTCTTCTTTAGCTTTCTGGTCACATTGGTATTATTTATAGTTCCTTCCTCTCTCCTTCCCTCTGTGGGAATATATTATTTATGATTTATTAAAGCTTTCCTGAGGATTCAGAAAGAAAAGTCAGACACAAGGTATAAAAACTAGGCAGGAACCTTTAATTCCAGCAGCCAGAAGCTAGGAGGTGGTGGTACACACTTTTAATCCTAGGATTCAGCATTAAGAGGCAGACAGATCTCTGTGATCCAAGGCCACCCAGATCTTCACAAGACTTATCCAATCCTAAAGAGAATTATAGCCCATATAAAGATGTTCTCATCCCCTGGATCACACGCCTTTAAACCCAGCATTAGGGAGGCATGTAAGACAGGAGCAAGGTCAGTATCAGGAATTCTCTAGCCACAATTAGGATAGGAAGACATTGAAGTCTTACTGAGGAAGCCATGGTGAGGAAAGCTTGTGGGGATCATCCCTTTCAGCCTGAGGTAGAGGTAAAAGCTACTTTGCTTTTCTGATCATCAGCTTAAAGTTTGAGCCATAATATCAGTCTCTGGGTCTTTTATTTTTCTTGTTAACATTATTCCTTCCCTCCCTCTTCCATCTCTCTCCCTCTCCAATCTCTTGTCCCACCCACTCTCCCTCCCTCCCTTCCTTCCATAAGTCCATCCCTCCCTCCCTTGTACCTTTCCTCTCTTCCTCCATATTCCCTCCCCCCCAGAATATTTCAAATAATTTGAATAATACAGTGCAATTTAAATCTCTGGTTTTAATTTTACTCATGCACCCTTTCACTCCTTTACTTTTTAACCTGTAGGAAGGACAATGCTTACAGTTCTGGACCATTCTTCTCATTAGTGGTCTATAGGCCTTTTGAAAATAGCCACATGAAAACATCTCTTGAGTTTTTAAATGGCAGCATCAGAAATGAGCCTGTTATTCTATTTAACTCTTGGTTCTTTTCACTCTGAACAAACCAGCTTGCCAAAGCTGTCATTAAAGTTCATGAAAGGCATGGTACTGTTGGTAGATTTTAACCTCACAGTCTATAGTCTTAAGAGAAGACAGAGTACATTACAGACTAGGGTAATAAGTGGAATAATTCATGGCTCCCAAGGGGATTTTTTTTTCTAGGGGGCAAATGAACATGAACAGAATGCTCCTCTAGTCCTTGAGGGAAGAATGCATTGTGGAGTTCATTCTCCTGGGCAAACCACTACTTTATTCAGTGAGAAATTGCATTTCTTTATTCAACATCTGTTTTATCACTTCTTCCCTTTTAACCATCTCCTTTTTCAGCATACATACCATTGAGTCATATTCCAAGCATGGAAAAACAATTGCTGGTGATCAATGACTTGTATTCATTCCGTTATAATCATCAGAGAGAAATTAATAATGGAGTAACTCATGGACACATTGGGACATTATTCTGACCATACTGGATGAATACAGATATATCACTGTGTCACCAAGAGTGAGCTTTTGATAGTTTGAAAGCTTTTTAAGTGTATATAGGGCAAAGCTTTCTGTAGATTTGCTGAAAGAGTTCCAGACTTATCCTTTGGAACAAAGGGTGCAAATTGGTTCAGAACACTCGTCATATTACTGATGGCTGCCACACATACCGAATGAACTATATACTCCTTCAAGAACTTTTCTTCTATGACTTTGAATTCTTTGTGAGGGACACCAAGGTGTCAGGAAACTTCCAAAAGTTCTGTAGCAATAAGCAACTGACTTGAAATCTAGTCTTTGTGACTGTAACAGTCCTTTAATACACCTCTTCCTCTCATGTTGTTCAGGAACCTCCAAAACAGTACTGAGAATGGCTCCAGGTTATGAATGAGGCAGGAAATGAAGAATGGCATCATTCTGGTTTCCTCTTTTAAAAAGTCACTTTTATTTTAGACACCTTCAGTGGGGGATGCCTGGGTTTGAAAGCCAAGATTCTCTTTCTTTATCTCTCTCTCTCCTCATCTTTTATTTATCATATTTATACTTTATATATATATGTATATATATATCACATATATATTCCATATATACCTTCCCTCTTCTTCCCCAATACTCTTCAACATGTCCCCCTTGACACCTTCACGTTCTCTTTTTATTTTTGGAACTCAGAGTCCAGTTAGTGCTGCCTATTTGAATGTTGTTGATCTTTGTGGCTTGACCTAGTACAGGTAACCTCACCTGCAGTGACGTTATGAGTGCAATGGTCAAGCCACATCCAGAAGGACAGCATGCCACAACACTCCTCCCATCCTCTGGCTTTTATGTTCTTTCTAACCCTTCTTTGGAGCTGTTCTCTGAGCCTTAATGGTGGTGGTGGTGATGCAGATGGTTCATTTATGAATGACCATTCATCAGCTACTTATTTTTCAGCACTTTAACAGTCTGAATTGTCGCTCACTTCAGAAAGAGGCTTCCCTTGTTGAGGCTGAGAGTGGCACTGTTATGGGCATAAACATAAATATTTAGTAGGTAATTCAATGTTTAGAAAAATTATGGTAGTAGGTTTCCATGCTAGGGCCTATGACTTTGTGAGCCACAGGCTTTGGTTTCAGGTTTACAGTAGCAGGAACTAGCACCCTCTTGATAGGACCTTATGTTCAATCAGAAAGCACTTGGTTACTCCCATAACCTTCATGCCACTATTTTGCCACTGGGTAATGCCTTTTCCATCAGATTGTTATTATAGCATTTAGCACCCAGCTGGGCAAGGCTATTGATAGTTTTTTCTTCCTCAGTACATGACAGATAGTGCCATATTTATTAAGTGAGCTGTTCCCTTCACTTACTTTCTATGTTGAAATTAGAAAATAATATTCTAAAGTAATTGTAAGTTGTTCACTATTCAGCTAGAGGAAAGATAGCTGTAAAGGCAGTTCGTCTCAATGATTTCCCCACAATTAGAGGGACCGTTCACCTCCTTCTTGCCTTGTAAAAACAAATAACAGATGTAGGCATAAACCTCTTTATGAGTTAAGGAGAGATGGAAATGTCATCTCCTGAAATTGTCTAATAAAAATTTGTCCACAGAAATTTGTATGGGTTGAATCTAACACTAGCGTTCTTTATAACTGAGAAATTAGGATCCTGTTAAGACTTGAATTTGTCCATTATGGGGGTGGAGCATGTGAGACTGGAAAGGTTCACATGGTTTTCCTGATGTGGATACAAGGCCAGGTCCAGAAGCTGAATTTTGTGTGGCACATTACAACTGTGTTTAATGAAACCCCTATTTGTCTTAGTCTCACAACACCAACTTCTTTCACTCTTGGCCTTGGGTTTAGGTTTCTTCCAGCTTAAGGCTATATCTAGGGAGAATGCATAGATGAAAATAACTATCTATATGTATTAGGAAGCCACCAAGGCCCATCATGACATAGGACTATTGGGCTGCATGAAGCACATGAATGAGATAGTTGTTTTTTGTTGTTGTTTTTTCGGGTGGGCTAATATTCTAGAAAGTATAGATTAAGGTTTTTGTCTGAATTGTCTACCCCTCCCTCTATTTTCTGTTTGATTTTTGCTCATGGTTTTAAAGTCAAGCTGCCTGCCTTCTCCCTTCTTTAAACCCATATTTCACACTTGAATACACTTTCTTCTTTTTTTTTTAACTTTTTTTTTAAGTAATCACATGATGAGTTTATAGTCCTGATTTATGTTTTAGAAGTTACTTTTCATAAATATCCTGAATGGGATCTGTTTGGCCCCTGCTGCAGACCAGATGCTGGTCATGTCTGGCAGAGCAATTGGTTTAATCCTGTACATTTTCATAATTGGTAGGAATCAGTTTTCCCTTTATTCTAACATTACAGATTTGTAACAATATGTGAAACAGGCTTCATGCTTTCTCTTGCTGCTTTCATGTATGGTATGGCCTTAATAAACATGTGGTAGTTTCCTGAAAGAGCATCACATATATTAGGATGCTAGGCTTTCATTTCATTTCCCGTTTTTAGAAGTGAACTGGGTTAATAGGAAAGATTATTAAAAAAGAAGAAGGCCCAGGGAAACAAGCATGTGTGCTTTCCTCATCGCCTTTTTTCATTCTTGGTATGCATCTGACTGTCTTTTTTCCCATCTTTGAAATCCTCTTTAAGATTCCACTCTCTTGGGAAACTCATCGTGAACCTTATTTGGAATTTTCTGTGTTATTCATACAAGACAACTTGTGCCTAATTTTAAATTGGACAATTACTCTGATGCTCAAGTTCACTTAGCAAGCTTGATAATGAAAGGGGAAATAGTTCTTACTGCAGGCAGTGTTTGGAGGTATCAGGAAGGCCTGGAAGTTGTAGAGAAAAGACAGAATTTTTGCTTTGGCATCCATTGGCAACATCAACCTGGGAAGATGTAGGAGTGAGAGGTCTGGAGTCTCAGCTTTCTCACCTGTTAGGTAACAATAATAACTATGAAGATGAGACAACCTTGTGCTTGACAGAGACTAATAGTGCTATTTAAGAAGCATTCAAATCTACTAATTTCCCCCATCATATTTCTATTCCATAGTGATACGATTTCCTTTATTAAAGTGGAAAAGTTGACCTAAAGCATTGGTCACAGTGCCTGCTGAAGACAGGGATGACAGTAATGTCACATGTTTCTAGAAGGTGAAGTTGTACCTTGAAATGTGGTGTATATTGTTTTCTCTGAATTTCAGGCACTCTGATGGCTGAGTTAGAATTTCAACCAAACAACTAAATTCAAATAGAGCTGAACCATGTACTAAAGGCCATGTATCTGGCTGGTTTTATCTGTCAATCCATTCAGGTACCTAGGCAAACTCAGGAGCACAGTTATGCAGTTAAAGTGAAAACGGAGATTCCTTAAAGACTAGTAGGTGGCAGGACTATCGATTTGGGGCTGGGGTTACACAATCAAGAACCATTTTGGAAATTTTGCCTGTGGGGTGCTACCTGAGAGCCAGCTGCTCCTGTATCCAGGCTCAGGCATCATAGTTCACCAAACAGGACACCAGTCTTGGGGTTGTCTTATTGTCATTCCCTGGATCTTTGGACCAGGCTGGCTTTCTGCCATGCTCTATCTCCCGACAGTGTGGATTCATATAAAGACTTCTGTCTTCTTAATCTCCCCACTCAGGAAAAGGATAGAGAATTGGCCTACATCTCGGCCCCGGACTTCAGTACCAAGGGATGCCAAGAAATTACATTCTAGTTTCTGCTTTGGTGAATTGGGCCTCCTAAGGTAGAAAACCCCTCAGCGGGAGAGTGTGTTGAGAACTCAAGTGCCTACTGGTTGGAAATTCCAGTGTCCATGTGGGGTTGAATTTACTATTCTGTAGTTCTTTACTAGTGTAGAGCCAACTCTTGGTTGCAGTGTGAAGGTTACATTTCAGGGCAAAGACTACATTTGTTAGAATTCCATGAACTTTCTCTGGGCTTCAGGAGACATCTGTGGTATCCCAGTAAAAGTAGTATACTGGTATGCTTGGATAGAATGGGCCTTTCTAAGATATTATATTGCCCATAGATTTGAACAAATAACAAGTGTATATTAAAAATGTGCTTGGCCTTTTACATAAACCTTCATATATGTAGCACTTTGACTTATGCTGTAATTCTTAAGATAAGCCAAGCAAGAGTACAGAGTCTGGAATGCTCAACCAGAAGCTAATTCACAGTCCATGTCAGGGGCACTAAAGGAAAGAGAGCTATCCTTAGGAGATGCATCAGTTTCTAGAATGTTGTCTATTCTGACCACTAGATGAGGAATAGCGTTATTCATGTTCTTTAGACTATGATGAATTAAGCTTGACAGAGAATAAGGAGAAAAGAGTATTGGGAAAGAAAGAACTAAGCAAATAGACACTCAGGGGGTCATGCTGCTATATCACATCCTTTGCTATTAAAAACTTCAGAGATGCATTCCAGACCCAGATGGAAATCTCTTCATTATGTGACATGAGCTCAATGCATAATTATTTTGTGATGGCTAAGAATTTAAACATTTATTGATAACCTCATAGTACTAGGCACTAGTCTAGGTTCTTCAAATCATTATCTTATTTAGCCATTGTAATAAACTTTCAAGTGAAAAACACATTCTTCATAGACTACATACTAAATCATTTTATAGATCGCTAGACAAAAGAACACTGATATTCAGAATGTTCCTAACTTGTTTAAGGTAAACCGTAGAGCTGTTTGTGTCTCTGAAAGTTGAAATTCCTCCCCTTAGGTAACATTATATGTCATATATCTCCAAAGATGAGGACCAATGGAAATATCCCTTAACTTGGATCTTGAAAAGAAGGAGGGAGTTGCTTGGTGTGAAGAAAAAGGTGGCATGGAGCACTTGGCACACAGAGAAAGGCGGAATGGATCAGAAGAGCACTCTTCCGAGCACCAGAAATCAGCTACCGGGAAATTATACTGTTTTGTGTTTAAGCAGCTATTTTTACCTAGTAGTCAAAGGCAACAAAACCAAGAATTCTCAGGATCATGAACTAGAGATCTCTGACTTCTGTTACAAAAGCAATAGCCTGACTTGCCACTGTCTGGTCTTATTGACCCAGCTGGGAGGCTGTTTTGCCCTCCTCTTACTCCTGTGCCCATTACCTACCCTGAGCATCACTACCTGTAGACATGAAATCAGAGAGAGAGAGAGAGAGAGAGGAAGAGAGAGAGAGAGAGAGAGACTGAGAGAACAGAACTTAAAAGAATAGGGAGGTGAAGCCTTCCCTGATGTTTTAGCATAATTACTAGTTCATATGTTTTATAAACATGGGCATATTTAAAAAGCTCCAAGTACCACATTCTTGAATTTGACATATTAGTATTGATAAAGCATCACAAGACTAAGGGAAAAAAAAGAACCTAGCCAAACAAACAACCTGTTGCTAGCTGTCACTGAGGCTAGCATCCCCCTTGAGGTCTGTAGAATGGCTTGTTCTATCTGATCTCTTTCATCTTCTCAAAGTGTGTTTTTCACTGACATTCTGCAACTCCTGCCACACAGGAGGTGGATGGACCTTCATGCCTGTCTCAGTTCTTTGAAATGGGAGTACATGGACTTATATTTTAAAGATGTCAATATTCATCAACTCTGTTGGGGTTTTGTGTCAATGTTTTGAGCTTCATGAGCAATTCATAAAGATGGAATGGCCTAGTTATTACTCCAAAATTCTTCACATTTTCCCTGTTTAAAAATCAGAATGGATGGATCTGAAAAGCTGGCATTTTTGTAGCTGCCTAACAGATGAGTAAATCTACAATAGTGGGTCTTCAGGGCAAAGTCTTAGTCTCAACTCCTTCCCCAGGAAACTCATTAATATGATCATCTTCCTATACATCACTTTCATGGAGTCTTCAATTCATAGATCACTCTGCCCGGGGTGTTCCCTTCCCTTGTAGCTGAGCCTGTGTGCATGCAGGCAGCAGCAATTGCACAGTAGTAAGAAACATAGGGATTTGGATCTTCCATTGGAGCAGCTCTGAGTTTTTTTCCAAGGGTCTCAAAATCCTGAGGAATGGCAGGTTCTGTGTCAAGCTTCTGGCACACTAGCTCCAGTCTAGATCTTTTGAGCATCCTACTTTGTAGTAATCTCTCCTTTTGATGTTATTTGTTGAAGATGTAGCACCATAGGACTTTAAATCCATGCCAGTCCAGCAGATCTTGACAAGAGTCAGTCCTGAGAACCTTCTGAATAGGCATGCCTGACATGGGGATATGGCTTCTGAGATGGCTCTTTGCTTTCCCTCTTTTACATCCAGATGGTAGGAAATAGGGAACTCAATATTTCACTCCAGCATGTCTTGAATGTAATTGGTAAACCCAATCCAATCAATGAAGTTTCCTGCCCCACTGACTGCTGCTCTCACCTGTTGACATCTGATCTGCACATGACTCCCCAAGGTCACAAGGACCAACCTGCACCTGGCTCAATGGCCAGGTGCTCTTGAAAGTGGCCAGCTTGTGGGTAACACATTTGCTGTGGAATGTTAATCGTTTTTCACAAGGCTCAGCTTTGGGATAGCTTGGCCCCAGGCGGGAACATGGAAATCCCGCTTCAGCTTCCTCTGGCTAGAATAGGAAGCACCTTGGGAGTTCAGAGAAGTTCTTGGGCTGCTGTTGAAGTGTGGAAATGATTAGGTGGCATTTTCCCAAGGCTCTGTAGCCCCTCCTTGCTATTCTTCTGGGAAGTGAAGAGGATTGTCTCCCTTACTTCCATCCAGTTGTTCATGTGTTCATGGGTAGGCTCAACCTGACTTATTTTCTTTTTCTGGCCATCAACATCAGACATCCTTGGGGAGGAAAACTGTAGTGCCAGTAGTAGCCATTCATGTTAATAGAGTCTTAAGCCTTTCCTCCTTTAGCCTGGGAAGAACTCCCGCAGTGACACACAAATGGCCTCAGGTAAATTTACATAATACAAATCTTGCTAGCACATTGCTAAGAAAGTACCAAGAATATGCTTTTCTGTTTAAGTTAAAAGTTGAGGTACCATAAGCCTCAAGTGGCAACAGTGCTGGGCAGAAGAATGTGCTGTGAGTGCCAGCATTCAGTCTTCAGGTCCAACCACATTAGAGTGAAATGAGATTGCCTAGCTGGAGTTCCATTTGTGGGCTTGTAAGTCAGGGGTGCATGGCAGATGCTATGATTAAGATTTCATTTCCTGGCTGATGTTACCACAGTGATCAGAGCACCAGTACGGAAAAATCATACTTGCTGGCATGGTAGAATAGTCAGTGGTTATGAGTTTAATACAAAAATGAGAAACAAGAAGAAACCACTGCTGCTGCGGCCATCACTAAAGTTACTCAGGTTAATTGAGGCAACTGTCTTTACATTTTTGTGAGATGAAATCCTCATGTTAATAGCTAAAGGATGCCAACTTTCCCCTTCTCCATTCATTCTTTAATTCATTCATTTGTAGATGCCTACTGACTTCAGTGCTAGGAATTTTGTACTCAACAAAACAGGAACCTTGTTCTCATAGAGAGACTTTTAGAAAAAAAAAACCAAACCAAACCAAGTATGTCAGGTTGTGGTGACCATTGCAAAGAAGAGCAAAGTATGGGAGACAGAAAGTGGTGATGGGGAAGCTATTTTATAAAGGTCAGAGAAGTCCCTTCTGGAGAGATGACATTTAAATAGAGATTTGAAAGAAATTAGGGAATTCATCTGTGGATGTTTCGAGGAAGGAGCTTCTCAAGTAGGGGATAGAGTAAGGTAAGGCAGCTGTGGGAGACCTGAACCTATTAGGTCCTGAACCAAAAACTCAGAGGGCTATAAGAGGTGGTAAAGGTGTGGTTTATAATGTACCTGTATATGTAGATTTGACAAGATGGTTGGCATGATCTTTCTGTTATTTTAAAAATTCCTTCTGGATATTGTACAGAGTTAAGAGTAGAGTCGAGTAAGAGATATTTCTATAGTGCAGATGAGAGGGTGGTAGGTAGGAACTAGTTTTTGGTTTTGTTGTTGCCAAAAATTGTGAGTAGTGGTTGTATTCTGACTGTATTGCCATGGTGGAGCTCACAGGGTTAGCTGATAGAGTAGGGTGTGGCAAGAAAGGAGCCGTGTTTATCCCGATCCCCTGCTCAAATGCAAATGTCACTGTTTTGAGATGGTGAAAATGCAAAACAGCAAAGGTTTTTCATATGTGTCTTCTGATTTTTTTGGACATGAAATTCTAAATGCCTAGCAGATTTCCCAATTAAGAATTTAAATGCAAAGTAGGAAAAGGAGTCTGAAATACAAAGGAGTACAATGAGTGTTTGGAGTCAGGGGATATGTGTGATATTCTAACATTTATGGACTGAGGAGATGAAGCAGATATAGTTGGGGAGGGTTCCCACTGAGTATGGTGGGAGAACCAAGAACAAAGGAATCCCAGAAGCTAGAAGAAAAGAGTTCAAGGAGGAGGACATATACCCCAGTGTTTCTGGGAGCAATAAAAACAGTTCATAAATCTCCCTTGAGCTTGGTGACATGCAGCTCACCACTGATCCTTGCAAAAGCAGCTTTAGTATGGAAGAGAACATGGGAGGGGAATGAATGAGCTATAGAGGTAGTGAGCTCATGCAACTCTTTCCATTAGTTTTGCTGTGAAGCAACGGAGATACTTGGAGTAGAGGATAGAAGAGTTGCGAGGTCAAGGAAGAGTTAGTTATCTATAGTAACCACCCAGCAGTTTCTGCATAGCAGGAATGACATCCTCCTGACACCTGTGTTCAGGGTGGGGGCAAAGGCCAGAGGAAGGAAAGTTCATCAGCTATGAAAACTGAATTGTGGGTGCTAAGAAAGGGGGAGAGCCAAGAGCTGGAGTGAGCTACTCCTGAGACCACACACTGGACAAAAGAAGGCTTTATAGAGGTCCTGTATAGTGTAAACTAAGAGGATGACTGGTTTTCTTTAGGAGATAAGTCTCACTGATTGACCATATAGATTCCCCATGCCTTCTGAGGACTTTCCACTACTAATAAATAGTCATTGAAGAGTCATTTGTTGAGAGTATTTGCTTCATGCTGCTGAAGGCTAAAGTTCACATCCTAGCTTTTGTCTTTGTCAATTCCAACTTACATTTTTATGCTACACATGTTTTGAGGTGACATAGAGACAAGATAAGAAAATAAAGTCTAAATTATAAGACAAGGGCTGTGAGTAGGAAGGAGAGCAGGCAGAGGTGCAGAATCTATCTGGAGACACTATAAACACCAGTGGGCATGAGCAGTTCCTGCTGATGACTGTGAGGGGATGGAGCTGAGCTTTGTTAATTCACAGCAGCTTAACCAGGGTTATGCAAGAACAGTCCTTTCACAGACACGGGGCTTCATGAGGAAGAAAGAGGACCATTGTGAAGGAATTGTGGGTAGTGTGGCAGGCATTTAGGGGGAAGGGTGGCAGAGCAACCCTGAAAAAGCTTCTCAAGTCAGACAAGATAGATCTTTGCTCTGCAGTGCAGGAGGGTGAGAACTGTGAGGAGGAACATTTGATTACTGCTGTCACATGAACAATCACAGCTTACTACCTTCCTCCCCTGAGTGTTAGCCTATGATTTGAAGAAAGAAGATTTCCTATCCTCTTGGAAGTCTGGTGACTTCAAATGGGATGAGTTCTAGAAATTCAGTCCCAGTGGAACTGTTACCACCAGATGAACTTATGGTGGGTGGACCCTTTGGCTTATAGGGTAGTAATCAAGACGTGAAATATAGCAAACATTTTAGTAAAGTAAAAAACTTCCTGTAAATGTTAAGAAATACCTCTACTGGACCATGTCATTCTATGGCAGGAATCCTGTTTTGAGTCCCTTGCCTTGCAAGTCCACTGTGTACTGCATGACCATAAAAGCTTCTTTCTGTGGAATTCAGGACTGGATGAATCCAAGGACTGTTGGCTGAATTGTACAGCCTTTCCTGATTGACAACTGCTGCTCACTCTTTCCATCCCCCATCACTGCTGATGGGTCCAGTTTTTTATTTTTCCATTTAAAATGCCATTTTGGAAATTAGTTCTTCCCTAGAGGATACATTAAGGTGCCTCTGCTTGTGGGTAACCTTCTTCCCTCAAAGGCTCATTATTTAAATTATTGCTCATCATTAGCAGCCCTAGTTCCCCTGGTAGCTGTGAAATGTGATGACATTTTCAGGTCTCTCAAAGCATCTTGGGAATGATCCTGCTAACTGAGGCTGCTCCCACTAAAGGAGTATCAGAGGGATTGGCAGGAAGACTTGCCTACCATCCTATCAAGTGGACTGCAGAGAGAGAAAGAGAGAGAGAGAGAGAGAGAGAGAGAGAGAGAGAGAGAGAGAGAGAGAGAGAGAGAGAGAGAGAGAGAGGGAGGGAGGGAGGGAGGGAGGGAGAGAGAGAGAGAGAGAGAGAGAGAGAGAGAGAGAGAGAGAGAGAGAGAGACTCCTGCACCATGGCTCTGCTCTGGACAAAGCCTCTTCATCTGCACTTCCTGAAGGGAAAAGAAAGCCAGAGGGAACCTGGTTGTCATCCCATGATGTGGTGAGATGGAACTGACAAGGCTGGACCAGCCTGATTTCTTCTGGGCTAAAGTGTCAGAACTAGAGGTCATGGGCAGGGGGAACTAAAGAAAGCAGAGGGAAGTTGTCTGTGACTTTAAAGAGAGAAGAAAGAAAGTTCCCGCTTTACTTTCTTGTGTGAGAAAAACTATTAATTGGCACAAAATATATTTAAGAAGCATATTCTTAGAGTTACTTAGAAAAATACCATGTATATTCTGGCAGGAGCAAAATGTATCCTTAATAGAATTCATATGGGGGCCTTCAATGATCACGATGTTTTGGAGAGGAGCCAGATAGTAAGTAATTTAAACATCACAGGAAATTAAATTTTAGAATTCAATTTTGCATAAAGTTTTCTGTAATGAAAATGTCACACATAAATTATGAAGTCTGATTATATTCTTTTTTTGACTTTTTAATAAAATAATAGAGGTACTTGACAGTCAAGAGCAAACGCTTATTTTATGTGTATAGTATTGCGCTCAGCCAATGTCCTGTGGAAATAATGGAACAGATGTTAACACTGCTCTATCAGCTATCAGGTGCTCTGTTACGCAGCTTCAAAACACGAGTATTTATTAAAAAATGCTAGCGGGGTTGTCTTTTAGGGTTATCTAATTGTAGGCTTAAGATGTAGATGGTTAATGTAATTAATTATACATGTAGAATTATATAGTTGGGCCATAATTTATTATATGTATGCATATATAAATTATATAATATTCTGTTGCAAATTAATTTAATATGGGCATGGGGAATGACTTCTTGAAAATATTAAATAGTTCATAATGTGGTTATAAATCAAAACTAATCTGAATTTCCACTTAATTTTGAATTTTGAGAAGGAAGATGCTTTGACTCACTGTAGGGGACTTTGGGGGTGCTGATTGTGTTTTAGATTAAATCCACAGCCTGTAATTATTTTTAATAATATTCAACTAAAAAAACGCCCCAAATAAAAAGCTTGAGCACTCTTAATTTGTTTCAGGCCAAGCAGCATTTTTCTTCAAAGCAAAAAATATAATGAACGTTTATTTTGAAAATTGACCTCCTCCATCATAACTCCAGGGCCCTGAGCAGATCTTTCTTCAGTCTTACAATGAACTCTTATACAACCAAGGATCATGGCCTTGCTTGCTTATAGGGGGGCACAGGCTTGCCTGTGGATGTCTTTTTAATATTTCCCCCTTTGGATCCTGTTCTGACTTCATCTACATGCTTCATATTTCAGAGAAGGGGGTCTGCACATATTTAAACTGTAAAAGAGCCCAGCAAAGATTTCTTACTTAACCTAGAATTACTCAAAAATGTAGGCCAGGCTACTCACCCAAACGTTTAAGTCTTCTTTTGGAAAATGGGCCATATCATTCCATAGTGGAAGGAAATGCAGACTCTGGTATATGTAGTTTCCAAACAGATGGGTCCTGTCTGTTCTTATCTACCTACCTGCAAGGCAATGACTGCAGGGATGCCTTGTCCTAGTTTATCCAGGGCTCTCCTAGTTTTTAGTGCAGAAAGTCCTGCCACCTAGGGACTCTCTTTGCCTCAACTGAATCAGGACAGCTGGTCACCCTTACTATAGCTCAAAGACCTTACAACCCTATACTTTAAAGAGATGCACTCACAAACACTGCCATAAAGAATGGCACAGAGGGTATCCACATCCGTGAAGGCTGTGCACCCCAGTTGCTGCCATAGCCTGGGAATTAACCCTGGACTTAATGGCTCTTGGGCTGGGATTTTGTGAGCTTATCAGGATATATGTAACAGATGGAAGAAGCTCCCTCATCCTTCAGTGATAGGAAGCTCAGGCTGATAAGGCATTTATGAATGAGTAAACAGCTCTTATGAACTAAGTCATTAACATGGGGCTTCTTGTGGCAACTTGTGCTTGTATAGATGTGCTGGGTGGGGCATTGCCATGGCCACCAGAGGTGAGTATAAGAAACCAGTGTTGGGTGCTAGAATATGATGATCCTCACAGTTTTGTGGTAAAATGCTTCAGTAGCTGTTTTTCTAATAGAGCTGTGCAGACTGTTCAACCAAGGAAATGGTAATGCTATGAGAAGATAGTGAAAACTTGGATTGTAAGATTATATAATATTGGTGGTATACTTCACAAGTAATCACAGAGAATTAAATAATACAAGAGAGAACTAGTCAGTTTATAAAACAGGACACAAGAGTAGTGAGGATGTTTTTAGTTCCACACCTTGGGACAAGGTGCAGCCTGGTAGTATACCATGAATTAATTGGTTAGCCTACACAAAGACCCAGAATGAATTGCTACCACTGTAAAATAGGAAAAGGAGAAGGGTACAAAGAAATTGGAACTTGGAAGAATTGGAAAGGGAGTAGTGGATTGGTTTTCTTTATGTTAGAACCTCATTACCAAGATAAGTTGGATTAGATGGTAATCAACTGATTATGACCCAGAGGACTGCATTTTGAGTTGGGCCCAGAAGGTGCTGGGTGAAATTTGGAGAATTAGGTGTTTTCTGGGTTAGAGGGAGGAAAAAGGAAGAATTTGATGAATAAAAGAGTGGATTGAGCCAGATATAAAAATTAGTAATCAAATAATCAAATATTCTGTGTACCCTCTTACATGTACCAGCCTCATTGATATTACATTGGTCATATGGTTATCTAGTGGGTGTGTGCTATCCATACAATAGCCATTCTCTTTCCCATAGATTCTAATGTACTTTTATTTCATATAGTATCTCTTACGTCAGCCATATATTCTATTTGTCCTCCTGGGAGCTATCATCACACTAAATTACTATCAATAGTTTTTCTTCTTCTGATAATGTTATCTAGGTTTTAAGGATTGCCCCCCCCCCACCTGTGTGCGTGTGTGTGTGCGTGTGTGTGTGTGTGTGTGTGTGTGTGTGTGTGTGTATAACCTAGCAGGCTTCTTCCCCCGAGGCACCAACATGGAATGGACTCTTGCTTTTATGCATTTGCCAGTTTTGGAATCAACTAGAAATGCTGCCTATGAATGTGAGAGATTTCATCACCACCGTAGCTCCGTCTATTTTGAGCCCTTGCTATATTTGTCAACTGGGAAGCTTTGTCTGTGTAAGCCTTGCAGAGATGTGATTGGCTAGAATTACAAGTTTTCAGTTTTGAAACACTGCTCCAAAGTTTTACCCTAAGGATTTCAGCAATTCTACTCTTGGCCTAGAAAGAAAATGACTCATTCAACTAGAATCTTTTCTCGAGTGAAAAGTCACAAGAGAGACTATTGCTGATGTGGCCGCCAAAAGGAAGACCCATATCCAAGTGATTGCTTTTGGACCTCCAGGCTCCGTGCTCTAATTCTATTGACATCCTGGTAGACAGGAATACCAGCAACATTGTGAGTGAGATTGTCTTATCTGAATATATCCATTTCATCTTCCAAGCTTCCTTCTATAGATACAAATGTAAAACTGTGTCAATTTATGGCTAATCCCAGACAGGACCAGTGAGTTCTCTTCCTCGAATGTCTAATTCCTATGCTGTGCTATCTTCACTCTGGCTAGCTAAGAGGCAAGTCAAGTTTTGTGTCTCTGAGAGACATCACTAAAATGAATGGTGAAGAGAGCAGATGACAAAACAGTGTTGATGCCTGTATAATGAAAATATGAAGAGGTCAGCACTGAGACTGGAAAGCATGTTCTGTGATTTGGGATGTTTTCTGGGTGATTTCCTCCTAGTGTTGTTGAGCGTGCACTTTCAACATAGTGTCAGGTGATGAATTACAGTCTCTGATAGAAAGCATACACAGTGGTGGGAAGGGACAAATTTGGTATCTCAATGACTCTGATTTTCTGCATGGGGTTACATGTAGAGGCAAAAAAAGAGATGGCCATTCTCTGAGTATCCAGAATATAAGTTTCCCTCAGGTTCTAGAAAAAGTTTTTACACAGAAATTAGCCGCACACAATATTAGTGTTTATCTCAGTCCATAGTATTAGCATTCCTGTCTGCTGAGTTTTGATGGTTTTCTCGTGTGCCAAATATCTGACGATTAAAAAAAAAATGAGGGAAATTGATAAAAGTGATGTTGGAAAATGATCATGTGCAATCATGGACAGATAAGAACCTGGCAGGGTTAACTATTTTAGTCAGAAGATAACCACAGACACCCCCCTATCTTGTTAGGGTTTCTATTGGTGTGAAGAGACACCATAACCATGGCAACTCTTATAAATGAAGACATTTAATTGAGGGGGCTTGCTTACAGTTTCAGAAGTTCATCCATTATGAGCATGATGGGGAGCACGGCAGTGTGCAGGCAGATGTGGTGTGGGCTACATCTTGACCAGAAAGTAGCAGGAAGTTGACTGGTTGTCATAGTGAGAGAAGCTTGAGAGAGACCTCAAAGGCCACTCCCACAGCAACACACTTCTTCCAGCAAGGCCATACCTCCTAATAGTGCCACTCCTTTTGGATACCATTTTCTTCCAAACCACCACACTTCTTTTCTTTTTTTCTTGGAAAATTTTCAGAAGCTTTTGGGTTTATTTATGAAAACAACCTTTCTCAGGATAACTTTAGCCTGGCTAAAGTGAAGACTACTGTTATTTTGTGGTTAGTTTGAGTTTCAATGGAAAAATTATATTAAGCTTAAGCAGACCAACCATGCTTGACTCATTGTTTTGTCTCTTGTGAGATTCAATAATTCCAACATACACTTTGATAAATTTATAATTTTGGTTTTGTTTCTTTTCAGGTTAAAGTCATAATAGAAGCTTTTGTCTCTATTTGTTTATCATGTCTCTATTTTAAGTGGACCTACAATTTTTTGAGAACCAGGAGCTAGGACTTACTGATTATCAATAAACCAGTAGAAGCTACTTCATTTTATTTTCATAAAATAACTAAAATAGGACAGGGATAACACAATTCCAAATATATAGAAAAATACACATGTTGATTTCTGGGTTCAAAGCCATATTATTTTTTAAAAAATCAATCATACACATCAGACTGTTTTCCCCTTAAACTGACCCTTTCTTGACTTAGAATCCTTAGGTATATCATCAGCTAATAAACCATGGCTCAGTATTTCAATAATCTACTACCTACTTGGTCATTTATCTTAGTTTATCTGATGTCATTCTTTCTTATTTCTCAGGCTTTGGTCCTGCTTTCTTAGCCTTGAATATTAGAATAAATTCACCTTCATTTTCTACAAGATGTGACAGTACAAGACAAGTTAAAAGTCAAAGCCTTCCTTTCTTGGTATGTGAGAAATCACCAAATTAGTCAAAACTCTAATTTTATATTCTCTATAATAGGGTCATCTTTTTAACATTGTGGCTGTGAGACTCAAAGGGGGCAATGTCTGGGTAGTACTTTGTACACGAGAAATGGAACTCATGAGGACTGAACCTCCACTAGGAACTGGATTGGGTGTGGGATTCTTAGACTTTATCTCAGGATTTAGGCATTATTGTTGTTATACAGCATGCCTATCCTAGATAGTCTTTGATTATTGTGAAGCAAATTTCCAGCTCTGGTTCTTTGACTCTCACAGTGGAGACCTCCAATCCTATTATATCTTCTTGAGTTGTTTCTAATAGACTCACTCAGACTTCGTTGGGTGAGGAACTCAGTGTAACCATGTGACCTTGGGACTCAGCCTGCCGAAAGGGAAGACCACCCAGTAACTCAGATTCCAGATTATGAGCCATTTCTGAGGCCTTGCTCTTTTGACATCCCCTGAACTTCCAATGGAGATTGTCAGTGTCACTATTGTGACATTGTGAATCCATTTCCACCCTGTCTTCATTGCTGATGGCCTATTTCACAGGTAGTTGAGAGGCCTCTCATTCAGACATTTGTTGTGTAGCCAGCTTTTAGGCCACTGTTAGTAGAGTGGGGCATTTCTGCAGCTTGTGAAGCAGCAGGTAGAGCATGAACTCCATCTGGCCTGGGTCTCAGAATTGTCTTTGCCTTCAGTTGATTTGTATTTCCTTAGTCCTAGCAATGGGGCTATGGTGATAAGTTGGTATCCTGGATTGTTGAACTTTAGTTTCTCCATAATTCACATCACAATGATAAACTTACCCTAAAAAGACACAACTCAAGTATAAGTATGTACATGTGGCTTTAAAACCTCCTCCTCCAGATGGACTACCATTGCTGGTCATGCTGTAGCACTGCAGAGCCATGGAACATGATCCCAAAACTGCATCTACAAAGTCTGATTTGCCATGCTCCATTGCTGGGTCCAGATCTGTCATTTGTTTTCTTCACAGACCATCTGCTTCCAACTTTTGGTTTCATTCATCTTTCAGACTCCTGATATGTTCAGTTCCCCAATGTTTGCCCTAATTCCAGACTTCCTTAACTCACCCTCAAATGAAGAAAATCTGGACATAAAATGTGAAGCTCAAAAATGGTGGATTTAAAATGATATTACCTATTTTGTATCAAGACCAAGTAAACACACACACATGTGTGCGCACATGTGTGTGCATACACACACACACACACACAACGGACACTAATATTCATGTAAACACATATCACTGGTACTTGAAATATCATTTGACATTTACTATTATTTTTTTATTTCATTTTTTAAAAGTGACACTGCTCAATCCATCAACCTGTTCTTGGTGGATCTAAGCTCAACATACTGCCTGGAATTACTGTAATGGGAATGCTTTGTGAAAACTGTGAACCAGAAGGAGTTAGGAATTATTTGTAACATCACTAAAGTTTTATCAGATTTCAATTATCTATAACTTACTTCCTCCTTTTCTACTTTCTACAGATGGGTGGATTTGGAGGGAGAGCATGGATTCATTTCCTTCATAAGCTTGGTCTAACTCAGCAGCATGTTAAGAGGCATTTGCTGCCCAAAGTACTCAGAGTAGAAGCATTAGTCATATAGACCCTTTATCTACAACCAGAGATTAAGAGGTGAAGCCTAATTGCAGTGGGTAATTCTGACATCTCCACAAGCAATTCTGATACTGTTGATTTTTTTGGAATTTGAGACGGCAGTGTAGACTGTCGTAAGGTCCTCATCTCTGAGTTGTGATAATTAGAGGAGTGAGAACAAGAGAGAGAGAGCGAGCTAGACTCTCCAATTTAGAGAAGTTCTTCATGAGAGTTTGACAGCGACAGCTTGATGAAGCTAGAAGATCCAAGAGACACATTCCACTCACAAAAGCCTTAGATGTTCAACACTGGTTTACTATGGAATTGCCTGGGAAGATTTTATTGACTGATTTAAAATATTTAATATCATTGAAGATTTCAAACATATCTGAAAGTAGTAAGAAAAATATAATGACCCCCATATTTGTCTATCACTGAGATTCAACTGTTATCACTTTATGGTTAATTTTCTTTCAGTTATACCTGTCCCATTCCATACATCTGCTTTGTTATTTTGAACTGAATCTAAGAAATAATAACCCCTAATCTCTAAATATTAAATTTCATATTCCTAAAAGATGATGATTTTGCTTTTTAAATAAAACCATAATGCCATAATAACCAAATTCCTCAACTTGGGGTAATAAAATCAGACTATGTTTTGGTAGGACCCAAGCACTGGTATTTTTGTAAAACTCCTAATGGTTCTAGAATTTCATCATACTTGGTTTGGGGAAATGACAATGGTCAGGAATAAGGACTCTCTGGACGATGTAGAAAACAACTACAGCATATGCCACTGTGAGGTTGAAAGTCATTTCTGCTCATCCCTGTCCATTCTCACCCTTAGTAAACAACCCAGTTTAGATTTCACCTTTTCTCACGGAATTCCCAGAACCAACATCTCCCAGCCCTAGCCCATCCTGTGCACTCTAATCTCAGACATCTTACTCCAAACTATTTCTGTTGGTATATCCTATGAAGCTCTAAACTAAGAGTCTCGCTATCTTTCAAACAAGCCATCTCCCTCTTTATATTATTCCAATTCTATCATCAGGGTGGTCAACTTTTAGGTTTTCCCTGTCATTCACAACCAGAACTTCTATATGCCAGTTTTCACATTTGAGGTAGCGCACACACACACACACACACACACACACACACACACACGTCCATCTTCTGTTCACATACTTAACACCCACTTTTCAGATCTCTGCCCTTTCATACTGTACCATGTTCTGTCTCCTTGTTTCTTATTTGCTTGTGGCTCACTTTATACCCTGAAGCCCTAAGTAGTATATATTCTTTATTTAAATTTATTCTTTGTGTCTTTTACAGAATGCGTCTTGGTCCCATTCATTTCCCATTTATACATACCTACTCTCCGCTATTGCAACCTCCCCCAATAAAATCTGAGAGAGAGAGAGGAAAAAAGAGAGAGAGAAAAAACAGGGATTAAAAAAACCCCTCATCATGGAAGCTGTAGGGTGACACAGTGACTCATGCAGTAAACACTTTTGTCATTTATCTTAACTTGCATATGTTCAATGCAAAGAGTCATTGGTCTGGTTTTCAGCCTCTGGTTTTTGCTACACTATCGATGCTAGACCCCCACTGGAACTCCTCTTGATTATCCTGTTGTTGCCTTGTGTCATAGAAACCCTGCAGCTTTGGGTGTGCATATCAGGTTGCTTCATGTGCTCCAGCAGATCACAAGTGGGATGCATATTGGAGAGGGCCAACTCATATCCCTGGTTCTGAGCCTGGGCAGTTGCAGAGTTGATCAGTCCACCACCTCTCCCTTGTTCTCACCACCAGGGTGAGATCTCCTGAATTACCTTGTCAAGCTCACCTTCTGCAGTGAGGAGCAGGTACCAAGGCCAGCTCTGCTTCTATGTCCTCAGGACTGAATCATCCCTTCAGGGTCAGCTCTACTGTATTGCTCAGGCAGGGCATAAGGGCCACTCTCCTGAGTTCTGTAGCTAATGAGGGGTAGGGCTAGTTTTCTGGCTTTTACGACCTCAGGGCTAACTCTCCCACCTGCCTTGGGCATTGATGGGTTGTGTTGGGGGAAGACATGTCTCTCTTCCTTCCAAGTGCCACATGACAGGTGAGTAATAGGGACAGCTCTTCCATGCTCACAGTATTGGGCCTGGCTCACCCACTGGGTTTGGCTCTGTTGTGCCTGTGGTGATATTCAGGCCCTGTTCTCTTGGGTGTTGCAACTGGTGATGGGCAGGACATGCTCTCAGACTCTTATGACCTCAGGGCCAGCTCTTTTATCTGTTTCAGGCATTGATGGGCAGCAGGGTGGGGAGGGCATCTCCTCTTGCCCATGCCACCACATGACAGATGAGTAATGGGGACAGTTCTTCCATACTAACAACTTTAGGCCTGGCTCACCCATACCTCCACCCAACAAGATTGGCTCAATTGTGCTGCCCTGGCAAGGTGTAGGGTCTGCTCTCCCAAATTGCAGCTGGTGGCAGGCAGGGGCAGCTCTCAACCTCATGACCCCGAGGCCAGTTTTCCCACCTGCCTCAGGTATAATGGGCAGGAAGGTGAAGAGTAGTATATATTCTTTTTTTTTTAAAAGACTTGGTTTATTCATTTAATACAATTGTCACCAGTTGTATCTATTTTTCCCATAAATGACATGTATTTGTTCTTCTTTATGAAAAATATATTTCACTGTGTATTTGTTTTTTATGATAATAATTTTTAATTTAAATTTGAAACAAGCTTGTTTTACATGTCAATCCCAGTTCCCTCCTCTGTTCCCTCCCAACCCCCATCCCATCCCCTTTTTGCTCCCCAGGAAGGGCGAGGCCTTCCATGGCGAAATGGAAGTCTGTCATATCATTTGGAGCAGGGCCCAGGCCCTCTCCTATATGTCTAGGCTGAGGGAGTATCCCTCTATGTGGAATGGGCTCCCAAAGTCCATTTGTATACTAGGGATAAATGCTGATCCACTACCAGAGGCCCCATAGATTGCCCTCTCCTCCTAACTAGCACCCACGTTCAGGGGGTCTAGATTGGTCCTATGCTGGTTTCCAAGCTATCAGATTGGAATCCACGAGCTCCCCCTTGTTTAGGAAAGCTCTTTATGTGGGTTTCTCCAGCCTGGTCTTGACCCCTTTGCTCATCTCTCCTCCCTCTCTGCAACTGGATTCCAGGAGTTCAGCTCAGTGTTTAGCTGTGGGTGTCTGCTTCTGCTTCCATCTGCTACTAGATGAAGGCTCTAGGATGGCATATAAGGTAGCCATCAATCCCATTATCCAGAAAGGGCATTTAAAGTATCAAGAGTAGTATATATTCTTAAATCACTATTGTAATAATTAATTCTTTGGTTTAGATAAATCTTAAATAAATCATGTTGGGGTATCCTTCCACTACCATAAAATATTTTAAATTCGCATTTCATCATTTCCTTAAAAGGCCTTTACTTTAATCATAGAGTTTAACCTACCACACTTCCTCACCTTTATCCACATCATACTCTTCTCCTTCGTCACATCCTATTCCTTCCCCATCCCATCCTGTTCCATCTTATCCTTTCCTAGACCTTAAGTTCCTCTTCCAGAAAATATTCTAATATGCAAAGATATCTTTGCCTCTGGGTCCTACTATAGCATTTACTATAGGCAGAGGTTTTCATTGTTCATCACCCCCCACACACACAGAGAGAGAGAGAGAAAGAAAGAGAGAGAGGGAGAGAGGGAGAGAGAGAGAGACACACACACACACAGAGAGAAACAGAGAGACAGAGAGAGCACCTATGCATGTCATCTAATGTCTAATGTCTGTTGTTTTGGGGTAGTAACTTCATTTAATATTGCTGTTTCACAATGTCAGGCAGCACCATATTTTGTATGTAGTAAAAGACATGATATGTTCAGTACATAATTATTGATTAACTGATTGAATCTGAATTACTCTCTGGAGTATAGCCCTTCATTTTGAGAGAGCCATCATTAGCAAAGTAAGAATGCATCACAGAGGAGCCTACTCCAATAACATCTTGATTGATTTTCTATTTGTTGTTCCCAATTGATAATGATCACTCTAAATTTGATAATTGTTTGTAATCTACTGGAAATACCACAGACAGAGCTGAAGAATGACATGCTATAAACCAAACACAAAATGTTTCCTTCTTTCAAACACTACATACTCAGCAGAAAATATTTTGCAGGTAGGATCCCAGGCAAGATCTTTCTTGCCTCCAAAGCCTTGCCTTGAAGCAGGAGATAAAGCCTAGATTCATGACTTCTCAGTTTTTCTCCAACTATAGCATCTTAAAACTGGATGTTTTTTTTCCCTTTGGTGTACTATGGCCACCCAGAACTTGAGTTATGAACAATAAATCACAGTAGAGGTTTATGTAGGCAGTAGGTCAACAAAGATTGTGTAAATTCAAAATCTACCCACCTCCAAATTCTAGGCAGATTTGTATTTAAGAGGCACATAAAAAAAATGTAACCACTGGAGATGCATTCATCAGAGGAGATACTTATGTAATGGGAAAGCAAGCTCTCAGGAGCAGCTGTGGGAGCAGTAGACCCTCCCCACCTCGTCTGTCCTCTCTGTGGTATATGTGCATGGAGTGGAATGACAGTTGGCATGGCCTTCACAACAGAATGTTCCTCCCTTTGTCTCTGGTGTGTGACTGAATTTGCTGAAGTTAAGTGACCATGTGTGTAATATTAGGGACATAGCTACCACTTACAGACCAGACATTGCTTCTGCAAGAATTGGGAGGAGAAGGAGGAGCCTAAATGCCTCACAGACAAGATCAGTGTCTTAAAAATTTGATGCCAAGGGCAGCATCCTCCCCCTTCTTCTGTTTCTAAGTCTCCTTCGGCAAGCAGCCAGGCCTCCCTCTGATCCCTTCCCAAGGCCAAATAAATGCCAATTCAGCATCATGAACCATCAGGAAGCGATTGAGAGACAAGCATAATTCCAGATCTCACATTAAGGATGGAACAGTATGAAGGGATCTGTTTCTTTCTCACAGAGAACTGTCAGGCCATGTCTTCCAAACAGCAAACATTGTGAAGGAATGGACATGCTTTAATTTGTTTGTTGGTATCCAAGTTTTGATATGGAGAACCACATTTTATAGTATTTCCTTGCATTTTTTTTTTAGACAAGAAAAAAACCTATAGTTCTCAGCTTTCCCCACAACCCTTCTTACATCCAGCCTAATGGATACAAGTGTGAGAGGATGATTGGAGAGGGGGCAGGTGATTATTATGGGATTTAATGTAGTCAATATAAGCCAAGATAAGGTTGGAAACTAAAACTTCTTAGGATATAAATATTGTTTAGCAACAGGATTATGGGAAATCCAGGAAAATTATAATGGACACCCTTTAACAGGGTGTCACTGGGGGATAGGCTTGGAGGTTTCAGAAACCCATACTATTCCCAGCTAGCATCTGCCTCAAGATGTGAGTCATATCTGCTTGCTACCATGCTTTATGAAGGTCATGGACTCTAACACCTTGGAACCATGAGCTTCAAATTAAACACTTCGGTGTTTTTGTTTGTTTTTGTTTTGTTTTGTTTTGTTTTTTAATTGCCTTGGTCTTATCACAACAATAGAAAAGTAACTAAGCCAGTATAATTACCTAAAACAATTCAGAGCTAGGACTCAAATACCTAATGGAAGTTCCTAAACCCTGTACCCCACTGCTTCTGAGATTTGTGCAAAGTACTTGACAGGGAATTCAGAGGCCACAGCACCACCCCACAGGAGTTAAGAAAATCTATATAACAGGGATAATTTGAGAAAGGTTTTGAAAAATTGTCTAGAGTTTGCCTATAAAAAAGGAATTCTTGGGAAAGCCTGGGAATTTTAGGGTGTTTCCATGAGTAGCACAAGAAACAAACAGTAGAAACCTGGGGGAATAAAGCTAAACAGGAAGGAAAAATCTCTGCAATACGTATGCCCTGGAAAACCTTGAGTTTCATTCTGTAGACAGTGGACATTCAACAGTGGCATTAAGATGGATGGTGACATGATCCACTTACTAATTCCTCCATAAACCAAGCCAAATTTATATGGAAAACAACACTGAAATAACAACCATCTTTTCTGAAACCATCCTCAACTGATGCCAAGGATTTTGCAAAGGCTCTTCAACAGCAAAGCAATTTATCTGAAACAGCTGCCAACTATGAGCAGATGAAGCTGAAGAAGGAATGAAGACCTATTAGTCAATGGAAAAGGCCTGCAAAGAAGAGACCTCAGGTGATCAGAAATGTAAGTCCATTTTTATAACAGCAGAAGAAAAGGACCATAGGCTCAGCCTTCTCTCAGAAGCCACGGTTGCTGCCTGAGCCAGTGTTTGAAAAGGACCAGTATAATATACACAAGTGGAGTCTCAAGAGGTTATTTCATTTGCAACCGATCAGCGACCCCAAACTGGATTGGAGTCAAGTGATGTCAGGTTTAATGTTGGCTCTGCCCCTAATAAGCTCTGTGATCTTGGGCCTGAGTCATTGCTTATCTTGAAGGATTTTCCCAGAAGGCAAGTGCACAAGACAAGGTGAGTAAGGGCTTTTGAAGTTTATAGGACTGGATTCAAATCCTAATTTTGTCACTTGATAAACTTTTTTATTGGGGACTAGCTATGCTATTTTCCTCCAATGAGAATCAATGTCTTGATCCATAGTAGAAATAAAAATGTTATCTGTAAGTGTGTATCAGAATATTAAACTGATATAACAAAGGAATGTATCCCTAAATAGTGTGCGTAAGGATTGCTAAACAGTGTTGGTTTTTCTTTGCTAGTCTTTGTTTCCATGTGTAGAGTGAAGGAGTAATGAATTTCAAATGGCCCTTCTTAGATCCCTCATTCCTTGACTCTAAACCTTTCTCGGTTTTCCCTTTTGGGAAAATTTTAACTTGTATATCACCTTGTAATGCATTGAATTTGTAACAGTGGTTACTGTATCTGTCCTCGCAGAGTTCAGTAGTGACTCAGTGTTCATTCAGCATGCCCAAGGTCCTAGGTACAATTCTCAGCACCATATAAAAAACTCTATTAATCTGGCAAGAAAGTACCTTGAAGAATTTATTCATAAGTAAGACAAAGGAGAGGGAGCTGCTCAACAGTACTCTATATATTAGAAATGGTGATTGAGGCTCCATGTTGGAAAACCTGCTTCCTGACAGGTTGAATCAGACCTTCAAAGTTTCAATATTGATGGAAAAAAATACATTAACTTACTCCTGTGTAGGAGTCCTACAAGGTCACATCTCTAAATTCTTCCCAAACAGTTCTACCAGCTGGGAATCAAGCATTCAAATATATGAACCTATAGGGGCCATTCTCATCCAAACCACCATGAGAGCCTTGAAAAAGTTTTTTTTTATTTCTATAGTAAATTAAGTCATCTAAAATAATGAGGATAATAAGAATGCTACATCTGAAAGTCATTATGACATTACACTGATCTATGTAGGATGCACAGCATGGTGTTCTACTCCTGGGTAAATGTTCAGTGAATCATATGCTCACTGTGTTGTAGCTGTTTATCTTCTTTGCTTTCTACCTGCATGAGTCTCCTCTAGATAATGAGTTTCCAAAGGATAGATGTTTGGTGTTTGTTCTTCTTTGGGTCTTCTCTTGATAAAGAATAAGAAGGCTTATTACATGTGCAAGTGACCCGTACAGCTGAATAGAGTCCCCATAACAATAATTCCCATTATTGTATAAGAGGGCATATCTTTTCTGGCAGTTTTGTCTTATTCACAAGCTCTTCATAGGTAAATAAGATCATTGATGCTTTTCTTCACCAAGAAGTTTTCATAGGATTGTCCAGGGCTATGAAAGCTAGCTGGTAGAGAGAAAGCATCTAACTTCTAGCTTGATTTCTCTAAGCAAGTAAGTCTGTCACCTTTTCTCTCTGTGTTTCACTGTCTCTCTCTGTAACTCCCCCTTCTCTCTCTGTGTGTGTATATGTGTATTTATATGTGTGTGTGAGAAAGAGAGGGGAGTATCTTACTAAACCTGAAGCTAGTTGGTTAGTATAGGTGAGCTAGCCAGTGAGTTCTGGAGACCTATTTGTCTCTGCCTTCCAAGCACTGGGGTTACAGACAGATGCCTTCACACCAGTGGGTGCTGGGGATCCAAGCTCAGGTCATCAGGTTTGTGTCACAGGGATTTTAGCAATTAAGCTCTCTCTTAGCTTCTAGGATAGCTTTTTATGACATCGTCTTCTGTACTTGGTGCTTTGACCTCACCTACCTTTTATTCATTTTCCCATCTGCCCCAAGACTGTCTGTACCTTTTCCCAATGCTGGTAACCAGGTCATGTTTTTGAGGTAGGAGTGATACCCATGTTCCACTGTCATTCCCAACTTCTATTGGGGGCCTGGATATGAGGTTTTTTTTTTTTTTGCATATACCAAAGATGCAGCAGTGGCTATCATTTTCAATTTTGCTTTAGGAGGGTGACTCAGGTGAGCCTCTTGCCCACCACTATACCCAACTATATCCAGAGAAAAGTTAACATATCATGGTGGTGGTGAGGGTTGCCTATCTACTATGAGTTAATGTGGTTGGCTCATGGAAGAAGTGGGTTGATGACTTCACTACCTGGGTAATAAATTTCAGACAGGTTTTTGAAAAAAATTGAAGTCAATTTTTGTGCTGGGATTGCATGTAGTCATCCCTGTCTGCAGGTGCTTAATAAAAATGCTTACTAGAGGAATGCAAGCTTAAATGGCCAGTGAGGATAATAAGAAGATTAAAGAGACTAGTGTCTATAAAGATGGGGCACTCCATCACATTCCTGGAGGATAATTACATAGCTCAAGGCTAAGTGCATGCTCAAAGCTATGGGTTCAATTCTCAGTACTGAAGAAGTTTAAAAAAAAAAAAGGTAGCAAGAATCCAGAAACATATGGCAGGATTAGATAGCTGGAGTGAAAGAAGGGAAGATACCATTTCAAAGCTCAATCTGGAACTGCATGTGCTTTTTCAAATCCAAATATGCAGTTCACCTTTTAGTTCAACTTTACTCACTTTTCCCTATGTCTGGGTATATCTCAAGACACGAGGGCTGTCACATTTTTGTTTGCCAGGATGAAACAAGGATCTATTTGTTTCATGGTGATAGTAAAATAGCAATACAATCTCATTAGAAGGAATTCCTTATACAGAATATAATAACCATGCTCAGAAATGTTAAGTGCCTTCACTTTAGCAGACACTGTTCACAATGAAAAAGCAACTGGTAATAAATTCTTGGCTGCTTTCAACACAGTCTTTGCATAGAGCTTCTCATGGTGAGGGTCTCTGGCTTTATGCTTCACAAATCTTTGACTCTGATGTCAGCAGACATCTCTTAGAGTTCTTCCATCTCCCCTGAACTTCATGAAGCATCCTAACCCTTAATACCCATCAGGGAAGATCACATTGGCTGGTATTGTTTCTTTCCATATGCTATATGACTTGTAAAAATCAGGTTGAGGTAAACTTGGCTGTATCATATCAAAAAATATTTATTGAAACCCAGTAGGGTTCAAACCTCTCTCCACTAATCCAATAATGGGAAGATCTCTCAGTGTCTGTCTGTTTGTCTCCTCTCTCTCTCTCTCTCTCTCTCTCTCTCTCTCTCTCTCTCTCTCTCACACACACACACACACAGAGAGATCATTTGGTATCATTTTCAGTGTATGCAAACTATGGATATGATTTATAACAAAACACTAATTAAAATGAAATCATTGAAAAATAGTTGGAAGCCCAGTGGAATTTTTCATAACAGGGTGTGATCTATAGCAGACAATTAAAAGCATACATCAAGTCACCTAATGCATGTGTGTTAGGAAAAGCAGGGGGTGGGGGAGGCAAAAATGAGGGAGATCTACATCTTCACAGGGGCTGTTTTCAAGGCTCCATCATGAAGTTTTGAACCCAATGGTCTTCTGCATATCGCTGAGTAAGCCTGCAGATCTTTCTTGGAGGTTTCCAACCTGTGTTTCTGTTTGTCCAGTTCAATAGAAGCCTGCAGCCACCAGCCACCAGCCACCAGCTCTTGTGACCTCCATCCTCTTTTCTTTCTTTTTCTTGTGCTAGTCTAGCTCTCTCTCTTTCCTCTTTCAAATCCAGGGGCGGTGTGTGAAATGCTAAGCGTGCTGCATAGCTCCAGGCTCAGCAGCATTTCATGTGCTGCATGTTTTTACATTAATTTATCAAAACATAAACATAGCAACACTGTAGTGCTAATACTGCATAAAGAATATATTCTGTGTTGTTATTTATTTATTTATATTTAGGCACCCAGGGAGAATATACGGAACCAACTCAAGCAGCATTCAGACTGCTTTGCAAATAAAGTGGGATTTGTTTGCAAGGATTTAAATTGGTAAATTATTTGAATTTCTCCACCCCTGGGTGAATGATTTAGATGGCCTTGACCCTAGCCTGACTGCAGGGATTAATGTGGGGTAATGATTGCTGAGGCTATCATTGCAGCCGGCATCATTAATTATCCTTATTGATTGTAGCTTTCAAAGATAAAGCATTATGCTGACTGGAAAATACCCTCTTCCTGCAAGGTCACGGCTAAAATAGGGAAGCTAAATAATTGCATTAACAAACAAAGAAATAAAAATAACCTCTCAGAACATTGTGTAATTAAGATCCAATTACAACAGTTTGTTCTTGTTTACAAAATGACAGCGTTCTTCTTGTCAAGCCATTTTCCCGAAAATTGCTTCAGTACATGATAATTGCATTATAGTAGGTAACCCGAAAAGAGCATTAAAGGGGGGATCAGTTTCCTTGGATAGCTGCCATGGCTCTTGCTGTCTGACTCACCTACACAAGAGTGAGATTACCCAAGGGACTTGTCTAAAATACTAATGATATGTTAAATGAAGGGGGTTAGATGCAGGAAGTAATAATTGGGTCTCAAATCCTATTATATTTCTTTTGGATAATGTAATGGAGCTTAGAGAGATCCCAAGGATGTTATCATACACGTCTCCCCATCCCCCCCTCAACCACATCATTTTCCTTGCTGGAGAAGCTGGGCTCCGAAGCCCTCTTTGGTTGTAAATTTCTCTGGTGACAGGGATCAGCATCCCATCTTCTCTACTATTGATCAGGTTTGGAAGTTTAAGACATTTTCCTTTTTAAACAGAAGGCGTCTAAGCATAATACCCAAAGCCATGCATGGTTTTCTGTGAAGCACACCACCCAGTCTCCTTCTGCACACATCTTGATGGCACACATCAAGGTCTGATCACTAAAAGAGTGGGTAGGGGGTTGTGTGGTTGGGAGCTGGCAAAGAAGGTGGTGTCCACTCTCTAGAAGACAAGCCACAGATTCTGTCTTCTGGAGACTTGGTTCTGGTATCTGAGAAGTGAGAACCACTGATATAATACTGAGTGCCTTAGGGTGAAGATCTTGTAAAGGTTTGTGGATTTTTTGTTTATTTGTTTGTTTTATGGAAAAAAGAAAAATCATTCAGAACCTTCATACGATGATTTGGAAGGAGCAGTGAACATTTTGACGATTTTATTTACTGTCCACACCCACTTCATAAAATAACATTGTTCTCATTTTACAGACAGATGGCAATGCTGGAGAGGTGCAGAGATTCATATTGGGCCTTACTAACCCATTTGATCCTTCCACAGTAATTCCAGGAAAGGATTGCACTTCCGTGCTCTGCCCTGCCCTGGTTCAGCTGTACATAGCCCACGCCATAATACAAAAGTGAAGGATGGCTACATGTCAGTTTTAAATATCACACATTAAGTTTGTAGAAAAACAGAAGGAACTGCCTCCAGCCTTTAGGCCACCAGATGTAGTGATTGTTAAAAGAGTGTGTCAGACATCTCATTTGCACTCTCTTTTGCTTAAATGCATTGCAAAGACATTATTATTTTTTATTTATATGGAGTGGGATTTTGAATTTTATTTGCATCTTGTCTCTTTTTCTTAAGATTATACCTAAGAGATTTTTACACAGTATATGGATCCATTAATTTCATTTAAGTGTATGTACCTGCATGAGTGTGTGTGTGTGTGTGTGTGTGTGTGTGTGTGTGTGTGTGTGCACCATATGCATCAAGCCCTCTTCCTCCCCAGGCTAAAAGACATTGTCAGATTCCCTGGAACTAAAATTGCAGGTGGTTGTGCACTGCCTAAGTGTGGGTTCTGGGAACTGAGCCCAAGTCCTCTACTAGAGCAGCAAGTGCTCTTAACTGCTAATCCATCTCTCCAGCCCCAGATCTATCCTCTCCTTTATAATTCTCCTTTTCAACTTCCAGTATAGGAATGTATCATCACTTATGTAACCTGCCTTTTACTCTGATGTTCTTAGCTTGTTTCTGATTGTACAGCCACTGCTAAAAATGTAAACAACATCTGAACATCTATATTTGTGGATATATGTGAACATTTCTCCCAACTGTGTCTCAAAAAGTCAAAATTTTGTTACAAAGGACATGTACATTATGATATATGACAGATATTAAAAATTGCCTTTCAGAAAATCTACCAAATTTATGCTACCATGTAATATGCATATTACAGAATGTGCCTGTTTTTCTTTGTATTTAAAATATAGAATGTTATTGGTCTTTTAATATTTCTCTTTTTAAATGAGCAGTTATGTCATATTATAATTTGCATTGTAGTGAATGAGGAAATAGTTTGTGTATTGTATTGGCTGTTTTTTAATCATCTCAATTCAAAAACTTCACTTATATTTCTGAATCACTTAATAGGCATTTGCCTTTAAGAAAAATCAAAACAGCACCCCACCTTGGTCAATTTGTTGCTCTTGTCTTAAGTCACTGGAGTTGGAGGAGATGATGTAAACCACAGGGACACTGGGTTAATTGTCCTCAGCAGATGAGTGACAGTGTCTGTGTCCTCACCAGATCATGCCTGTGGTTAGACCTCAGCCTGTTTCTGACTGTCTGAAGTCTATTTATTCATGTTCAAGTGCCCAGCTTCCCTCTGATATGGTGAGCTACCAAATGACTTCAAAGTTCTTTTTGGTTAAGTTAGCTTGAGATGTATATGTATGAAAATCAATTTTTATTGATTGTAGCAAAAATTCCAAGAGCTGTAGTAATTACCCCCCCCCCCAAAGAAGATGGGTCATAGTCAAAAGACCCTTGGTGATGGAAGAAAGGTCTGGAACTGATTACACAGGTTGAATGAGGATAAAAGCAACAAGGCTCCCTCTGGATTTCAGAGGTTTGAACCTGGCACTGCCTGGTGAAGATAGTGAAACAGTTATTCTGTAGAATTACTTCAGCCAATGTTTGTGGAGATGTAAGATGAAGTGGTTGTTGAGGATGAGGCTGTGAAAACCACTTGTTATTGCCATGAGGCAGTGACGAGGAACTTGAGTAATTCAAGGCTGAAAGAGACCTATTTAGCTCCAAGAGGAGGAATAACGAGTTCAAATCCTCAAGATTTGACATAAGACATTGGATAGAACCTAGAATACTTACTAGGATTAGGCTATTTATGTCTTAAGAAGCCCAAGAATCCTACAGCTGAACACCAGCTTAATTATCCTATGTGCTGCCCAAATTACAGCATCAGTTGAATTCAAAGCTTTGTTGGATCTTTTATACAAAAAACCAAATAAGCAGCAAAGCAATAAAACAGAGGGTTGGGGAGATAACTCAGTTAGTAGTGCTGCTTTGTGAGCATGAGGACCCAATGTCAATTTTTTTAAATTTAGTTTTCTTATTTTACATATCAACCCCAGTTTCCTCTCCCTCCCTCATTTCCTCTCTTCCTCCCATGCCCCCTCCCATCCTAACCCCCCCCCAACTCCACAGGGAGGGTGATGCCTTCCAGGAGGGATCAACAAAATCTGTCAGGTCATTTGGAGTAGGGACTAGGCCCTCCCTCCTGCCTCTAGGTTAAGGGACTAACCCTCCATGGGGAATGTGTTCCCAAAGTCCTTTCCTGAACCAGGGATACATCCTGGTTCCACTGTCAGAGGTCCCTTAGCCTGCCCAGGCCTTTTAATAGAGACCCATGTTCAGGGGTCTGAGTCAGTCCAATGCTGGATTCCCAGCTATCAGTCTAGGGGTTCATGAGCTCCCCCTTGTTCAGGTCAGCTGTCTCTGTGGGTTTCTGTAGCTTGTTTCTTGTCCCCATTTTCTTATCACTTCTCCCTCTGCACTGGATTCCAGTTTGGCTCAGAGTTTAGCTGTGGAAAGCATGCTGGACTAGGAAGATTGAGGCAGGGGAAGAATAGACAAGAGAAGAAAAAAAGAGAAAACGGACTCTAGAGAAATGTCCAGAGACCTATAAGAATGACCCCCAAGGTCAATTCTTAGGATCTTTAGAAAAGAGCTTTGCCAACAGTAGAGCACATTCACCGCCCCAGCCCTGGGAATGCAGGGACACATAGATTCCTGGGGCTTGTTGTCCTTGCTTACTTGGTAAGTTCCAGGCTGATGAGAAGCCATGTTTCAAAAAACAAGGTGGATAGCACCTGAGGAATGACACTTGAAACTGGCTTCCAGGTCCTACATGCCTACACACATACCCCCTACCCTCACATGCTCATACATATTCAGGATCACACATGCATGCATACATACATACATACACTTGGGCATGCATTTTCACACATGCACACACACACACACACACACACACACACACACACACAAGCATGCACGCACATGCACAGCTGAGGAGGGAGGGAGAGAGCGAGGGAGAGACAGAGAACTGCAATAGGGATATGTAAGTGATTTCAGAAGGCTTTCGGCTATCCTAAATGCCCTATTCCTATGTAGCACCCCTGATAGCCAGATTGTTCAGTTTCACCCCTATGGTCAGATCAGGCTATTGTAATATTGTCACCTGACAAAGGCACTTTGTAGAATAGCACAATTCACAGTACACTCTTCTCCATTCACTGTCCATGTATTTCCTATATAATTAGTGTTAGGTACCAGAATGTGGCCTGGGGCTAATCACAAAATTTAAGTGAGTAGAATGACTTATAAATTGAGAGAACTATTCTTAAAGTGTTTCTCATCTCTGTATAGTATTCCTTTATGTTAAGAGGCAGTAATTTATTTTATTGTTGATAGTTATTTGAACTATTTCCAGTTTTAAGATAATACAGTGAATGATATGTTTATATGTTAGTTTATAGCAATTTATATTTTTTGTAGGATTACACTAGAGGGAGAATATATGCTTGATATTTGGAGAAAACACTTTTTTGACAAGGCTCTGCTAATTTACACTTTCACAAGGATTGCATGAGAGTTTTAGCTGTCCAGGCCCTTCCTCACCAGCACATGCTACTGTTCATTCTTGTTTCTTCAGTCATTCTTGTCAGCATTCAGTGGCTTCACCATAGTTTTCCTTTGGTCATTCTTGTAGATAGTTACTGGCCATTTGGATATTCGTCCATATGAAAAGTCTTATGTAAGCCACATGGTTGAACTTTTCTGACAACTTTTCCTATTGGATTGGTTTTAAAAGTGGATCTTTGAGGATCATTACAGTCTCGGCATGGGCTGCAAGCATTTTTCCATGTTGTGGTTTGCCTCTTACTTAATAAGTATCTTTTGATGAATGATGAGTATCCTTTAATTGTGCAACTTTTTTATGTAGAGAAATTCCAAACTTTTAGGAACTTAAGATGAATAACGTTTTATGGCTTGTAAGTCTTTTGTGTCATGCTTAGGACATCTTGCTTTCCAGATTTCCTTTGCACTCAGATACTGTTCACAGAAAATGAATCTCTTTGAACTGTGTATCTGTTTAAATCTTTTCATTCAATTCTGCTGAACCATTTGTCAATTTCTGCATCAATGTAACATCATTTTATTCAACATAATTTCTCCAATGTAATCTTACTTGATAGAGAAAATGTGTCAGTTTATTCTCTTTCAAACAGTCTTAAACTATCCTTTTAATATGTTCTGAACATGCTTGGCAAAGTCCATAAAATTTTAGCATTAGTTTAGACTGGGATTGCATTAAACATATAAATTAATTTAAGGATATAATTTACCCTTTTAAGATACTGGTTTATTATATTTTGGAACAAGTTTAGCTTCTCCAACTAATAAAATACTCTCTTAGATCATTTAATAAAGTCTTAATTTTCAATATGTTGTTCTTTTTCATAGCTTAAACATTATGCCTGGCTACTTTCTGGAATACAGCTGCTTGCTATTGGTAATTGTATGCTAGATTCTACTGTATTTTTAAAGTAAAGTAGCTATTTCTAATTGTTGATCTTGCATCTAGACACCCCCATTCTCCTTCTTACTAATACTGATTTCTTATAGTTCAGTTCCTTAGATACATACTTTTTCATGTCTGGAGCAGCATAAACCAATTTCATGCTTTTAATGTGTATGAGAGGTGAGTATTTGATTTAAAATACCGTGGAGGAGGAGGAGATCTTGATTAAGAGCAATCATTGTTCCTGCAATTGCTGATTTGGCAAGAAGGTATGTACGTTCATTGTAGACAATGCATACAAACTTCTGGAATTGTGTTTGCCGTGAAACTCTTTCACTCCTTGCCAACCATCTGTAACTAGTATTTGAGGGATGGTAGAGAAGAAGGAGCCCCAGGAAGGCTCCATTTGTACCTATTTCTCAATTGTTACTTATTCTGAGAGGAGAATGCTTTGTTTTATTGCTTCTTTTTCCTTTCCTGGGTGAGCACCAATCACTATGTTTACTTGCGATGTCTACATACTCAAATTCAGTTAGTACAGCTTGTATACAAGAGGCTCATGATTAGACAACATGTCTGAATTGGGAGTAGGACTTCAACTCTAGGCTTGGATTTAATTAAATAGTTAATTAGAATATTTATCTTTGTTCTATGCATTTGTGTGTTTTAGCCTGCATGCATGTACACACACCACATTCATGCTTGGTATCTGCAGAGTCAAAAGGGGGGTATTCCAGTCCCTGGACCTGATGTTGTAGATTATAATGAACTGTGGTATGGGTGCTGATAACCAAACCTGGGTCCTCTGCAAGAGCAGCAATTACTCTTCACAAATATCTCCAGCCTTGGGCTTGAATTTTACCTTTAATGCTCCTGAGAGTTTGAATCAATCCAGAAAATGACATCTCTGATCATTTTAGACTTGTGAATATTAGTTGGATCACAAAATTTTAATTATAAAGTTATCAACCAGCTTATTCTACCGAAAAGGAATGGGAAGCCCAGGGAGACCACAGGCCTTAGCTATGTGAGCAATTTGTGCAGTGCCATGATGTGGGGTTTAATTTCTCCAGACCTTTCATCTAGGACATGTTTCTTTGTACCACATATAATTTCTCTTTTTCAAATGATGTCCAAACTATTACTCTGCTTTGATTTTCTGCATTGTTTTTTTCTTTGTATGTGTGGGGTCAGTTTTAAGACATTATAAAATGTAAGATTTCTTAATCTAAGCTTAATTTGAAACCAATATATAACTTTCATTGAAATTTCATGGAAACTTATGAAATAAGCTTAAAAATGAAAAGTTTAATCTTTGCTGAATATAACCTGAGTCATATACAGTGAAATACAGATATTGAGGACCATGGATCAGGTAAGGGTACCTGGCTTTGGACCGAACTATTCTGTTTGCAGTGGTCATGTCCAACCTTCATCCTATGGGCTTCACACAGCCAAGGATAGCTATTATTGAGATCCCTAAAATTGCTAGCTCAAATAAAACCATATAAAACATGTTTTGTGATTTTGAGTGCATTTGTCGTTACGTTTGTGTATGTGTACTTTGTGTGGCTTGATTGTACAGGTTTCTCTTTCATCCTTTTATTAAACACAGATTCTTTTCTCATGCAATATAATCTGCTCTTTCCAGTTCCTCCCCACCCCTTCTCCCATCCAAATGTATTCTCTTTAAAATAACAGGTGATCTACCATAGCTGGTGTCTGTGTTGATGTTCGTGGCCCATGTTACCATTGAAGTCCATGTGGATGTCCATTGTCTAGGTTGTTGCCCAAAGATATGTTGGTATCTGTGGGCTGGGGTACTTAATGATCTAAGTGACCTGTGCTGCTACTTGATGCCATGGTGATGTATGGTCCATGCTACCACTAAGGGCCATATCTGGGTTCACAGTTCTAATTCTGGTGAGGTCTATGTAGATGTCCATGGCTCATGTTACTACCAAGGCCCATGACATATGTGGCCTGCACTGCCACCTGAGGCTATGGTGATATTTGGATCCATGCTGCTGCCGAGGGCCTTGATTGTATCCTAGGTCCTTCTGCAGCTGGGGTCTGTGCTGTCACTAGAAAACAGGTAGATGCTCATGATCTGTGTTCATGCTGACTTGTAAAGACCAAGGAAGCCACTTTAACAGTGATGTTGATCATTGTAGACTCACGGTTGAGAAAAAGGGACTTGGAAGGCTTCTGTGATAACCCTCCCTCCAATCCTTCCACACCACAAAGTACAAGTTACAGCCTAAATATAAATTGGAAGCCATCAAGAAGAACTCTTAAAAGGTATGACAAGGATGCTGAAGTTATCTCTTCTCAGTTGATGGCTAGTAGAGGGGTTGTGGGACAGAAATGACTTGGTTCTATTAGAGGGACAGACCACTGAGAGTTTGGCTACTTTCCAGTGTGTATATGGACAACAAAGATTGGACCTTATTTTTAAATTTTCATTTTTGTTTATTTTGGGGGTGGGGTGTCAGAAGGGTATGGGGATAGACATGGAAGGAAGGGAAACTGAGTGTGATCAGGGTGAATGATGTGACATTCCTAAAGACTCAATAAAAAATTTTAAAATACAAAATAACAGATTTCTAGGAAATAACAAAAACATAAAACAAAATAAAATAAAGTACAATAAAATAAAATAAAAACCAACATATTGAAGTTGGACAAGCCAAGTCAACAGAAAACCAAAAGAGCCCCAAGAGCCTTCCACCCCTTACCAGCAATACCCACACAGCTTCTCAAGGAAACTCTCTCAAGTCCCAAGTTTTCATTGCAAGGATAGGATGTCTTTGGTGGAAAGTGACAAACAGGAGGCAGTACCCGCCTCTCTACTATTCCCTCATGGATCTAGGGCAGTCATACATATTACTGGGTACATAATACCATGTGCAGAAGCCTCATATGTCCATCCCATGCAAATGGTTACTTAAATCTTCTACATGATACAAAGCAAGATGGCATCTGTTTTGTGATGTGAGGTGTTCTTTAGTTATTTTTATTAAAATATTTTCATACAGTTAAAAAAAAGAATCAGAGACCTATTCATTTGTACATTCTGGAGTCCCATAAAAGTATTAAAATGAAAGCTGTAGTATGCATGCAGAGGGCCTGTGCAGGCTTGTGGTGTAGGTCCTGTGCATGCTGCTTCAGTATCTGTGAGTTCAGACAAGCTTTGCTCAGTTGTTTTATAGGGTGTTGTGTAGTTTTCAGTGTGAACTTTGTAGATGACAACGTCCTGGTGCGGTGTCAGAAGGTTGTGGGACATGCCCATTCATGCTGTCTCTGAACTTCTGTATTTCTTCCATGATAAAATGGGACATTAAAACCACAGTTCAGAAGTTTTGTGAAGAGTAGGCAAGATAACATGTACAAAGAGATTAGTGTAGAATTTGGGATAAAGTCAATTCCATGCTATTGATGGTGATAAAATTATTAGACATGCATTATTGCCAATGACTTGTAGTCTTTTATCTTTTACTTCTCCCCTATCCTTTGATATTCTATGTACCTGCATGTCTCAGGTGTAGGGAAATCACTTGTTAAGCATCAGTGTAAAGAGTTCTTGTGTGTTTGAAGTAGCTCTCCTTTTCATCTGTGCACTACTTCATTATATTGAGATGTGCTGTCAAGATGTATGGTGCCAAAGCTCTACAGCAACCACCGAAGCATTTAGTCATCTTTGAAAGAGGGATTCTCTTTAAAGATGATACCTAATTTATAATGTGGCCAGTGGTCCAGCTAATCAGTCATATGGATACTAACTTGCATTAACATTTAAAGGAGTGCCACTTAAGGAATTTAAAACATAGTTACAGATACAAGTCATTGCCATGCTAAAAAAAAGGGGGGGGGGACAGCCTTGACACTTGTGTACAATGTAAATTATTACAAAATAAGGCAATGGGTAATAAGAGAACTGAGAAAGCTTCCACTGGGAGAGATTAAGCTTGGAATGCTTTGTGGGTGAGAATGGTGGTAGATGGTTTGGAGTGCAGAAAAGAAAATTCATAAAAGTTTGTGTTAATGCTAGATAGAATATCATGTAATGTTTATTGTGTTAAAGAGTTTAAACAGTCATCTGTTGGTAGAGGGAAGCTATGGAAGATTCTGAGTAGAGGGGTTAAATCAGAAGACAGGTGCTTCAGAGTGACTACTCTGCTGATCAAATATGCCTGACTTGGAATCAGAGGGAAAACTGAAGACAGAGTGATCACTTAGTAGGCTTACCTACAAGGTGTGGAAAAGTTGAGTCTTAGACATGGAAAGCATGGGAAGAAACAGAGTTACGTTTTCATGCCAGATTGCCCAACAATGGTTATTTACTGGATATCTGACAAGGTGTTTCAAGCCGAGTAGCAGTTATAGAAACTGGTTATTCACTATTACTCTGGTGAGTTTTCCACCACCTTTATCTAATTGAGTTTGAAATGGTGTCATGATACCTTCCTTCATGGGTTGCCTCATATCTCTTCATGCCAACACTGAAAATGTGGTTTTGAAGAAGTTTATTTGCAAGAAGTTAGGGGGATAGCATGATGAGGAGAATAATCTATGACATAAATAAAAATTTGGTATAAAACGAAAGAAGATGATGCATGAAGAAGATAGCTAGCAAAAACAAGGTTTTTCAAATCCATCTCCTCTTCCTTTTCCTTTTTCCCCCCTGTATTCCTTCCCACATCTTCTCTTTCTCGTCTTTCTTTTCTCTAGAGAATGAAGAAGACATGTAAAGTTTGGAGTTATAGAGGTGTGTGTCTGTATCTGTGTGTGTGTGTAAACCATTTAAGATTGACACATCATAGAGAAGGTACTCAATGTGGTGTGTGAAGTAAGAAGCAGGAGAGGCAGAAGCTGTGATGTAATGACCAGTTTCTTCACATCTAGGTCTGCATGGCATTCACTGTCAAGACACTGTGCCTGGGTTTGCTGTCTATGGGTGAAGCAGGAAGACATTTTATAGGTATAATTGTCCAAATAGAATAGAGTTGTGGAGTGATTGTGCTAGTCATTTTGTAAAAAAAGAAAAAAAAATCAACAAACCTCTGTCACAGTGTTTATAGGTGGGATCTCTTACTGGGACTATTCTGGAAAAATAAAGATACAAGTTTTTTTTTTCAATAAATTAAGAAAATGAATTCTTTCAGATATTGAAGCAGTATCAGAATGCTAGGGTTTGTATTTGCAGTGTTTGATGTCACAGTTAATTTTTCACCATCCAAGTACAACTTCCTGTTTTTGACCCCACACCAAAAAGGCGTAAAGGAGTTTGTGAAGAAAAGCCTCTTGGAAGTCAAATGGCTCATCCAAAACAGCATTTTAATGATTTAAGTAAAAATGAATCAGAAACATGTGGGTTTAATTTCCCTTAAAATTCACATGGGTTTGAAACTTAAAGGAAAATAGGACTTGGCACAATGTGTTCAGGGTTTGGTTAAACTCAAAACATTTGAGAAACCCTTTGGAACACTGACTGACTTCAAAATACATCTGGGTTTGCCCATCCATGTGGGCATAGTTACAAAACCCTCATCCTTCGTGGTACTATTCAAACATTCTATCAACATGTTTCATTTTTCAAAAGGCTTAATTAGGATAAATTTTATTGATTGTCTACTATTTTCAATCATAAAGTAGAAAAAGGCCCAGTTTTCCTCATTTCATAGCTAGGAAGTCTTTCCTGGAGTGTGATCCGGGGATATCCCCATGTCAGCGAAGTCACCACAGGCCATGAGCCTGCGTCTCTGCAAGTTGGAGTTCTCTACTATATTCACAGTCCACATTCATTGCTCTGCAGCTGTAGGCCTCCATTAAATTTAAGGAGCATGAAAAAGATATGCTATGCAGCACTTAGCTTGTAGTGCATCAAGCTTTGCTCTGGTTTTAAAATGATCACTTTAAAAAGTCATACTGGCCTGTGCTGAAAGGGCAATGCATGCTCAAAATGTTACAGTAAGGGCATAATTAAAAGATGCAAAGAAGACCTTGAAAATGAGGAAAACTCATGATTAGCAAAGTAATGTCTTTGCATTTGTAAATCCCACTAATCCACATGGCAAGCCCAGTTGTTAGTCACTCAGTGGCAAGGGTATCTCATAATGAAACCCACCAAGGTTGTATCTCAGCTGTGCTCATATTATTTTTTTTTAATAGCCGATTATACTAATCCCAATGCTGAGTGACACCTGGAGAGATAATTGAATTTCTTAGATTTCTCCCTCCTACACTCTCCACCATGATCAGAAAAACACAATTTTGAATGCTCCTCTCTCTTAGGGTGAGACCACACTGTTGGTGTAATTGGATAAATCTCCAGGGAGTGCTGGCTTCCTTACAGCATTGTGCAAATGCTTTATGGGAAGTTAGCTTCCATTTAATTTTTTTTTTTTTTTTTTTAGGTAACATTTTAAAGAAATCAAAGAAGTAACTTGAAACAATCTCTTGATATTTTCACCCAAAGGAGATGATGAACCTTAATCACCTAAGAAGTAATGTGTGAAGAAGCTCACATCTAGGCTACTATGATAGATCTTCAGAAAGGGGAATTAGTTATTTAAATAAACACTAAAATGCAATGGAAGAAATCTCCCATATATTAAAAAGAAAATTCTAGATGATTATGCTGGAAATCAACCTCTGGGGGAGGCTGTAATGCTCTAGGTAAATTATGGTCAAATCAGATAACCAGTCCACAGGTTATAAGATGACACATTGGCACATGAGAGGTTTGGGGAAAAATAGTTATCAACATCTGTATAAAGGCTTGTATACCCATTCTAATCTCCTTCCTAGTTGTGCTGCTGATGACCAGCTGACATTCTTGGCAAACTTAGGAGGAAATCAACTGTAGATATAATACCCACCACTGTAATTCAGCAAATTTGAGATGCTGAGATTTGAGAATATTGGAGGAAGCAATGCGGTATGTCTTTCATTAGAGGAGGCAGAGAGGTTAATGGGACTTCTGCATTACTCAGGACTGGGTTTCTTCTGATCCTTTAGCTCCAGCTGTACTATTCTCATATTCTCTTTTGGGGATATTAGAATACCACTCCTCCACCATTAAGGACAAATAATTCAGGGCTTACAAGGTAAACTCTCCATGGGTGTTGCTAAAACCCTCACAGAATTTCCCTAGCTGCTGCAACATCACTAGTGGTTTTTCCTTCAAGGATGACCAAAACAAACAAACAAAATCATGCCAACAAAACTATTGCAGACAGTGTGCCTACATAACAGTCATGGGAAGCATTTCATTGCTTTAGTTAATTATAGAATGGGGCTAGGTATTCATGGCATCGATTGTTGTGCATGAAAGGCCTTTTTAAAACAAGACAGGAATAAATAAAGGATTTTAAAAAGTGGGGTGTATGAATTAAAGCCTTTCCCCCCTCCTCTCTTATTTCCACGTAAATTAATTCTACAATTTAATAAACTAACAGGTGGTTCCACTTCAGGCTGAACAGATGTTAGCTGAATGAATGGAGTCCCCTCTTGTGTGCAATGTCTCCCTAAGCTCTTTCTTTATCTCTTCCCTTTCTCTTTTCTTCCTCTCATTTTTGCCAGATTCATGAGCAGCTACAGTATGAGCTGCTTTGTTTCAGTAATATGAATATTAATGAGTGACACGTGCTGGTTTTAGGCGTATTAGTGACATTCATAATCCTGAACATGTAGACATTTTTCACCATATAATAAGGTAGCAGATTGCCACACCAGGAACTTTCCTTACAGCCTGTAAGTTGATAATTTCCAGTACTTTACAGATGGGACTCGGAACTAGAAGCAAATTTGAGAAGTAGCCAAGGAAATTGTAAAACTCAGAAAATACCAGTGTTACTTATATGTCTGGTGTATTATTTGGGGGACATTCCCTTCTTGGCTGCTTCTGGGAAATGACACCCCAGTTTAGGAAGAAAAGCCTTCTGTGCCCTCTCCCCCTGCAGGTCTAAATAGTCTACCAATGAGCCTATGGCTTTTCTCAGCTTCTGGCTTAGTACACAGTAGGATGAACTTATATAGTGAATCAAAACCTCGAATAAAGACAGTGTCCAATGAATCCTAATTGTTTCCTGGCAATATTAGAACAGCAATGCTTAGATGAAAGCTATTTTTCAGTCTTGTATTAAATCATACCTACATCTTCTATGCTCTCGACATACTTTCAGATCGTGCCTCCTAAAGACTTGTGGCTCATCATGCATCTGATTGCTTGCTAAAAATACCAGGGCACTTGCTTATGGCATGTTGCTGGCTCTTCCAAAGCTTTACTGAAAGTCATTCTCTCCCGTTGGGAACAGCCAGACATAGCTGAGACATTGCTGATGAGAGGAAACAGTCACCTCAGTCATTGATCATTAGGATCCAGACAAGAGTGATCACATCATTCCATCGTTGGCTTTCCCGTTTTTCTTTTTCTTGATGCTTGTGCTTCAATATGGGAACCGGATAGGAAAGCAAAGTGGCTGGGATTTTACACATGCAGATCATTTTCTTTTACTAGAAAACTGACTTATCAGGACTCATGGGGATGTAAAATTTCTGAGCACATAGGGCTGGCATGAGACAGGGAGAGGTGGCAGGAGTTGCCCAGTGCCACACAGGGAATGGGGGTGCACAGAGGCCTCTTTTCTGGTCAAGCTCTTCCTTTCTGATATACTTGCATCTGCCTGTTCCTCACTTTATCACCTGCACCCTGCTTTCTGTTGTCCTGGCCTTGCCTTTATTTATCTTGCCTGCTCTCTAACACACCTGGTGTTCATTTGACAATGTAATTCTCATCTTACATCGCTCACTTGACTTCCTGTGTGCCGCTTCAATTTCTTCCTGAATCTTGACCTCTGAATTCCTGACCCCAGGATGATAGACTGACTTCAGCTCCGATAAATTCTTCTTAATAAGCTCAGCATCAAAGGCTCAAGGCCTGTTCCTAGTAGAGGCTGACATCCTCTGAGCCTCCCTACCATAGTCGCAGGAATAAGCTACTGGTATCAAGTACTTGTCTGCTATGGACTTTGTGACAGGACTTTCATTTTTGTCTCTAACATCATGTGGTTGCTCTAAAGCCAAATGAGGACGAGGATATGGGATACACGTGTTTAAATCCTGGCATTCTGTCGTGTTTATTAACCATGTTTTAGTTTCCTTTTCTTTAAAATGAAAAGAGTGTCCACAATGTAGAGGTTTATTTTTGTGTGTGTGATAAGTAAATGGAGGGGGACATATTATCCCAGCACTTAGGAGCTAGGTAGGAAATTTGGGAGCTCAGAATCAGTTGGGGCTCTATGCTGAGACTGAATCCAACCCAAAATGGACAAAAAGGAAAAGCAATTTTCTCATTCAATTAAAAAAAATTATGAACTTTAACTTTCTTTTATGCAATGATGGTATAATTGTTCTGGCTTTGTGTAAAATAGAAAATGAAGCCATAGAGATGTTTAGAAGACTTTTTATATTTTACTTCATATGTAAATCTCTTAGAAAACAAGTTTTGGTGGAAAGAGGATTCATAAATAGGGACACTCTCCATAAGAAGCTAGCATGGTTATTTAAACCCCCTGCAGACTTGCTGTACTGGATGTCTACAATTAAGCAAAGCTCAAAATCCATTTGATGGTATCAGGTATCATATTTTTGTCCTACTGACATTTCTGTTTCTAAAGTACCATGATCTGAAATGGAGAGCTATAAAATTCCATAAGAACGACTCATTTGACAGGTATTTATTGAGCGACTAATCTGCTTAGGTACTATCTGGCTCTGGGATTTTGGCCCATGATTGGGTCTGGCAAGGTCAGTTTCCTGCTGCCTCCTATATTCTAATGACAAAAAAATAGTACAATGAAGGGTGAAAAGATGGCAATGATATGACAAGCATTTTCTTTAGATAGAGCAATTCAGGAGGTGATATGAAAAATAGTCATATGAAGATCTAGGCCCATGTGTAAATCAAAGAGACACTCCATTCAGGAAATGGGGGGAAAATGGTCTTTGGGAGGTAAGGAAAGAGTCCCATGCAGATGCCAGGAAAGGTGCACTGTGGGAAGGCTTAGAGTTTCAGTAAAACAGAGTCACTGGAAGATTTTAAGCAGAGGAGCCATAGCCAATGTACTTTTCACCAGTTCATGTTGCAGTGTGGAAAGAGGCTGGCAGCCTAACAGTGAGAAAGTGAGGGCAGCAAGGAGGATCCCATAGCAGTGTCCAGGTTGGAGGTGGTGGGATGGGATGGGCCTGATCAAGCTTAGGCTGTATAAGCTGGGGGATTGCAGTGCATTGTTTTAGTGTGAAAGGAAAAGGACCTTAAGTGATCCTAAATGTTTGGGTTTAACAGATACCATTTCCTCAGAGAGAAGATGATGAAGGAGAACAAAGTTGGCAATAAAGCAAAAATGTATTACTACCATCAGTTATTTTTGGAATGCTATGAAGCAAACATCAGCGGCTGAAAGATATACTTTTAAAATCTGTCTGCAAAGGGAGATTTGAGTAGAAGAGTGTATTAATAATCAAATAACTTGTGTACTAAAAGTCCCATAATATAGACTTGCTAAATAAAAGATGATGAAATTGTCTCTTGCGTTTTTATACACATAAAGAGATTTAAAGTCAGGTTGTCATTTTACTGAAAATGGTCTGCTTTGAGGCCAGTCAATCTTCTTTTGGAACTGTTGCAATTGACATTTCACATACCAGTCATTCTTCCAAACTTCTCATTGTCAAATTTTAACAAATATAACCCTGATTTTTTTTATTATTTTTATTAGTTATTCTCTCATATTATATTGTTGCCTCAGTTTCTCCTCTTTCTACTCTCTCAGTCCCTTCCCCACATCTCACCGCCTCACCTCTCCCCCAGATCCACTCCTCCTCCTCTGTTTCCCTTCAGAAAAAAGCAAACCTCTTAGGAATATCAACCTAACACAGTGTAACAAGATACAATGATAGGCACATACACTCATAATAAGAGTGGATGAGATGATCCAGTAGTAGGAAAAGGGTCCCAGGAGTAGGCAAAAGAGTCAGATTCAAACCCATTCCCATTGTTAGGAGTCCCACAAGAACACCAAGGTACCCGACCATAGCATATATGTAGAGGATGTAGGTCAGACCCATAAAGGCTCCCTGGTTAGCTTCAGTCTCTGTGAGCCCCTGTGAGCTCTGCTTAGTTGATTCTGTGGGTGTGTGTCTTCTTGTGGTGTCCTGGACCCCTCTGTCTTCTACAGTCCTCTTGCATGGGTAACCCTGAATTTTTAAAATTTTGGATTTTTGTTAATGCATATTCTTTTTGCATCAACAGTAAGTGATTAATAAGTAACAATATAGAACCCAAGAGTAGACCCCAAGTGACAGGTGGAAATTTCATAGTAATCCTAGGTATTGGTCTTCATTTTGAATGTTATCATTCGTTACCTTTCAGGGCAGTAAGCCTGTAAAGACCAGAATGGAGCTCACACATTTACCTATAAACTTGTTTATGGCTATCACTTTGTCTATTGTTCATCTGCCTTTAACTATATAACAAAAATTTAGAAATTTACATTTGAATACCATATTCTTTTTGTACTAACCATACCAACTCTTTTTGGTGCCTGGAGATGGATAGAAATAGTGAGTTCCTGTTAGTTTCAGAATATAATGAAATTTTGAACTTTCCTTTTTCTCTTTAGCTAAGGATTAACTTACAGGCTTAATTTACTGTTTTACAAAAAAAAAAAAAAAAAAAAAAAAAAGATTCCCAGCTAGTAGACTGCACTGCATGCAATGATATGTGCTGTTTATACAAATAGCATGGAGGTTAATTCAGACCATTTCATGGGAATGGTTTATGTATTGTAATCATGAGTGGGTATACAAGTCTCTCTAAATTTAAAACAATGTAAATTAGCCAGGCCAATTTAATTCTTGCCAAGAAAGTATATTTCTTAAAGCCATGTTTTTTACATTTATTAGGTTAAACACAACTATATTCTGTAACTAATAAGTGAGAGGATTTATTGCGTTTTGAAACCCACTGATTGTAAGTTATGTTTTTAAAGTTATTTAAACAAGTTAAATATGTTTATAATAATTTCATTTCCTATATGACATCTAACTAATGAGAAAAAAATTAGGGTAAGGAGAATCAGAGTCAGTTTAATCTCTTCATGGCCAAAGCCAAGTTTAAATCCTGTCCAAATGCCACTTCTCAATCACAGCTTTAAAAGATTAACCATGATTATGGTGGTATTTCTCTACTTTTGCAATACACAAGCTCATGTCAAAGCTATCTAGAAGTCTGCCATTGAGTATCACCTCTGAGGTGAGAAAGTAGCTTGTTGAGTTCTTATTTCAAGGGAGACGACACATTGCTTAATATAATGGGTGGTATTCACAGATAGAGTGTTCAACTCTCATTATGCCAAGTTTGTTGGATACTCTGAAGACCAGGAAGGTAATTTAGACCTTTTTACTTTCCTCTAGATTATATGCTGCAAACTTAAGATTTGTCTGTGCTAAGGAAAGCTTTATTTAATAAACCTGAGTTTTACTTCTTTAATTGGATGAAAAATTTTAAATTAGTTATGATGATTTTTAAAACCAACCTGACCACTCATTTATGAAGTAATTGATATTCTCTATCTTTTGGAAAACTGTGTACTGAGGGACAGGAAGTCCTTGGTTTAGGCTTTTATTGTTGTTCTCTGTTTGGTTTAGAATATAGTCTAATATGAATCTGAATTTCCTGTTGCTGGCTGTCCCCATTCCCCATCCTCACTATGTCTTTCCAAGGACAGTTTTTGTTCATGGTGATAGAATCTGCAATCCCTAAGTAATGTATTTCTCTTAGTTTCCACTCCACATCTACCTCTGTATATGTAATAAGTGTTTTGAGTTTGGGTTTTTAAATTATAGGTGCTATTATCTAAATTTCTGTTTCCCATCTCAGCCCAATTATGGCAGAGCTTGTGTAAGTTTCTCATGTATCTTAAGTGCCTAACTTATTAAGGGAACTCCTATTGTGTATACATTTTTGCTGTCCTCCGAGGCATGGCCCAGATGCCTGTCAGTGGCAATGGTCACTGCAGCACTCATTTGAAGAAGCAAGTGTCACTGGAAGTGCCCTGTCAGTCAGCCTCATTTGGCATTTAAAAAAGAGTTTGCAGAAGTTAGCTGCTGGGAAGCTATTTCTTCGAGAATTCTTTTGAGCCCTGTTCTGATGATAAACCTGCCACCTGATAAGTACTAAATCGTAACTGTGCATTTTCAAGATAATACCAGAGCAAAAATGTGACCATAATATGCCACCAAAAGAAGTTTATTTGACTTGACTCTTTAGATATGCTGTTCATTAGAAACAGTTTGGAGGTCGTAGAGGATAGTTCCTAATAGCTTGTTCTCACCAAAAAGAAAACAATTTTACCTTAACATGAGGATCCTTGTAGTCATAAAAATAAAAACATGTATGGCAGGTTTTTTTTTAAACTTTATGAAACATCTATGCTATACAGATGGCCTGTGCTATGAGGAATAGATAAGATACAGTCCCAACCTGCAAAGACTTCTGTCCAAGAAAGGAAAGATCTGTAATTAGTCTAAATTGTTCCAGGAATCCACCAGAGATGACCACTCAGACATGTTGCCTAATTGCAAGTCTTTATTCTAATTGGCTGGGACTACACTCAGGACATAACTGTAGCCTTGAGCATTTTGAGAAAGGGTTTTTTAAAGACAAAAACCACACCTTGGCATCCTGTTCTGCAGCTGGAAGGGGAGCTTTGCACATGCAGGCAGTTTAATAGAAGCTAAGTTAAGTTAGCTGGGACATCATGACCTTGGGTTCCTACAATAGAGTTGAGTAAGTTTCCATGGCAATCTCTATGAAGGAGATCAAATTCTAGTTAAACTTGAAATAGCCTCTGCAAGAATACAAGATGTAGGAACCTCTGCACTATTTTGCCCTTTCACATAATACTATGTATTTGTTCAAATATCAGATTAAAAGTATACGTGGGAAGTGGACAAAATGAAGAGAGTTTCATTTTATATGTGGCAAGAAAAAAGCAAGGAAAGACTTTTGGAAGGATCATGCTTGAACTGAGCAATGATGGTCAATTTAGAGTGGGTGTGCAGATGGAGAATACTTGTGTTACACAAGGCCAACATCTCCTGGGATGATGCTGTTAGAGAAAAGCAATAATTAAACATTTATGAAAGTTATTCAAGATGATGAAGTGACTTTCTTCACAACCATCACAGAAGGTATAAGGACGACTGTATTGAGATACAGCACTATAAGGCACTGAGCCCCCTTCTCAGCATGAGGAAAAGTGAGAAATGCTGGGGTATGGTGGAAATTTACTAGGGGGAAATAGTAAAGCCAAGTGGGATGGTAGTGAAAACAACCTGATAGAACTCTTCCTTGAGAGCCATCAGATGACAGGAGCAGACATGGAGGGTGACTCAGCATGGAAGGTATGGGTTCTGGGTAACCAACTTAGTAGGATTCTTGCCCAAATTCGATGATGTAGAGGAAAAACATGGAGCTTTGAAGTTGGAACTGATGTGAGAAGAGGATTAAAAAAGGGTGTGCCTTAAGTTTGAAGATAGTCTTTGTCAAGGCCTCTTTTTGAGATTTTGAAGGGCAATTAAGCTTATGCAAAAGCAAGATCACAGAGGTTCTGTTGGCCATGATCAAGTTTGTTTGTTCTTAATAGGCTTTAAGTATCTTTTCCTGTTATAAAGGAAACATAGATCAACAGAAAGGATGGACTAGAAAGGAGTTAACTTGGCACTTAGTAATTGAGCTAGTACAGCAAGCCCCCCCCCCCCCCGCCTTGAGGAGAGATCAGGTGAGCCAGAATTTATGCAGTTGTGGAGTATGGATAGTCGGGGTGGAGTTGTGTGGAGGGATGTGTAGGATAGAATGCCTAGGTCTGGTCTTATCCACTGCATGCTTCAATGGGTTTTCAGTGTTTCTCATGGTTTTGGAGGTGTGGACTCCTGGATAACAGTTAGGAGGTAGTATTGGAATGTTTAAGAGGCAGATCAGCCCCAATTGGAATGTTTTAGGATCACTGAGAGGTTGCCATTGAAAAATATTAAGGCAGTGTACCTGAGAATAGTTGTTATAGAAGCTTGAGCTCATTATTTGTGAATCTTTTTTTCCATGGAATGTAAGCCTTTTTATTAAAATACTTGTCTTCCCACAGTAGTAAAGCATTGGCATATATAATATAAAAATAATCACTAACCACAATTATATCAATTTCCTCTCTTACTAAGTGTCTTCAATACAATTTTTTCCATATAAAAATACTGGGAAATTTGATAAGTAACAGGTAAAGGGAAAGATATTTTTAGGCAATTAGAATTGCTGTTCTTTGCTTTTACAAATAATTTCTTCCTCCTAAATTCACTACCAATGTGGAGATACCATTGCCCTTAGGTCTTAACCAAAGCTGAACTGATGCCAGCATTGCATCCTTGAAAATTTAGAAATGTGATCTAAGTAGACCTCTTTTTTTAAAAAAAATATAAAACTTGTCCAACTCAAGTACTTTATTAAAGTAATGAAGAACTGGCACATGCATTGACTACTTGATAGCAGGAGGAGCAGGTTTAGAGTTGCCTAAGATACTGGGTCTCTTGAATGAGGTGGTTTGACAGATAATGGGGTCATTTACTAAGAAGAGAATACATTGGAGCAGGCACGGCCATGTTAAAACTCCTGGGGAAATGCATATCAGCAATATTATGGCATTCTGTAAAGCACAACACAGTGAATTTCCTTTTGTTTAAGAGTACATGATAACTTGGTAATTCAAAATTGCCCAGAATTCTCTTGCGGTTTTCCTTTCCTAGATGTTCTAGCAGTTGAAGTGCATGTGTGTTTACCTTGGATTCTTGGGATGATTTCCTCAGTTGTCCACATATGAATATGTGTTCAGAGGTTTGAAAATATCTCTGTCTGCCTTCACAGTGATTTTTCTAGCAACGTCAGGCAATTGTCAAAGCCTCACTGAAGCATGCAAACACCAGCCTGAGGGTTTGTGAGGGGATGAGAGTCTATGACTCATAATGCCATAAAAAAAAAAGGAAGAAAAGAAAAAAAAGGAAAAAACTCAGATTTTGCAACTAAACATAACTGAAGTTACAGTAATTTTAATTCATTATGTGTGTGTGTGTCTCTTTAAGCTTTAAAAATACATGAAAGGATGTGAATTGTCCCCTAGGGTCCCCAAAATAGAAAAGCAATAGTAATTAAGCAAAAAATAAAAAGTAAAAAAAAAACAAAAGGACATGGATGCATTAGAGCTAATATAAATCCTAGGCAATTGGCATGAAGGAATTTTTTATTTTCAAAACAGAACTAAATCTCTTTTCCATTATAGATTTAATTTAAGTAACATGATAAATAACGATAAATTGAACTTTATTATGTATTCATGAAATGCAGTTTAATACAATTGTTATTTCTGGCATTTGTGGTTTAAATATATTCCCTTATGGCTAGATGTTATTTTTAATGTGCAAATTCAGAAATAATGACCCACAGCTTCACTAGTGAATTAGGGCTGATGTGTGCACATGGACAATAAAGGGGAAATGGCCTCCAAATTCCTGTCTTTATGAACGTTTTGACTGCAATCTCTGATCCTTTAAAACTGACATTAAACAAATTATTTTAAGGTTACAACTATATTGCTGGTGAAGAAAAAAGTAATAAAGTAAATATTTTCCAAAGGTTTTTAAAAGAATGGTCTTTGACAAGGACATACCCGAAAGGGAGAAACTCACTTACCAAGAACAGGTTATTGAAAAATCTCTGCAAAACTTAAAAAAAAAAGACATTAAAAATTCACAAGAAATAATATCTTACTAGCATGTCTGGAACATAAAATTGGACTCCAAGAGAATGGGTAAACAAATAAACAGTGTGTGTATAGCCAGCAATTTCCACAAGCTTGCTTTTAGGAGAACCAGTAAAAAACTGGTAGAGAGAAAAACATTGGTGACTTCACATTTCTTTATGTTTTTTATACCCCATTTATGAAGTTTTCTGGTTGTGGATATGGCCACAAGGTATGTTGGTATGTGCAAGAGGGCTATCACAGCCTCAGGAGACCCTAGGCGATGCCAAACAGTGAGTGGAGCAAAACCCCAACAAATGTTTCTTGTCCTCAAATTGACCTGTGACATTTAGTTCTTGTGCATATTTAATCTTTCTTTTTCTTTTTAATTAAGAAAACACATTTTTGAGGAGTGCTGGATGACTGAGTTCAACTACCCTCTCATTGTTCATTGTGCCAGCCATGCCCCAGAATGACACTGACAGCAGGTCCTCAAGCAGGAACAGCCCTTGACTAGAAAAGTAGAGATGGCTTTGTGGTTACCCACTTGTGACAAATGTTTGAGGAATGTAGGGCCTATTTTAAGCTCTGGAACCTGGCTTTTCAGCATAGTTGTGGTCATCATTGGAGGCAGTCAAATGTCTGAATGTAAGTCTTCATTTTTGCTGCACATTGAAGGCTCACGAAAGTCGATTCTTTCACAGCCAGGTTGCTAGTGCTGGGAAAACTACTACTGCGGGGCCCATCTGAGGGGACTTTGGTCAGAGAATGTGAAAATCTCAGGTACCACAACCATTGTAATTTTAGTGCTATCAACACTGTCTTGTGAACAACTGGCCCACATCTGTTAACCTAAGCCCTGCTTCTTTTCTGAAGAGGTAATTCCTTACAGGGTGACAGGCCCACAACCACAGTGTGACACCCCAGAACTCTTGGAAGAGGAAGAGATTTCTATAATTTACTTGTTGGAAAAACCCAAATCCTATGGACTAATTTGCTAGAGCAGTCAGCTGTAATGAAATATAAGGCTATGTATAGGTTTTATTTCATTTATTGTCAACATTCAGGCATTGTGATTTTGGATATTGCCTCAACTCAGGTGAGATAAATATATTACTTTTAAGCTTTAGCCACATCCTAAACCTGAAGAAACTCTGTGGAATCCACCCATATCTAACTGTTTAGATGAGGGACCATGGAGCTGTAACTAGAAATGAATCTTAATTTTCTTTATCTTCCTATGTTGCAAATACCTACTAATAATGTCTCTAAAGATAATTTGTCTGGCAGAGTTAAAGAAGCTTTCTAAAATTTGATTTAAGCTATTAATTTGCTTAGCAAAATCATATATTGCACATAGGAAATTCAGCTCTGTTGTGGCCAAATTATCACAAGTTATAAATTAGTTGCATTTGAGTTAATGAGGTTTTATTATAAACACAAAACAGCATTATGCCCAATGCCTGATTTTCATTAGTACAAAAACAGCCCAAATAAAGCTTAAAAAACAAAACAAAAAAAAAGCCTGAGTTGCCAATGCCATTTTCTTTTGTAAACATTGTAGATGCTGTTGAATTTTCTGTCTATAAAGAGCAGCAAAGTTATTTACATTGCCTGCACACAGTTTGACTTGGATAAAGACTGCCACAGAATCCCCTTAGTTCTTAATTCCAGTAGCCTGTAAGTCAATTCTGGGCTCCAATTCTCTAATTTTTAAGAGTTTTTCCAATATAAAGGGGGTGTGTGTAAAATAACGGTGGGTCATCTGGCAGCTGAGGGCATTTTCTAAATTGATAGAAACAGTTGATGAAACTCAGGCAGGTGGAAGAATGGAATTGCGAGTTCAGAGGAGGAAGGTTGGAAAGAGGCAGCAGAGAAGGTAGTGCTTGTGCTAGGGTCCAGGAAAAGAGACACTCCCCAGCCCTGCCCCCAGTGAGGCAGGGAGAGAGAGGGCTTGAGGGATCTGGCTGGGAGGAGCCTGCATGCCAGTCTGTGCCTTTATAATCGGTTATGCACCTGGCCATTTATTTGCAAAGAGGAGATGTGTGTTTAGCCCCTACTGGGTAGAAGGAGATTTCCTGTCTTTTAACCATAAATCCACACATAAATCCCTTTATTAGACAAAAATGAAGTCTATAGAGTTATGCTTAGAACCAGCCAGTGTCTCTTTTAAAATCTTGGCCAGCTCACCTTTCTCTATCTTCTCGCTGTTCAGGACCCTTTTCTTCCTGGCTCCTCTTTCAAGGGGCTGTTGTCACTTCTCCTCTCCAAAGCGCTCTCTCAGGCTGAGGTTGTGGACTCCTCACAGAAGGGTTTAAAGACAGTGTTGATGTAAGGGGATGAGCGGTTAACATCAAATACACGGAGCAGGGGCCCCCAAAACAACAACCTCCCAAACATGGCCCCAAAGGATGGCAGGAGCCCAGCTCCCTTGCCAAGGCACTGTGAGAGCTGGACAGACTTCTGTGGAAGGGGTTGACTGCAGTTCTGTGGGAAGTGAGTGGGCCTGGTGTTGTGGCCTGTGTGGAGAGTTGGGTTGTGTCCAGGTGATTGTGTTTGCTCCAGTCACAACATGGTTGCCTCGATTCTTCTGTAAGCATTGATAGGATGGCGTGTGTATTCACAAGGTCTGGATATGCACAGGATGCTCCAACGCGGCTGTGCCCCAGTCACTCCCCTGCTTACTCTTCATTTCGGCAGGTGCTGAGGATATAGAGGCAGCATGATGTATTCCCAGTTCTCACAGTAACTAAAACGACCACAAATCTGCCAAAAATTGTAAAATATTAAAGAGGCAGCAAGGGTTAGGCTGAAACAGAGGGAGAAGGCCTTGGAGTGTTTGGCCCAGGTCCAGGAAACCTTCAATTCACTTTCTACCCTGCTGTTGGTTATCGTTTGGAAAAAAATAAAGCTGGTTAACTCTGTTACATCTTACTTATAGAACCAGCCAATTCCCCTTTGCCTCTAGGAAAAAGTACCGGTATGCAAGGCACTTTGTAAGCTGATCTGACCTAAAATCTCTTCATGATCTCCTATAACTTACTTCCTGCCCATCCCAGACACATTTGCTATTGAACTTCCTACTGTGGTAGTAGCATGACTTGCAGGCTCTGGACAAGAATCACATATCTTATTTTCATTTTTGTTTGTTCTTCATGGCATGTTCACCTTATTCTTCAAGGACTTGGTTCCATATTCCCTCCTTCATGGTACATTTTCCCTCGTTCGTTCGTTCATTCATTCATTCATTCATTCATCATTCATTCATTCATACCAGATAATAATTCCCAATGTCAGGCAATGAACTTGGCCCCAGGAAAAGGGCAACAATGAACAAGGTGCTACAATCTGCATCTTCTGAAACATCCATCTTAGTAGAGATCTTGTCAATCAAGGAAGACTTTCTGAAGGAATTGCCATGAGAGTTGAAACTACCTACTGAGGAAGAGGTTGGTGACATGTGTTGTGCAACACAATAACTCAGTAGTGTTGAATGGCTGTTATGCTGCAGACATCTACTGTTGTATTTTACCACAATCATGACCATTAGTGATAGCGATCTTGTTGTCTTACTTTTGCTCTGTAAATTCCTTAGGAGTAAGACTTCTCTCCCTTAGATTCTTCTATGCTTGAAGAATCTAGCTCAGTACCTCATGTTGTTGACTGTGGCTCAGCCAGAAGAGTAGGAATGGGGATAGAACAGAAACAAAGATGATTTCTGGCATAACTTGGAACCAGCCTGACCAGAATGGTAGCAACTTCGTATCTGCTAAATGTAATTCCATTTATCTTTGTAGTGTTTCTCTAGCTAATAACATAATTTTCACATTTTTATTGTTTAGAGCTGGAAGAAGTGTCCTTCTTACTTCATCCTATCATCTGTTATCTAAGGGTTTCTATTGCTGTGACAAAACACCATGACCCTAGAAAGTTGGGGAGCAAAGGGTTTATTTATATTACATTTCCATATCATAGATAATCACTGAAGGAAGGCAGGACAGGAACTCAAACAGGGCGGGAATCTGGAGGCAGGAGCTGATGCAGAGGATATGGAGGGGTCTTCTTACTGGCTTGCTCTTCATGGCTTGCTCAGCCTGCTTTCTTACAGAGCCCAGGGCCACCAGCCTTGGATGGCACCACTGATCATGCTCTGGGCCTGCCCATATCAATCATTCATTAAGAAAATTACCTACAGCTGGATCTTATGGATTTTCTAAATTGAAGTTACCAATTTTCAGATAACTTCAGATATCTTGTGTTAAGTTGAGCCAGCATACCTGGTATTTTAGTAGCACCCCTAATGGAGTATTGCAAATCCTGAAGTATCCTAATGTCTCCCTGGAGTTGCAGCATGTGCTGTTAGAAGCATGGAAATATTGGCCAAGTCAGGAAGGGATGGATGACACTTCCCATGCTGAAATCTAAGATTGCCCCAAAGGTAGCCTGAATGGGCACAAATGAATAGAGAATCAGCAAGACAACAGATACCATTGTGGCCTGATGTCAACATTGAAGAGTCTGGTTCATATAGTAGCAGCAAAGAGTAATGCTGAGGGTCCCAAGAAGCCTATAAGGAAAACATTTTTTTTTAAATCCAGAAACAGGCAGAAGGGTATTGGATATCTGAATGCTCCTCTATGTATAAGAAAGCTGACCATAGCCATTACAAGAGTCACCTCACAATGTGTACCTTCCTGGTTCCCCTTTGAACCCAGCTTCTATCCTCAATTCCAAGAAATTCAGCTTTTTTGAGCTGGAAATGATGATGGACATTTCATTTTATTACTGAGGCCATTCCTGTCATTCAATCATGGATTAGACACTCCTTTCCTGTAGGATTTTGTTGCATGTTTTTAAAACTCTCTCTAACTGTTCCAATTTACTCTAAGGTAGGCAAAGAAATGAGGTTGGGTCTCTATGTAAGTTTAGAGGCCAAGTTGTTTCCAATTTGAAGATACTTCATAGGCTTTAAAGTTTGAGAATAATATGCAAATTTATGATATAAAGTTGTTTAAGATAAGTAACTGAATTGAGAAATGTAAACAGGTTCTTTTTTTTTAATCAGGCATTTAAAATTGCATTGTGAATATAGAAGGGTATAAATTGGCCACTGGATATAAATGTGTTTCAGGGTCTCAGAGTCCCGCTGTGCCAACAATATGATGTTACCTTAGTGTCATAAGACAGGAGATTATTTACTGCTTTTAAGTTTAAGAAGAGAAGTTTTAGACTCCTGGACACATTAGGAATATTGTTTGTTGTTTTTGTTTTTTGTTTGTTTGTTTACTTGTTTGGCTTTTTTTTTGAGACAGGGTTTCTCTGTGTACCTTTAGAGCCTGTCATGGCACTAACTCTGTAGACCAGGCTGGTCCTGAAGTTACATAAATCTACCTGCCTCTGCCTCCCAAGTTCTGGGATTAAAGCTGTGTACCACCACACACTGCCTGACCTTTTTATTTTTTATTTTTATTTTTTTTTTTGAGGAGAAAAAGCAAATAACTGGTGATTTTATGGTGGAAAGTTTTGAAATGACTGGAGGATGAGAAAAATGATGGGCCAGAATATATCTGTTAGCTCTGAATATATATCTCCAAGGTCTGACTCCAGAATGCCTTGATCCTGCAGTTTGTGACAACAGTGTATGTATGGATGGACTATTGAATCTATGTGGTTAAACTCTGAAAAATTAACTCTTCGAAAATGTGGGATTTTATGGCAGATGCAAAGCATGGACTCCAGTTGACCCTTTTTGGCTTTTTCTTCCCTTCAGAAACAATAGTTGTGTTTTAGAACTTTGGGGTGGGGGTGAGAACAAACACATTTTCACCTCAGTTAAGACACTTGTGACAAGTAAAAACACAATGCCACTGTGTTTAGCTTGTGAACCAAGAGTTTCCTGGGTCCTGGGTAAGGTTGTTCACAGGAATACTGTGATTCAAAGGCAGCTGTATCTCTGAGATGCTCACCTCAGGATGATGAGCACTGCTGATAGCTATGTCCTTGGAGCTTCCTGTCCAACTTACAAGCAGCTCCATTAGAGATTCTCCTTTTCTCTAGCAATATCCAACCACAGGCCACCAGGGCATTTGGAGATTTACAACCCCAGGGCACTGGGCATCTTTGAGTTTTGTACCTTTCTGAGATTACTGAATCTTACAAGTTTCAGAGTTTACAGAACCTGTTAAGCTCATTACTTTTTAAAAGAAATTTTTTTCTGAGTCTTAAGAATTTCTCTCCTCCCACTAGGAGGGAGTGTTTGTATCAATTTGAAGGAATTTGGCACGTTATTTCCTTGTGAAGCAATGGTACTTTAAGTAGAACATGGGTCTCTGTTGTGTTGATTGTGATTCAGGTTATTTAAACCAAGGTTTGGCAAAATACAGCACTCAGATCCAGCTCAACCATTTATATATTGCTTGCAAACTTAGAATAATAATAATAAAAAAAAACTTTAAGGGGTTGTACTATGAGTCATGAGATAAGCTATCTGAATAACAGTCTTGATTTTGACATCTGACCTACAAAGTCCAAAATAGTTACTATCTGCCCATGTAGGGAAATACAAAATACAATACTTGCTCTGAAAAACTGGATTTTAATGGCTGGTTTCTGACATATTGGGAACTGGTTATCTAAAAGTTAGTTACCTTTCTGCTCTAATAGGATACCTGACATGATCAACTTAAAAGAACCAAAGGCTTACTTTGTCTTGTGACATTAGAAGTTCCAGTCTATTATCCATTTTTCTGTTGTTTTGAGCCTCTGGAAGTAGATGCATCATGGCAGGACACTATGCAGCTTATGTCAGACCACACGCAAATAAACAGTAAGGGCTCAGGTCTCAGGATTTCCTTCAAGGGCACGTCCCTAATTACCCGACTTTTTCCCACTATGTCCCACTGTTTAAAAGTTCCATCTTCTAGCATTGGATGTGCTGGAAACTAAATGTCTAATACTTGAGCTTTGTGGGGGAATATTTCATATCCAAACTATTGTATATACACAAATAAATTAGTAATGGACATAAATGTTGTTATTTCTCTATATCAGAAGTTCAAAAGGCAAAGGCATAGCTTTTCTGGTTTCCTTCACCATGGGAAAAATGCAGTGCACATAGGCATATTGAGCCTTTCAAGGTAATTGAATGATGATGTGAAGTGAGGGGAATGCACCCACTCAAGAAGCAAGAGGCCTGGTTGTGCCATGTGATCTGTGCAAGGCCTTTTCTTTTCTGGGTCTTGGGGTGTTCATGTTTAACACTCTTCTCTCTGTTTTGAAAAGCATACTCTTCTTAAATTCCTAATTTGCAATGAATACTCTATTTCCCTCAGTTGGCCTGAACTTTATCCTCTTCTTTTGGCCCCATGCTTTCCCTGTGCCCCTGGTTCCAAAGAGGTAATTTCAGGAGTGTCCTCCTATGATAAACTGATTAAGTTGGAAGGAAGAGATCATATCAGAGCAATATGATATGATCATATGAATTTTCATTATTTCTTGGAGCACCTTCTGGGTTTAGGTTCCTGCCTCCTCTTTAGGCTCATACATTATGGATGAGGTACAGCTGTGGCCCATAAAGATCTTTCATTCAGACCAAAAGCAGGTCCCCTCAGCGTGGCCCAAAGACTCAGCTTGGCAGTAAAGGGGCACTGATGTTTTCTGACACATCCATGTCCTGTCTTCCAAAAATATGCCCTTTGTGTTTGGTCCTCTGTCTTTTCTCCCATTCTGTTATTCGTTTCAAAAAAATCATAATACTGGCAGATATAAAGCCAGCATGAAAAATATACAAAATAGCATTGGTGATTATAGCTGCAAATGAATAGTCAGAAGGTATATAGATGCCCAGCTAGCAGGGACATTACTCTGAACTGTAGAATTTCAAAGCCAGTGTGCTCTGAGGGTAATTGCATTGCATAAATTCAAGGCATCATTTACACCATTGGCAATAAAAATACAGTTCCTGGAGAGATGGCTTAGTGGTTAAGAGCACTTGCTGCTCTTGTAGATGATCCGAATTCAGTTCCCAGCTCCATCATGGCAGCTCATAACTGTCTATAACTCCAGTTTTAGGAGATCCTTCTGGCCTCCCTGGACACCAAGCACACATGAGATACACATCCCTATGTGCCAGAAAAAAAAAACCATTCATACACACGGAATAAAAATGAACAAATCTTTTAAAGTAAATAAGTCTTTTTTTTTTTTTAAATTACAGCTCTCTGGAGCTGTGCAATGTAATGAGTCCCAAATCCTATGTATACTAAGCAGAGGTCTGATGATTTTCTAAAAGAAAATTAAGAGGAAATGTTTTATTCACTAAAGAGCTGCAGACAGTGTGATGAAGGCTGAGTAACAGAGGTTCTGACTACAGGATCACTCAGCCTAGGGAAGGTATAAAATACCCAGAGAGCACAGAAGGTGTGGAACATATGCCTACAGTGGTCCAGAAGGACCCTGGAGAGGGCAGGAGCAAAAGCAAGTGAGCAAATGAGGATATGCAAAGTGTTAGGGGTGAATGGTTCAGTTTGTTTACCGGAGCTTCCCACAGGAAAAGCCAACTATGCTTAGCTGGGAAGAAACTGCTTTCAAGCATCCAATTTGACCTCATCTGCATGGTGTGCAGCTTGAGAGTCCCAGTTTTTTTTCTGATCATCAGGAATCAGGGCAAGAAGGCAGGATGATGGTGTCTGACACTTCATTTTAGCATAGAGGCTGCAATCATTCCAGGACTTGTCTCGGGAGAGATAGATTTTCCATCCTTATTTGAATAACACTAGTATCTCATTTCTGGATACAAAATGAGCATGAGTATCCAGCTATCTTCTTTGCCACAATCTCATTCTAGCAGAAAAAAATACATTCACACACCCTGTCATCCATCTAGAAATATCCACTTGGTTAGTATTCTTCCAGCACAGGGCTATCACCTGTCTGATTGCCACTCCACTTGAGATAGTCCAGATATTGCTTTTACTCCCAGTAAGCAAAGACCTGATCTATTTAACCTGGCCAACATCAACCTGAAAAACATATGCCACTTTATAGGAAAAACACATGTGCGTGAATTGCCTGATCCCTCACCTTCTTCATCATTTGCGGCTATCTGCAGGTGAGGCAGAGATGTTGCATGCCTCCAAAGTAAGGTTGAGAATGTGATTCTGCCCAGGGACATTAATGCTCTTCTAGAGAAAAAACCCATTGATGTGGATCAAGGGAAAAGCCAACACTGAGACCCTTTATTTACTAACTGTGAACTCCTGGAATGTGTAGGCTGGAAAGGAAGATTTCACATTCTGCCTGGTTTCCAACTCCCAAGAACAACTTCAGTACTGATATCTTACTTCAGATTCATAGTTTTCTTGCATGTTTTACAGCAAAATGTTATAGACCCTATGTACCCAAGAAGAGAATGGGCATTAAGCTAACATGTCATGAAACAGTGGCTTTTTCTTAGGCAATGTGAAAACAAGGCCAGGGACAAGTCTTGGAAGAGCTCAGTGGTAAGTAGTAGCTTATTGTGATGTGAAGAAGTCAGGGCAGCACGTGAAACATGATGTAATGATGAGATAAGACCTGCTGCTGTGGCTGCTGCTTCTTCTTCTTATGAAGCCAGTCCTGATACTGAACACTGGTGGTACTGAGTGAGATGCTGGGCTCCTTCCTTTTGGTCTTTCCAGGAAGACTAGGGAGTAATCTCTCTGCCTTCCATCTCACAAAAGAAGGAACTAATGTTCTGTGAGAGCTTGAGGAACTTACTCAAAGTTGCATATGTAGGTAAATCTTTCAACTTTAAAACTCATGAGGTCTTTGTCAATGTTTTTACGGTATTTAATTAGTATACACAATTTGCTTTTTGAATCTTGAATGAAAACAGATAGTTCTTGTCAACAAGCCGAGAATTTCTGTCTCTGAAAGGGAGTAGAAGTCATTATGTGCCAGGAAGGAATATGTGAGTGTAGTAGGGACAGTCAGGCAGTTCTTATCAGCATAGTTTTGGTGCTGAGGAGTGCAGCACCAGAGCAGGGCTGACACATCCAGATGTGGGTGGGGCACTAGGAAATGCTCAGTACTTTTGCTCAACACTGTTTTCTACATGAATGGTACCTGTAGAACTGTGTGACATGCAACCTTTGGAGACATCATATACAGTTCACACCAGGGACTGACTTCCATTCTGAAAGAAGGCGTTTTATTGGTTCAGCTGGAGCACACCCAGGATTTATGAGCCTGAGAGGATGCAAGAACCCAAACCTAGAAACTGCTCCAGGCAATGATGACCACCCACTGTGGCTCAGTTGACCATGTAGTACATTGGCTTGGAGAAAGCTTTTCTCAGTGTTGCACTAGCCAAGAGTCTTGGCAAGCAGAAGCAGAGGAAAGAGATACAGCAATGATTGTCCTCTGTGGGTTTAAGACACAAAAAGAGAAAACAGTAATGGTCTCCATCTGTTGCAAAGAGAAGTTTCTTTGATAAGGGTGAGGACCACACTTATCTGTGGGTATAAGGTCAGATGTTTATAGATTGTTGTTCTGTTGCTTTAGTAAATTAGTGCTTCTACATTCTCCTCCATTAGTCATGACTTCAGTAGCTCTGAGGTATTAACTAGGTTTCTAATACCAGGCATAGTCTTCCTTTTGTCTAGTGGTTATTATATCCAATTAGAGATCTCTTGGTTACCTGTTGCTGGGAATTTCTTGTCCTTCCAGGTCCTGCTGCCCTTCTTGGCCCCCAATAATAATAATAGAGATTCTATATTAATTATTAAACTGTTGGCTGATGGCTAGGGCTTCTTACTGGCTAGCTCTTTCTTAATTATTAACCCATTTTTATTAATCTAAGTATTTCCATGTGGTCTTATCTTACCAGAGAATGCTTGGACCTGCTACTCCTTTGCTGGCTACATGGCATCCTTCCCAAGTCTCTCTGCCTACCTTTCCCAGAATTCTCCTCATCTCCTAGTCCTGCCTATCTTCCTGCCTCTATTGGCCAAACAGTGTTTTATTCCTCAACCAATTAGAGAAACATATATACAGAAGGACATCAACCACCAAGGTATACTGGGCCTTTAGAGTAATTATACCATGCTAGTCATTGATGTGATTCATAGATATCATATCTGGATAGTACTGTTTGTTGCGTCCATCCTTTGGAAGCTTGCCTGGAAGCTTCTGGTTCCAGGGAGGGGGCATTCTTGCAGATCTGTGGAGTAACCAAGGACAATAATAATAACCTGTTGTTTTAGGAGTCTCTTGGACAGCCCTGGACAACAACTCAAAAGAGGGAATCTTGTATCTGGTATTGGAGTCTTGGAGGAAGCCCAAATGACAAAAGTTTATTAAACTATTTATGTTGATATATGGAGTCACATGTACCAGCTTTTTTTGTAAATATTTAACTTTATGGATTTTTCCAACATTCTTCTTATTGTTTTATCCATCTCCCTTCTTCTGTTTTCACCTCCTTTCCCTTCCCTAAAGAGTCCTTCTTTCCTGTCCCCCTTATCAGATCACTCGGTTGGGGAACAAGGAAGAGAGGAATAGGATACAAGTAATCTGATCAGGAATTTGGAAAAGGGGGGCTCCTTAGGGAGGGAGATGCACAGAAGAGGGGGGGAGGGCAAAGGGTTACTATTTTCTTGAAACTGAATCTCTCATTGAATCTGGAACTCACCAATAGGCTCAGCTGTCTGTTCAACATACCCAAGGGATCTACAGAGAGCTGACTTTATAGCACAGGTGCCGCCTGGCTTTTCCATGGTGCCTGGGACCTGAGCTTGGGTACTCTTGGTTGCATTCCTTTAGTTTCTTTCTTATAGCTGTGACAATTCTCCTGGCAGAAAGAAGTTAATAGAAGATTATTTGGCTTACACCTCCAGGCTGCAATTCATCACTAAATGGGGAGGGGTTTGAAAGCAGGAACTTAAGCAGCTATTCCCACAACATCCACAGTCAAGAACAAGGAGCTATTGCTCCTGCTCAGCACACTTTATTCACCATCAAGGTTTGGGGCCCAGCCCATGAAGTGGTACTGCCTATGTTCAGGGTTTGTCTTTCCACCTCAAATGACAATCAAAACAAGTCCTCAGACTTACTCACTGGCCAACCTGTTCTAGACAACCCCTCAGTAGCGGCAAGTTGATGTTTAAAAGTAATCATTACACACTACAAGCACCTTGCTGATTGAGTTATAGTTCCAGCACCTAGATGTAGTTTTAAATAAGTGAAATAAAGACAAGCAGGAAATGTCTCTGAGATAAGGATGCAGTTGAGGAGTATATTACTCTCACCCTAAAATGGTGAGTGTAAGCTAAGCCTTTTATTATATCTTTAGGTAATGTGAGCTAAGATACAATAATGAAATGTTAAAATATCTTCAACGGTGAGTTGAAACTGTTCAGGCTATAAATTAAATGATCAATAATGTGTAAGAGTCAGGCTGCAAAAATATTCCTTGTTTTCATAAATTATTCCTCTATCAGTAGAGAAGCTTTCATGCAAAATAGAATGGCCCAGAGCCAAACTAATTACGATATTTACATTTTAGCTTTGAAAGTGAGTTGGCAGCATTTTTTTTTTTTTTTTTTTGGTATTTCTGTCCAGCCCTTTAAAGGAAGAGAGATTCAACAGCAACACACTTTATAATACCAGCGATGGTCATTAGGTCAGTCTGCAAAATTGAGGTGGCTTCTTTCTGTTATAAAGTTCATCTTTGCCAGATATATTTTCACAGTTTTTTTGTAAATATTCCATTATCCCAAATCTTTTGACTTCAGAATATTTTGCCTTTGAAATTCTAGGTTATTAGTTTAATTGATGCTGTTCTTGGGGCTCAGAGATCCATTTATCTTTTCTTTGTCATCAAATGACTGAGATCTAAGCAGATGCTGAGCACTGTGTCCAAGAGAAGGGTTCTAGAACCCTTTATCCTTGGCCAGTCGCAGTGTGCCATCCTCCTTGCTTCTTTTTCTATCTTGCCAGGGAGAGCTGAGCCTTGTTCTTGAAGTAGCCATGATAAACTCTTACATTTTGATCAAAGACTGGTTTCTATTTTCTTGTTGTTTTTGTTTTTGAAGTATTAATTAACTATAATATATACATATAGTTTTATAAAGGCAAAAGCCAATTCTCATTGGCATCTTTGTAGCAAACAAACAACAACAACAACAAAAACCCCACAGACTAGAAATTGATATAATTTACCAAAAGTGAAAAATAAAATTCTGCAGTCTTTTGCAAGCACAGGCAGAACTGAAAGAGACAAAACTATTAAAGATGTTTTCTCAATTTCCTGACCTTTCCAAATTGGGAACAATAAAGACATCTAACCCAATCAGGTTACTTTTCTGGTGAGAGAAGGTGTTCAATTTGTCTTCATGTATGTAAGAAACAATTGATGTCAAAAAATATTGAAAGTCTCAAGCTACTAAATGATAGGTAAATATCCAGTACCTCCTGAGCAAATTGAAAACATGGTTTCTGGAGGTTCTTGATAAAGGAAGTGTTTAGCACTATATTGCATTTTTCAAAACAAGCCCAGGTAAAGGTCACCTATCACCAGTGATTCGGAATAGCCATGAGTTACAGGCACATCCTCATGCTGGTTGAAGACACTGGGAATGACCAGTTTTGATCTTCATTTCATTGCCCTATATATTTGGTCATTTCAAAATAGCCACATCATAAATTCTTTCCATGAATAATTTTAAGTCATCAGTAACTTGATGCCCAATAGCAAGGGGATGATAAGAAAACACACTACTTTGAATGTTACTGTCACCAGCAATCAACAGATTCACTTGTCTGATTGGTCATCAATGTTGCTCACTTAAAAATATAGCAGTTTTTACCCAATATGTTATACAACTGGGAGAAAACTCAGAAACAGGAACATTTTTAGGACTGTCTTATTTGGGTGAAAGGAAACCGGGAGACCTGTTTGAACCCACAGGTGAAATCTCTGTGACTTGGGGAACTGCAGGCTGAGGGATATGATGGTGGCAGAGGCAGCTACCCTGCAATATATATAAGCTGTTTTTTTTACTTGAAAGCTATTGCTTGACCTTCCCCTTGTCTCAATATTATTTCTCTGCTCTCGGGGAATCTCCTTGGTGTGAGAACTAAAGCCAAGAATAGAAGAAATTATGACCTACTGAAGGAAACCCCACGAAGGACCTCAGCTAACTCTACAAAAAGTCAAGGGCTTTGTTTCTGTGAGAATCCCAGGTTAGGAAGGACCTTAGACACTATGTAGTTCAACTCCTTGATTTTATAGATGAGGAAAATGAGGCTTATTAACTCTTCATTCATTCATTCATCAAACCATTCATTTGAATTGCATTGATCTATACAAACAATGTCTGTGAGTCCACTAAGGGAAATTAAAATGGAGGAGTCATACATAAAATGGCTATTATTCCACTAAGGAAAATCACAGTGAGGGAGACATACACATCAGGCCAGCAAAACAAGCAACACACAGCTATCACACTGTCTGGAAACAGTAACCAAGGAACATAGCACCTAGTCAACAAAGATAAACCTAAAAATCAGCACATAGACCTATAATCATGCCAAACACAGATGCCTAGATGACAGCACAAGAACACAATCAATAGCAGTCAGGGCACTATGTCTCTACCAGAGTCCAGCTATCCTACTACAACAAGCTTGGAAGCACAAGTAAAAGACATTAAAGCCAACTTTATGAAGATGATAGAGGTCCTTAAAGAAGAAAATGGAAATACAAGTCCTAAAGAAAACAGAAACTGAGGGAATTCTGGAAATGAAAAAAATCTAGGTAAGTAAACAGGTGTGAGCATTACCAACAGAATAGAAGAGATGGAAGAGGGAATCTCAGATGTTGAAGATACAATAGGAGAAATAGAAACCTTATTTTTAAAAAAATGTCAAATCTAAAAGATGCCTGACACAAACATCTGGGAAATGTTGGGCACTATGAAAAGAGCAAACCTAAGAATAACAGGAATAAAGAAGAATCCCTGCCAAACCCAAAATAATATTTCAACAAAATTATAGAAGAAAATTATCCTAACATAAAGAAGGACATGCCTATAAAGGTACAAGAAGCTTACAAAACACCAAATAGATTTGACTAAAAAAAGAAAGTCCCTTCCCCACATAATAAATCAAAACACTAAACATACTGAACAAATTATAATACTATTAGAAACATATCAGAATTACACCCAACTTTTTAATGAAACAACAGAAAGCCTACAAACTCATGGCAACCAAACAGCTCTCTACTGAATAAAAACTTGGTCAAGACAGAAATAAATGTGCCACATATTTTTTATCCATTCTTCAGTTGAGGGGCATCTAGGTTCTTTCCAGGTTATTGCTATTACAAATAATGCTACTATGAACATAGTTGAACAGATGTCCTTGTTGCATGATATGGATCATTTGAGTATATGCTTAAGAGCAGAATTGCTGGGTCCTGTGGTAGACTGATTCCCACTTTCCTGAGGAACTGCCATACTGATCTCCAAAATGGATGTACAAGTTTGCACTCCTACAAGCAGTGGAGGAGTGTTCCCTTTCTCCACATTCTCTCCAGCATAAGTTGTCATTGGTGTTTCTAATTTTAACCATTCTGGCAGGAGTAAGATAGTATCTCAGAGTTGTTTTGATTGGCATTTCTCTGATAGCTAAGGATGTTGAGCACTTTCTTAAGTGTCTTTCAGCCTTTTTGATTTCCTCTATTGAGAATTCTCTCTTGAGTTTTGTACCCCATTTTTTAAATAAATTTATTTGGTGTTTTGGTGAATAGTTTCTTGAGTTCTTTGTATATTTCGGTGATCAGACCTCTGTCAGATGTGGGGTTGGTGAAGATCTTTTCCCAGTCTATTGGCTGCCATTTGGTCTTGTCCACTGTGTCTTTTGCCTTACAGAAGTTTCTTTGTTTGAGGAGGTCACATTTATTAATTGTCGATCTCAGTGTCTGTGCTACTGATGTTATGTTCAGGAAGCAGTCTCCTGTACCATTTTTCAAGGGTACCTCCCACTTTCTCTTTTGAGAGGTTCAGTGTGTCTGATTTATGTGGAGGTTTTTGATCCATTTAGACTTCAGTTTTGTGCATGACGATAGACTTGCCATCCTGAGTGAGACAACCAGTCACAAAAAGAGGAACATGGTATGTACTCACTCATATATGGATTTTAGATATAGAGCAAAGGATCACCAGCCTATAATTCACACCGCTGGAGAAACTAGGATACAACGAAGAACCTAAGAGATTCATACAAGGTCCTTCACAGAAGAGGAAAGAAACAAGGTCCCCTGAGCATATTGGGAGTTGGGGAGGTGGGCAGTGAGTAGAGAGGGAGCTAGGAGAAAGAAAGAGAAGGGGAGGAGAGAATATGTAAGACTAGGAAGATTAAGTCAGGGGGAGGAATAGACAAGAGAAAAGAGAGAGAGAGAGAGAGATCATAAAAGAGGGAGCTATTATTAGGTTTGAAAAGAGAAATGTCCAGAGATCCACAAGGATGACCCCAACTAACAATCTGAACAACAGTGGAAAGGCTACCTTAAATGCCCTTCCCTGATAATGAGATTGATGATTAACTTATCTATCATCATAAAGCCCTTGCCCTCATCTAGTAGCTGATGGAAACAGAAGCAGATACCCACAGCTGAACACTGAGCCAAACTGGAATCCAGATGCAGAGAGGAAGGAGTGATAAGAAAATGGGAACAAGACCAGCCTACAGAAACCTAGAGAGACAGCTGACATGAACAAGGGGGAGCTCATGGACCCCCAGACTGATAGCTAGAAAATCAGCATTGGATTGACTCAGACCCCCTGAACATGGGTCTCTATTAAAAGGCCTGAGCAGTCTAAGGGACCTCAGGCAGTGGAACCAAGATGTGTCCCTGGTACATGAAATGACTTTGGAAGCACATTTCTCATGGGGGGGGGTACTGCCTTAACCTAGAGGCAGGAGGGAGGGTCTAGCCCCTACTCTAAGTGACTTGACAGATTTTGTTGATCCCTCCTGGAAGGCTTCACCCTCCCTGTAGAGTTGGGGGGGGAGGGTCATCTGAGGACATGAGAGGGAGAGAGGGAGGGATGGACAGAGTAAGGGGGGGAGAGGAAGAACTGGGATTGATATGTAAAACAAGAAAAATAATAATAATAAATATCTTTTAAAAGAGAAATAATAAAATAATGTCTTTCTAGAATTAAATGAAAAATAAATACACAACATAACCAAACTTATGGGACACAATGGAAGCTAAGAAGAGAGAGCTCATAGCACTTAAGTACATATATATATATATATATATATATATATATATATATATATATATAAAGAAAGATCTCATACTAGGAACCTAACAGCATATACCTGAAAGCTATAGAACAAAAAAAGTAAGCACACCCATGTTGTAGAATATTATTTAAATATGTGCTGTATTCTTTTACACTGTGGAATATCTGTTTAATGTTGAAAAAGATGCTTTGCATTTTTATGTTGCATTATTTAACTCTTTAAAGCTGTGTTACTGTGCTTGTCTAAAATACCTGATTGGTCTAATAAAGCATGAAATGGCCAATACATAGGAAGGAGAAAGGATAACAGGGGTTGGCAGGCAGAGGGAATAAATAGGAAGAAAAATCTTGGAAGAGAAGATTGACTAATGAGTAAAGGAGAGGGAGATGAGGATGCCAGGGGCCAGCCACACAGTCACACAGCCAGCCATGGAGTAAGAAGGAGCAAGAGGTATATAGAATACAGAAAGGTAGAGGCACAGAGGCAACATGTAGTTAAAGATAGACAGAGTAATTTAAGTTAAGAAAAGCTGGCTAGAAACAAGCCAAAGTAGGACTTGGAATTCATAAGTAAGAATAAGTCTCCATGTATTCATTTAGGAACTGGGTGGCAGGCCCCCAAAGACTAAAACACCCAACAGTAGATGTTAGGAAACAATCAAACTGAGGGCAGAAATCAATAAAATGAAAAGGACAACAATACAAAGAGTCAATGAAACAAAGAATTGGTTCTTTGGGAGAATCAAGAAGATAGATAATTTTTATCCAAACTAACTAAAAGATAGGGAGAAAATATCCAAATTAACAAAATCAGAGACAAAAAACAGAGACATAACAATAGACATCAGGGAAACTACAAAGAATCATTAGATAATACTTTAAAAACCTATATTCCACCAAAAATGGGTAATTTTCTCTATAGGAACAACTTACCAAAGTTAAAGCAGTAGCAGTACCAGGAAAACAATTTAATAGACCTATAACTACTAAGGAAATAGAAGCAGTCATTAAAAGTCTTCACCCCCCCCCAAATGCCCAGGGCCAGGTGGTTTTAGCACATAATACTACTAGATTTTCAAAGAGGAGCTAATACCACTACTCCTCAAATTATTCCACAAAATAGAACAGAAGGAACATTGCCAAATTCATTTTATGAGGCCACAGTCACCTTGACACCCAACTTCCCTCATGAACATTGAAGCAAAATTACCTAATAAAATACTGGCAAACCAATTTTGAGAACACATCAAAAATATCATGTATGATGATCCAATAGGCTTCATTACAGATATGTGGAGATGGCTCAATATATGAAAATCTGTCAATGTAATCCACCATATAAAAACTGAAAGAAAAAAAAAACCCACACAATCATCTCATTAGGCCCAAAAAGTGTTTGACAAAATACAACATGTCTTCTTGATAAAAGTCTTGGAAAGATCTGGGAAACAAAGGGCATACCCAAACATAATAGAGGCAATATACAGCAAACCAATAGCCAACATCAAATCAAACTGAGAGAAACTTAAAAGTTTATTCTACTAAAGTCAGGGAGAAGCCAAGGTTTTCCACTCTGTGTCTATTCAATATATATAACTTGAAGTTCTAGCTAGAACCATAAGACAACTAAACAGGATCAAGGAGATACAAATTGCAAAGGAATAAGTCAAAGTATTGATATTAGCAGATGATATCATATTTAAATAACTGACCCCCAAAATTCTACCAGGGAACTCCTACAACTGATAAACACCTTCAGAAAAGTGTCTGGATACAAGATTAACTGAAAAACAAACAAACAAACCAGTACCTCCATGTACAAATGATAATCAGGCTGAGAAAGAAATCAGGGAAGCAACACTCTTCACAATAGTAAAAATAATATAAAATAACTTCGGGTAATTCTAACCAAGCAAGTGAAAGACCGCTATGACAAGAACTTCACATCTTTGAAAAAAGAAATTGGAGAGAATATCATTATATGGAAAGATCTCCTATGCTTTTGGATAGATAGGATCTGTTAACGTTCAATGCAATCCCCATCAAATTCCTAACACAATTCTTACAGACCTTCAAAGAACTACATTCAACTTCATATGGAAAAACAAAAGCCAGGGATAGCTAAAACAATCCTGTACAATAAAAGAATATCCAGAGGTATTTACCATCCCTGATCTGAAGCTGGAGGGTGAGAGGGTTAGATAAGAAATGATGGAGGAATGGAGAGAAAAAGTACAGGGAAAGACAACAAGAATTGGGGCCATTTGGGGATTAATGTGGACATCTAGTGTAGTAGAAACTCCCAATATTCTAAGAGTCTCCTAGCAATGGAGGATATGGAGTCTGAATTGACTATCTTCTCTATCTAGGCCCAGTTTTGGGACTAGGATACCAATCCAGCTACAAAACCTTTGACCTATAATCTGTCCTGCAAGAAAGACATGCTGGGGCAATAGAGCTGCAAAACTTGTGGGAGAGGTCAACCAATGAATATTGAGTCTCATTCTATGATAGTGAACCCCCATGTGACACTTACCTGGATGACCCAGATGACCATGATCCAGAGGCTGGATAGCCCAGAGACTTAGGATAGAAAAAAATCAATAAAATGATTCCTGATAATATTCTGCTATTGGTGCCTTGTCCAGTCCCCATCAGAGAGGTTTTTCTGGCAGCAGATAAAAGTGGGGGTACAGACCCATAGTCAGACATTATACAGAGAAAAAAGAGTCTAAATTGGGTGTCTCTACGGGGTCCTTTCCTCAGAGCTCAGGACAGCTTGTTGGAAGATGAGGAGGAAGATTGTAGGGGTCAGAGGGGATGGAGGATACCAGGAAAGCATGGCCCTACTGAATCGACTAAGTAGGAAGCATATGGGCTCGCAGAGAATTAAATGTCAAGCAGAGGGCCTGTGTGGGTCTATAACAGATCCTCTGCATATATGTTGTGGCTGTTAGCTTGGTGTTTTTGTGGGACTCTTAATCTTGAGAATGCATGTGTACTAGACTCTTTTGCCTACTCTCGGGACTCTTCCTGCTGGGTTGCTTTGTACAGCTTCAGTGTAGGGGCTTTTGCCTTGTTTTATTGTATCCTGTTTTGTCATATTTGGTTGTTGTCTCTTGGGGTGGGGTGAGGGAGGAAACTATGCTTGGGATTCATTGTGTGAGACAAAAATCTGTTTTCAATAATAATAAAAAAAAGAGTTCACTAGATGCTTTAGAGGGGGAAAATCATAATGAACAGAATTTTCATTCATTTTTTTTTTATCCGTTCAACCATTCATCATCCATCTTTTTGGAGGGTGGTCAGGGTGCATGTGAGGGGGCAGAGAGAGTAAAAGGGAGGGAGGGAGGGAAGGAGGGAGGGGAATTGGGATCGATATGTAAAATAATAAATTCAATTTAAAAAAAAAATACCTGGAAAACTAAGCAGAGAATAAGGAGAGACAGAAAAACTATTCTTAAGGCTTGAAATCCTGGTCTCAGGAAAAGAGAGGTTCTATTGGAGGAACTTGTGAAACTCTGAAGGTGCCAACTCTGTGAATTTCTCAGTATAGAAAGCAGCAAACTGCTCCATTTTTGTGCATATCTATTATTAATACTCATTCTTATTTGCGCCCCTCATTGCCCTCACCCACACCCAGCCCTTGATTGTCCTCTTCTCTTCCAAGATAGTCACCTTCTGCTTCACATTAGGACTACTCTTTTTCCCCTTGTCTCCCTTGAGGCCACTTCCTCCTTCCCTAGAGGTCTCACTTTACTTTCAAAACACACACACACACACACACACACTCTCTCTCTCTCTCTCTCTCTCTCTCTCTCTCTCTCTCTCTCAAATCTATTTTCAACCTATTAGAAAATAAGTAGTGGTAGTGGTATTTTCTTGTTTCTTTTCTGGGTTATTTCGCTTAACATATTGATCTCTACTTTCATCCACTTTCCTGCAGATGCTATAATTTCATTCGTCCTTTGAATAAAATTCAATTATGCATATGCACCACTATGTAAAAATCTGCTTGTCTGTTGATGGACCTCTAGGCTGGTTCCTTGACTTGACTCTTGTGAATACTGTACCTATGAACATGGTTGTAGTGAGATATTCACCTTGTGCGCACCTGTGGCTAAGGTTTGACTAAGGTTTGACTAAGGCTCCCCGAGCCCCCTCCTCAGCCTTAGTTCCCCCAGGACATGTCCAGCCCTGTCTCTACCCCCAATGGGCGTGGTCTATGCCACAGGTATGGACAAGGTGAATATCTCACTACACATGGCTGTGCAAGTATCTCTGTGATGTGCTGTGTTATGTTTGGGCCACCCAGTAGATTTATTATTAGGTTTCTGAGGAATCTCTATATTGACTTCCACAGGGCTACAACAGTTTTCAACCCCAGCATTAGTGCTTCTATTCTCCATATTTTGCCTACTTTTTTGTTTCTCCTCCTGATGGTAGCTATCATGACTGAGTTGAGATGGAGTCTCACAGTAGCTTTTAAACTTGTATTTCTGTGTGCATACATGTGTGTGTGTGGTCCAGAAGAAGATTTTATATCCCTTGGAGCTGAAGCTACAGTTGTGAATTGTCCAGCGTCAGTGCTGGGAACCTAATGGCATCCCCTGGAAGAGCAGAGAGCACTTTTAATCTCTGAGCTATCTCTCTGGCCACTCAGTGTAGTTTTGATTTATATTTCCCTAGTGACATAAGATGTTGACTATTTTTTTAAATATCTATGAGTCACTTTATTTTTTCCTTTGAGAACTCTTGGTTTAATTCATTTGCCTATTTTATTGATTGAATGACTTTTTGTGGTGTTTTATTTCTTTAGTTTTTATGGATTCTAGATGTTAATCTTTCATCTGATATATAGTTGGCAAAGATTTTTTTCCTTTTCTGTAAGCTGTGTCTTCACTCTGGTAATTGTTTCCTTGGGTGTGTAGAAGCATTTTAGTTTCATGTAACACCATTTGTCTATTTTTTGGGATTATTTCCTGTGCCATTCAAATCCCTTTTAGAAAGTCTTCAGCTGTCTATCTGGAAGTGTTTTGACTGTGTTTTCTTCTCATTGTTTTACAGTAAGTTCTTTGATCCATTTGGGGGAAGATATATGGTTTTAACTTCATTCTTGCACATGTGTATATCCACTTTCCCAAGTACCATTAGTTGCACAGGCTTTAAAAAAAATGTATGCTTCGTTGATCCTTTTGAATTTTAGTGATGTTTCTTTATACATGGTACTCTGGAGAAGGGGAAAGGGAAAAGATCTCCCAAACAAATTGGGAGCATGTTGGGAGGGGAGAGAGAGTTAGGAAGAAGAGAAGGGGATAGGTGGTCATGAGGCAGCTGGAAGATTAAGGCAGGGAAAGAAGATGAGAGCAAGAAAAATGATACCATAATAGAAGGAGCCATTATAGGTTTAAAGAGAAATCTGACACTAGGGAAATGTCCAGATCTACAAGGATGACCCCAACTAACAATCTAAGCAATAGTGGAGAGGCTACCTTAAATGTCCTTCCCTGATAATGAAACTGGTGACTACCTTATATGCCATCCTTGAACCTTCATCCAGTAGCTAATGGAAGCAGAAGCAGACACCCACAGCTAAACACTGAACTGAACTCTTGGAATCCTGTTGCACACAGGGAAGAGTTATGAGCAAAGGGGTCAAGACCAGGATGGAGAAACCCACAGACGCTGATGACCTGAACAAAGGGGGAACTCACGGACTTCAGTCTGACAGCTGGGAAAGCAGCATAGGACAAACCCAGATTCCCTGAATGTGGTGTTAGTTGGGAGGACTGGGATATCTATGGGGCCTCTGGTAATGGATCAATATTTATCTCTGGTACATATAGGAATGGACTTTGGGATCCCATTCCACATAGAGTGATACTCCCTCAGCCTAGACACATGTGGGAGGGCCTGAGCCCTCCTCCAAATGATCGCCAGACTTTGAAGATTCCCCATGGAAGGCCTTACCCTCCCTGGGGAGTAGGAGGAGATGGGATGGGGATTAGTGGGGAGAACAGTAGAGGACGGAGGGTGCAGGAACTGGAATTGACATGTAAAACTAGCTTGTTTCAAATTTAAATAAAAAATGTATGCTTTGAAAACCTTAGTCAAATATTAGGTGACTACAGTTGCATTGGCTTATTTCTGAGGCCTCTCTTCTATTTCACTGGTCTACATGTCTGTTTCTATATCTATTTTTATGTTGATTTGGTATTTAGTTGTCTTGAAGTTTTCATTGCCTGAGTCTTTTACCTCCATGGTTTGGTATACTCCTAGTTACTTTTTTAAGCTACTGTGAATGGGATTATTCTACCTCCAGTTCTCTTTCTTGGAAGGTTCATTTTGGCACATAGAAAATCCACTGAATTTTTATGTTGATTTTGTATCCTGTTGTTTTGTTGAAAGTGCTTATCATGGTTGAGGGCTTTCTGGTGTTGTCTTGAGGATCTTCCAAGCATAGTACCCTGTCTATCCAACAGGCTTACTTGGCTTCTTCCCTTTCTCATTTCTCCCTTCAGTTTCTGTCTCTTGCCTTATGGCTTCAGCAACAGTTTAGAGCACCAATTAAATGAAAGTGGACACAATAGGCACCATTGTCTTATTCCAGATTTTAGAGGACATGCCCTTATTTTTTCCATTTGGTGAAATGTTGACTATAGGTTTGTCCTATAGAGCTTTCATTATGCTTATCTGGACTTATTCTAGCCTTACTTTTCTCAGGGATTTTATTGTGAAAGGTTGTTGAAGTTTGTGCAAAGCCTTACTGTATCAATTGAAAGGATTGTGTAGTATCTATTTTTAATTTTATTTATATGTATATGCTTGTGCTAAATTACAATCAATTTGCTTTTGTTGAACCAACCTTGTATCCCTGAACTGAAGCTAACTTGGTTATGGGTTATGGTATAAAATCTTCACTTGTTTTTTTACTCCAGCATGAAAGTTTTTTGTTTTTTTTTTTTTTTTGAAAATGTTCATGTTTGTGTTCATCTGAGAAATATATATATATATATATACATATATACACATACATACTTATGTACATTTAGACACACATATGCATATATATGTATATATATGTGTGTGTACATATATATTTATATATATACATATATATATACACACACGCATATATATATATAAATATATATATATTTATATATATATATATTTGTTGTGTCCTTCTCTGGTTTGGTTTCATGGTAGTGCTGGCTTCCTAAAATGAGTTTAGATAGTATCTACTCTCTTTCTGTTTTATGGAACAGTTTAAGAAGCTTTATTGGTGTTCACTCTTTTTTTAAAGATTTAGTAGAATTCAGAAGTAAATCTATCCAATCCTATGCTTTTCTTGTTGGGATGCTTGTATTCCTTTATTAATCTCTTTGCTTGTTATAGAGCTCCAAGTCATGCAGAATATTTTGGAGACTCTCAACAAATTCTGAAGCTAGATTTGAGGATTTGGATCATGGTGGTCTGGCCTCTAGGTAGGACAGCCTGTTTTTACGGGATTCAGCTGGCTCACTTTTAAAAAATGTGGCCTATATTCCTCTACCTGCTGCCGAGGGATATACTGAAACTGGTTTAGGTTTGGCTCATCTTTTCCTTGTTACCCTTCTTTTTCTCTGTTCATTTCAGGTGTCTTATCAACTAACTGTGGATTTCTGAAATACCCCCATCTCTTCTCATTCTATTTGGAATAGGATCTATTTCTATTATCCTAACTCTTGCCTTTCAGCTCATCACATGAAGGCTACTTCTAGTTCATCTTATCAGGAGGAAGTACTGAAGAAACAACTTTTCCTGGATAAATTCAGAGTCAGGTACTGAGACACAAATGGTTAGAAGGCAAGAAGACAGTGCACTCTTCACATGGAACAATAATGCAGGAAGTCCTAGTTGGGGGACCTTGTGTCAGATTTGGCCATCATCTTATAGTGCACTACAAAGTAGCCCCTGTTAATAAGAAAGCACTCTGTTGGTAGAGAAAGTACTGAGAAATAAGGACTGACCTACTAATATTCAGATCAAGTGTAACAGAGGTACATGGAGTGATGGGCAAAGAAGTTATTGGAAAAGTAGTTGTCTTTATTTATTTTCCTTTTCTTACTTCCTTTTTCTTTCTCTTCCTTCCCTCCCCTTACCACTTTTCTCCCTCTTCTCTCCCTTTATTCTTTATACACACACACACACACACACACACACACACACACACACACATATATATATATATATATATATATATATGGCATATAACCTAGTGTGGCCTTGAAATCACAAACCTCCTATTTTATCCTGCTAAGTGCTTTGATTACAGACATTCACCCCTGTGCCAAAAGTTGCTCCTTTTGCCTTACCTGCTTGGCCCTTCTTATGAACTCAGCCTCAACTCTGGGCTCAGCTAAGTGGCAAATTGTCCTGGATATTTTTGCTTTGTTTGTTCATTGGAAATGTCCCAAACATATGCCTTGGATAACATAACTACAATGCCTGTTTATAACCAGAACATTATTTTCTGCCTTTCCCCCCCAGGATTATAAATTCCTTGAGTGTGGGGTTGGGCCAATCCCAGTGCCTACCAAAGACAAGAGAACAGAGCAGAGCTTCAAGAACTGTTTGATGGATGACATCATATAGAACTAGAAAAGAGGTTTGGCTAAGAGGGGTGGTAGACTGTATCAGCATGTAGACCAGTACAAAATATTAAGTTTTTATGGAATATTCTTTTCAGTATTAGGCATCATACATTAATCAAACTTCTCTAGAATGCAACTTCTTGCACTGTGAGTAATGCGGGAGGTCATATTACTTAATGTGGGAATCATGAAAGTATTGGCAATGTTGAAAGGTTTCTAAACATATATGAAAAAATTCCAGTTGGTCATTTGCTTGTTTGCTTTTGTTGGACTTAAAGAGGCTTGGGCATGAGGCCTAGTGGAACTTCTTGAGCCTGGCTAAAGTTTGGCAGCCTGTCTTTGGCCTGTATCCTCCACATGGGAGTGACTCAGCAAGGCTAGCTTGGTCCAATATTATTGGCCCTTTCTCTTCATGTCACTTTACCCCATCCTAAGACTCCCACCCCCTACCCCAACCCTGTATAAGTTCCTGCTTGGTGCAATAAAGGGAGAATTCCTGCCCTGACCAGTCTCCCTGTCACATCTTGCAGTGGGCAAGGGCTGGGTAATGGGCAGACGGTGCACTCACCTTTCCTTGGTCCTTTCCTCTGAGGGAGGAATTGTGGAGGGACCACCCTGCTGCATTGATTTTTGTTTTGTGGGTGTCTTTCTTTTCTTTCTTTTTGCTTTTGCTTTTGCTGCTTTTTTGAGAGAGAAAGAAAAAGTTGGATGGGTAGGGGGGTGGAGAGAATCTGGGAGGAGTTGGGAGAAGGAAAAACATAATTAAAATATTTATGGAAAAATTAATAAAATTAAAACATAACAAAAACAATTTCACAATTGAACACACAATGCCTCTGAGGTGTTTCTGGAAGCATTTTTCTCTGTTATGTCATATGACTTCACTGAAGCCCTTGGCAAACCCATGCAATGCCTACAAACACTGTCTGAAACAGCTTCAACCAGAGGCTTTGATAGAATATGAATTGTGGAGTTTTTTATTGGGTATTCAAAGTTTTATGCTCTTACAAAAGTAATGGTTTAAGAGACTTAAATATTTAACTGAGATTTTAATAATTTTCTACAATTATTCCTTAGCATTTAAGTATAATCATATTTCTATTTTTACTATTTATTATATGAAATGGTTTTCTCAGTATTGCTGATGATGAAATCAACATATTGATCAACTTTTAAAAACACTGAAGATGGTCTATGTCCTGTGATATCAAACATTCCTCCAGCTATAACTCTTTATGCAAAAATATACAAGGGCATAGATATCATGACTATGTAATTTTTCTTTCATTTTTAATACAGGGTAAATTCTGTATAATATGTATTAAAATATTTAAAAAAATTAATGTTTGATTTATATGTTTATTGTACCCACCTAAATACCAAGAGTCATGTAAAAATTTCTCTGTCAAAGAAAGGGCCATAATGGGGAAAGTTAAGAAGTCATGGTCTAGGTCAAGGAGATGACTCACACAGTGGCGAAAGGGTTTGTTAGATTGCCTCAAATAGTGGGAGGCTGAAGTAGCTTAATAATGGCTGTCCACACACTGGACATACAGGGAGCTCAGAAATACTCAATCCAAGAAGTCAGTAGCTTCAGAGCAAGTAAAGACAACTAATGACTCAGTCCAAGTTCCAGGCCTGGAAGTTTCCAGGAGGGAGGAGTACTGATATGAATTAGAGTTGAAAAAGTGGAGAATCTCTGCCCAAGATAGAGGAAGTATATCACTTTGTTTGGGTCTTTGTATATGTCGTGACACTATTTCATATTCATTCCCCTCTCCACACACCCCTTCTTTCTTACTGGCTTCCATGAGGTTGGACCAGCATTGATCCTTTCTACCCTCTTTATTGTGTTTCTCTGCCTCAGTACAAGGACAAATCCAGGGAGGCATGTGTTAAACTTCTGAAACCATGACTCAAAAAAAAAAATTTTTTCTTCTTTGCTTTGTTTTCCTTCTCAGACATTTTGTCACAGCACTGGGAAAACTAAGTAAATTGCAGTCTTGAGGAGGCAGGGTTGATGATGTCACACTGGAGCAACCAAAAGAAAATAACATTTTATTGGAGAGCAAGGGGAGTGGAGCTGGAGAATGGAGTGTGCAGTTGCCAAAAGGAGACTGAGGGATCCCTGGCTGCTACTTTGGAGGGAACATAATGAAGAGAATGAATAAGAAGGGAGAAGCAGAGGACTTCCTCATGTTCATTGTTTTCAAAGGGAAACTGGGATTCATGGTTCAACCCTAATTATCTCTTAAGTCTACACCATAGCAGACATTCAGACATTTGTCACTGTGCTATACAAAGCTACATTGAAACCACTCCTCTGGCAAAAATAAAAGTCAGATATGGTAGAACCATATCCCATCATAAACCCTGACTAAGTGACCTGCCATCAATCAAGGTTATTTTGACTGAGATGGTAACTATAAGTCTTAATTTATAACAGGAACTTTTGTAGCTCTATTTCCACTGGAATAGATTACTGACTCATTTATCAGGTAGGAAGCAGGAGTATTAACATGTAGTCTTCAGTGAGAGACTACTGGATGATGAAGAAAACAGCAGGAAAAAGATCTCTGAGCATGTCATTTTCAACACAGTTACTTAACTGGTTTTAGGTACCTATACTGAATAACAAAGGACAACTTCAAGTGAAGTTTAGGTAGAAGGAAACAAAGATTCCCAAATGCTACCATCACCAAGGGCTTCAGGTGAAAGACTCAATGGGAGCTGATGATGATGGAGTCTGAGGGGACCAAACAGAGTCACCAAGCTGGATGTCCATAGAGTGGAGATCCCCAGAAGTTGAGCCTTGCACAGCCACTGTCTTGAGTGGGGAGAATTATCCATGGAAATTAGGCAGGGGAAATTTGCCTCATCAGGACAAACTCTTAATTTTTGGAAGTTGATAAAAGGATGCAGAGGAAACTTGCTCATAGGCAGAAGCTGCTTGAAGGAGTTTCTGGATGCTAGATGCTAACAGGACCCATGGACATGTGTAACTGCTGCACCCCACAGAATCTCATACTTTTATGTTCTCAAAAAAGAATCTTGCTCCTCTGGTTGTTCATCATTTGAGCTCTTTTTGTGGAATCCATGGTCTCTTCTGTACTACGCTGGAGGACTCTGCTTCCAAATATAATAACCTCTGTTTTACTAATATACAATGTTTCATTTATTCCCAAGAGTTTGCCTGCTTCTCAAAAATTCAAAATATTAAAACCAGTTAAACCATTTAGTTTGGCAGTATAATATTTCATTTATATGAAAATATAATACATTTACATGTAAATTCAATTAATACTCTGAATGGTTTATTTGAACTCTAATGAAACCTAATGATTTTGTGAGCAAATCAAATTACAATTGATATGTTTCCTGTTCCATAAGATAATGAGTAATTTTACACTTGTAGAGGAGGTTTTAAAAAAATCTTACAAACCATAAATATAAGGTTTGCACAGATTATTTTGCTCCAACTCATTAAATTTCTGCAGGTTTGGAACTGTTTTGGAGATTTGTCATCACTAATTGGTGTGAACTGAGAAAGGCTGCCACTTGACTTTGGTGTGAGTTGGTGAGTGGTGGCAGAAACCCATTGGTCCTGCTGGGTCCTCAGGCTTGCAAAAGAGAAGGGATATGAGGGACATCCTGCACATAGAAATCACCCCCTGCAATTGATCTTCTTAAAGCCAGACGTGTTTCTACATTTGAATAGTAGATGGTATTGACTATTCAAGACTTCGTATTTGGAAACTCCCAAAGCAGGAAACAAAAGGAAAAAATTCCATTTTGGCTTCCTGATTTAGCATATATATCCGTTTTGAGGACTGGTTATTTAATTAGCTACTTTATGTCTACAGTTTCTTCCATCTAAATGAAACAGTTAAAATTTGCCCTGCTTTCTTCTCATGTTTAAAACCACAAAAGTTGTATAATGTCACAGCAAGATATAAATATATCCTTCAAACAAACTCTCCCCATCTGGGTCAAGAGTTAGGTGATGTTGGTCCAGCTCCATTCCACTCCTCAGGTCCATTTGGCTCCTCTGGGACCTCCCTTCTCCAGTCATTCAGACAGATTCTGCTCTTTTCCCTCCTGCAGAGTCTCTGTGTCCACTGGGATTTTACTTCTCTGAGCCACTGGTTATACATCACTCTAGTTCACCTCATCAGCCTACCAACTCTTCTGGATCTTGGCTCATGTGGTGCCAGAACACCAAGCTGGATCCTCTGGGGTTGAGTTTAACTTGTTCCTCCTAACTCCATAGGCCTCTTAGTCACACATCCAGCTTTCTGAAATCTGCCCCCGACTTCTGGTTAACCACAGCTTACCCCAAGTAGGGCAACCAGATGGGAAGAAATATTAGAAGGCAATAGAAGGGAGGAACAAGAAAAGGTGTACTGATACTTGGAGAGTTCTGTTCCTGAAGGCAGTAGAAGACCTTCAGAAAAATTGGGGATAGAGTTTGTAGCCCTCAATATCTATAGAAGTGGACAAGATCTCAACATTCTTACACTTCAATCTCTTTTGAACACTGTACTGAAGAAAAATGGTGACTTCAGCAAAAAGAAACGCTCAGCTAACAAACTACTTTAGATATATAAGTCCCAGCATGGAATCAAAACACACACACACACACACACACACACAGTTAAGAACACATTAATATTTTGCAACGTGTGGTATCCACTCACACTTGGCAGATTTTAGATAAAGTACCTTAAGCATTATAAGGGGAACCATCAACAGTCGATACACCTATATGAGCTAAACGACTTTGCTTTGGTGTTTAATAAAATGTTTGAATACCCAAGAGGCTGCTGGAATTGTGATAGATAGAAATGAACCTGGGTGCTTGCTTGAATCTGGTCCTGTCTGTGACAAAGCAAACTACAAACTAAAAAAAGGGCGGGCGGGACAGGAGGGGGGAGATTCCCTATGGCTTTGTTTTATTCCAGAAAAAAGAAGTTAAAAGATTCTTTAAGTGGTCACTTATTATTGTGTCATTTATTACATCTTTGATATCTTTGTTAATAATACCTTTCCCAGCTGGAATAAATTCCTGGAACCTTAGGAGTTTCAGTGGGAAATAGAGAATATGTTCTATTGTGGAGGGCGTAAAAGTGGACAGTGCCAGATGATGTGTCTCCCAGAGAGCCAGGGACAGGTGAATGACCTGGCAACTGTAGTCAAAGTGGACAGTGAACAGTACAGATGCAAGCATACAGGGACTGGATTCCAGTATAGGTGGCAGCAGAGCCAAGGGGATCAGCCACAGAGTCCTGCAACCAACACTGAGACTGTCAACAGTGCCAGTGGTTGTGCCCTAAGCAGCCAGGTCATTTATAAATTGAGACTGGGAACAGCTTTCATGGCCTGTGACCTGAAGTTTGTTTGGCTAGAGTGGCCTTTTTCTGTCTAAACGACTTGTTTCTGCTGTAACTAAGTCTTCCCAGTGATGCAATTCACTCTCAATTAAGGCCTGGTTCTACTCCCCGGTGTGTTGATGCTCTTATATTGCTGTGACTGACTAGTGAAGGGGAAGATTTGCTGAGAAGCCATAGAGCCAAGCTTCTTCACTTCTCAGCATTATCATAACTCTAGAAGTAGAGTTTTAGCAGCAGAAGCTTGGACTCCAGCAACCTCAACAACCTAGTGTTGGTCATCTGTCCTCAATTAACGAGACAAGCAATAGTGAAAAGCAAAGAGAGATGTATTCATTGTGACTACATTAAGAAGAGTAAAAAACTAAGGGGGTTCAGGGGCCTCCAAGTTTATGTTTGAGGTACGGGCGTGAGTTATAGGCGTAAATAGAGGAAGATTTGGGACAAGAGGCAAGAGCAATGAGTAATTAAACGGTTTCTGGTTAGCTTGGTTACTATTTCAACTCTGGTCCTGCAAGATCGTCTGAGGAGGCCCTTGCTTGAGGAAGAGAAATGCTATCTTTATGCCTTTACCCAAAGCAATAGTACACAGACAGACATGAAAAGAGATGTTAGGCTTCCATTCTGCTTTTAGTTTCCTTCTATGTCCAAGTGAGGAGCCAGTGCTGCCAGAATGAGATGCTTCTCTTGCTATTTCATTTCCACAAGGTAGAGGTCATGGAAAACTGCAAACCTGACTGCAAGGCTTAGAATATCAGATGCCCGACTTGCCCAAAATTTGGTACCGCTTTATTATACTGCATACCAAAGCCCTTATTTATGCTTTCTATTTTATCACAGATGCTTTAGTTAGCCTATAGAATGAGCTATATATGACATTTTCACACATGCATTGTATTGTAATGTTGTTCATATTGACTCCCTACTACTGTCTCTTGCCCACTTTTCCCTCCTCCCATTGGTCTCTATCCTGTCCACAAAATAGCCTTCCTCTATTTGCATGCCATAAATATAATGACTATATTTATACACACACATATGTGTGTGTGTGTATGTGTGTGTGTATATATATATATATATACATACATATATATATATATATGACATAATGCTATATGTATATACGTCCTTGTAGTATATATAGTCAAATCTGGATTCTTAGTATGGGAGAAATATTCAATGTCTGTCTCTCTTCTCCACAACTACACCATATTTCTACTGTGAACAATATCAATCAATACCAAAAGTTAAACTCACTTTTAAGAAGACGTTACTCACCTAGCAATCAGCTAAATCCAGAATCAATCAAGAGCAAGATGCATGGTGCTTGCTTAAAAACCTTGTCTTGATAACAGGAAGCTCCTGTGACACTCGTGGCACATCCGCTCTTGCTGCTCTCGTCCTCTCAGGAAAATCTCAGAGGTTACCAGCACAGATGAGCACCCCAGCTGGAATCACATTCATGTTTAACCATGTTTGTTTCACTGAGTCTTTTGCATGCTTTCTGCTTGTCTGCTGTGATATGTAACCACAGAAATTCACCAGTGGGTGGCTGTCCCTTGGTTTTGTACACCCATCCTTTGCTTTCCTTACCTGTAACTTTTGCAGAGGTCATGCTGTTATTGCTGAGACATGAGGAGAAGCATGGTAAATTCATTAATCTCCAACACGACCCTTCTACTGATGCCTAGTGACTAATATAAACCTCCTTTTTTTCTCTTCCTAAGCAGCTCCTAAAACGGGTTTGATAAGCTCATAATTTAGGCAGCCTTTCCGACCACAGCCAGGTCTTCCCTGGGCTAATAATTATCTCCCATAGGTAATTTTTTAGGCTACTGATCATTTGTCTCCCTAATCTCTCTATTTGTTCCTGCAGCTAACAGCAGATCCCCAATACCCTCTGTAATTTTCTAACGAGCGGAATTCCAATTCCCCATTAAGAAATCTCACTTTAAAGTGTAATTAAAGATCATCTAAGAAAAACAAGGCCAATTTTGAACAACCCATGAGCAATTTTTTTCCCCTCTGCCTGGAGGAAGGGTGTTTAAAGGGAATTAAAAATCACTTTAGAAAATTATAAACAGATTTAATGCAACCATCTTGATCAACACTCTTGTTATCAAGTAATATAGCAAATATTAAGGTAATGGATTTTAAAAGGAATAGACCAAATAAAAATCATCTGGTATTCAACAGGCATGTCAACCAAGCAATTATGAATTCTGTTTATAACTACAGCACTTACTCTTTTGAAAAGGGCAATGAAAGCAAAACTTGGTTTGTGAGCTCCTATTAAATTAGCATTGATTTTGTTTTACTGCCAAGCTAAAGAAATATCAACATTAAGAAGTTTTTTCAAAGCCTACTTAAAGTATGCACACTTACACAGAGTTTAGTCCAAAGGTTATTTATCTTCCTATTCACAACGATCTCCCTCCTGGTCCTGACACTCCTCCCAACCCCTCATTCAGTGTTGCAAATGCTGCATTTGAGCTATGTTGAATTCTTTGAAAGGATCCTTTAACTCACATAATGGCTTGTGCCAAAAATTATTTTCTCAATGGGTTTTATGTTTATAAGCAATTAAGGATGTCTGGAGGCAAACGGACAAATAACATATATGACAAGTATGGTGAGGAATGTTTCATGTTTTACATTAAATAAGCCAAGTGTATGCTTCTTAGGTTAGAAAATCAGTTCAAATGGGAAATAGGAATAGCCAAGCCTTGGAATATAAAGAGTCCTAATTCTGTGGCAAAATTTGGCACAATGGTAGAGTAGGTGCTAATGCCCGCCTAGAAGTCAACGCAGGGGAGTGGTGCAGATGGTGTCGAGGCCTCTGCACAGGCTTTACTGCAAACGTGACAGTGACGTGTTGAACTCTCCTAGCTGCCAAGGGCCTGATCTTTTTCAGATTATGTGAATTTAAAATTGATTGAAAGAAGGGGAGCTATTAGATTTGTGTCAAAAGGCCTTCCCGTAATAGGAATGTACTAGCCATTTTGAAATTTAATCATAATCCTTCAGATCTCCCTAAGCCCCTAGAAACAATTTCTTTTAAAGTGTAGTATAATTTTAAATGAATTCTTATATTCTGTCTTTCCCTTATACACTTGTCTTAGGACATGTTGAATATCTTGAGAGTTTCTTTTACACATAAAAACAAATGAATTAAAGAGTAGCAACACATTGTATGGCTAACATAACCTAGGAAAGGCCTCTTACTCATGAAAAAGTTCATTTCCGGAGGCTCTGGGATCCCAAGGATACTGACTCATGGGAATTACTAACTTGTGTCCCAAATTCTTGCTTGGATCACATAAATTGCTCTTCTGCTGGTGATACAACAAAAGGGGAGAGGAATTACAGTTTTTGTGCCTTTATCATGCAGATGTACCATGCTAACGGCTTTCCAAGCTGTTAACATATTCATCCTTCACAGAGGCCCAGGCATATTTCCATTTCACAGAAGGGGAGGTGTATACCTAGGGAAGCAGCCTTAGAGTCCCTCTAGTTTGCCCCTTGGATATCTAGTTTTGCCCATTAAATAGTAAGGAAGCAGAGACCCACAAACTTCCAATATTTGAAAATCTTTCCTCAGTAGCTGCAAAAATCATTAGCGTGATAAATGGCCTCTAGAAATCTTTCAATTGCATGCTGATACAGTTGGAAGAAAGGAAAGGAAAGAAAAGATGTGTGCAGGCACCCACAATGCATATTTATCCACTGATTGTACCATGTTTGTAGATGCAGAGCATGGACTGTTGTCAAGACTTAATATCTTAAGACACAACATCAACTAAGGACAAGTGTCGAGGCTTTAAATACTGGATGTAAATCATCAAGACAAATAGCCTTCCTGGTAATTCTGAGTATTAGGGGCTGAACTTGTCAAGGCATGATTGGATCAAACATTGACTTGACCCTATGCAACCACTGACTGAGAGTCCAGCTGGCAGGAAGACAGGGGTTGGCTTTGCCATCCTCCAGTGAGTGGTTTGTTCTGTTAATAATAGCTTCAAGCCAATTCCTGTACAAGGATATTGTCAACTATCTTTCTGTCCCACAAGCAGATTTCTAAGATGCATTATTTTAAATTAGACAATGTTCATAAATATGTTTGACATGATTAAAGCAACACATCTTAAGATCAACATGGGGGTCTGAGGCTCCCCACAGCCCTCCATCCTTCCCTACTACAAAGTAATACCCACTTCTGTCATGTGATCAACAGTCTATCTTGAATGCTCCAGTGAGGACAAAAATGCCAACTGGTAGTTTAATTAGTGAAGTTTGACTTCAATATTGTTTTCTGATTATTTTGTATAAGCATTCCAGTGCCTTACCTGGCTCATATCCTACAGTGTCAGCCTCCGCGCCACCAAAGATGGCTAGAGTTCCATATAGAACCAAGCATTCCTGAACATTGTCTTTTTAGCTGATTTTTAACACACCTTTGAAGACATATTTGTCTAACCTCTCAGGACAGAAGTAGGAGTGAAAGACAATCCTAGAACATGGAAAATTTTCTGCCCACCACTGGTCTGGTCCCGCCGCTGCGCCATCCCCAATTAATACACGGAGACTCTGTATTTGATATAATGCTTTTGGCCAGTTACTTGTTTCTTATCTGACTCCTCCTTACTAATTCCTCCTTGTCTCCTAGTCCCTCCTATCTTCCTTTCCTATTGGCCAGCAGAGCTTTATTCATTAACCAGTATGAGAAATATATATACAGAATGACATCTCCCATCAGGAAAGAAACTGCAGGCTGCCATTGACTGCCACATCAATCCTCGTCTCAAGATTTTAGGGACAACTGAAGGAGCTGAGTAGCACTGATCAAATATTAATCTGGAGACAAGCAGGAAGCACAAGTATCACTTGAATTATTACAAAGTATTTGATATTTTTAAATATTTAGTGGAAAATCTCTCATAGAAAATTATCCCGTTTGTTAGGAAACATACCATATTTTTCCAGGCAAAAGCTGATTGTAACATACTGTTGTCATATCAATGAAAGACTTCAATCTGAGCCCCAACACTTCAACTTATTGAACACTAATAAAAAAACAAATTCAAATAATAACAGCATTATTTTTTCACTTCAGTTTAATTTATTCATTTAAATTTTTTTTATTCTTTGAGAATTTCATACAATTTGTTTTGATTATATTCACCTTCCCAACCTTACACTTTCTTCATTTCAGATTCATCCTTGCCTCCTCATCTACCAACTCTATGTTCTTTGTTTGTTTTGTTTTTCATCTGTCAGAGACTTGTTTTGCTACACAAATACTCTTGGATGTGTGGCCTTTTATTGGCATGTGGTGGACTTACCAGGGACCATACTTCTAGGAAAAACTGACTCTCTTTCCCAGTAGCTAGCAGTTACCAATAGCTAAACAGATAGGGGTGGGATTTTATGCCCATCTCTCCAGTCCATGTAGGGATTTGCTATGGTTTGAGCTTGCACAGGTCTTATGCATGGTGCACCAACCATTTTGAATTCATATATTTGATACATATTTTTAAATGAACTTCAGCTACACATCACACTCTTCCTGTTGCTATTATTGGTAGTAGTTGAAATAAATCAGTGGTCCCTAGATTTGCATCATAACCATGCTATAGCTCGTTAAAACTTGTTAAAATGCAAATTTGAGCTCTACCCAAGACCTTTTGAACTAGAAATTCCAGAATGGATTGCTGAGTACCAATGAGGTCCCCAGGTGCTTCAATTACATTCCAAAATTTGAGAATTGCTAGCAGATTGGGCTGTTCTCCATAGCAAAAGGGTGTTTGATTTTTCAGTAGATTGAATCAGAGTCATATAACTGCCCTATGATGAAGTAACCTTTCTCTTTTGTGTACATTATAATGTTAAAACATAGGTAAGAAAAACCATTGTTGTTAAAATTTGGTTAGATTTGGTTTAGGTGTTTCAACACTGAAAGTAAGCATTTGCCTATAATTCAAGAATATTATAATCTCAAGACTATTTGGGGGGTTTTGAGGATGGAGCTCAGGATTTTGCACATATAATATACAAACTCTAGCATTGAGCGATTCCTCCAACCCTTCAAGACACACATTTAGTTAAATTTGTTCTATAGTTTATAACTTCCAGTACAATTTAGTACAACAACCAAGTTCAAAATATGTTTGTTATCTGCTCCATTCTCTTGGAATATATGTATTATTGTCTTGTGGTGGTATTTAGAATGAAGAAACAAAAGATTTCCACTTGATTTTTATCAACATTGTATTTAAGATTCTTTTTTTTTTGTTAATTATTCTGTGTTTTTTATTTTGTTTTTAATTTGTCTACTTTAAATGGTTCAAGTAGCTGTGTTTGTCCTTTGTTTTGAATTATGCCTAACTTATTAAGATATTCACATTTATAAAGACAAATTCATACCTGACTTTAAATGGCACATGGGAAATAACAGTAGTAACTGATGAAATCACAGTTGTCCATAGTCTAAAGGAGTACCTGTACATTTTTCAACAGTAGTTGCATGTCTCACCAGATAAGTACAGTTTAAAATTCACTATTTAATCTTAAATGCACACATTAGCAGGTGACATCAAAACATCAAAACACATAGAGCTTCATCTCCCATCAGAAGTAACTTTAGTGTATCCGCCCTTCCTTCCAGCAATCACTGTTCACAAACTTGTTCTATACTTGTTCTATACTTGGCAGAGATTTTGACCCATTCAAGTGATATACTTAGAAAAGAGAATATGGGTGATTTCAAGGCTTAGATGACCATCAGTATTAAACCTGACAGATAAATGTTGTAATACATTTCCAAATTTGATGAAAGCAGAAAGGAACATTCTCAGATAATAATGGACCAATTCCAGACAGCCAGCTGAACTTGATTCTTTCAAAATGATTTACATTATCCAACTGTACTCTAAAAATTTTTCCTTTTCCTTTTTTTGTCATGCATACATATGTGCATGCATATATATGATTTATTTGGTGTTTTTGTCCATTTTGATTTATTATTAAATTATTTGAACTCAACTTTCTCTGAACATGTCTTCTATGAAAAAGTGATGTAATGTTTATTACACTTAATGATAAACCTTTCAGTAAGTTAACTAATACAACAAATGATCAAAATGGACTGTTCAATTTAATACAACACATGACTTTTAAGAAATTTTACTTGCATAAAATTACCCAGTATTTTGGCCTCTATCTAGGGTAATTTGCTATCAACAAGAGACTAATTTGAATCCTTTCTTTTTCCTTTTTAGTTATATTCAGGTCAAAATTCTTATGTAAACCTCATGGGCATTTGTGAGACATGAGAAAAAGGAACAAATCTAATCACTTATTTGTAGGCAAAAGGCTTATATACTCTTTTCTTATTTGATTAGTCTCTTTTGTATAGGAGTTAAGTGTTTTTATTTCTCCTTCCAAGAAAAAAAATACAAAATACAATTCTAAATCAAATTTTGGGAGGTCAGATACACACATCTAAATGGAATGGAATGCCTTCATCAATTGCAAATGCTGTCTAATTGCCCCGTTATGCCACAAGACATGCAGTCCTCAGCTGGGGGATAGATAGAAGGGTTAACATATCGTTTTAAGTTAATCAAGACTCAATTTAAACTAACTCGATTCTTTACCCCCAATTTAATGCTCCCATTTTTTACCACTGACCTGAAAACATTTGATTTCATAGATGTCGACACAGACAAAAACTCAAAGTACCGAAGAGTAGGTTTGTATTGCTATGGGCAACTTCTCAGCTGTTAAGCTGATTGACAAAGCTCACAAGGCCAAGCTTGAACACTCTAAATTTTATACTTAGGCAGTTTACACATCTTACTAATGTTATGATAGAATGATTTCATTTATTTTCTTAACATATGATAAGTTTTGAATTTTAGCTATTTTTCTATAATTTCTTTTTTAACTTAAAAGTGTCACAAATTCATGTCTTTTAAAGTTTTATGTGCTGCCACAAAATTACTCACTTATTCATTTCTCAGTCTTATCCAGCAAGTAGAAATAACTGGTAGTGTTAAAAACACATGAATTTGAAAGTGTTTGATTGAATTGTAGGAGCTTAATTTAAAGTCAATAAATAATAAATAAATTGATTATTCTGTATGGAATTGGAAAAAAATATATTGTATTTTAAAGAAAACTGAGCTTGTCTTATTTTAGGAGCAGAGAGTCCCACTTACATTCACCCCAGCATGCCATGTCCTTTTTGTCCTTTGCGAGAGAAATTAGGTGAACTGAAAAATCACTGCTCAGTTATTTCTGAGTGCGATGAAGATTGCACAGGGATGTGAGGCCTGGAAGGGAGTAAAGTCGCAATGTCCACTGGATAAAGTAAATCACAAGCCCAAAGTGGTCCAGTCCACAATGGGGCAATTTGACATCAACTCGTCACACCCTGGGCATTTAGTTCAGTTTCTAGATTCTTTATCTAAATGAGATTTATTAGGCTTGTGGTTTTTAAGTAAGTTAGAATTAAGTTCTTAATTTAACATAGAAAATATCAATAATTCATAGTTTTAAAAACCTTTACTTTTTTTTTCTGTGCAAACATCTTTATTTCCTGCCTCTTCCTCTTCACAGAGAAAAGTCCATTCTCCAGGATCCCAGTATATAATGTAACAGAAATTCATTGAACAATGGAGTGCAGACCCTCCCCACTCTGCTGGCAGCTGTCCGTTCTAATCACTGACCGTTAAGCCTGCATTTGATCACTAATGCACTAAAGCATTGCTAATGACACAGAGGTATGACAAGATAAGACCAGTCACATAATGAATGACTCCACAAAAGCAAAGTGGCAAAAGTAATTATAGAATCACATGGGCCGTTGGGCTTGAATTACCCTGGACAGCCCATTTCGTGTTCAGCTAAAACAACTCAGAGATAACCTTCTGTTCTGTAGAAGCAGAGGTTGGCTCACACATGTACTTCAACTGACACATGCTTCTGTTTCTAGAACTAATTGTCCTATAGCAAATGTCTTCAAACTCATTTCCAAGAGTAGTTAAACACTTTCTCACATTTATCTTGTATTCTGACTGCACCACCAACCATGTGGCTATTAGGGTAATTAGTTTAAAGATATTTCAATAATCTTGTATCAGATTATTTTTTAATATCACTTGGTATTAGCACCTTCCCGTACCTCTTGGTAAAACTTCTCATGAAGTTTTAACTTTTGCATCATAAATAACAAGTACAATTACAAGAATTGAGTAAGTTGTAGTGTGCCTGACTGAGACCAAGGCAAAGATTCCTAAGCAGAATAATGATGCTGGAAAATTTGCATATAAATAGTTTTTAAATTAATGTTATCTTAAAAATCATGTGAACAGCTGAATAAAAATGTGTCTTATGATTCTATTAGACTTGATATGGAAATTGGGAATTACTTTTTATCTTAACAAATAAAGGACAGCTTTTTTTTTCTCCATGACAACACCAGTTGCTCCATCAGGAAACTGAGCCATCAACTCCAACCTCTGACACTGTCATTTTTACCCAGATGGATATTTTTCCCCACAGCTCTTAATAGACAGTGTGGAGGTGATGATAAATCTGGGAATCTGGGCACATATATCAACACTTTTAGTGATGAGAGAGGGGGAAAAATTGAAATAACCACAAATTCTAAATAGCCTTACTGGCCTGATAATTTTTATGGCAAAGGCGACACTTCAAAGTATCCGCAAACAGTAACCGCTTGCTTGAGTTCTGGGTCCAAAATAGCATCAGTCTTAATCTTATCAATTTGAGCTTGAGAAAACCAAAGCCAGAAACACGTGAGACTCCAGCTATGGTTCAGGATGGAAAAGCAGTAAATGTTTCATTGATAAGCTGAAGTAAGTACAAATGGGAGTTATAATCAGGACAAAATTTACAACAGGAAGAACAATGTTGTAAGGAGAGGTGAGGGAGGAGAAAAGACTGTGCCCAGGGTCCCAGCAAACCCTGAGATAGGCAACTAGATGTGAATGGAGCTCATTTATTACATAGTAAATGATATTATTCACAGAATTCTGCTTTAAACTTTTGCCAGGAAGAAAACATCATGCTTTTTTTTTCTCATTTTACTTCATGTAACTAGCAAACCAAAGGCAGCTTTAGAGCCCGAGTTGCAAATTGCCAGAACCTTGTAATGTGTATGTGTCAAGACACTTTACTGTTTCTTTAATTTTTAAAAATTACATTTACTGCTTTTATACGTGTGAGTATACTTGTACATCTGTGCTCCACATGCACACAGTGCTGTGGAGGCCAGAAGAGCTGTTCAGGTTCTCCAGCACTGAAATTACAGAGGATTGTGAGCCTCTATGTGGGTGCTGAGAACTGAACTCAGCTCCTCTAGAAGAGCAGCCAATACTCTTACCTGCTGAGCCATCTCTCCAGCCCTCATCTGACTGTTTCCTTCCCACAACACACCAAAGTAACGATTCCAACAAACTCCAATTTGGCAAACCAGTGAGATTTTATTGGGGTTACTTACAGAACTACAGGTGAGAAGTTACAGAACAGGGCCAACTCAAGTGCAACCCCATCACGAGAAAGCTCACCCCAACTCAGAGGATGACTCAAAAATGCAGGCAGCCCATGGTCTGAGAATCTGTGCCCTGCATCTCAGCGGGTCAGTCTTGTCCTCCAGCAGTTTTTTACTGCTTCCATAACTTTGCAGAGGGGCTCTTGTGGGTCTTATAAGTGTTAGCTTTCTCAGACAAGCCAAGTTTGTTTACTTCCTCAGACTCTGGAGTCTCCTGAAGCAAATGCTTCAGTTCAGAGGAACTTGCCATACATCAATCAGTTGCTCAAGGAGCAGGGTACAGTTATCATCAATGTGTATATTGACTAAAACTGTCTTTGCTTTTTCCTATCATAAAAGTCATATCAATACCAACTAAATATTCTCTTACATCCCGTTTTTGTAAAAAAAAAGTACAAGTCATTTATTTTTTATCATTTTGATTATTATTGATGAGTTCCTGGCATATTTCAATGGCATTGCTTCAGTGAAATAATTAACTAGAATATGGGAAAAGCCTTGTCATAGCATAGCATAGGGAGGAGAAAATTTGGCTCTTAGGGTTTTTTTTTTTTTTAACACATTGCATAAAATAAATTTTCCCTGGGTTTCTACAAAGGGAGTGTTTTCTTGAGATTAAGGTGCTATTTGTGGACATAGACAAACTGAATCATTTGAATTAACATTTATGTTTTTGTTAAATGGCATGCATTAACCAATTTTGTATCATTTGAAGTTTAAGATACACTGTTATCCTTCTAGCATTTCTAATTGAGTAGTAAACATTATAAATATACATTTAGTTTCAAGCCATACTTTAGTTAGAAAGAAACCAGCAACTAAAATTACATTATATAAAAAATGTATGTACGGACACATGCACACACATCCACACATTACATCTCAAAGAGCTCCATGGTAAAAATTTAAAAACCCGATTATAAGATAATTGGCCATATGAATAGTTGGAACTTAACAATGACTTTGCCTAAACACAAAACATTTAAACATTAATGATTATAGAAAGCTAATTAGTAAAATTTAATTGGATGTATGCAAAATGGTGTAATGAGAAGAGTTCAAGAGTATTTAATTTTTAATACAAACTCAAACACTGGAAGTAAAAGAAAAACAGCTAAAGCCAACCGTGTAAGCCACTGTAAAAGGTATGAGTGATACATTTCAAAGTCTACTGTATTAACCCTAAGAACAAGTTGATGCTGCAAATTAAATACAGAAATATATGCCCTCACAGACATTAAATGCAATTACTTAAACTGCTTAAGAACAAAAGATTGAAGTGGAATAACAGACAAAATGATATGGAAAATGATCCCTCAGAATATAGTTTGAAAATGAACTGAATTTTATTATATGCAGATAAGTATCCCCAAAAGGCTGGAGAAACCTAGAGAGCAGCAGAGACAAAAGGAGATCTTCAGGGATAGTGCTAATGTCACTTAACCTGATAGCATGGCAACGTGATACACGAGTCAAAAAGGTCACTACCATTCAGAGCTAATCGCCTCTCTTTGTACCCATGATATGGAAACCACACCCAGAGACTGGAGCTTGGAGGCTCTCTGGTGAGTGTATCACAATACCAGCTAATAGAATGACCACCTGATCACTGGAGAAACCTTGACTTCCTGATGCCCAAAGCCTAGAGTTTGAAACTAGCCTGTGCAACATAGCAAGATCTGGCCTCAAACAAACAAACAAACAAACAACAAAAACGATCAAAAATGAAGAGGTGAATGGACATTATAGAAGAGAATGGTGTCCTTGGCAGACCCTTATCTCCTGGGTGTTGTCTATTGTTTACACCTTGGGTCATGTTTACCAGACCGCTAAACAGCTGTAAGTTCTCTCTGCTAATAGGGTGGGGGAAAGGGCTCTGTCAGTAAAATGATTGCCCCTCAAGTGTGAGGACCTGTGTTTGGATCCCCAGCCTTGGAAGAGATGGGATGGAGACAGTAGGGATCTCTGGTACTTTCTGGCCAGCTGGTCTAATAATTAGCTAATATCCAGGTTCAGTGAGATACACTGGCTCAAAAGATGAAATATGATACAGGAATAACCTATATGTCAACATCTGGCCTACACACACACACACACACACACACACACACACACACAAGCACGTATGCACACACAGGCACATGAACATGCATAAACAATATTCACACAACTATAACAAGTGATGGTAAAGTTATCAACAATATGGAAGGGATAATTCAAGAGACTTGTGTTTTGTTTATTGGTGTCTACCTTGCTTGTAGAATAAGGTTGTTTCACACGCTTTTGGTTTCTATCCTCTTAGAACACAGGCAACAGTAAACCAGTAGGTTTTTGTTTTGTTTTGTTTTTAAATAAAGGTATGACATGCTGGTCCTGGAGCAATGGCTGAACACTTGCTGCTCTTACAGAGGACCTGGATTAAGTTCCTAGCACTCACATGGCCATTCACAACTGTCTGTTAACCCTAGGCCTTGGGGATCTGGTGCCGTCTTCTGGCCTTTGCAGGCACCAGACATCTACCCAATGCACCTACATACATGTAGGAAAAACCTTCGTACATATGTAGTAAAAATAAATCCTAAAAACAAATATGAAGTGCTATCAACAACTTTTCCTGTTCATGTACAGATCTGTAACAAGAACATTTGTGAGAGCAAGAAAGATTTTCCAGGATGGACTTCGTCTGAAAATACTGCCTGGCTTCCCAAGCCAGCTATGGCCAGGACTAGGGTGAAGCAAACACATTGAGTGTCCACTGTGGCTCCACAGGCAGCACTGGGGCAGCATTAAGAACACTTCTGAATGGTTTCCGTGGCGTTCTCATGTTTCATATCACAGGATTTCCTGGGATGGAGTGCCTATTTGCTTCCCAGGTGAAAAGATTCTGGCTTTCAGGATTCCAAATCAAACATAGGCCCCGAGTGAAGATTTGTGGGTTTTGTGGTAATGGCTTTTAAACAAAGAATTGACCCTCTTGGGTTTCCAGTATCTGCCTTCTTTTTATCTCCTGATTGGGAAAACTCAGACCAGAGGGAAACACAGGCTAGTTCACCAGATTTCATAAAGACCCCTTGCACACACCCATGCATGCACGAGCATACACACATGAACCAATACACTAAGACCAGACATGTAAGGGATGGTAAAGAAGTAGGAAATTGTTGAAGTTGTTTAGAAATATTCTTACATTTGAAAGGTTTTAGTGTCCAGGTGTGACCAAGGTCATAGTTTTGAAATTTTATTTTCTGAAAGTCTCAGAAACAGGATACCTAATTTCTCAAACAGTACCTTAACACAACTGTAGTTGACAGTTTGAGCATAAGAAATGTTGCTCAGAGTTGGTGTGAGATATTCCTTTCATGCTACTGTAGAGGAAAACAAGATTCTTCCTAAACATCTGACAGCTCTGTGGAAACTCACTTCACAAATCTCAAGATTTGGTTCAATTGATCTGTGCCAGAACATTAAACAGGGCCAGTAGTAGCAAAATATTGGGTCAACATTAGTCCTTGAGATACTTAATATGTGGTTATTTTTATGGGACATATAAGCTTGTTAAGGTCTACAATTGCACACCATTGTGCTCAAAGTAGCTGCCAAATACCTCTTTAGTTTCATCAACCCAGTGACTTTCTGGCTGAATACTTTTAGACAGACAAGTTTGATGGAGTTTGGAGCTTTTGTGAGTCAGCCCTAAATAGTTGTCTGTTGCTCTGTAAGATCATTACATATTTATTGGTTTTCTTATTTCTTAAAAAAAGAAGAAAAGATTATATATATGTATACATATATATATACATACATACATACATACATACATACATACATATATATATATATATATATATATAATTTCCAATGGGAATACAGCAGCCCCATGAGGCTACAAGAGTCTTCCATGCTTAAATGGTAGTGGCAGAAAGAAAAACAAGATACTATGTTTACCATTGGTGATTTCCAAATTGTTGTGTCTTCCAGATGGCTTCCAGAGATTAAATTGCTTCAATAAATGCCAGTTTGAAAATGTTTCTTTTGGTTTGCAAAGGCATCAAGTTTAAAATGTTAGTTTCATGGAATTTCAACAGAGCCCACAATTTGGGGGCTAGAAGGGACATCACAAAGGGTTTTCATGTATTGTTATCTTGCAACCCTGCAATGTTAACTGACCACCAGCGTTGTTGTCTGGGGAGATAATATGTTCCAGCTGTCCTAGTGCTACCTCCTAGTTTCTCTTAGATGAGCCACCACTTGCTTTGCAATGCAATTTAACAGTCAGATCAGTGTTGACCATGATGCTAGACAAGCAAGAATATACTTACTTTATGTCACAGAGTCCCCATATCAATTAGAAACCAGATCCTGTTCTTCAAGGCGATTGCTGTCAAAACCTAGAGAAGAATACTAGCCATCAGTAAACTGCAGAGGGGTAAAAGTCCTTTTGGAAGTTCTCTGTATTGTTGGTTACCCAAGCTAAGTCACATACTTACTATCAATGCCAAAACTGAACAACAGCCAATAGTATCACAAACATGTACATGAGGTAGGCTAGAGACGATAGCCTGTCAAGTCTGCATACATCCATGGTGATTTCAATATGTGACCACAAGTCAGACCTCTCAATGCTTCATATTGGATTTTAAATATATCTTTGTAAGGCTTTCACAGATTTAATAAAACCTTCATCAGATCATGGCATAGGTGCAGCCCCAAACAATCAAGCTTTAAGGACTTTTGAGGCCTCACCTGGACTTGCACAGCCCTGGAGCCAGATGGAGTTTTTATTAAATCTGTTCTCACACTTTTGGAAATACTGGAGGAGTCAAGTGAATGAGCAACTAGGGCCACTGTGCAGTGGGTAGATCCAATCAGCCAGACTCACGGGCATCCCTGAGCATTGCCTGCCTGTGGGATGGTGCAATGTTGACATAGTGTTTTTACAGAAGGATTCATTTAGGATTAGCTTAATTGAATAAACACAAAGTTGCATAATTTATGGATCAAAATAGTTTTTCTCCTGGTTGGGCTGCAGACTAGCACTTCCTTTCTTCTTAATGGAATATTGTAAAGCCCCCCCCCACATATTGTTACAATCAGAATTTTATCTTTGAGTCAGTCCAGTACATTTACATGACTGGGTTTTATAAAAAGCCAGATATATAATTGCTGGTGAAGGGAGCCTACTCTTCCAGGCAACAAACACATGTGTGTATAATTTTAATTTATTTTGCTTAACTTTTATTTTTCTCTAACACAAATGGCTAAGTCCAGTAGAGAGATACTTTCATTGTGTCAATTACACTAAAATCTTAATTTTTCTGAGAAAAGAAAATAATGCAATGGTTTAGAGCTTGTTAATGAGATAGGCTAAGTAAAGAAGGACATTCTGGAAAAATGTATTAGCTCTTTTAGGGTCCTAGAAAACTAAGCATCATGGTGCTTCCCCATTTAAAACCACCAGGATCCCCTATTGCCTGTTGATATTAAGCCTGGGCTTCTTTGCATGTATTTCTAGAGATTGTGTAGTCTGGCTCCATCCTAACTGCCCAGCCTGATTAACCCTGCTCATTACTACATATCCTCTAGTCAGGACCAATGAGCAGTGATAATCACTCCCCATGGGCTCTACACACAGCCTCATACCTCATTTGCTGGAAGCATGATGTTCTCTGCACCTGCTGTTTTCTCTATATTGAATGCCCAATATTTTGTGCCTGCCAGTTTAAATTTCAGCTGTTTTAAAAGGTACTGTGAAAGATCCATCAACTTAGAAGAAGCAAACTGTCATTGCTTGATCCTCCAATGAGTTTCTACTTCTGTGGTGGGTTGACAAGCCCCTCTCCCCACAGATGTGTCCATACCCTTATCCCCAGACTGAATTTTCTTTTCTCTTATTTGGAGAAAGGTCTTTGGAGGGGAAATTAAATTAAGAATTTTGAGATATCCTGAATGATGTGGGTGGAACAAGAAAGCTATCCCAGATGTCCTTATGAGAAACAAGGAAAGAGAGAACTGACATATATAAAAAGAGGTTGCACAGTGACCTTGGAAGCAGGCAGTGGAATGGTGAAGTTACAAATCAAGAATGCCGACAGCCTCGAGAAACCGGAAGAGGAAAGGAATCAATTCCCCACAGAGTTTTTGTAGGGATATAACCCTGGTGATGCCTTAATTTTGGACTTCTGGCCTCCAGAATTGAGAAAAAAGCCATTTATATTGCATTAAGCCAACAAGTTTGTGTTATTTTGTTCCATCAACCACAGGAAATTAATACTTACTGAACATATACACTATCGGTACAGCTAAGCACTAAATGGTTCCCTAATACTTCAAGTGTGAGTCCTGCCAAATAAATTAGAAATTCAGGTAGAATCTTAGAGTTGACTGACAAAGATATGGTCATAGATTTATTACTGAATTCCTTGATTTGCTTTTGTTTGGGACTATGTTTAATGTAGCCCAGACTGGCTTTGAACTTTCTATGTAGCAAAGGATGGTATTGAACCTATTTTCCTGCTTTACCTCCCCAGTGCTAGTATTATAAAAGTGTGGTGCTATACCCAGCTTATGCAATGCTGAAGATTGAACCAGAACTTTGTGTGTGGCAGTCAGGTGCTGCACATCCAATCCCTCTCAGGTCACTCAATTCGTTTGAAACAGTGCAGCAGTTATTTTAAAACTTACTGGGAGAGACACAAATGCAGTTGAATCTTAGTGACCTATGAAAACAATGTTCTTTATTTAAGTAATCATTTGACTAGAATGAGACTGTGTTTCTATTGAACTTTTTTCTTACACTCACCATTGTGCCAAATGTAAACATAGAAAGATAAATGTAGTCTGTTGCCATGCTTTTCACTCTTCTTCTCTTCCCCTGCACTTTACCTGCTTTGGTGGTGGTGGGTGTTCCCAGAGTTACTAGTGCAGCTACAGTCCATTTTCCCATGTTGCAGATTGTCAACATTATGACTGGCTCCTGCTCACATTTTCCTTTTCCACAGTAAAGGGACCAGAGGGCTTATGCAGTTAACAGCATTGTATTTTGGCTTAGCATGTTGAGGTAATACACTCCCGGAGGGTGAGTGAATTAGCAGGCATGGGAAGTATGTAAGGGTGGCACTTGTGAAGTCTATATTGTCCTTCCTCCTAGTGTCATGGTTTCCATAGAGAGAGGTTCAATGCTCTCTCTTGAAACATGGCCAGAGAGGGGGATGAAACACAGCACTTTGACCCAATAATCATGTTGTAGGCCTTTAAAATGACTTATTTATTAGAAAGCTGGCTATCCAAATATTAGTTCCTTCATGGCCAACGGTTTCATTCCCAATTTCATTTGACCATCACTGTAACATTTGTGCAGTCACAAATGACACCTCTCTGGGTAGAGTCATAGCCTGGTTATACCTGGTTCTAAAATTCAGACCCTACCTTTAGGTACATAAATATTTGAAACATTACTTAGCAGAGGAAGTGCTCATTGAAGAGGAAGAGCTCAATGAAGGTGTAAGATGTCTAAACTAGTTTCTGGATGTAGAGAACACACTGGATCAAATTAATTTAAAACTACATTTAAGGATTGTTATAGTAGCCCATAGGATATAATGTAAGGGGGACTTCAATAGAGGTATTCACCTCACTGGCATTCAACAATGAATGGCTTCCTACTTGTCACTGTGAGAAGAAAACTGTATATCCTAGAAGACCATCAAGTTCCTCTTCTTTAGTAATAATATTACTCCTAACTAGTAAATATGAATGTGTGCAGGTCCCAGGATTGGCCTAGCTTGCTTTATGAGAGAGGAATCATATGAGCATGATTCTTTCCTAACGTGGTAAGTAGTGTTTCATGGTTTACTGATGCCAACAGTGTGTGTAGTCAGCTCTATGTAAGTCCCAAGTCACTGCACTACTTAGGCAAATTCCCATAAAGCCCTTGTTGCAGGGAGGGTTGTTTGGCTGTGAGGGCTTCAGACCCTTTCCTAAGGATCTGCTTAACTGATTGCATTATTCAGATTGAGTTAAGGTAAAATGGGCACAAAAAAAGTCAATCCAGTTTACAAAAAGCAATAGTTTATGACTGCTGAGCTGGTTTCTGGTGGCCCCTATGCCCACAAAATCTTTGAATAGACTTCCTATTGCATAGCCTATAGATCTGAATCTTGCACTCTGTCATTCTGTAGATGGTCAGATAGTACAGGCTTACTAATTCCTCCACTAAGAAGGACTATACTCAGTTGAAACTTTAGGAACAAGGGGAGACATTCTGTAGCATTTACTGGTCTATCAGTGGCCTTTTATTCATATGGAAAAACTGTCCATTATGGGTGTCATCTCACCTAGATCTAAACCTTTACAGTTTCTATGTACCATTTGTGAACATAGAAGAAGGAAACACACATTGTATTTGTGAGTATCACAAGAAAGGTCTTCCTCTTTGTACATGTATTTCTAGTGTTTTTCTATGTTTCTGTCATGAGCTGGATGCACTGTCAAAGCAGCAAGCACTTTATATTCTGCTGGCCCTAGTATGCCACTTAGACTTAATGTTGCTTAGGACTCAGGGATGACTTCATAGAGGAGGTGATACTTGAAGAGTGGCTTAGTCAGACAGATAAGTGGTCAGAGGGCACTCTGGCAGAGGGGACCGTGAACTATTTATACAGAGGTGGGGCACCCTAAGTGTTGCCTTAGGGCCCATCGGAGCCCCACGATGGAAAAATCTCACTTTGCATCTTTAGTTCCACACATAACAGTGTGACAGACACTTGTTTTTCAGTCCAGAGAATTTTTTTTTTTGGCTTGTGCTTCCTTCTTTTCTTTTTGAGTTCCCTAAATTTGGTTTCTTTTCCTTCACGCAAGCTCCTTCCCTCTGTCTTGTCTTGAATACCACAGATGTAGGGATGATTTTAGTATTTAACCCCATGTCTTCCAAAAGCAACAGACCCCAACCCACTGGGCTTTCTTTTGGAATAATTTGCAGGCAAACCCCAGGCTCCTGACCCAGAGCTCATCCTTTAGAGTGGTGGGAAAGGATGAGGCAGCTGAAGCCCTTGCTTGTTCACTGTAGATATTAGGGACTGCCCATAGCAATGGTGAGCAACTGGATAAAGTTAAGCATTGGCATGGCAAAAATCAATATCCATTTTTAAAAGATGACCTTGGATGTCTGATGGAAAATGAATGAGGTGGGAGACAACATTTAGAAAGCTGTGCCAATACTCAAGTGAGAATTTGGGAACAAAGGTAATAGCAAAGAAGGCAGAAAAAGGTAAAGAAATTCAAGAAAATTTCAAATGTGGTGTTGACTTGGATTTGAAGGTAGGGAAATGGGAAAGAGGAGGAGTTGAGGATACTCCTTGGAAGGTGATGGTGTGACATTCCTTGCAATTGGGTGACAGAAAGATTATCAGGGTCACTATCAGGTTTAATCCTTTGTAATATGTCTTAAATTTTGATTCCTGTTATGCAGTTGGCTGTGTAGTCTAGGAGGCTGCTGAAAAGGAAGTTTGAGGGGAACATAATAAAGATGTAGGTCTGAGATTTCATCAGCTTCTATGGAGTTGTGGTAGAAGACTTTCAGACCTTATAATTATAATTACTAAGATTAAGTAGAAACATGAATGATGAGAAGAATGCTGGCAAAGCTGATTTTATGATCATGACTGTGTAAAAATAATGTTTCTGAAGAATTAAAGTGCAAAGGGGAAGTGTAATGCTCAGATTTATTAAGAAGGTGGACACTATTTTTTCTACATATTTTCATTTAGTTTACCTACCAACCACAGTTTCCCCTCCCTCTCCTCCTCCAGTTCTCTTCCACCTCCCTCCTACCCTCCCTCCCCCATCCAAGATTGTGGACACTTTTTGATGTTAATTCTTGAGATCTTTCTTTTTTCCATAAAGAATTTGCAGTATTATAACTGTTACTTTCTTTTAAAGAATTACTAATGCATCTAATGTTATAACGCTGTGACTTAATGAATAAACAATGGAAAGGTTGTGGGGCATGGGTATGAAGAAATTAATATTTGAAAGTTGGTGAACTTCAGTGTGATAGGTTACATTAAATACTATTGCTTCTTTGCTATTCTTCTAAAAGATATTTTCATCATTAGCTTATAATAGTTTCACCTAAACACTTGTGTTGGCACATGCATGGTCTATTCTTTTGAAGATCGTAATGAGCCAGAAAAATCTTCTGAAAATGGAAGCACCCACAGTAAACTCTTGGATGAAATTGGCTTGGACCATAAGATCTATTTATTGAACAACATCTATATGGGACATTGCTGATGATGTATGGAATGAATAAAAGGTAATCTCCATCTTTAGAGATCTTATGGGATGGTATAGCAAGTAAGAGTAAAAGATTTATTTAATGTGATGGGCGAGCATGGAAACCATACTCAGACTTCAAAGAGCATCCACCAAACTGATACCCAGGGTCTCATCAGATGGTGTGGTTTTGACCTCCACCAAGAAGTTAAGAGAAGGGCTAGAAGGACTGGGATGGAGTAGTGTGTGTGTGTGTGTGTGTGTGTGTGTGTGTGTGTGTGTGTGTGTGTGTGTGTGAAGGAGAAAGCATCACACATGAACTCTGAGAACTAAGAAAGGATAGGACACATAGGGAATGCCGCAGTGACCACATGGAGGTCAGAGGAACTTGTGGAGTGTGTTCTCTCTTCCACCAAGGATAGAATTCAGGCCTCTATGCTTTTGTACTGTAAGCAGTATGCCCCCTGAGCCATCTTAGCAATCTTCTCCCTCACATTTCCCAGGAGCTGGCTTGACCACCAACCTGGAGCCCCTATTTCTTTGCCTTTTCTGAGATAAGCAGTCATTTTTTCTCTCAGGAAGCACTGTTTCATTCTGGATGAAGCTTTGTTACTTGTGAGATACACAAGTCATGACCTGCATTGCACTGTGACCCCTGTGAAACCCTGACTTTTCAAAGAGAAAGATACATTTGTGTAATAGCTTTCTTTAGGCCTCCCTGTTTTTGAATAACTGAACCCATAATGCTATTTCCAGGCTTCTCTTTTTTTTTCTTTTTCTTTTTTATCACAGATGAAATGAAATGAAGCTGTTAATGACAAGCGGGATGGGAAAGGCATCTGGCAGCTTTGCAAGGTACTGGCTGCCCTTAGCTCGTGAGTGAGACACCTTGCTTTCATTTTGCTCTGATCTTCAAAGAAAAATGGCAATAGCATTAGCAGATCAGGCCAGGAGGCCTTCCGGAGACTCTCTACTGGAACTTGGTGTTTCCTTGCTGGTGGACACATTTGCACTAAGTGCCTTGATCTGTTCATGTATCAGAGGAGGAATTTGGGGATTTGGATAACACTTACTCTCAGGTTGGGGGAGGTATGTAGGGTAGATTGTGCATGAAGAGAAAGAAGTCAGTCATTTCTTAAGGCCTGCCTCCTTGAAGCCTGGGGAAGAGGTTAGAAGCCAAGTCTCATTAGGCCGAAGGGTGTTTCACATTATCAAGGCAGACCTTTCCCAAGGCACTTTGTCCTTTTGCCTGAGGGAAGATGAGTTTTCTAAATGACTTAACTAACTTCTTTTTTGGCATACTTTTGTATTTGGTTCACTTCCAGGTACCAGAAAGAATGTAAATATGGAATGAATCAACTTTTTCCACATTTTTCTCTCGCAGTTCTTTTATGAAGACCAGATTTTCCATAGAGGAAATTAAAAAATACATAAAACTGAGAAACCATGGTGTTGTTGGGAAAGGCCTCCTTTTCCATGTCATTGTGTGACTGGCGGGGTGCATACTGTATTCAAAAGGCATTAGTACAGAGGGCAGAGTTTCAATTAGCTTTCTCTATGCTCAAGAAGAAGATTACAATAAATCCCTGGAACAACAGTTGACTCACAGAGGAGCTGGTGTCATTGCATGGGGATGGTTTTTTTTTTTTAAAAAACAAAAAACTACACCTAGTTATAAAAATGATTAAACTCTGATCTAATGCATTTGATATGGGTCCCTGGCCTAAATGAGGAATGAGAGGAGAAGGGTAATGACGTAATTCATTCTGAAAGACAGATAACTTATTCTTTCACAGTAAATGTGGGCAGAACAATTTTTTTCCATTTTAGAGCATTTCTTTTCATAAAACACAAGAATTTTCATTAGCAACCAGTTGGGATGCCCCTCGCCCCTTTGTATTCTTTTTTTTTTTTCCCCCAAACTATTCTAGAACATCAGCAAACATCTGAAAATTCGATATTTGGTAAAGGCAACTGATAAGGACAGCTGAAAAAAATATTTAGCCAGAACGTTATGCAAAGTGCTATTTGGATTGCCATTGCTGTCTAAATGAAAATCGGCACACACAGATGCTGTAAATACGGATCCAGACCATCACCCCTCTGAGCTCCTCTGCTGTGCATCTTCAAATGGCTCCATGTGTTACAGATCTCATGAAAAGCAGTCTGTTTGGTATGCTGAAGGCAAGTTCAAGTTGCTTGCCTTTCTGTTGTGTCACTACAAGTCTAACCTTTATTGTCAGGGTCTCCACTGAATTTTCTAACAGCAGATGAGTGGGAATGCATGGAAATAGCACGCGTTCCTCCAGTTTTCTTTATTTTTCCCTCAGGATGAGCATCTGTCAGGTCAGTCCCCCCAATGCAGAGCTTGAAGCCATCAAGAGCAGGGATATATTTGCTTCATTCTAAGGGCAGATTTTCTGCCGACTCGGGAGATCACATAAATACCTTCAGGCCAGCATGTCTGAGTCATCAGTGAGTGACCTCCTGACAGTCTGAAACCACAAAATGGGACTTATGGAGCCGGTGAAGCAGGCTGCCCCGCTCCAGGTTCAGCCAAAGCAATCATCAGACTGAGAAGAACTCACTCATGTTCACATATTTTTCTATATGCTTGGAAACTAATTCCACAGAGTAATGGTAGCATAAAAATGCATCCATATAACTTTTATAACCCAGTTACTTCAAGTGCTTTGCAAATAAAATCTGGAATCTGATAGAATTGGTTTCATAGCCTAAGTCCCTATTAATTATAGTAGATGGTGTTGGAAAGGAGAGCTTGGAGCTCACCCAGTAGGATAGGCAGGCTAACCAGGGAGCTCCAGAGATCCACCTGTCTCATCTCTCCAGTACTGGGATTGCACATGCGTGTCATTATACCCAGGTTTATGCATGGGCTTCAGGGGTCAGATTTGGGTTCTCATGTCTCTGGAGCAAACTCTTTTCTGACTGGGCAGTCTCCTGAGTCCTATTTGTGGTTTTTAAGTGTGTTGATCCTCTCATGGTTTCCTCTCAATTATAAACTCTCACATAGACTTATTGTTGGACCGTCCACTTTCATTTAAGAACCCTATGAAGTCAGCATTAATATTATTGTCCTCCAGATGAAACTAAAGCTGATAAGGGTACAGTGACTTGTCAAAAGTCAGGCTAATAGGTCACTATGGTTTGAGTTGTATGCCAGAAATTCACATATTAGAAACTAAAGCCCTAATTCATATGAAAATGGTATTTGGAGGCAGGCTTTTTGGAAAGTAGTTAGGATTAGATGGTGCCCCCAACACAGTATTAGTGACTTTATAAGAAGAGGCAATGGAAGTGTAAAACCCAAAGTAAAGTCCCACAGCTTCACAATGGCTACTTTAAACTTACTGAAGTTCACTGAGATATATAGACCTTGGGTCTGGCAAATTTCACTATGGGTGTTTTTATTTGCAAGTTCTTCATAATAAAGTTAATTATGAAAATTAAAAGAAAAAGAGTCAGAGAGACCTGAGCTGGCAGGCATGCTTTGTGTCTTCAAGTGATGCCTTTCTGTGCTCAGATGTAGCTCAAGGCCTTCCTCAGAGGTTGATCAGACACTGGCATATATTCTTGGGCTTTTAGCCTCCAGACTCAAGAGCCAAACATGTCTATCTTTATAAATTATCCAGTCTGGGTAATTCAGTTTCAGCAACAGAAGATGGACTAAGACATAAGAAATAGTCTGCCTGTCTGGCCACAAAGTCTATGCTCTTCAGCGACTACAGTATAAAGAATGTGTGAGCTGGCAGGGGCTCTACTAATTGTGCTTTTCTATCAAAGGGCTGACAAATTGTGGAATTGCATTTGTTAAGTAGTACCCTATCTTTCAAGTTTTGGAGGCTCTACTCATTTATCCAACAGACGGTTATTAAAAGCTTCCATGGGTTGAATATTTTACTGGGTGGTAAGGATGTCGTTGTGGCAAAAACTGAGAGACATTAAGAGGCTCCCTGTCAGTCCAGAAGACAAGGCTCTCATCCCTGATATGAAGACTCAGAGCAGAGACCACAGAGGGAGGTGAGGACTGAGCTACAGTTTTAAGGAATCTGAGAATCCCATTCAAGATGGAGAAATGACGATGTGTGATAGACTGATATCAATGAAGTAATGGATGGCTCAAAATCACCTACCTGTTGGTGTTTTGCCCTTAACCCAGAGAGATTCTTGGTAGACTCATGGAACTGTAAATCAGTATGTTTTGCTCCATAAATTTACAACACCAATAGTAAACTCAGGAAAGTGGCAAGGAAAAGTTGGGTATGACCTCCTTGCACTATCATGGAGAGCCTGAGGGCTGAGGAGCAGAGCTGAAGAGAGAGAGATCTGAAGGAAGAGATATTGCAAGGGCACGAGCAAAGGAAGGCCAGAGGCTACTCCAAGTCAGAAGATATGGGTTTGTTTGTTCGGTTTTGAAAGTGCTCTTGGAACAACTTGTTTTCTAGAGCTGGAGGAAAGGAACTAGAGTAGAGCCCTGGAGTGTTTGGAATAGTTGGAAACAGATGTGAGGACAGGTGGATGAGGAGAACATTGTTGTCACTGATGAATAAGAACATTTTGTTCGTAGGATGGAAAGGTGCTGTTGCTTCTGGTGTTATTGGGGAACAATTCTGGGGATGGGTGGTTGTGGGGGTTCTAGAAATAAAAGAGAGAATTCTTCAGTTGCTGTTCCCCCTTCTTATGTGACCAGATTTTGGACCATGCGGCAGCTGAAACTATGACAGGGGTGATGGATGGAAATAAGATATCTTTACTCCCCTTTTAGAGGGGTGGTGGTATTCACATAGAGCAGAAGACAAGACCCTGTCATTTTATCAGACACTAATTTTGCAAATTCACAGACACACAGACCCTACAAATCTCTACCAAACCTCTCCCATCCCACTCAATAATATGTCCTTCCAAGATCACACCTAGATCAAGTCAAGGTCATTGTCTTCTGTTAAGGCAACCTGCTCTGGAAGAGCAGTACCTCCTCCCCTGGAGGTGGATTGGGGCATTGCAGGAAGAAACAAGGAGAGGAGGGGCATAGTAGATGGGGGCAGCGCCATCTGGAGGTTAGAATCGTGTATTGTTGGGAAACTGGTTTCTCAGTTTCCCTGGGCACACCAGGTTTCTAAGGAGAATGTCTGGGCTGGGATCTTGGAGTATGTATTAGGTGCTATTTTCTTTTAGTTTAGGTGTATTTGCACCTTGGTGTGTGTATTTGTATGAACTTTTTATCAGGAAAAGGTGAGAAAACACAGGAGCAATAAAGGAATGCATGTTCCATAAGGGCTTGGAAGATGTGTCTGGCCACTTTGAGCAATGGAGAGCACTAGTGCCATCCATGGAAGTCAATGTTGGGAGATGAGAAGACACAGTGCTCCATCCAAGACTTTCCAGATAACTGGAAAACCTCTAAGGGAGGGCTACCCTAAAAAGAATGTGCAGCTTTCTGGGGTTAGAGTTCTGTTCAGTATCAAAGGAAACATTTTTCGTCTTTTTAAAAAATGTATAAAGAGAGCCTGAAATCCCCAGTGCCTCAAATTTATGATTTCCAAATGTGGACATGTATTCCTCCATGTGCTCGATATCTTTTTAATGGACTACAAATATTTGAAATGTGTAAAAACTGTGGGAGGGTGAGCATTTTAAGTGTGCAGGGATAGAGTTGGATTAGGGTTAGGGTTAAGATGTCATTGTGGTAGATGAAAGATCCCGTGAGTTCAAATTGCCGAACTCTTACAGCTGATAAGATGGAAACATTCTTGGATTTGATCTCTTAAAAGTCAGGAGGACAGAAACAGGAAGCATCTTAACTCAAGGCATACAGTCTTTGAATGTTGTCTATCTAGGGAGAGAGGACCTTGTCACTCTTCTGTGACAACCTGACTTCCAGGGAAAGTGGGGTCAAGTGTGTCTTGGATATGCCTCTGGTGATTCTGATATATTCTTCCCAACTTTCATCTCAATCCTCCCCTGAGTAAAGTTAGTAAATTTAAAGCCAAACACTAACATGGTCAGAAAAGACTGCTCACTCCAAATACAGGTGGTGTGTTCACAGTCAAATAATCTTCAGGGTCTCCTCTGCGCTTTGTTTAATAGACTCCCTAGTTCAGACACATCTCCACTGGATGCCCTTTGTTCCCTAGGAACAGAATGGGAAGACAGTACCTGGTGCCATGTTTTGATCATTGTGTAATGATATATTAATATAGTGAGTTACTAGCACAGCAGTTCCTCAGCTAATGTCAGTTTCCCTCCTTGTCATGACATCAGTTGACAGTGAATTGCTTATCTCTTTTCCTAAAGCTCATTTAAGTTTTAACCCTTTTATATACACATTAGAGAAAGTAGGACCAGAATGTAGGCCCCAGGGTCTTCGCTGTGGGTGCTTTCTGGAGTTTTAGTCAATTGGTCCCCCTGGTGAGTGACAGCATTACACAGTGGTGGGAGCTGCTCCCCAGAGCCAGACTGACTAGGTTTGAATACAGGCATCAGCTTTCTTTCTAAGCGCTGTATCCTGGGAAGACGCTTTACTCTTTTGTGTCTTGATTTTCTGACTTCAATGTAGAGTAGATGGTCATCTTCTTTGTTCTGAGGACCATATGAGTGATGTGTATAAAGCATGTAATCAGTGTCTGGTATCATGTCAAGGCTGTTTTGACCATGACTGCTGTTACTATTCCTGGCACATTTTTTTTTAAATTAATTAATTTTTTTTTATTTTACATGTCGATCCCAGTTCCCTCTCCCTCCCTCCCTCCCTCTTACCCTCTCTCCCCACTCACATGCACCCTGACCATTCTCCCCACCCATATCCCTCCCCTCTCCACATGTATGGCTATGCCATCCAGGTGGGGTCATGTAAATCTGACAAGTCAATTGAAGTAGGAACTAGGACTTCTCTTCTGTCTCTAGGTTAAGGGAATATCTCTCCATGGAGGATGTGTCCACAAGGTTCTTTTGTGTACCAGGAATACCTCCTGGTTCCACTGTCTCAGGTCCCTTAGACTGCCCAGTCCTTCTAGCTGAGACCAATATTCAGGGGGTCTAAGTCAGTCCCATGCTGAATTCCCAGATATCAGTCTGGGTGCCTGTTAGCTCCTCCTTGTTCAGGTCAGCTGCCTCTATGTGTTTCTGCAACCTGGTCTTGTCCTCTCCCTCTGTATCTGGATTCTAGTTCAACTCAGTGTTTAGTTGTGGGTTTCCAACAGGTACTAGAGGAGGGTTCCATGATGGTGGATAAGTTAGTTGTTGATCTCACTATCAGGGAAGGGCATTTATGGTAGCCTTTCTTCTACTGTTGCTCAAATTGTTAGTTGGAGTCAGCCTTATAGGTCTCTAGACATTTCTTTAGGTTCAGTTTTCTCTTCAAACCAATAATGGCTCCCTCTTTTATGTTCTCTCTCTCTCTCTCTCTCTCTCTCTCTCTATCTCTATCTCTCTCTCTCCTGTCTTCTATTCCTACCCTGACTCAATTTTCCTAGTCACACGTGCTTTCCTCTCCTTCCCTTCTCTTTCTCCTAGTTCCCTCTTCATTCACTGCCCCCCACCACTTTCCATGTGCTCTGGCGGTGTGAATTATAGGCTGGTGATCCTTTGTTCTAGGTCTAAAATCCAAATATGAGCAAGTACATACTATGTTCCTCTTTTTGTGACTGCATATCCAACATTTGTAAAGCAATTTTTCATGAGTATTAGCTATTGTGTCTACTATTATGTGTTCTGTGACATACAGCCAGGTAGCTCTGGTGAAGAACTCAGTATAAACTCAGTTCCAGGGGATCAAACATGGTCTTCTGGCTTCTGCAGGCACTGGGCACACATGTGGTGAACAAACAGACATGCAGACAAACACTCACATTAAAAAAAAGAAGAAAAGAAAATAACTAACAATGAATTTTTAAACAAAAAGATCGCTAACTGATAAACCCAAATTCAATTTTTGGAGATTATTTCCAGACTCATGCCTTCGTGGACTGGAACTTGGAATCAGCAGCAGTGAGTACCCAAGCAACAGAAGTCTTCAGAAGGTGGTGGCCAAGTTGTGACAGTACTCAGAAACATTGACACACCCTCCTGTGATTATCAGTCAATTGTCTGTTCCTTAAATACTGTGACACACACTTTAGAAACTGCTGAACCAAGGGCACAATTTGCCCATACATACCTTTCGTTTGATCAGAACACAAATAAAAATAAGTGAATTGGTTTTTAATATTTAAAATTGGGGCTATTTCTCAGGGATTCTAGGCTTTCCGAGTCTCAAAATGATTGGAGGACTTACAGCTCCAAGCTTGATATATAACGATATGTTGTTTTGTGACGACTTGGCTTATGTGACAACTATAAGTTGTCTATATGACAACAGTGTAGGACTGTTCCTATCAGATCAATTTTTTGCTTTTCTTTTTCCACAGACTCCATGACTCCCTATTATATGGTATTTGTCCTGCTTTGCTCAATAGTATTGCTGCTCAATCCATGTATGTCTTTGAATTTCAATTCCTATTGTATACTGATATAAGATAAGTTCTGAGATATAGAACAAGTGGTAAAATTAATGCAGAAACATATTGTTAGTCTATACAACCCAGCCTACAGATGAGTTGGCCTGGGTTGCTATTGGTGTACTAAATACATTAAATATTTGTATCTCATGCATGCTACCTTGGTACCTGGTACTGGTGATTACTGCTAGAAATTGCCATCATAGATTGGGAATCATAAAGATGCTACTGCAGTTACACAGAAATATTTAAATTTTGTATAATAATAAATATAAGAAAAATAGTTTCCTTGAATACCCAAGAATAAAACTAATATACTTGGAATCCAATATAGACAGATCTCTCAAAAGAAGACATTTGAGAATGTGAGCATAGTTATGGTTTGAATCTAAAATGTCCTCCATAGACTCATGTTTTGAATATGTGGTCTCTAGAAGGTGACACTACTTTGGGGACTATGAGACTTTTAGGTGGTATTGTTTTTTTACTAAAACTGGCTACTTGATTCTTAAGTTTTTGAAATGGGTTAACAGGAGGAATTTGGAAGGATATGGAGAAGAACATTAGAATGCTATAAGCAAATTTTGCAGGGTGATTCTTGTGGGAGTTCAGACCACCAGAATGTACATAGAAAGGCAAATATTAAGGCCTGTGTTCAGGGGATTTCAAATGGGAACAAAGCAGGACTCTATTGAGAATTGGAGTAGTGACTAGTCTGGCAAAGAATCTGGCTATATTTTGCTTGTGTTTTGAAAACTTGAGAAAGGCTGAATAATGGGTAGAAGATATTCAAAGACAGCATAATGTTGTAGAGTATTATTTTAACTATGTGAAGATGTGTTACATTTGTTTGTGATGCATTATGTTAGTTGGGCTGTGTAGAGGCCTGTTACATTTGTTGTTGCTGCATTGATTTAAAATGTAAGAAATGTATGTTTAATTATGTAAGGATGTGTTGCATTTGTTTCTCCTTGTCTGTCTAGGGCTAAATGACCAATAACTAGGCAGAAGAAAGGACAGGCAGAGTTGACAGGGAGAGATAATAAATAGGAGAAATCTAGGCTCAGGAAAAGAAGGAAGAAGAGGAGGAGGAAAGAGTGAGGGAGATGCCGGGGGCCAGAAGCCAGACAGATGCCAGCCAGGCAGACACAGAGAAGCAGTGAAAGTAAGACATATAGATGTAAGAAAGGTCATAAGCCCCGAGCAAATGGTAGATAAAGAGAAATAGTTTAATTTAAGTTAAAAGAACTAGCCAGAAACGTGCCTAAGTTAGGTTGAGCATCATGATTTGGGAGCTGGCCAGTCTCCCAAGAGAAAAAGTCTGGTACAGTGTAGCCATTAAATTGTGGCATGGCTATTGCTAGATCCTCTTAGGTGGGTTTAAAATGAGAGCTATAAGAAAAAAATGGATCAGGAACATGAAAATTTTTGGTCAGGAACAACAGTATGTAAAGTTGCAGAGAAGGCAAAATACAGATCAGGTGGCCATAGTTGTTAAAGAGATTAACACAGTTAAAAAGGAGACACACTTTGTGCTGGGATAATAGGAAAGGATGAGATGCCCAAGGATGAGATCCAGTGGTCAAGGATTCAGTGCGTTTAGTCACTTGAAAGACTTGCTTGAAGGAGTCTCTAGGGCACACCACTGGGGAAAAGCATCTATCTAACTAAGCACTTTTAAAAAAATTAGCTCCACTCCAGGGACCACTTCAGTCTGGACCAGCCTGCTGCCTCTATACTTCTCAAGTCAGCAGTAGAACTTGGAACCATATATGTGGTTCCAGTTTTGCAAGCATAAAGAACCCAAGCGATCTGGAGGTATAGAAGCTCACAGATAGGTTTTAAAGGAATGTCTGGAATCCAGGTGAAGTGTATATGTGTCGTAGTCCCTGCAGAGAGCCTCTGAATGGCTTATGTATTAAGCGGTGATGGTGAAGCCCACATTGCAGTGAGGATCCCAGGATGTTGGAGATGCTAGGAACATGGGAAGTCTTCTGAGGTTAGGTGTGGGTGCTGTGCCAACTTGACCCAAGAGAGAGGCCATGTGTGTGGAACACAACAGAGCAATAGGAGTGGTGCTGCCAAACAGACATTTACATCATGACACATATCTCCTAGTTTCCAGACAAGGAGATATAGGATTTCATATTTGCCCTCCTGGGTTTTAGTCTTTCTTTTGTCCAGTCTTTCCTTGATGTCCTCCCAGGCCTCTCATTTGTGGTGGAGCAGTTTACTGACGCCACTGTAATTTAGAAGTATGTGACTTGGTTTTGATTTTTCAGGAGTTCACAGGTAAGAGTTTGTCTTGAGTCTCAGAAGACACTTTTGACTTTGAACCTTTGAATAATGTTGAGACAGTTACCACTCCAGGGACTCTTGAAATTGGAGTAGATGCATTTTGCATTATAAGACGGTCATGTGCCTTTAGGGTCTAGGGGAAGATGTTGGTTTGAATCTGAAATATCTCTCACTGATGCATATTTTGAGTGTTTGTTTCCCAGAAGGTAGGGTTATTTTGAGAGATGAAGAACATTTAGAATATTTAGAAATAGTTGTCAGAAGCACACTACTAAGAGTGTATTTGGAAGATTGTATCTGGTTCCTGGTTCTGGTCCCATTCTCAGCTTGTGGTCTTCCACAATACGATAGGGCCTTTGTCACATGCCCTTGCTCCTATGCCCTTAGCACTGCTGTGCCTTCCCCACCACCACGGGGGTGGGAAGCTATAGGTCAAAACAAATGCTCTCTTTCATAGTTACTTTCTGGTATGTTTTGCCATAGTTAAGAAAAAAAAACTGACACAATCCTTAAATTTCCACATTTGCAATTAGGAATAGTGAGTCTGGGGTCCATATAGCTAGATTTCTATACATCCAAGTGAGGGGGTATCAATTTTTAATCTTAAATACAGTTGTTTTGAATCCCAAAAGATCATCATCCCATCATCCTGATTATGGTATCTCCTTTGTGAAACAAAGCATGAGATAGAAGAGGTTTATGTTTTTATTTTTAATTCAGAAACTCCAAATGCCCTTGAAGATGTCCTATAACTTAGAAAAGTCAGGGGCATGTGTCAAGTGTGCCTAGGTAAGAGAAACAGGAAATAAACAGTCCATCAATGTCAGACTAAAAATGTTTTCTCATTTCCCTGAACAGTAGAGGATGAAGTAATTCCATGGTTGCTCAAGGCTTCCAGAGAGCATCTTGTCAGCGTGTGCAGCTCATCATGGCACAGCACATTGCAAATAACAAGGCGTGATTCTTTATCAACATAGCGGTATGCTAATGCAACTGTCACATTAAATATTTGCTGCTGTGGCTCAGTTAATGACTGTCATAAAAGCATGGCAATAGCTAGCATTTTAAGTGTTTGTGGTACGCAATGTACTTCTTGCTATTGTAAATAGGCCACACATTTAGAACTAATTACATGCAAGCTATGATAGCAGGTTTATATTTTACAACTCTCTGAACTGTGATCAGCGCTTGTAATCACAAGGCAAGTAGAAAATAAGCAGTGACAGCAGCACCTTCATGTTGAGAACCGTCTTGTTTTAAAGTATTGTGTGTTCTTCATAGAAATGAAGGTAGTTTGTCAGAAGGAGATGACATAACAAAATGGTTTCTATTTGGCTTTCATACCATGTTTACATCCAAGTACATTTTCCCTTTAGTTTTATCCATCCCAATAAACAGCCCAAATAGTGTCTTTTCTTTAAACATTTTCTGTGTGAATAAAGAAAACAATTGCTTTCATTTTAAGCTTCAGTAGTACATTACTCTTTTTTTGTTAAAATTTATCACATATACCAATTTATACATGCATATGAAATAGCTTGCATTATATAAAGGAAATAGGCTGTATCAACCTCTCCAAGCTCTGTAACGACTCTTATGTGTATTATAATACTGAGAGTTTTCCAAAGCTGGGCCTATGTCTAAAATGAAAAAATCAGAGATTTCTGGAAAGAGATTGTAGACTCAATAGTCTTATTCTGTAGTCTATGAGATTACTGGTGTTCACAAACAGAGACTGACTGAGAGAGAAACACACACACACACACACACACACACACACACACACACACACACAAATTCCCTAAACTGCAGACAAAATTTTGCATATATATCTTGCCCTGCCCTGCCCTGCCTTGCCCTGCAAGGGCAGTTACTTTGCCCACATGCCTAACTTTTGACATAAAGAAAACAAACTCCATATGCAGTTTCTTTGATGCCCATCATCTTCTCTGAAGTAGATTGTTGCTGCCAGGAGCAAATGTGTCTCACTGTCAAGAAAAGTCTAAGTTACTAAAACATTTTAAATGCCATATTCTGTAGGTCTTTGAAGTATTTGAAGATTACCTGTCTAAATTATATCTGTGCATGATCTTAAAAACATACCTAACATGATTGTAAGTTTGATTATTTTAGTTATTAATCTGTATTTTTAATTATACATTATATTTTAAATGATCTGCATAAACACAATACCTTAAACAAGAATAGAAATATACACAGTATAATATAATTAACTTTGAATTTGTATCAGTAAACTAAAATAAATTTCAGTCTACAGGGTGAGTTCCAGTACAGAAGAGCTACACAGAGAAACCATGCCTTGAAAAACCAAAAGCAAACCAAACAAAAACAAAAGAGCTAACTTAGACCATAAGAAGTAGTGAAGAAGTTGTTCTTAGGAAATCATCTAAGTGCAGTCTTGAGGATGCCAATACAAGGCAGGCTTGTGGCAGTTTATCCAGAATTTCCCAGGAGTTCCTTTATGTGTCACCTCTTAGGTGGCCTTTGACAAGGTGAATCTGAATACCTTCTTCCCAGCCACACAGTGTCATAAACTCACTGAAGTGGCCACAGAAATATCATCATATGCTCATGGTGAAAAGTGGAAGGGTGTATGGTTTGCTCAGTGGTGGGAAAGACAAACAAGGGTTTCCCATGAAACAAGATGTCTTGATCCACAGCAGAGTGCACCAGCTATTGAATACAGGGCATTCTTGTTATAGACCAAGAACAGGAGAGAGGAAGAACATGTCTATTTGAAGATGCAATGTCGTTGCCAATCTGAGTGTTTTCAACTTGGTTATTGTAAAAAATGGAAAGAAATATATTCCTGGACTGACAGATATTACTCTGTCTCAGCAGTTGAGACCACAAAGAGTTAGCAAGAGCAAAGAACTTTCACTCTCTTTAAAGAAGACGATGTTCTCCAACATGTCAGAAAGCCCTTAAACGAGAAGATGATAAACCCAGGACCAAAGCCACTGAGATGCAGCATCTGTTACTCCACATGTTCTGTAACTGAGATGTTGATTATTGTTGCTCTGAAGAAAGAATTCACTAAGCTAAACAAGAAGAAGACTGAAGAATATGTTAAACTTTTGGCCAAGAAAATGAAGTAAGCCAGAGAAAGACACCATGGGTAGATAAGATATATCTATAAGATATATGCCAAGAGATATGCACTGCCCTTGCTGAATGCTTTTACTTCTAGTTCTGAATCCAGTGAAAAGTAAGTCTTTAAAAGTACAAGTAAAGGATCAGACCTTGCTAAGGGTGTATTACTAAAAACAATGTTTACATATTTCATTGAACTTAAAGAAATTAAGCTGATACCAAACTAGATGCTTCATCCCCTATTGATTAAAGTTCATGGTCCTGGAAGGTCCAGAAAGATAGTCATTAATATCTCACAGCTACAACCTCTGTGACCTACAACAGTGACCTGCCTACAAGATAAACTGATGCAATAATAGCACAAATGTTTTGGCAGTAACCAGCCACTTTCTGATTGGATTTAAGGCCCACACCATGAGATGTGGATTTAAGGCTTACCCATGTCTGACATTTCTTGGGTTGCCAAACATCTGAGACTAGATAGGTCATGGGCCTAGGGGAAAACCTACCACTATTATTCTGCTAAAGAAACATAGCAATAAAATGATTCCTAATGCCATATTGCTATAATTGTAGATCAGTGTCTTGCTCATCCCTCATCAGAGAAGTTTCTCCTTCCAGTAGATGATAAGTAGTACAGAGACCCTCAACTGGAAATATTCAGACATTGAGAGACTTTGGAACACTCAGTCTTAAATGAGATGTCTCCATCAAACCCTTCCCCTCAAGGAAGAGAAGGCTGAAAGATTTTAAGAGCCAGAACTTGATGACTTTAAGGAAACAGTGTCTTCTAGACACAACAGGGCTGACACATATGAACTGTGGCAACACACACAGACCTATACAGGTTCAAACAAGACAGTCTCCCAGCACTGAGATAGAGAAGTGGACACTGGCTCCTACCCCTTAACCAAAAAGCAATCTGCAAATGATACTCACTGACAAAAGAAAAATCAATTTCCTCCAATGGAGTCTCAAAGGAGACCCCATGCCCAGCAGTAATTGGCCAACACAAAACAAACTCAATGGTATTTTTGTAGACTTTTTATTTCATTTTGGTTGAGCATTGTTTTGTCTTATTGGTTTCTTGCCTATTTGTTTTTGTTTTCTTTTGCGTGTGTTGTTTTGTTTGTTTGGTTTAGTCTTGTTTTGAAGATAGGAAGAGGGAGAGGAGATGGAGGGAGAGAGAGGAGATATGGGAGAATGAGACAGAGAATCTAAAGTTGGGTGGATGAGGAGGTAGAGGAGGATCTGGGAAGAGTGAGCAGGCAAAATATGACCAAAATGGACTGTGGTGGTATGTAAAATAAGTGAAAAAAAATTTAAAAAAGGAGACAAAGATCTCAGGATACACCGAATCCCTGGGAGCTGTGATTTTAAAATGCAAAAGAAATGTATTAAATTTTTTTTCAAAATGCACACACACACACACACACACACACACACAGAGAGAGAGAGAGAGAGAGAGAGAGAGAGAGAGAGAGAGAGAGAGAGAGAGAGAGAGAGATCAGACCTTGAGGGAAAAAAATCTTTGAGAAAAGTGCTGCTAATTTTCAGAAAGCTTCACAAAGCTGTTCTTGCTGGGGTTCTTCTGAGAGCCCTGGAATGAACCCCGTTTCTTCCTGTCTCAAGCACAGTGTTTGGTTCTAGTCATAAAGACTATGGAAGAGGCAGAGTGGTGAAACAATAGCTCTCCATCACTGTTTTCTTGCCCTGTGTCCAGAACTAGGAAGAACACTTTCCAATCCAGTGCAGACTGACAGCTAGAGCACTGGGACACCAGACCCAGAAACTGGATTAGTGGACTGAAAGAAAATACCTTAGTTGGTTCAGGAGTAAGGCACAAAACTTTGAGACAAGGCTGCTTCCTCAGTAATATAGGATGGTCACAAAGGCCAGGCAACTCACAGAAGATTGGCAGAGGCTCCCATATATGTATACATTGGGACCTTATGTTTCTTGCTGTCTCTCCATTCCCTTACTGTTATCTTTGGAGACAAGAACTAACCATAGATACTAATTCATGTTCACCCCTTCACCCCCTTTGCTTTCCATTTTTTTCTTTCTAAACCTTTTGTCCTATTTGTCTTTTTAAAAACCTTTATTAATTCTTTGAAAATTTAGTGTGTTTTTATCATATCCACCTCACTGCTCCCGAATACTCGCAGCCTCACCCTCACCTTCCTAGATTCCCAACTTTTAATTTTCCTTTGTTAAAAAACAAATAAACAGAAAATCCCATTGTGTCCAGTTTGTGTTTTCCAGCTACTATTGGGTGTGGGCCCTGCCTTTGTGTGGTCTACTAAACCTGGGTCACACCATTAAAGAAACCCTATTCTTCTGCTTAGGAGCAACTATCCAAAGCCAATCACTTTCTTTTTCTTCCTTCCTTTTCCTATTTTGGATTTCTCTTGTTAATATATGGAACCTTGTCTCTTTGGTTTTGTTTTTTGTTGTTGTTTTTTGGTTTTGTTATTTCTGCTTTTTTGATGTTCATTTAATTTGTATTTTTTCTCATCTTCCTTTTCCCTCTTCCTTCTTTCCCTCTCTACTTTTTATATTTGTTTTTCATTCATGAGAAGGAGTAGTATATGAGTGTTGTTGTGGGGGTCTTCTCTTTTAAAATGACATTTCAAGTTTGAACACAAAATTACTGTATAATTTAGCATAATCTTAAGGATCCTTGGGAGTGGTGGGAGGCTATGTTTTCCAATCTGTGGGAACTTTATCTGAGATAGAAAACTTTCCTGTGCCCCATTTCTTTCTGAAAAACAGAGTTCAGCTACTTGCTGCAGCAGGCTCTAGCTCAGGATGACTCTAGGTGTTACATGGATTGGATTGTAAAACAAAACAAAAAGAAGACAACAAACCCTTGGGACTCACAGTGAATTTTCCTGCCGGGCTGAGTTTAGTTGGTCTAAAGACTGTATCCTGTACTAGGTGCTTTTTTCGTAAGAGAAAACATCTGAAAGAACCCAAGTGAGAAAGGATTTACTTTAGCTCACAGTTCCAAGAAACACAGTCTACCATGGCAAGGTGTCTTTGTGGCATGCGATAGCTGGTTGTTAGATGACATTGATCAGAGATAACCCTCTAGAACCACACCTAAGGTACATGCCTGTCGTAGAGGCCCTTGAACAACCTTCTAGTCAGCTGGGGCCCAACTATTTAGACAAATGACTCTGTGACAGATGTTCCACTTTCAAAGCATAATATATCCTTTAAACCATCCTTTTAAGCCAGAACATCTCCACCTGCAATTCTCCGAGTGCTACTGTAGCTCAGCTTACCCCTGTCTAGATTTTTGAGTCCATTAAGCTCCCCCCCACAGACACACACACACACACACTCGTGTCTTACCCTTTTTTCCTCAAGGGGATTCTCCCCAATTCTTCTGTGCCTTCACTCTGTATTCCCCAATGCTGCCTGCCCCATGGAACCTTCTGAAATCCTTCCCCATGCTAATAGAAGGTCCCTTTCTAACAACAATAATCTTTCAGAATTTAAAAGAAATAGTCTTCGTGGACTTTGGTCTTTTCTGGGTTCAAGAATGCAGCTCAGGAGAGCAATGAGAGGACAGGGACTTCACGTCTTCTTCACAGTTCTTTCACAGTTCTCTTTGAACTAATAGAGCATAACCACCAAGGGCCACTTATCAATAATGTTCTGCTTATTTTCATGTCTAATACACGTTACCATTCACGAGTTTAGTCACATTTCACCATCATTTCTAGTCCCCTTGTCCAGAGATTGTTACAAGTTTGGTCTTTATTTTCCCTGGAAGAGGTGTTTTTGTTTGTTTCCTGTCTCATAGCAAAAGCTAATTGTTACAAACCTAGCACTGAACTCTTGACTTGCTGAAGCCTCTATCCCCTAACTTTTATTCCGAGATTTCTTATGGGAGGCGGAAGTGTGGGAGTGTGCTTTCCACTGTCTTATAAACTACTCAGATCACAGACCAGCTTGACATATTGCTCAGCACCCTTTCTGATGTAGCAGCATCTCCTAGCACCTCTGTCCCAGACTTTGGAGCCTTGTGGCTGATGCCCTTGTGAAGAGACAGCACCATGGCCATTTGCTTAGCAAGATCACAGCCTTTGTTAGGATACACCCCCCACCTTCAATCTGCTTTGGGGCAAGCACCTGCTTTGATCTGTGTGCAGGCCTGGTAGGTCATGGCCTACATTAATTCATGCATAACAATATGACTTTCCCTTTCGTTCAGAGAAAAGCATAATCATTTCAAGGCTCGCCTAATGCGGAATACTTAACAATCCAATTGAATCTTATTTTCATATGTCTGCTGGGTGATCACTGAATAGCCCTGAAATAAGATAATGGAAAAATGTCTTTTAAATTACTGAAGACTATGGCTGTCTGAAGAGGAGCTCTTGTCAGAAGGAATGATTTTAGGGAGGGGAAACCCAACATGGGACAGGCAGTGTCAACAAGCTCGCCATCAAAACCCAGGTGTGTCCGGCATGTGAAGGCTATGAATACAGCCCATTGTATGGAAGCCCCACATAACTTGAAAAAGACAGAAGTGAGGGAAGCCACGGTAATAAAAATCACTTTGTAAACAGCAACATACCTTGTGAGTGTGACACCATATCATAGCCTCCCTTGTGGTCCCCTTCCCCATGGTTAGAAATTACTAGAGGCCCCTTGACTCCTGCCAGCCTCTGTTTTAATGATCTTTAAGCCGTATTCCTAAAGGCAGGAATCGGCACTTGGCAGGAAAAGAGCTTAATAATTTGTTTGTGGTAAAATGCTATCCTAATTAGTGGATCTCATTAATTTCAATAAGGCTGGAGTTAGCCTCCCGTCCCCACAGTCAGTCAGTCACCATGTCCTGCTGACTTTCCTAGGGGACCTGTCTCTTACTGTTTGCTTACTGCCACTGTCAAATTCATGACCTCCCATGTCACACCTGAGCAAAGGCTGCTCATGCCCATCTGAAATTCACCTTCCCTGGCAGCCACAGGGGTCTTTCAGCAGCAAATGACATTATATCCCTAACTCTATGCCCTGTGATAAATGCATCATCCTGCCTTGTTGGCTCCACCCCTGCTAGCTCTCAAGGCGGTTCACTATGGCAGTCTCCCACACTAACCTTATTTTTAGAACCCTCGAAGATTCAAAGCTCCATTCTGTCTTCATCTTGGCTGCATCTGTTTCTCTGCCGGGATTACATTTTCTCAGGCTCTATGTGGTCTGCTGCTCACCTGTCAGGTCTCAGTCTCACTGTTTCTTCCTTGAGGACACAATCCGAAAACATCCCAGACACCATGTCTGTCCACGTTGGCCAGCCTCTGCTAGCCTCCTTTCCTTTACTTAAACCCCATTCTTATGCATGTGGCTGATTGTTCATGGCTTATCCCTCGATGACAAAATATGTTCCATGTGTGAGTAGATCTATATTGTTCCCTGCTGTGTCTCAGGACTAGCAGTTGGCCCACATGTAGTACTCAAATTCATCTTATGAATGAATGAGCACTAACCAAAGGCAGACATCACTGACTATGGAGAGAAAAAGGTAATTTGGTTTATGTTAGCATTCTGAAACAATTAGTAAAATTCAAGTCTATGAAGAGATGTGGTCCAAATGACTGTTTTTAACTGATTGTACTTGCTAATTCTGTTACAGAAGAAATTCACTGATCAGAAAATCGTGGCAGGTGCTATAGAATTCCGTGATTTTTTAATGCTGCCTGGCTGCATTTGCCAGAGCAGTTGGGAATCCTTTCCTGTGATTAAAAGTTTATTAAAGGAAAAAATTATATATATAGAATAGTTTTATGTTTTGTTTTCTCTCGGAAAGCTTTTGTTTCCAGTGTCTATCCTGATGATCAGTCTAGGAGTAAAGTTATGATTTCACTATTTTCCAGCTTTCTTTGTTTCATTCTTTCCAGTGCTAGGGATTGAGCCTGGAGTGTCATGGATTATGGTCACAACTCTACCACCAAGCCATATTTCCAGCCCTCGTTTAATAAGTTTTATTCATTCATCCCAGTGTGCATCGTTTCATGGTAGAGTATGTTTATTTATATGTTTGTGCACCTTGCTGCCTGACTTTGTGGGAGCCAGACAGGCAATTTCCTCCCATGGGAAAGGATATCTAACAAATTATCTTCTGTAGTAATTTAGGGTAAACACTTTGGTCATGCCCTGCTACCCCAGAGCTTTAAGGAAGCCATAAAGAGATGGTGAGGCACTTGAAGTTGTTATAAGCAATGTTTCTTGTATTATAAAAAAACAAGTTCAAGATGGAGAAGAGATGAACTGGACAAGAGATTTCTGGAATAGGCTTCACAGTCGATGCAAGAGGGCAGCCATGCTCTCCAGTAGGTAAGCTTACCCAGTAAACTGAATCAAGAGACACCTTGGATAAATTCAGTATTTAAAATCTGTGAAATGCATGTCTAAAACCAGCTCTGGGCCTCTTACAGTGGTTTTTGGTCAGAGTTAAAGAAAGAGAAAGGAGCATATGGGGTCTGGGATTGCACAAAAAAATAACTAGACTAAATTTAACTTGATTCTGTTGAGTTGCAAAAATATTCAGAAAAAATGGACCTCATTTTCCTTAAAATTAACATCAGTCAAAAAAGAAAATTAAGCAAAATAAATCCTTCCTAGACAAAAGTTGTAAACTGAGACTTGATCCAACGTCATCCAATTTTTCCATCCTTGGTTGACAAAGACATAAACTTGAGATTGTTGGCAGGAGCTAAAGGCTGGAAGATTATTACAGAATGGGAACTCTGAGTTTTGGAGATGTTTAAAGAGCAGGATTTTTCCTGACAGTTTCAATTTCTGCTAAGTACTGAAATGTACCACCCATATAATAATTACAGGCCACAGAACTTTGGATCTGGAAGGAACCCTAGGATTCTGTCTAGTCCACATCTTTCTAAGTCTGTACAAACAGGACCAGGAGGTGAAGGGCTTGCTCAAGGTTTAGGCTTACTTAAGTCTGTAACAGCAGGACCTGAGTTCATTTCCTTTCATGGAAATGCCTCCAATTGAACAGGTCCAGCCACAGTTCCTCAAGAATATCTGATGTTTGATGGAATGGTTTTTACTACAGTTAGAGGATTTTGATGACCAGACCATGTAAAAGGTAATTACAGTCACAATCCTGTTGTTTCCTTTTGAGAGTGACAATGATGTGAGTGGTCAGAAGCAATGGGCCTGGAGGATATTTGTATAAAAATGTAGTGGGGGGACTGGGGAGCACTTGCTGCTCTTCCAGAAGACTCAGTGCACTTCCTAGCACTCACACTGAAGGAATGGGGACTCAACGATTGCCTGTAACTCCAATTCCAGGAGATCCAGTACCTTCTCTGGCTGCCACAGTCATCCATACACATGCGGCTGTGGCATACACTAACAGAAACATATCCCCCATACACATACACATGTGAAAAACACACACACACACACAAAAAAAAAAACATTCAACCAGGACTGTTTGCTCAGGCCCAGAAATCCAGCTACCAAGGGAGTTAAGGGAGTAGGACAGCGAGCTCAAGACCAGTTTTGGCAACTCAGTGAGACACATTTCAGAACACAGAATAGAAAGGGAGCTTACCTAGCACATCTGAGACCTTGGTTCAATGCCCTGTACCAAACAGGAACAACTACAATAAAAGGCAAAGATTTAAGGAGTTGAAGCTGAGCACTTGGTGTGTGGAATCCTTCCTTCAGATGGGATAGCTGATAATGCCAATAAAACCTGTCTCCACACTGCCTCACTGGAAGCAGTCTACACCCTAAAAGCAGGAGGGAGCCAATTGAGTGAAATACTATCATCTTGTGAGTTTCCTGTTTTATGAGAAACAGAATACCTTTATCCTCAACTTCATGTTATCAACAGCTGAGTCACACAGAAACGGAGAGTAGTGGACTCCGCAGGCCCTGGTTTCTCCTTTTCCTAAAATGTGTGAAAGTGCATTTGTGCCCCACAGCCTCTACTTACATAGAAACTGTCTAGACAGGAGCACATTCATCAATGGCTTGGTTTCAGTGGGTAAGCCAGCTGGCCGGGGTATTGGGTGCTGTAAGCTGGAACTGAACCCAGGGCCCTGTGAATGTTAGACAAGATTTCTACCACTGAGCCAAATCCTGAGCCTTATAAGTGAAAATTTAAAAGATTCCTACTGGGGAAGAATTTCAGCACAGATGAATTGGGAAGTGTCGCAGTTGTCTGCTTGGGTCCTATGAAAATATGGAGGAGTTACTGTGTTGAGGAAGACCTGCTATAACTGTTAAAAGTACATGATCATTTTTCTTCACCTACCCCAGCATGCATACCAATAGAAATCAGAAGATATTTAGTGTTTGTACCCCTCTTTGTTGAAAAGCCAAGAAGAAAAGTAGCTGGAAGACAGATCAAAGGAAACAATAGAACTACTTAGAAGTGGGCTGCACCCAGCTTTATAATGTTTCTAGCTACTTTTGGGACTGGACCCAACAAAAAGAAAAGTATTTGAATTCTCTCTTGAGTCACTATTAAAATCACATTTTGTTAATTAATAACAGTTCAATAAATGCAAATAATAATGATAAATCATGTTGCTATTACAATGATAATAAGGCAATTCAGTAGTTTAACACATTTAATGTTTAACATTATAAACTTCCATCTATTTTCTTATGCACTGCCATACATGTGTATTGTAGAATATTATTTTAAAATGTGTTACATTTGTTTATGCTGTGGGACACTTTAATAATGCAAAGATGTGTTGCATTCCATTATGTTGCATTGGTTTAACTCTATAAGCTGTGTTACTTTGCTTGTCTAAAACATCTGATTGGTCTAATGTCCAATAGCAAGGCAGAAGAAATGATAGGACTGACTGGCAGGAGGACAAATCTAGGGAGATGAAGGAGCAAGAAAAGAAGGGACCGACCATCCAGAAACACAGCCAGACACAGAATAAGATGGGGGGGGGAACACAGAAATAGAGAAAAGTAAAAGCTTAACGACAAAATGGGATAATTTAAGTTAAGAAAATTTGATAAGAAACAAGCCAAGTCTAGGCATTCATAAAAAAGAATAAGACTCCATGTGATTTATTTGGGAGCTGGTGGCAGCCCCCCACAAAAAAAATAGACAAAAAAAAAATAGAGTAAAAAATACACACATGTGCACTTGACAACTTCCTTGGTTGTGGTGATTCAGCAATTTTCATAATACTCTGATGATGGTGGAAACTCCTGTTTAAGAGAATGTGTTGGGAATATCTTGTTAATAGCATCAATAATTGAACTCTTTGACTGGACTTAAGAAGTGAGGAATCTGTATCTTTGATGGAGATTATCTTACTATTTCCCTGTGCTGTCTTGAAAAGAGAATGTGCAAAGCTGTCGAGGGTCAGAGTTAAGCCAGATGGCACACGTTCCAGGTGTGTGAATGGTCTGTACAAAAGAATCCTCTATGAATGAGGCTTGAAGAATGACTTCAGATGTTTTGACTGGATAACTGTTGAAAGAAAGAAAGGAAATATTAAGATTATGGTCACCTTTAGTGTCTTTCTCAGTCCCCTGGATTCTGTTTTCATTAGTTACCTACTTGGATATCATGCTGTGGCCCTTTCCGAGTGAGGTTTGGATATATTATTCATCTTTTGATATTGTAAATGCTTAGTTAATTTGATTGATATTTAGGGGACACCCATTCTTTCCCCCTGTTCTTCACCATAACTTCTTGTATAGATAAAATCATAGCATATTCATATATGTTTTGTATGAGCCTTAAATGAGGTTTCACCCATGGGTAGGGAGTATTACGTCCTGTGAGAACCAGTTATCTCCAGTCCCAAGAAGAGGCCTCCTCTGAACTACATTCTTGAGGGAGAATGGGCAATTTCTCTGTTAGTTTCTTCCCTTTCTGGCATGTCTTCTGAGATGCTGGGCACCAAGACTAAGTCTACTACTAGGAAGCAGACTCGGGCTGGGATGAGGTAGGTCTAGAATCCAGTAACTCAAGTCTGTTTTCAACAGATGAATAGATATGGTTGCATGTTTCGATCTCAACCTCTTTCCCTTAATTATTTAAAGCAATATTTTCTTATTTGCCCTAGACACTGTTGGACATGAAAGGGAAGATTTGGGTGATACTTGGATCAAAATGAACAGTGCATCTTAAATTTGGTGGTGGTAGCAGCAAGAGTGAGAGTGAGATTCCCTAAGCTGAAGAGGAAGTGTTTTTGGTGGCAATGCCGGAGACCTAGACATTGCCCCATCCCCAGGATGAAGGATCTCTTGAAGGAACATTCCTCAGGATCTCAGTGGTGATTCATTAGGGAAGAGATAACTGACTCTTATAGCTTTGGTATTTTGCTACAGAATGAGTTTTTGTTTGCTTGTTATTTATCATCTCATTGTTTTATTATTTGTTTCAAAATTTTTCAGGGAGAATACATTTTTTTATCATAACCAACAGAGATGCCTAAAAGCATCCTGTTTGAAGTTAATTCTCTGGATTTAGTCTCCAAAGAGAAAGTGTGCCCTTGGCTCTAGATGGTCATCTTAAGTAGGAAATTTTATCCTTTAAATGCTGAATTATGACAATAGTTGAAATGTTTGAAATGTAAAAGGTTAATGGGTATCTATTAAATTCCTCTTATACTGGTGAGGCTGGAGGTAAGATAAATAGAGAATAGTGATTTCACTTAGCATCTATAAATAACAGTATCTCTCACAGGACTACCAGCACCCCAGCCAGTGTGTACAGCTGTACATGGGAAATACAGCATCTCTCACAGGACTGGCAGCACCCTACCTGGTGTGTGGAGTTGTACATGGGAAAACCATTGACTAGCATATTTCTGTTTCCATGGTAGGAACCAAATCTGCCATGAATCTCCACCAAAACCAATTTAGTAGCTTAGTCACACCTAAGAAGTCCATATGTGAGTGTCACAAGAGGTCACAAGACCCCAATCTGCTTATTTATTTTCTTCACTTCTAAATTGAATGAGCATAATGTGCTAAATGCTATTTTAGAGAACTTAATGATTAGCTTTCCTAATTATAACACTAGCTTTTAAAAATATACTATTTTATAAATTTTTGGAAAATTTCATATAAAGTAGTTTGATCACATTCACTACTCTTCCTCCTCCACCTGCTCCGAGATCCACTCCACCTCATATCCCTCTTAACTTAGTGTCTTCTTTCTTTTTATTTTAAAATAACCATCATCACCGGGTTGTGCTATCCATATGCTCCTGAGTGAGGGGGCCACTCAAGGGACTGTGATCAAATCAAACAAATATAACCAATTCGCTGGTTTCTTTCTTTTTAAGCCATTTTTTTTTCTCCTGGGGTAATGGTCTATTGCTTCATTGAGAAATAGCCTGTGATATTGCACTAGATTAGAAGCTGTCCAGTAAGAACTTGGTTCTTTTGTGTCACTGGAACATGGCTGGGACCTAGCACCGTGCTTTATATATAGACAGACCTCAACACATTCTTATGTTTAAACACTGGTGCAGTCAAGCTCAGGTCCTCATGCTTTCATCACAAGCACACTTTCTCACCGCACCATTGCAGCAGCCTTCCCTTTTTGTTCACAGGCAGGGGGAGGGCACAGGTTCTTCTAAATGAGGGTGTGAACAGTGTCTCTTCACCCAGCCTTCTAGGGGGATATACCCAGAATAGTTTCATCTCTTATGACCCTTCTTTGAGGAAGCTTTCCTTGACAACAAAGAACAATCAAACTGATCTCCTTCATAGAGACTGGGTTAGCCCTACCCTCCTGCCATCCTTATAATCATTTATTTATGGCTTATTTAGTTGACTTTGTCTCATGTGACAAAGGCTTTATTGAGTTTGAAACTCAAATGCGTTCTATTCTTAGTTCTAGCATACTTTCCTAGTACACAGTGGTGTTTAATAAATAGTGGGTTTTTATAAATAAATAGATGGTTAGAGAGATGAGTGGTTGTCACTAATCCTCATGAACATTTGCATTTGCTGCTACATGCTGACTCCCTTGTTTTCTTGAACAATGCAGACCAATGAAGAGTTTCATGGGGTGTGGTGGCAAGCATCCTTCATCTCAGCCAGTTGCTAGAGATGAACAGCTACAGAGTGCACAGAGTGGGGCTGTGTTACAGAGTTATAAGATTTGGGATAAAGAACTTCTCTATCTCAGTATGTCATAATATGCCATGAGAAGGGCCCTGCATGCAATTCTGGCTCTAATAAACTTATCTTGGACAAGCCACACAACCTTTCTGAACCTCTTTCCTAATATGCAAATCTGGGACACAAATAGTACTTAATTCATGTGGTTATTTAGAAGATTAAACAGATAATGTATGTAAAGTACATAGTTTAGTGCTTGATATAGAATAAGGAAGAATAAGTACTCAATAAAAGTTATTATTAATAATACCATTTGAAGTCCATTGGTGGGCTAATAGTGAACTGGGACTCAATTGGATTATAATTAAATATATTAAACAATGCCTTGCTCAAACTCAGTGAAAGGAATTAGTGCTTTGGTTTTAATGGTTATAAAATTCTACTGAGCTAAATAATGGAATTGGAGTCAATACCCCACAGTCATGGCAGGACTTAGTAAGATCTGGAAGCATATAGCAAAAGACATACTGTCCTTATAGACTAACATATCTCTGCACCCCAAGTTGTATATTATTTAATAGGATGCTAGATGACTTTATAGAATTTCTTTGACAAGAAGAAAATCTGAGCACATGAAATAAGTGTTTAAAAGAAATCTGTATCTGTAACCTTAGCTATGCTCTAAGCAGTATCCTATGATAAAATAATTATGTAAATATCTTTTTGTCTTTCTGTCAAAAGTACATTTCAAATGTATTACTTTTTCCTAATTATAAAATGAATATAATCTTTGAATGTAATGCTTTAAGATGTTTAGCCTTATTGACGTGATACAATTACATACATAAATATATATACACCAATTGAGATAATTTGCAGTGACAGGTAAGACCTAAATTACAGGAACCAGAAACCTAATTATTTCAAATTGAATAATCTTGCTAACCAGTGTCACTTGTTCCAAGGGAACAAAGGCAGTGGTTTTTTAAAATATGTCTTACTTGTATTATTAATTCTGTTATAATTCCCCTCAATTATATCAGAGTTCTTCTGTATCGCAAGGACTGAAAAAAGCAAGACATTTATTTCTTCATCAAATTCAAGAAAATTCAGGCACTGCGCAATCCCATTTATGGGGGATCAGTGGAGCCTCTCACTCCCCAACAACCAGCTTACAATTTTCTCGTCATTCTTCATTTGTAAGACAGTCTTCACCTTCCAGCCTTTGTGATAGATGTGAGAAGTATAGTATAGAATAGCTTTTGCCCCTGTTACTCATGCGCTCATGTTTAGATAGAAAAAAAAAAAAAACTTTGACTAGCCCATGTTTCTTCTGTTGGTTATCATTTAGCTATTTGAGGGATTGCAATGAGTATGCTGAAGATCGGACTTTGTGTATTGATGTTCTGGTTCATAGATTCTGAGTCATGTTGGGGACAGCAGCTCACTACACTCTTCCTTCTCACCTTTAAAACACTAACTGAGAAAGTCATCTTCAAGGCTGGCAGAGGTGGTGCCAAGGTTGCCTTTGTCATAACTATCTGCTATTACCATTGCTCTATCCTTTTTTTATTTTTTGATAATTTTTTATTTAAATTTGAAACAAGCTTGTTTTGCATATGAATCCAAGTTCACAACCCTCCTGTCCTCTCCTGATCCCACCCACCAAACTCTATCCCATCTCCTTTCTGCTCCCCAGGGATGGTGAGGCCTTCCATGGAGAGTCTTCAAAATCTGTCATGTCATTTAGAGTAGGGCCTAGGCCCTCTCCCATGTGTCTAGGCTGAGGGAGTATCCCTCTATGTGGAATGAATTCCCCCAAACCATTCATATACTAGGGATAAATACTGATCCACTACCAGAGGCCCCATAGACTGCCAAGTCCTACCAACTAACACCCACATTCAGGGAGTCTTGGTTGGTCCTCTGCTGGTTTCCCAGCTATCAGACTGGAGTCCATGAGTTCCCCCTTGATCTGGTCAGCAGTTTCTATGGGATTCTCCAGCCTGGTCTTGACCCCTTTGCTTATCACTCCTTCCTGTCTGCAACTGGATTCCAATAGTTCAGCTCACTGTTTCTCACTGTTTAGCTGTGTTGTCTGCTTCTGTTTCCATCAGCTACTAGATGAAGGTAGTCATCAATCTCATTATTGGGGAAGGGCATTTAAGATAGCCATTCCACTATTGCTTAGATTGTTAGTTGGGGTCATCCTTGTAGATCTATAAACATTTCCATAGTGCCAGATTTTTCTTAAAGCCTATAATGGCTCCCTCTAGTATGCTATCTCATTTCTTGCTCTCCTCTATTCTTTCCCTGACTCAATCTTCCTGCTCCCTCATGCCCAACTCTCCCCTCCTTTCCCTTCTAACTCCCCTCCCCTCCCCCATGCTCCCAATTTTCTTGGAAGATCTTGTCCCTTTCCCCTTCTCCAGGGGACCATGCATGTCGCTCTTTTTCTCCTAGCTTTTCTGGCAGTGTGGATTATAGGTTGGTAATTCTTTGCTCTATGTCTAAAATCCATATATGAGTGAGTACATACCATATTTGTCTTTTGTGACTGGGTTACCTCACCCAGGATGGTTTCTTCAAGTTCTATCTATTTGCCTGAGATTTTCAAGATTCTATTGTTTATTATTTTTCCCTGCTTAGTACCACTCCATTGTGTAAATGAACCACATTTTCTCCATCCATTCTTCAATTGAGAAGAATATAGGTTGCTTTCAGGTTCTGGCTATTACAAATAATGCTGCTATGAACATAGTTGAACAGATGTCCTTGTTGTATGAATGTGCATCTTTTGGGTATATGCCTAAGAGTGGAATTACTGGATCCTGAGGAACCACCATACTGATTTCCAAAGTGGCTGTATGAGTTTGCATTCCCACCAGCAGTGGAGGAGTGTGCCACTTTTTCTACATCCTCTCCAGCATAAACTGTCTTCGGTGTTTTTTTATTTTAGCCATTATGACAGGAGTAAGATGGTATCTCAGAGTTGTTTTGATTTGCACTTCCCTGATGGCTAAGGATGTTGAATACTTTCTTAAGTGTCTTTCAGCCACTTTATATTCCTCTATTGAGAATTCTCTACTTAGTTCTGTACCCCACTTTTTAACTGGATTATTTGGTGTTTTGGTAACTAGCTTCTTGATTTCTTTGTATGTTTTGGAACTCAACCTTCTGTCAGATGTGGGGTTGGTGAATATTTTTTTCCCATTCTGTGAGCTGCTATTTTGTCTTGTTGACTGTATCCTTTGCCTTATAGAAGCTTTTCAATTTCAGGAGGTCCCATTTATTAATTATTGATCTCATTGTCTGTGTTACTGGAGTTATATTCAGGAAGTAGTCTACTGTACCAATTTATTCAAGGGTACCTTCCACTTTCTTTTCTAAGATGTTCAGTGTGGCTAAATTTATGTCAAGGTCGTTGATTCATTTGGAGTTAAGTTTAGTGCATGGCAATAGATATGGTTCTATCTGCAGTCTTCTACAAGTCAGCATCCAGTTATGCCAGAGCCATTTGTTGAAGATGCTTTTTGTCCATTGTATAATTTTACCTGCTTTGTCAAAAATCAGGTGTTCAGAGGTGTGTGGGTTTATATCAGGGTTTTCAATTTGATTTCATTGGTCTTCCTGTCTATTTTTTGCAGCAATACCAAGCTGCTTTCAGGACTATAGCTCTATAATAGAGCATGAAGTCAGAGATGGTGATGCCTCTGGAAGTTCCTTTATTGTACAGGGTTGTTTTTGGCTATTCTGGGTCTTTTGTTTTTCCATATAAAGTTGAGTATTGTTCTTTCCAAGGTCTCTGAAGAATTGTGCCGGGATTTTGATGGGGATCACATTGAATCTGAAGATTGCTTTTAGCAAGACTGTCATTTTTACTATGTTGATACTACCTATCCAAGACCATGGGAGATCTTTCCATTTTTTTTTTTTTTTTTTGGTATCTTTAATTTCTTTCTTTAGAGACTGAAAGTTCTTATTATATAAGTCTTTCACTTTTTTGGTTAGTGTTACCCCATGATATTTTATGTTGTTTTTGACTATTTTAAAAGTCGATGTTAATTTTATTTTTTTCTCAGCCCCTTTATCAGTAGGACTACTGATTTTTTTTCTTGTATACTGCCACTTTGCGGAAGGTGTTTATCAGCTGTAGGAGTTCCTTGGTAGAGTTTTTCTGGTCATTCATGTAAACTATCATATCGTCTTCAAATAGTGAATGCTTGACTTCTTCCTTTCCAATTTGTATCCCCTTGATTTCCCTTTGTTTTCTTATTGCTTTAGCTAGAACTTCAAGAACAATATTGAAGGGATTTGGAGAGTGTGGACAGCTCTGTCTTGTTCCTGATTTTAGAGGAATCACATTGAGTTTCTCTCCATTTAGTTTGATGTTGGCTGTTGGTTTGCTGTACATTGCCTTTATTATGTTTAGGTATGTTCCTATTATCCCTGATCTCTCCAATACCTTAATCATGAAGGGGTGTTTGATTTTTTCAAAGGCGTTTTCAGCATCTAGTGAGACGATCATGTGGTTTTTCTTTTTCGGTTTGTTTATATGGTGGATTACATTGATGGATTTTGTATGCTGGACCTGCGTTCCCAGGATGAAGCCTACTTGGTCATGGTGAATGATTTCTCTGATGTGTTCTTGAAATCAATTTGCCAGTATTTCGTTGAGTATTTTTGCATCAATGTTCATGAGGGATATTGGTCTGTAGTTCTCTTTCTTAGTCATGTCTTTGTGTGGCTTAGGAACTAAGGTAATTGTAGCCTTGTAAAAAGAGTTTTGCAATGACCCTTCTGCTTCTATTGTGTGGAACACTTTGAGGAGTATTGGTATTAGCTGTTCTTTGAATTTCTGGTAAAATTCTGCACTGAAACCATCTGATTCTGGGCTTTTTTTTTTTGGTTGGGAGACTTGATGACTGTTTCTATTTCATTTGGGGTTATAAGTCAATTTGAATTTCTTGTCTATTCTTGATTTAATTTTGGTAAGAGATATCTATCCATAAAAATTGTTCATTTCTGTTAAATTCTCGAATTTTGTGGAGTACAGGTTTTCAAAGTATTATCTGACGATTCTCTGGATTTTCTCAGTGTCAGTTGTTATGTCCCCCACTTCCTTTCTGATCTTGTTAATTTGCGTGTTCTCTCTCTGCCTTTTGGTTAGTTTAGATAAAGGTTTATTTATATTGTTGATTTTCTTGAAAAAACCAATTCTCTATTACATTGATTTTTTTGGTATTGTTTTCCTAGTTTTTGCTTTATTGATTTCAGCCCTCAATTTTATTATTTCCTGGTGTTTAGTCCTTTTTGTTCTAGAACTTTCAGTTGTGCTGTTAATTCTCTAAGGTAACTATTCTCCAATTTCTTCATGTGGGCACTTAGAGCTATGAACTTTCCTCTTAGTACTGCTTCCAAAGTGTCCCATAAGTTTGGGTATGTTATGTTTTCATTTGCATTGAATTCTAGGTAGTCTTTAATTTCTTTCTTCCTTGACCCAGGAATGGTCATGCATTATTCAATTTCCAGGAGTTTGCAGGGTTTCTGCAACTTGTGTTGTTGTTTAATTCTAAGTTTAAAGTATGATGGCCTGATAAGATACAGGGGGTTTGTCCAATTTTTTTTTTGTACCTATTGAGGTTTGCTATATTGCCAAGTATGTGGTCAATTTTAGAGAAGGTTCCATGTGGTACTGAGAATAAGGTATATTCTTTTGTGTTTGGATGAATGTTCTATAAATGTCTGTTAAACCCAATTGGGTCATAACTTCTGTTAGTTCCTTTGTTTCTTTGTTAAGCTTCTGTCTGGTGGACCTTTTGGTGTTGAGAGTTGGGTGTTGAAATCTCCCACTATAAGTGTGTGAGGTTTTATGTGCAATTTGTGTTTTAGTAATGTTTCTTTTACAAATGTGGGTGCCTTTGTATTTGGGGCATAGATGTTCAGAATTGAGACTTCATCTTGATGGATTTCTCCTGTGAAGAATAAGAAATGATCTTCTTCATCTCTTTTGATTGAATTTAGTTTAAAGTGTAATTTCTTAGCTATCAGAATTGTTACACCTGTTTGTTTTTTGGGTACATTTGATTGGAAAATCTTTTCCCAACCCTTTACTCTGAGGTAATGTTTGTCTTTGAAGTTGAGGTATTTCTAGTATGCAGCAGAAGGATGGATTCTATCTTTGTGTCCATTCTGTTAGTCTGTGTCTTTTATAGACAAGTAAAGACCATTAATATTGAGGGATATTAATGACCGTTGATTGTTAATTCTTGTTTGTTTTGGATTTGTTGTTGGTGGTGGTATTATGTGTAGATTTCACCACATTTTTCTTTTGGCTGTTGGTAAAGTGAGATTATCTATTGCCTATGTTTTTGTGAGTGTTTTCTAGAGGTTTCCTTCCAGAAGTTTCTATACGGCTGGGTTAGTTGATAAGTATTGTTTAAATCTGGATTTTGTCATGGAATATCTTGGTTTCTCCAAAATAGTGTTTGAAAGCTTTGCTGGGTATAGTAGTCTGGGCTGGCATCCCTGTTCTCTTAGTGTTGGTAGAGTATCTATCCAGGACATTCTGGCCTGGCCTTTAGAGTTTCCATGGAGAAGTCAGGTGTCATTTTGATAGGTTTGCCTTTTTATGTTACTTAATATTCTTTCTTATTTTGTATGTTTGGTGTTTTGATTATATGGCTAGGACATTTTTTTTTTGTGGTCCGCTCTATTTGGTGTTCTTTAAGCTTCTTGTACTTTCATTGGCATGTCTCTCTCCAGGTTGGAAAAGTTTTCTTCTTTGATTTTGTTGAATATGTTTTCTGCACCTTCTTCTATACCTTAGGCTTGACCTTTTCACAGTGTCCCATATTTCTTGAATATTTTGTGTTAGTGATTTTTTTTTTTGACTTATGATGAATCTATTTCTCCTAGTGTATTTCCAATGCCTGAGATTTTCTCTTCCATCTCTTGTATTCGGTTGGTTATGCTTGCGTCTATAATTCCTTTGCCTAGTTTTTCTAATTCTATCATTCCCTCAGGCTATTTTTGTTTTTGTCTCTTTTTCAGCTTTCAAACCTTGCACTGTTTGAATTGTTTATTTCAATTTTTGGTTTGTCTTTTCTTCCATTGCTTTAAAGAATTTTCTCATTTCTTTTTTTAGGGTCTCTATAATCTTCATGAAGTTGTAGGGTCATTCTCTTCTGCTCATCTGTGTTGGGATGTTCAGGTCTTGCTGGTGTGGAGTACCTAGACTCTGGTGGTGTCATATTGAACTTTCTGTTATTGACCTTGTTTTTATACTGTTTTCTACCCTTCCTTTCTTCCAGTACATACTGGTGGGGTCTCTCCCTCTCTTGGTGGGTACAGGACCAAGATTCTCTTCCAGTGGGTGCAAGCAGTTCCAATACTTGGATGGTTCTCTTCCTGTGGGTGGATGTGGGACTAGGGTGCTGGCAGACTCTGGATGGAGTGGTCCATTGGAACAGTTTACCCTGCTCACAATTCCCTGTCCTCAGGAGGCTCCGAGCAGGTCACTGGAAAGAGGGCTCCTTCCCTGAGTGGAGAAGAGACCAGGATGCTGGCAGACTCTGGACAGGCCGGTCAGCCTGGATTGGCTCCTCCATGTGTGTGCTAGCTCCAGGCCTCAGGAGGCTCTGAGCAAAGCCCCAGAAGGCAGGCTGGAAAAAGACCCAAGCTTATCTCCTACCATGGTTGGAGGTGAAACCAGGATGCTGGCAGACTCTGGATAGGCCAGTCCTCAGGGACAGGCTCACCCATATGCAGCCCCCAGTCTTCTACTCCATTCTTTTGAAAGAAGCTAGGAACTCAGGACATGGGTATTTAGAATTGGATGACTTCTTTGGTTGAACTTATGTCTTCATGTCATTGGAGTTAATGCAAAAATATACTTTAATGGCTATATGTTCTTGCATTTTAATGAACTCATTAATTGAGCTTACAAAGTAGCAGGTTCCCTTATGGCATTTTCCTACATGCTTAGGTTTGGTTGTATCCTGACCCCAGCCTCTCCATTTCTCCTGCCCATATCCCTCCGCCCATGTACTTTTCTAGCCCCCAGCCTTCCCAGCTCCATTTTCATATCTTGTGTTCTATTGTCCCCTACTTGTGTTTTATTGTCCCCTTTTTCAAATCCCTCTCATGGACTTCTGTCTAGTTTCCTAGTCTCCTCTGATCTGCTAACACTCACCCTCACCTAAATAGATATATGGGAGACAACATGCATTATTTATCTTTGTGAGCCTGTTACCTACCTAATTAATTATGACCTATTAATACTATATTTTCCAGTTTCAGCAGTTTTCCTGAGAATATCATCTTTCTTTTTGTCTGAATAGTACACTAATGTGTATGTTCACCACATCTTTATTATCCATTTGTCAGTTGATGGATGTCTTAAGTGTATTTTATTTCCTTGCAGCAATAAACATAGATGTGTAACTACCTCCATGGCAGGATGTGTAGTCCTTTGGGTAGATACCAGGCATGGTATATCTGGGACTTATGGAAGTTCTATTTTTAGAGTTTCCAGAATCCTTCAGAATCCTTCACACTGAATTCTGTAGTGGATCTGCCAGTTCACAACCCCACTAGCAGTGAACAAGGGTTCCTCTTTCAGCACATCCTTACCAGCATTTCTTGTGTTTTGTTTCCTTGATCATAGTCATTCTATGGACAATGGAATCCCAAGGTAGTTTGCATGTCTCTGATGGTTAAGATAAAAAACATTTATTGGCCATTTGTGTTTCTTCTTTTGAGAAAATATGTTTAGTTCACTTGTCCATTTATTTATTGGCAGTTTTGGCCCTTTCTTTGTGTATAATTTTTACAATCCTTTATATATTTTAGTTACTAACCCCTGTATGAGCACAGCTGGCAGAAATTTTCTCCTATTCTGGAAGCTGTCTACTCTGTTGGTAGTTTCTTTTGCTGTGCAAAAGCTTTTGAGTTTGTGTAATCCCAGTCATTATGTTCTGAAACATTTTAATATTGGGTAACTTAATTGTTGCCTGCCTTTCTTACACTATCAGCCCCCATTGTTTCTCATTAGCAAACTCACACAAACAAAGAAATGCTCTTTTGAGGTTTCTCCATTTCTTCTCTCTTTATTCCTGCAAAATTCATGGGAAGAATAGTTTGGGTTTGGTCTTCCCACTTCTTCAACCCCATCCTCTCAGCTGCTGCATCTCAGTTCTCATCTCCACTGTATGAAGCTCACTAATAGCATTATCTGGCCAAAGCCACTGTCTAATTCCCTATTCTTACTTCCACAATAAGTAACAGTCATTGAAATACTCTTCTAAAGGCTGTCTATCTCAACTTGTATTGATACTGATTTCCCTCCCACAGAGCTGCTTTATCCTGATCATGATTGGTTCCGTCTTCTGTGTAAGAACTCTGCTGCCAGGAAGGTCCAGGACACAATGAGCTCTTCTAGTCTTCTATCTCTGTGGTGCTTCCTGATACCCCATACCCTCCACTGTGATGGGTTTCATGTAAGCATGTCCAGTTCAAATCTAGACTTAGTTGTCGGAATTCCTGTCAATGTTTTGCAAGTCAGCCTACACAAGAGAATGTGTGTATATGCAAAGGTAAATAGATTATTTTCAGGAATTGACTTACAACAATTATGGACGCTAGCAGAGTGAGTAGGCTGACTACAGTCCCAGATAGGAGCTGATGCTGCAGTTCAAGTTCATAGGCCATCCATCCAGAAATCTCTCTTGCTTGGAGGCCGTTAGTATTTTCTTGTAACTAGACCTTCAACTCAATAGATTAAGCTCACTTATATTATGGGGACTATCTGTTTTCTCAGAGTTCAGCTACTTAAATGTTACTCACTTCCAAAACACCCCCACAGAAACATTAAAAAAAAATACCTTTTTGATGAAATATCTGAGTACTGTGGCCCAGCCAGGTGGGTTCTAGCTACAAAATAAAAAGTCATAAGGCCCCATGGCATTCCTGTCTCTATGAGATGTTGAATTCTCTTCTGAAAACTAAGAGAGGAGGCTGGAGAGTTGGTTCAGCAGTTAAGAGCACTCTGCCTGCTCAGAGCATCCAAGGGTTGCCACAGCACTCACATCAGGAGGCTCACAAACACCTGGAATTACAACTACAGAGAACCTGGTGCTCCTCTCTGGCCTTTGTGGGTGCCAGTGCTCATATGCACATAATTACATAGAGACACACACAAGCATAAATACATAATAAAAATTCTCTTAAGAAATTAAAAAAGAAAACCAAGAGAAGAGTGATTTGAGAGGAGAACAGAGACAGCCACTGTACTATAGTTTTAAATTTGGACAAGTGTCAGGACTGAGACTTCGAAAAATAATCATGAATGTGCATGTACAATGCTTCTACCCAACTACTAGTTGCTTAGCATACCCCTGATGCCTTTGAAAGCCTGTCTCGAAACTGACAGCTTATTTCTGAACCCAAGATCCATTCCATTCTGCTTCCCTGATACCCTTAGACCTAACTGTTACATCTTCGTAGACTTCTAATATTAATTTTCTCATAGCTCATCTCTTTGTGCCCAAAGTATCTGTTAACTTTGCTCTTCCAACAACCCCAGCTTCGGGCCACTCATCATAGCTTCCCCTTGCTCTTATTCATGAGATGAATATTGTCATCATCCAAAAGGACTTCTCTCAAATGATCCATTTTTATATCAGTCAGGAATTTTAAACACATGTGAGAATCAAACACCAGGCTTTTAGGGGAAGATCTAATTCTTTATTCTCTTTCTTATATCCAGTGATTGTAGCTGTCATCACAATTATTTTAAGAGCATCTGGGATTTAGTGCTTTAAATGAACTCACTCTGCCGCATTCAGACATAGCATTCCAAATGGTACTTATTCACTTTTCTCCATTCTCCTTCCCACTCTCTGACCACCCAAAAAGAATGCTCAGTTTATGAAATGATAGGAAAAGGCCTTGCTCTCTCGCATCCTGCTGAATCCTTGCTTGAGAAAACTTATGTTTTTCAGTCTGCCTCCCCCATATTCCCTTGAGTTTCTCAGCAGGATAAGGATGCTCCATATAGTTGGTAAGAGTATAACTTTTGCTGGCTACCTCTCATAAAGTGACAGTGTCTCTGTCCTTTGCGTATGCCTTTAGGGTAGTGACCTTCTTGTTGGCACCATTTTGTTAGGCCATGGCCACATGTGTCTTCAGCTTCTGGATTTGGGAGATATCAACTTGACCTCAAACTGAAGCCATACTTATTGACATGAGATTAGCAAGAGCCACATTTTCGGTAGCTACTGGTGTTTCTAATATCGCATCTTGACTTTCATGTGCTAATAGTCTTTGGTCTTACATCCAGTAAGAACCGACAAGGGAAGGAGAATCAGGGGGCCCAGAAAAATAATGGAGACAACCTGGGATCTAAAGTAATTATAGTTGCATGAGTTTTCTCTGCTGCCCTAACCAACTGGCACAGGTTTAGTGGCTTTTAATAACACCCATGCATTGTCTTAGCATCTCCCAAAGCAGAAGACTAGCCCCAGTGTGGACTGGCTGGCTCTCTTCTTAGACTCTTTCACATGGCTGAAATCAAGGTGTTGGCAATGCTGAATTGCTTTATGGAGGCCCTGAGGATAAATGTGCTTCTAATCTCACTCGACATGTGGGCAGAATTCAATTTCCTAGGTACAGGGCCCCCTTCCCTGGCTTGCTGCCATCCTGGGCTATTCTCAGCTTCTCCAGGCTAGTTACATGGTTTCTGTCTTATGGTTCCTTCTTCCATCTTCAAAGTCAATGGGGACAAGTCAAAGTCCCCTCACCCTTTGAGTCTCCATGACCTCTTACTGCTTCACATTTTGTCTGTGAAATCTCGTTGCCTTCCTTTCTTCTTTTGAAGGCTTGGGTAATTATATAGAACTTGCCTCGATGATTGAGGCTAAACTCCAAAATTTCAGTTTATCTGATTAGTAACTGTAACTCTGCCTGCAAAGTTTCCGAGTCACCCACTTCAGTGTTTGGCTGAACAATCAGGAACAAAACACTTGACAGGGCAGCCATACAATTATTCCTACCAAAAAGCTCATCTCTGTCCTTATTAAAACTCTCAGTTCTGGCTAAATTTTCATTTTCACCCTAAATGTGTGGGCATCCAATTTTACTGTCTGAGGTTGCTTTACTGAAGCCCTGCTCTAGTACTTTCCAGCTGTGTTATGCTTGTCAGGTTCTGAGCATCTCTGAGTCTCATTCTTGTCACATACATGAAATTGCCTCCTCTCTGTCAGTCTTCCCAGTACCCAAACAAGCTTTAAACACTGCAAGCCTAAATACTAATGTTATTATGCTATTTCATCTTCTAAATATAAATATTGTAAAAACTCGAGCAGATACTTTCCTAAACTAGAGATGTATAATCGTGAGTTCCAAACCTCAGAGGGCAGAAGTAAGGGAAGAGTCCACTCATAAATGACCTTGTGCAAGCCATTCAGTTTCTCAGGCCTTTTTTCTCATTTGTGAATTAACATGTTTGACAAAAAGACTTTCAATGGCCCATTCAGTTCAAACATTCCAGGCTCCTATTTTATGTTCTTTCTTCAAAATGCTCTAAGAATCAGTTGCAAGAAGCAATCTATTTATAGTCAGCTCTTCACACGATGACTGTAAAATGCCCACGACAGGCTCATAACACCAGGGCTAGAAATATTTCCAAGGATGACCTGAAATATCTCTGTAAACTCTGGTAGTTTTGCAGTCCTTTATCATTATAATTAAGCTTTTCTTCAGCTCCCCACTCCAAGATATTCAACTATTGAACAGTTTCAGCTTAAAAATTCACGTTAATAAACTAGATATTACTGACTAAGAGAAACATGAAATGTGCTATATTAATAAAAAGTTGGTTTTGAATTAGTTCTTTTCAAAAAGTAAAGCAAGATTGTAAAATGTAATTCAATATTTGTAAACTTAATGCTGAATTTTTTGAGATTTTATGTTAACAAATAATTGTAAAATTCTCATTTCCACCTACTCAAGAACTTTGTTCTTATTTCAAATAAATCAAGAAGAATAAATTATGTACTCAGTTATTGGATTAGCAATCACTAATGGATATATTCCATACATTCCATTTTCTGAATGTTCCTCTTTTCTTGGATCTGGAATAATTTTTTTTTGTAAATTGTAGTTTTAAATATTAAAAAGGGAAACACTTTCCTCAAACTCCTGTTTTGGGGGGTCCTTAATACTCATTTTTATTACAGAATTGGTGAAGGACTTTAGGAACTAAGATTGGGAATGCTTGGGTCCCCTCATATTTGACAGGTACCTTGGAAAACCAGCTCATGGCAAGGATTTGCAGGGGAGCCACCAGAGCAGGAAGCTGACAGGGCTGGGTGAGTGTGAGCACAAGTCTCTGTCACATTTGAGTTAGTGCTTCGTAAGAGGGGGAACGTGAGTTATTTTGACCATGCTGTGGTGGGCAGCTGGCCTTCACTTAGGGAATTGTCTCTGCCATGGTAATCTCCTAAGTTGTTGAAGCTGGCTGGAACTGAAGTTTCACAAGATGAATGTGGCATATAGTATGTCAAGCTTTAATCGTTTGCATGTGTGTGGTGCTTTCAGCCTTCTGGCTCTGGTGTAAGGGTGAGTGGAAATGTTACATGGACTGAAACACTGAGCAAGACAGGAGTGTGGGCACACATGCTCTAACTTGCAGCTTCTTAGGCCAAACGTGATTGGAGCAGCTCATTCAGTGAGCAGGAGGCAAAGTAAATGTAGTAGAAAACTTCTCCTCCCCCCCTTCATTCTCCCTCCTGTCAGACGACAGCACCTACATTTGGGCAAACTCCCCCATCATTACTCTTCATATACACCTTCACAGACACACAGACACCAGACACGACAGAAGCATGCTTTCCTTATCCCCAAGGCTCTCATCACAGTGACCATCAAAATTAACTACTGCACTGGAGATGGACTGTGTATGTAAAGATACAGAGAATTTAACCCCCAAATGCGAATGAGAGAAACATGAGGTGAAATAGGAAATCAAACTCTGTGGACTTTGAAACCTTCAAATACTGGCAAGAACCTCACAGGTGCTGCCCCGGGGAGCAATTCTGCCTCCACACTCATCTCTGTCTTGGGTCTCCTGTCCACATCTTGCTAAATTGTTGTAGGAAACAGGAATTGACTGGTAAACTTCTCCAGCCTCAGCTGACACTATTGCAATACCCTGGGCCTAAATAAGTTGGTGACTGAGGACTTCAGGAAGCACCAGGCAAAGGGCAGAGAGTTTAGTGTCAATGTTTGGTTAATCCTAAAGTACACAAACATAATGACTCTTCCTCAACTGTGGGTGACTTGGAGTAGAAATTAGAACGGCTTAGAATCAAATTCGGATTTGTCTTTTCAAAAGCTCATTTATTATTCTAAAGCTGAGTGAATACACTTCCCATATAAGCATTTTTACCAGATCTTCCTACAGCAAAAATGTGACTTGTTAAAAACAAACAAACAAACAAACAAAAAACAAACAAACATTCTCTAACACATGGATCGGTTTGAGGCCATCACCATTCTCTTCCTGTCACTGTTTGTCGTTTTCCTTCCCAAGATGCATTCAACAGAGAAAAACACTTGTAACCATATCACAAGGCATCCCAGGATGCAGTTAAAAAAAAAAAAAGTGGACCAAAGTCATCCTTTCAGTGATTCATTTAGAAATGGATTTGCTTGTTTATATTTTAAATAAGATTTTTATTTTCTTTAGTATTAGTGCAGGAAGACAGGCACATGCCACAGCACTCGTGTGAAGTTTGCAGGGCAATCACAAGAGTCTACTCCCTCTTTCCACCACTGCTCTGGGAACTGAGCTCAAGTTGTGGGTTTTAGTGGCGAGCACTTTCACCTGCTGAGCCATGTTACTTGTCTAGTCTTATTTACTTATGGCTTCATTTTTTGAGGTTTTATTTTTTAACATAAAGCTATAGTATTAAAATTTGAGATAAACTTATCTTTACAGCTACATTTGACTGCAGATATATGCTAACGTTTATATGCTTAAAGATAATTTGAAATACTATTTTTGTCATGCTTTGCCATTCCCATGGCACTTAATACACACATTCTTCCTTGATCTTCACAGTGCCCATATCATCTTTTATCTCCTTCCCAAGAGGAAGAAAATGCTCCTCATACATGCTCCTCACTATGCTTGCTACTTCCATACAAATGAAGTAGATGATGGCTATTATATTCATTTAATTAGTATGTTAACTAAGATTATATACAGGCATGTAATTCCATCTGACATAACACTATAAAGTAGGTATTGTTTATAGTATTTATAATTTTGCACATGAGAATCACCTTGTTTGTAAATGGAGAAAACGAGGACTCAAAGTCATGCTGGACTTTGGGTTCTTATCCCTCCTCTGCTGTCCTGTCCATCCAAGGTCAGGCATTGTTCTGGTCTTCTTGGAATTCCTCTCAATGAGTGCCCTGAGTCTCTGTAGAATGAGTTCTGCCTAATCATTTCTAAGGAGGCTTTAGCCTCCCTGAGGTTGTCCTTTCCAGAGGATTTGGGAAGATATTTCACTTACACTGCCCACTGGGTTCCAAAATTCCATGTGCCAATCAGTGCACACTCCCCAAAGACAGACATTTCTCTGCTGCCCATGTCCAGTCAATTATTGCTGACCCCACTCAGCACCTGCATCATATTTCTGATTCCAGCACTCAAGCAGGGAGGGAGCAGTGTTCAACCACTTCTTTGTGTCCTGCTGCTAGTTTCTCTGGTTTTAAAAATGAGGACTTTTGTCACTCCGGTCTACATACATATATACCCCTCCCCAAGTCTAGAATTGTTGGCTTATGTCATAATGGAAGGCAAGGGATATAGAGGAAAAATCAATGGCCTCCTCTGCTTATCATTTTAACAAAATGGAATTGGCTTCTGTCAATACCTGCTGTTCTCAGGCTAAATTATGGTGCTAAAAGTCTTCAAATTGGAGAAAGTACATTACAAAGTCTGTTTTATGAGTGACACTTTGGGGATTCTAATATTTTGAAAACATATTTGATCTCCTATTTCTTATCTCATCCACTGAAATTAGGACTCACCAAGTAGATGAGCTGATGTGGATTAAAAAGGAGTAAGGTTTCAAAGACCAGACAAGAAAGCCATTTTGCAATAATTATGACTATCTTCCACAAACTCTTGCCAGTGTTGTCAACTCTAGTCTTTGCTGAACGTTTCAACATGGCACCCAAGGGGAGCCTTCAAACCTGACAGCCATTTCCTATTTGTCAGGAACAAGAAGGAGGAGTTTTAAAGAAAATGAGGTCTTCCCCTTTCAGATGTAGAAATAAAGGGGTGGCTGGGAGACACAGCTGAGAACAGGCAATGTGAGGCCCTAATGGGTCACGACAGCTCCGATATAGAAGTTATCACTCCTCTGTAGGGGCAGCCTCATTACCCACTTGTACTTGTGTTTTGCTGCAGCAGCCATGAGTGATGAGGCCACCCTTATTTCACAGAGACGAGGGCTGTATTCTCCACTGCTGTGACAAGTTCTTTTGGTATAAATACTCATAGCACAGATTTTATTTCCCAACACACACACACACACACACACACACACACACACACACACACACACACACACACACAAACCCTAGAGAGAGAGAGAGCTAAAATTCTTAAGTGGCACAAATGTGTCACTATCCATGTAATAAAAGACCCCCTCACATATACACAACTGTGGCACTTGAATGGTTTTCTCTGTCAATACGGTATTGACACTGATTTAGTTCCATATGCCAAAACATTTTAGAAATGACACCAGCATATTTTGAAAAACCAGAGAGTGACATCCTTTGTCTGTGAAGTAAAAAGCAAACAAAATCCCCAGCTATCAAGTTCAGTGTACAAGATCACCTTTGTCCCCTGGGCCATTGGCCTCACAAAGCCGAGGAAGGCGCTTTCTCAGGTCAGTTCTTGTCTAAAGCAGGGCTCCTGGTGGGCCGCCTTGTGACACCAGAGTGCATAAATCTTAGCCCTGCTTAATCAGACAGTCATCCTATATTGCACTGTCTCTTTTTTTGGTCTTAAATTATTTATTAAAAGATCCAATGCCTGTTAGGGCAACCTCATCAGGATGGAAAACATGGATCCAGTGACTTGTGAATAAAATCTGCAACTCAAATGCAAATGGTGGGCCAACTTCAAACAGTAACAGAGGAGGAAGAGAAAACACTCAAAAGTGAGGTGTTCGCCTCTCTGATTTTGTTCAAAAGTAGCTTGTAAATATTTTGGTATTATTCCCCAAATGTTTCTCTTTTCCCTTTTAAAGGTTTTGTTTTACAAACCCACAGAGTGGCTTTCTTCATAAAAGCACAGGGAGCCTCACTTGGGGGGAGTCTTGTCCCTCCTCTAAGAGGTTCAGATGGGGTGGTTGGGAGGTGAAGGGCTAGCTGCTCTTTTTCTTTGCTTTGATGGATTCCTCCCCTCATAAACCATAGCCCAGCTCATAATTATAATGCAAAACAGCATCCCTACAGCCTGCTTGGTGCATTTAAAATCTGAAGTTCCTTGAAGTTCTAAGGATTTTTAAATATTGATATTCATTAATTGTATGGTTGTTTGTGACATAAATGCACATTACACACTTTTATGTGCTGGAAACAACTAAAAATGCCATGTCACAAATGTTTACATGGCTGTTATGGAAAACAGTTCCATGCTAATGTATGCTAGCTTCTTAAATTCTGTTAGCAGTTGTAAGACAGTGAGATACCACCCGTGGGATCTTGTGCCCTCATGAAACACAATTACAATGAGAATATCTCATTATCTCATTGGCTTTAGCTTACTGCTCTGTTACCATGGTTTCAAATACACAGAGGAGTCTGAAACTAAGAGTGCTGCTAACAAAGAACATATCCTTGTACAATGACATCAGATCATGTTAGACAGAATAGACTTAATTAAATACCCCCTGATGGAGACCAAAATACAGAAGTTGGGTCTACTTTTTAAAAGGAAACCAGCCATTTTAAAACACAGCGCTTAATTTAGTTGGGATTGTATTATTATTATTATTATTATTATTATTATTATTATTATTATTATTATTATTCCTTGTTAATAGCAACTACAACTCTACAGATCCCATTTAATATTCTCTGGTAGTGACAAGGAGTTAAGGGGATGGAAAAGAAAAAGACAACTGTTAAAAGAGAATGATGTCAGATGCGGTTTTCTTCTGAGGGCCTGGCCACCAAGCCAGCCAGTCCACAGAATAAGCGATGTTCATTTCTGACGATTCAAACTGCTGGGCCCTCCATCATGAAATGCCCTCAGATTTTAGGACATAGATTCTGACCTTATCAAATACACACTGGCTCTGCCTGTCAGGCATGGAACACTTTAGCCTCTTTTCTAATGCATTCAGTGCTTAATTCTACAAACTAGAATCCTATCATTTTCCATGATGGAAAACTATTTTATTCCACAAGAAATCATAACTCCAGACCCTTGGGCTTGCAGTCTGTGTGTTGTTTGCCATGCTCTCATTGATTTCCGAGGAAAGTGTTTGCTGGATCTAGCCAAGTTGGCTTTTGTTTAAAAAGGCCTTCAAAATACGCTTCTGTGTGGCAAATCATTAAGGCTGTAGAGCTATCCTGGTGGACAAACATTTTCTCTCAAAGACCTAAAATGGTGGCTTGCAGTTTTCCATGTTGCAAAATTAATTCCCCTATAATAGAAGTCTCCCTTGTCAATGTGAAGCCTGCCACCTCTGTGCCACACAGGCACACTAGAATTATAGCTGTAAAAAAAAATTTAAATCACTTATAGGCTCCAGAGACTATCAAGTGACATAATGTGACGATAATGACATCCCTGGTGGTGTTAATTGATTTTGTCCTGGTAGAGAGGGTAATTTGGCTTCTGCAGCAATGCATGATCATGGACTTAACTGATTGGTCTGCCTAGGTAGTATTACTATTAATGAACAGAAAACACACTTTCTGCCTTAAAAGATATCTGTAATGATGGGGAAGGGAAGATGGAAAGCCATCAGTTCTTAATCACAGAAGGAGAGTTGTTTCTAAGCTGTTTGCTTTCACCAGGGAAGTGTGTCAAAGGAGTGTGAATTAGCAATGCACAGTCTTGCTCCATAAAATCCAGCTGCTTTCCTGCTACCTCCAAAAGACCTGCGAATAAGTCAAATGATTTGTAAAGTGTTCTTCAACAGAAAAAAAAAATCACACTTGGCAGCTGCATGTGCTGTGTGATTAAAAGTGATACATCATCTGTCAAGCTGCCGAACTTTATTGGTCTACATTCCTTTCTTTATGGTTTCTAATTGGTGTGATTTTGAAAATATTCTAAGTGAAAAATACATCTCATTCTAAATGGTGTGGTTAGAACAAGGTATTCAGATAATTCTCTGATTTTAGGACAAGTTGCATAGATTTGGAAGTCATTCAAACTCAAACAAATAAGTGTGATTATGGATAAAAGTACTGAGTAGTTAAAGGTACCCTGTTCTGAGTGTTACAGAACCTGAAGACTTCGGTGGTCTCAGTTTATTTTTCACCTTCTGAGTTTGACTGTCCATCAAACCCTGTCCATCCCACCAAGGTTGAGACACCCTGCTTGTCATTGTCAGCTCTGGCATAGCATTGCCAGTATCCTATCTGACCAGTGAGGAACTGTGCAGTACTGATTGTGAAGTATTTTGTATACTGTGCCTGCAACCCACCATCTCAATATCTTTTAAATCTGAGCCTTTATCTCTGTTGACATGTTTCTGCCTCAGGTCAGATTTTATTATCTCTAATTTGAACTCCAGTTATCATTTTTTATTCCTTTTCTTAATAATAGAATTCCACCCAGCTGTTTTTATTCCAGTTTCTTCCTACCTAGTTCATATTCCACACTCAAGCCACAAGCCACATTGACTTATTTCTTACGTTTCTTTCTTTTTTTTTTTTTTCAGAAAGCTAAGGGAAGTATGTGTGTTTATATATGAAAACAAAAAATATAAACAAACAAACAAACAAACAAAAAACAGAAGTAAGCCTCGTATGCTGGAATACTTCTGGTATCTCAGAAGCTGTGGCGGGAAGATTACAAGTCTGAGGGTACCCTGGGCCACATTGTGAATGTACTTTTTTTGCTAACTTGACACAAGTAGAGTCATCTTGGAAGAGGGAATATCAGTTGAGGAATTACCCACATTATATTGGCCTGTAGGCAAATGTGTGGGCATTTTCTTGATTAATGATTGATGTGGGAAAGTCCTCCTGTAGGTGGTGCTTCCCCTGGAGGGATAGGAAAGGTGTAGCCTGGTTCTGGGAGGTATAAAAAAAGTGCTGAACTTGAGACTGAGGGGAAGCCAGTAAGCAGCATTCCCTGTCATCATGTTTCACTTCCTGTCTCCAGGTTCCTGCCTTGAGCTCCTGCTCTGATTTCCCTCCATGATGGACTATGACATGGAGGTATAAACCCAAATAAACTCTTTCCTTCCCATGTTGTTTTGGTAATTATCACAGCAATGGGAAGAAAATTAATATAATGACTTTCAGGCTAGCCTCAGCTATATAGGGAACCTGAATTTTTTTTTTATGATAGGCAGTAAATGGCCTGAATTTTCCCCCCCAAAAGAGATCATATTCTTCTTAGATGTATATTGAAAGATCAAGAACCCTGCCTGTTGTTTAGGAGATGGGCACCTTTATCTTACAAAGATATTCCTCATATAAACATTCTAGTGAGAAATCAACTGAGAAAGTCAGTGTTTCTGGCTTCTAGAATGTGCAGAAATGTTTAAGAATTGTGTCTTCACTGAGCCTCACCTTGACCCTGTTGGGGTTTCTGGACTGATCTTGTTTCCTTTGTACCTACAGAACACTTGGTCAATGGCTATGAGCCATGAGATCAGGAAGGTATAACCTTCTCAGTAAATTGAAGGAAACACACTCCTTTGGCCTAAGGCAATTCTCAAAATACCAGTGCAGCAGTGAGTGGTGAGTAGCCACCACTTCTAGCAGTTGAGGAATGGGTATACACCAATAGCATAACACTGCACGATCTAATTATTTCAAATAGAAAATGCCCAGCTAACCAAAATGTAGTTACGATGATGAACAAATTTAATTCCAGCACTTGAGTGGCAGAGAAAGGCAGATCTCTGTATGTTCAAGGCCACTTTGGTCTAAATAGTGAGTCACAGGTCAGCTAGATTTACAAAATAAAACATTATCTCAGAAAAAAATATTTTCTGTGCAATGTTATATTTGCTTTTAATCCCAGCATAATTATGAAGGAGAGACAGACAGATCTATGTGAGATCAAGGCCAGCTGTATCTATACAGTGAGTTTCAGGCCAGCCAGGACTACAAAATAAGATCATCAAAAAAATTGAACATGACCTGGCAGACTCCCATGGCTCAGGTGCAAGCCACACCAGTCAGAAGAGCAGGTGAGTGACCTACCTGTCCCACTCTCTAGATTCTGTTCCCAAAGTCCCATTCCAGCACTGAAACTTTCCTATATCACCATCATCCCAGAGGCTAGCCCTTCCCCCAACCCCACCAGACTTCACCTGCTCAGGTGCAGGCCATTCCAGTTAGTAAAACAGAGACCCTCTGCTATAACAAAGGCAAAGCTAATTACAAGAAGGCAGGCTAGTTTCAAACTTGGACAGAGACTCCCATTTAGACCAGAGGTCATGCTGGCCACTAGAAATCCAGATCACAAAGACTAGAAGATCAAAGAGGAAACAAACCAAGGACCAAAATACCCATCCAACAAAGACAGACTCAGAAATCAGCACCTAAGCTTACAATTACCCCCAAACCCAGCTGCCTAAATGCCAGTGTAAGAACACAATCAACAACAGCCAGGGCAAAATGGCACAAACAGAGCCTAGCAAAATCTGAATATCCCACTGTAGATGATGCACATAGAAATAAACTGAAAACCAACTTTGTGAAGATGAGAGAGGTCCTTAAAAAGTAGATGAAAAACTCTCTTAAAGTAATTAAGAAAAAGGCAATCTGTAAATTCCTTACAGAAAACAAAGAAAGCCAAGAAGAAACAAACAAATAGGTGAAGGAAACTATTCAAGACACGAAAATCAAATAGAAGCAATGAAGAAAACATAAACTGAAGGAATCCTAGAAATGGTAAATCTGGATTCATGATATAAGCATCACCAACAGAATACAAGAGATGAAAGAGAGCCTCTCAGGCACTGAGGATACAACAAAAGAAACACATTCATTGGTCAAAGAAAATGTTAGATCTAAAAAAACTCCAAACACAAAACACCCAGAGATCTGGGATACTGTGAAAAGACTAAACCTAAGAATAATAGAAATAGAAGAATAGGAAGAATCTCTGCTCAAAGGCCCAGGAAATATCTGTAAAATTACCATAGACAAAAATTTTTCCTAACCTAAAAAAGGACATGCCTATACAGATACAAGAAGATTATAGAACATGAAGTAGATCAAGAAACATAATAATGAAAACACTAAACACACAGAATAAAGAAAGAATATTAAAATCTGCAAGGGAAGACATCTAGTAATATACAAAAGCAGACCTTTCAGAATTATACCCAACTTCTCAACAGAGACTCTAAAAGCCAGAAGGGCCTGGATAGATCTCTTGAAGACTCTAAGAGACCACTGATGCCAGCCCAAACTACCATACCTAATAAAACTTTCAGTCACAGTAGATTGACAAAACTAGATATTTCATGACAAAGTCAAATTTGAGCAATATCTATCCATACATCTAGCCATACAGAAGGTATTAGAAGGAAACCACCAACCCATGGAAGTTAACTAGAGCCACAAAAACACAGGCAAGAAAGAGATATTATGCCAGTACAATCCAAAATAGGGAAACACACAAATACACACTACCATCTCCACAAACAGCAACAACATAACAGAAATCAACAAGCATTGGTCATTAATATCACCCACTATCAATGGACTCAATTCATACACACACACACACACACACACACACACACACACACACACACAAAGATACAGGCTAACAGAATAGATATGAAAAAATGATCTATCTTTCTACTTCATACAAGAAATACATCTCAACATCAAAGATAGACATTACTACATTACTATTGTGGAATATTATTTTAACTATGTAAAGATGTGTTACATTTGTTTGTGCTGTATTTGTTTAATTATGAAAAGATGTGTTGCATTTGCTTCACCTTGCCTCCATAAGGCACTTGATTGGTCTGATAAATAGCTGAATGATCAATAGCCTCGCAGGAAAGTGATAGATGGGGCTGGTAGGCAGAAGGAATACATAGGAGGAGAAATGTAGGCTCAAGAGCAAAGAAGGAGAGGAGAATGAGGGAGAAAGAAAGGAACATGCCCAGGGCAAGAAGGCAGGCAGCCATTAACCAGCCAGACACCAGAAGCAGGAAAGTAGGACATACAGAAAGAAAGATAAAAAGGCCCAAGGCAAAATGTATATGAAAAGGAACAGATTAATTTAAGTTAAAGAAAAAAAAATCTAGCCAGAAATGAGCATAAGCTAAGGTCAAGGATTCATTAGCTAAATAAGTCTCCAAATCAGGATTTAGGAGCTGGTTGGTGGAGAAAAAAGACGCCTGCTACACATTACCTCAAAGTAAGGGACTGGAAAAGATTTTCCAATCAAATGGACCTAGCAAGCAAGCTAGTGTAGCTATTCTAATATCTGGGAAAATAGATTTTAAACCAAAATTAATCAAAAGATATGGAGAAGTACATTTCATACTCATTAGAGGACAAAAATCTACCATAATGACATCTCAATTCTGAACATCTATGCCCCCCAAAATACAAGGGAACCCACATTTGTAAATGAAACATTACTAAAGCTTAAACCACACATTAAACCCTACACATTAATAGTGTAAGACTTCAACACCACACTCTCACTAGTGGACAAGGTGTTCAGACAAATACTAAACAGAGAAATAACACAATTAACAGATGTTATGAAAAAAATTGACCTAACAGATATCTATAGAGCATTTCACCCAAACACAAAAGTATAGACTTTCTTCTCAGCACCTCATGGAACTTTCTTCAAAACTGACCACATTCTAGGTCACAAAGTAAGTCACAACAGTTACAAAACAGGTGAAATAATCTCCTGTATCTTATCAGAATACCATGGATATAAGCTGGCTTTCAACAGCAGAAACAAGAAGAAGCCTATAAACTCATTGAAACTGAATAAGTCTCTACTGAATTACCACTGGGTCAATGAAGAAATTAAAGACATCCTAGAATTCATTGAAAATGAATGCACAACATACCAAAAATGATGGAGGACAAAGAAAGCAGTGCCTGCACAAAAAATTAGGGCAATCTCTTTCTAGCAAGTTATCAACACACCTGGAAGCTCTAGAACAAAAAGAAGCAAGCACATCCAAGAGGAGTAGATGGCATGAAATAGTCAAACTCAGGGCTGCTGTCAATAAAATAGAAATGAAGAGAACAATACAAAGAATCAATGAAAAAAGAGATGGTTCTTCCAACAACCAGGGAGCCTGCCTGGGACTGAGCTAGGCACACTATATGTATGTTACAGTAGTGTATCTTGATCTTCTTGTGGGACTCCTAACAGTGGGAACAGGGGCTGCTTGACTTTTTAACTGGATTTTAGGATCCTTCTCCTCATGGTCACCTTGCCCAGCCTTAATACATGGGCAGATGCTTAGTCTTACTGCAACTCAATATGCCATGTTTTGTTGATATTCATGTGAGAACTGCCAATTCTTGAACAGAAACTGGCGAGGGGTGGACTGGGTGGTGGGAACAAAGGGGATTGGGGAAGGACTGGAAGGAGAGATGCCTTGCCAGGTGGATGTAAAAAAGGGGGAGTGGTTGGTTGTTTGAGAAATTAAACAAGAAAGACAAGTCATTATCCAAAATGACTAAAAGTCAGAGAAATAATATCCAAATTAGCAAAATCAGAAACAGAAAGGGTCATAACATAGACATCGAGGAACTCCAAAGAATCATTAGACCATATGTCAAAACTTTGTACTCTACAAAATTGGAAAAATTTAAAAAGAAATGGCTACTTTTGTGGATAGCTAACACTTTTCAAAGTTAAAGCAAGATCAGACAAACAATTTAAATAGACCTAAAATCCCCAAGGAAATAGAAGCTATTTAAAGTGTCCCAACCAAAAACAAAAAATAAAAAACAAAACAAAATGCCCAGGACCAGATGATTTTAGCACAGAATTCTACCAGACTTTCAAAGAAGACTTAATATCATGCTCCTCAAATTATGCCACAAAATAAAATCAGAAAGAACATTGCCAAATTTATTTTATGAGTCATCCTGATACCCAAACCACACAAAGAGTCATGAACATTGATGTAAAAATTCTCAATAAAATACTGGCAAACAGAGAACAAGAACACATTTAAAAAAGATCATCCACCATGATCAAGTAGGTGTCATCCCAGAGATGCAGGGATGGTTTAATATACAAAAATCTGTCAGTGTAACACCAAATAAACAAACTGAATGAAAAAAAAATATGATAAATTTTAGATGATGAAAAAGCCTTTGAAAAAAATCCAACATCACTTTAAGATAAAGTCTTGGAGAGATGAGGAATACATACCTAAACATAATAAAGGCAATATACAGCAAACCAATAGCCAATGTCAAATTAAATAAAGAAAATCTTAAAAGCAAATCCACTAAAAACAGGGACCAGACAAGACTCTCCTTTCTATATCTATTTAATATAATACTTGACATAGGTGGTAGAGTTGTCAGGATGGGAGGTGGGGATGGAAACAGAGCTATCAGGTGGGGAGAGGATGGAGGGAGAGACAACTGGAATGGGGGTTCATCTCTGAAATGGAATGCAATGGAAACTCTCAGGGATCTATGAGGGTGACCCTAGCTAAGACTCCTAGCAATGGGGGATACAGAGCCTGAACTGGCCATCTCCTATAACCAGGCAAATCTTCTGTTGGAAGTATTGGGGCACCAATCCAGTCACAAAGCCTTTGACCTACAATTTGTTCTGCCTATAAGATGTGCTTGTGTAAAGGAGAAACAGAAATTGGAGTAATGGCCAACCAATGATTGGTCCAGCTTGAGGCCAATGCCAGGAAAGGTAGCCCACACCTGACACAGCCTGGATTGGCAGGCACAGAGGTGGGATAGCCTAGAGGCCTAGGATAGAACCAAACACAACTGGCAAAAAAAAAAAAAAAAAAAAAAAAAAGTCAATGAAAGGATTCCTAATGGTATTGGTGCCTAGCCCAATGGTCATCAGGGAGGATTCACCCAGTAACTGATGGAAACAGATGCAGAGACAACAGCCAAATATTAGGTAGTGCTCTCAGTAGCCTGTGGAAGAAGGATGGTAGGAACCATAAAGGTCAAGGACAATGCACGTGGACACACGCGTGCGTACACACACACACACACACACACACACACACACACACACACACACACCCCACAGAATTAACTAACCTGGGCTCCTAGGGGTTCATGGAGACTGAGCCAAATACTAGGGAGCCTGCATAGGACTGACCTATAATCTCTGCACATATGTTACAGTTGTGTAACTTTGTCTTCATGTGAGACTCTTAATAGTGGGAGTAGGGGCTGTCCGACTGTTTGACCTACTTGTGGGACCCTTTCCTTCTACCTGTTTGTCTCATTCAACCTTAAAAGAAGAGGAGGTGCCTAGTCTTATTGCAACTTGAAATACCATGGCTGGTTGGTATCCATGGGAAACCTGCCCTTTTCTGAAGAGAAATGGAGGAGGAAAAATTGAAGACAGAGAGAGGGACTGAGAGGAGAGAAGAGAGGGGAAACTGTGGTGGGGATGTTAAACATAAACAAATATATAAAAATTGAACTTGAGCTCCTAGAAGTCCTCTTCTGTGCCTCCATCTGGGACTTCCAAATGATTGCTACAGGGAGGTAAAACAGTCTCTCCTGTGGAGAACTTCTTTAAACTAGGAAATAAATAACTCACGAGCTTCAAGAAGTTCCTGAAGCTGACCATATTCATTAGTCATCTCCATGTCTATCATATATGAGATTAAGGATGTCTTGAAAGATGTGGGATAAACTAAAATGCCTAGAATAGGCTCCCACCAGCCAAACTGCTTGAAATAGGTTCAGAGCCCTCCTAAACTCCCTAAAAGATTCTCTCCAACTTGTTAACCTGACTGTCAATTGTACGATGAATGCCAGGGCACCAGCATTCCTGAGCCATCAACTCTGCTGTGGTGGAATTTTTATGACACAGCTGTCTTTGAGTCATTTCTGCTCCTGTTAATATCCACAATCAAGCTCTGGTTTTCTAAAGTGTGTTTTAGTGATATCCTTACTATTCTCTGTCATTGATTCCTTGTCTAGGGTGAGTGGTGTCTATGATCTGTCTAGACACAGATTCTTAGCCTGACAATTATGTGTGTGCATGTGTACCACAATTTCATTTTTATGTGGAAAGCTGGTATTATTTGAAATATTGTTTTGATAAATTGGTCTTCACTTTAAAGATGCCTTAAGTCATTTAAAATGAGTGTTTATTTAAATTTAAATTTATTTAAATTTATTTAAATTAAGCTTTTTTTTATTGTCAAGTTGTGGATTAAATTTTGTTTTTGATACCATAAATGACTTGATAACATGCCATAAATAAAATGTTTTCAACATTTGGTCTTAACTTCATGTCTCTTTTAAAAAGTAAGTGATGTCATTGTTACAGTAGTCAGCATCAACACTTCTAAGGATTTCCTGGAACTGATGATGATTCAATCCTTGGCTCTTACAAAGTTCACAGCGTTGATGATGGTTTGTATAATGTTATCCATTTTTAATGATCTTGTGCATATGCATACATTTTCTTGATGTCCTCTGCAATGATACTCTATTAAATGTAAGTTTGGGGCACAATTGCAACATCTCATATTAATTTTAGAAGTCCCTCTATTTATCTACCATGAGTATGACAGCATTAGTAACTATACCAGATGAAAAGGATCATCTGAACACACAAACACACACACACACACACACACACACACACAGAGAGAGAGAGAGAGAGAGAGAGAGAGAAACACACAAACTTTTATGTTGCTATTTGTTGTAAATATTTTCATTTAATTATGTATGTTTTATTATGTCTTTCAATGTCACAAAAGACTGTTTCCTCAGTGACATTGTTTGTCATCAATAACTTACATAAAAATGACAAGTTAGCTGACATTTGCAGGACTAGTGCTGTCATTCATTACCAAGGCATGAAAGTTGAGAGCAGTGGTTCTACACCCCAAATTCCTTCCCAAACAGCTTTTCATTGTCTTTAACTTTCCTGGCGATAGTATAATTTTTAAATCAGCATCTCATTTTAAGGGCATATTATATATTACAAATATTTTTCTTTTATTGAAAACAGAATTTTTTTCATACAATATATTCTGATTAACCTTTCACTTTCCACAACTCCTTCCAGATCTTCCCCTATCCCTTTTCATCCAAATCCACAATCTTTCTTTTTCTTCTTAGAAAACAGACATTGAAAAACTAATAAGATTAAACAAAAACCAACAAACCAGAATAGGACAAAACAAACAAACAAACAGAAGAAAAAGAGCCAAGAAAAAGCACAAGAAACACATATAGACATGGAGAGACATACATTTGCAGTCACAGAAGTCACATGAAAACACAAAGCTGAAAACCATAATATAAATTCAAAAAACCTGTAAGGGAAAACAAAACAGAAAATGCTGACAAAGCTTTATGAGACAAAGGACAGATACACCATTTAGTTCATTTTATGTTGGATATCTACAGCTGAGCATTGGGCCTGTCTAAAGAATGGTTTGTATACCCAGTGAGATCCATTGGAGGAAATTAATTTTCATTTGTGAGTTGTTATCTATTAGAGATAGCTTCTGAATTAGGTATGAGGGCTTGTGTGGACTTTTACACTCAGAACTAGAACCACATCTGGCTTAGACCTGTGCAGGCCCTATGCATGCTGCCATAGTCTTTGTGAGTTAATATGTGGTTCTATTGTGTTTATAAGGCCTGTTCTCTTAGTAGCCTCCATCCCTCTGGCTCTTAAAATGTTGCCATCTCCTCTACTACAGGGTTCTGTGAGCTTTGAAGGGAGGGATTTAATGGAGAAGTCCTCTTAGGACTGTGTGTTCCCAGACCTTTCACTCTGCATGCTGTCCAGCTGTGAATCTCTGTATTTATTTCTATCTAATGCAGGAAGAAGGTTGTCTGATGATGGCTGAGCAAGACACTGGCCTATGAGTATAGTAGAATGTTATGTTATTGCTACATTCCTTTAGCATAACAATACTAATTGGTTTTTCTCTAGGTCCAGAGTTTATCTAGTCTCAGTTTCTTGCTACTTGATCAGTATCAGGAGATGGATTCCATCTAAGAGAGTGGACTTAAATCCAACAATCTGATTAGATGTAACCCATTCCCAGAACAGAATCTTTACTTGGCACTTGGTGGTAAGAGATGCTCAGTTGGGCCTTTGTCTTCCTGTTATTTGGAAATTTTGTTTAGATCACCTTCCTATCCTTCCTCTCTCTCTTTCTCCCTCCCTTCCTCCCTCTCTTCCCCCTACCTCTCTCCCCTCTCTCTGTCTCTCTATCTTTATCTCTCTCTCTCTGTGTGTGTGTGTGAGAGAGAGAGAGAGAGAGAGAGAGAGAGAGAGAGAGAGAGAGAGATGATTAGATAGTTTCTGCTGTTTTAGGTTTCCATACAACTCCCAAAATGGCCCTTAGTTTAGCTGTCCCTCCCTCCCCCTTTTTATTCCCCTTCCTGTTTGATCCTCCTGCCCCAAGTACCTCTACCCTTCCATCCATAAATTACTATATATTTTGCTTCCCCTTCTAAGAGAGATTAACCTCTGTGGCTATAGGGATTATAGCCTGCTTATTGAAGAATTGAGAGTTAATATCCACATATAAGTGGATACATACAATACTTTTATTTCTGGTTTTGTTTTACCTCACTCAGGAAATTTTTTTAAAACTTCATCCATATAACCATGTATTTTCATGATCATTTTTAACAACTGAGTAATATTCTATGTACCACATTTTCTTTAATCCATTGATGGACACCTAGGCCATTTATGTTTCTCCATATTATGAACAGATCAGTGTTTAACAAGGTTGATTAAGTGCTTCTATAGTAAGAGGAAGTGCCCTTTGAGTATATGACCCAGAGTGGTATAGCTAGATCTTGAGGTAGAATTATCCCCAGCTTCTTAGGAGCTGTTTTCTGATTTCTACAGTGGCTGTATAAGTTTGAATTTACACCAGCAATGGATGAGTGTTCTCATTACTTAACATCCATTGATTAATATGCCTATTTTTCTGCCAATACCATAATTTTTTCATTACTATAGCTCTGTGTTCTTTTATTATTCCAGAATATTTAAACTATCCTGAGTCTTTTGTCTCTCCATATGAAGTTGGAAATGGATCTTTCAAGTTCTATGAAGAATTGTGTTGGAATTTTAATGGGGATTACATTGAATCTGTATATTGCATTTGGTAGAATGGCTTTCTTTTTCTATATTAACCCTGTTGATCCATGAGAATAGGGGAGCTTTCCATTTTCTCATATCTTCTTCAATTACTTTATTTAATGAAACAAAGTATTTGTTATACAAATCTTTCACTTGATTGGTTAGAGTTACTCCAAGATATATTTTTGAGGCTATTGTGAAAGATATTTTTTCTTAATTTCTTTCTATGTCTATTTGTCATTTGTATATAGAAAGGCTAATAATTTCTGTATGTTAATTTTATACTATTTCGCTGAAAGCATGTATTAGCTGTAGGAACTTTCCAGTAGAACTTTTAGGGTCACTTATGTATGCGATCATATGATCTGCAAGTATAGATAGTTTGACTTCTTTCTTTCCTATATGTATCCCCTTGATCTCTTTCAGTTGTCTTATGGTTATAGCTAAAATTTCAAGTACTGTATTGAATAGGTATGGAGAGGGAGGATAACTTATTCTTCTGATTTTAGTATGAATTCTATGATTTTCTATTCATTCAGGTTTATGTTGGCTGTAGACTTGCTATAATTTGCCTTTATTGTGCTGAGGTATGTATGTCCTTTGTATCTCTAGTTTCTCCAAGACTTTTACAATGAAGGAGGGTTGGATTTTGCCAAAGGCATTTTCTGCATCTAATGAGATAATCCTGTGGATTTTGTCTTTTATTTATTTGGTGGATTATATTTATTGATTTATGTATGTTAAGCCATTCTTCATTTCTAGGATGAAGCTTACTTCATGACAGTGGATTATTATTTTGTTATATTCTTAGATTCAGTTTGCAAATATTTTATTGAGGATTTTTGCAATTATGTTCATAAGGGGAATTGATTCACTTTCTCTATTAAGTCTTTATGTTGTTTGGGTATTAAGGTAACTGTGGCCTTATAAAATGAATTGGAAAATGTTCTTCTGTTTCTATTTTGTGTAATAATTTGAGAAGTATTGGTACTAACTCTTCTTTGAAAGTCTAGGAGAATCTGCTAATACTGTCTGGCCCTGGACTTTTTTGGTTTGGAGAACATTTAATGATGGCTTCTATTTCACTGGTAGTTATAGATCTATTTCAGTTGCTTATCTGATCTTGATTTAACTTTTGTAAGTGCTACTCTATTGAGAAAATTATCCCTTTATTTTAGATTTCCAATTTGATTGCGTACAGCTTTTTTTAAAGTAGGCCCTTATGATTCTCTGGATTTCCTCAGTGTCCACATTCATCTTTAATTTTCTTAATTTTAATCTTTCTCCTATGCCTTATAGTTAATTTGGAGAAGTATTTCTCAATCTTATTTAATTTCTTAAATAACCAACTCTGTTTTTTTGATTCTTGGTAATTCTACCTGCTTGTTTGTTTCTATTTTATTGATTTCAGCCCCAAGTTTGATTATTTCTTGCCACCTATTCCTTTTTAATGTTATTTTATCTAGTTTTCAGATGTGATGTTAAGTTATGAGATCTCTCCTTTTGTAATGTATGCACTAAATGCTATGAACTTGCCTCTTAAAACTGCCTTCACTAACCCATATACCTACAAACACCTGATTTTTTGACAAAACAGCTAAAAGTATACAATGGAAGAAGGAAAGAATCAAGAATGAGCCATTTAATTTCTATGAGTTTGTAAGCTTTTGGTTGTTAATGATATCCACTTAATCCATGGTGGTCAAATAGGATACAGAGTGTTACTTCCATTTTCTTGCATCTGTCGAGATTAAGTTTGTGCCCAATTGTGTGGTCAGTTTTGGAGAAATTGGGTGAAATTTTATATATATATATATATATGTTAGATCTATCTGCTTATGATGTCATTTAGTTCCAGCATTTCTCTGTTTAGTTTTTGTCTTGAGGACAAAACTTGTCTTTAGTGAGAGGATGTATTGGGGTTCATATCACTATGTAAGGGTTCATATGTGATTTTAGCTGTAGTAGTGTTTATTTTAAGAACTTGTGTGTCTTTGTTTTTGGTGCATAGATGTTTCAAATTGCAATATCTTCTTGGTGAATTTTTTTCTTTTGATGAATATGTAGTGTCATTCCCTATCCTGGTTAGTTTTGGTTTGAAAACTATTTTGTCAGGTAAAATACCTACACTGGCTTGCCTCTTGAATCCATTAGCTTTGAAAAATATTTATTTCTATCATTTACCCTGAGGTGATATCTATCCTTAATGCTCAAGTAAATTTCTTGGATGAAGTAGAATGATGGATATTATTTTTTAATTCAGTCTGTTTGTCTGTGTCTTTTTATTGGGGAACTGAAACTGCTGATATTCAGAGTTATCAATACGCACTTGTTGGTTCCTGTTATTTTGCTGTTGTGGTGTAGGGATCCATCCCTTTGATTTGGTAACCTGAGATTATTTATTTCTTATGTTTTGGGGATATGGTTAATTTCACTTTCTTTTTTTCTTTTTTTTTCCCACTGAGGATTTAAAGACATCATGTCATTGAACCAGCCTGGCCTTGAACTTGTAATCTTTCTGCTTCTGCCTCCTACAGAGTGGCTGTGCCATCAGGCTTGGATGGAAGAATTTTAAACTTATCTTTTTGTTATTGAATTTTAACTTGCTCTTACAATAGTTAATTAATATACTCTAGGGTTTAAGTGTTTGGAATTTGTTGAAACTAAATTTAAAAAGCAGACCATGATCAATTTTTATGTTTCACACACTTGAAAATTCCATGTATTTTGCAATTTCATATATGGGTCAATTAAATTGTTTTCCTTCCTTATGTATGTGTATGGTGTATATGTGCATGCATGTTCTTGTTTGTGAGTATAGACATGCACATCCTACAGAGCACATGTGGGGGTTAAAGACTAACCCCGGGTATTGGTCCTCTCCCTCCCATCTCCTTTGAGCCAGGCATTTCTCTGTCTCTGTCTCTCTGGGGAGTGTTGGCTGTTATTGAGTATGCCAGGCCAGCTGACCCTTGAGTTTCTGTGGATACTGCTTCCTTCACCTCCCATCTCACTGTAGGAGCCACTGTATCTGTCATTTCAAAGGTTCTGTGGATTTGAACTCAAATCCTCACACTTGTGTGATTAGCATATTGCCTCTTGAGCTATCTCTTCAGTCCTAACTTTTTGCATTTAAGCCATTTTGCATTTTGCATTTAAGCATTAAGGTGTTTGATCAGTTGTTAGTATCTATGCCACCCATTATGGTTGTGAATGTATCGTTCCTTTAGTTTTTTGTGGGGGGGTATTTAAATTAAAAGCAATCTTATTTTACATACTGATCCTAGTCCCCTCCCCCTCCTGACCTCCCATACCTCCCAACAGCCCCCCACCCCACCTCCCCATCCACTCTCCAGGGACGTTGAGACCTCCCATGGGGGATCGGTTTATACATTATGAAGCAATTTCAATTTCTCAAGTCAAATTTGGAGTTGTGATATTTTCTAGCTATATGATCCTTTTGTCATTATGTAATAATTTGATTTCAACATTAGAAATGCTTTGCCAGAGGCAGACTGGGTCTTTGTGGTCCAGGCTGCCTGAAGGCTTCCACAGGCCGCCTGGTACTGTAAGGCACCTGGCAGGTTGGTGCCATTATGATAAGTAGATGTATGGTGGGAAAAAATGGGAGAGAAAGAGAGGCAAAATGGTTCATGTGCTGTGGAGACAGGCAGAACTGAAGACCTGAGAACACTGAGAAATGAGCTCATTTTGGTGGCCTGCTTTCTACCTAAGCTGCTGCCTGGAGCCATGTCTAGGTCCATTGTCCTACTGCAGCCAGGGTCTGTGTTGACTGACATTCATGACTCATGCTGCCACCAAGGCCACAGGGGTTTGGGCTACCACCTGTGACCATTTTGATGTCTGAGGGCTGTAGAGCAGTCAAGACCATGTTGATCTGAGTGGATCAGGTTTTTCGAGAAGCTATGTCCGGTTTCCTGGTCCTGATGCATATGGGGTCTATGATGAGGTCTATGGCATGTGTTGCTACAGGGGAGGGGGGTGTCATAGAAACCATGCCTCTTGAGGTCCTAGGGGTTGTGCTGAGGCAGCTGGCCACTCACTGTCTCTAACATGGTAGGCCCTATCCCTCATTGGACATTATAGCAGGAGAGCTGGCCCCACCCCCTATGAGAGAGGTGCTCTTACTCTCAGGAGAAATGGCACAACCCCTCACAATGGGTGTAAGAGAATTGGCTCCAATGGCATAGGGCTAGGAAAGCTGGTTCTGCCCCTGGCCTGGGGGAGGGGGGGCGGGTGTTGTGACAGTGGCCTGGACAGAAAAGCTCAGCTACCACCCAGACCTACATCCTTGACCTTGTGTTGGCCCACCTTAACATCTCCCTCATCTATGATCTGCTTGAATGCCTGAAGGGAGCAGTCCTGCCTGATGATACCTGCAGGATCCCCATGACTTGATAGAACACCAGGATATCTGAGAGGAGTTTCAGTGAAGGTCCAGTGATGATAGTGTGCCAGAAGCCAGAGGCCTTGAACCAGACCAAGGACTCATTGCAATGAACATTTGGGGGGGGGCGATTGGACACAAGGGTGTACTGTGTGATATACTGCAGCATTAAATGCCACTGGGGAGAATGAAGAGGTGTTAGAAGGATGGAAGAACAAGGTGGACTTTTTTGTCTTTGTTTTGTTTTAAATTGATGGTTGGAGGATATGGAGGGACTGGGAGGTGATCAGGATTAGGGTGCATGCTATGAAATTCCCAAAGAATCAATAAAGAATTATCTTATAAATAAAAAAGAAATACTCTTTGTGTCTACCTTATAATTGCACTGATTAGTGTTTGCTTGTTACAGAAGTTTTTCATCTTTTAATTTATTATCTTTCTTTGTCCCTCTATTTAATATCTTCCTTTTTAATTCATATGCATCTACATTTTTAATACAGCCTGATAAGTTTGCCTGTACTATGTTGTATTCAGTGTACCTTCATGTGATGGAACTCCTTGATGAGTTGTGTTTAAAGAGCCCATCTACCTGTAAGTTCCCCTCTTAACAGTTCCTCATCTGTTTCCCTTCTGTTTTCTCTCATTTTTAATAATCCCATATTTTTTACACTATTTTTCACACTGTATAGTTTCTTATTTGTATATTACCTTCCTATCATTACAGTGAACATTTTAAAGCTACAATATGTACTCTCAATTTATAACCTTTAATATAAATTATTATCTCACTTTCCTGAGGGAGTCCAAAGGGCTTCTTTTTACATCTTCAGAATGGGGTTAATTGGTGACAAATGTTTATTTTAGTACAATAAGTTCTGCCAATTTTATTAAGTGTATAATGTATTGAAATTCAGCAGGTATTTAGTTTTAACTATTGCCATGATCACAATGTAAAATATTTCCATGTCTCCTGTGCCCGTTTTTTCCAGTCAATCCTCTTTGCTCAAATCTGATCACCAAATAACCATCTGCTTTGTGAAGTGGTCTTTTCTGTGAAGTCATATACACGTCATCAGAGAGTCTCTTATGTCTGGGTTCTTTAACCCAGCATAGTGTTGCTGTACAAGTTGCACTCCCACCAGCAATGGAGGAGTGCTCCTCTTGTTCCACATCCTCTCCAGCATGAGCCATCATTTGTGGTTTTGATCTTAGCCATTCTGACAGGTGTAAGATGGAATTTCAAAGTAGTTTTGATTTGCATTTCTCTGACGGCTAAGGATGTTGAACATTTCTTTGTTTCTCAGCCACTTGAGATTCCTCTACTGAGAATTCTCTGTTTATATATGTACCCCATTTTTAATTGGATTATTTGGTTTGTTGAGTTGATATATTTTGGAAATCAGTTCTCTGTCAGATGTGGAGTTGGTGAAAAATCTTTTCCCATTCTGTAAGCTGCCATTTTGTCCTGTTGATGGTGTCCTTTGACTTACCGAAGCTTTTAGGCTTTCATGCGGTCCCATTTGTTAATTATTGATCTTAGTGCCTGCACTATGTGCATTCTGCTTAAGAAGTTTTTTTTTTTTTTTTTTTCTCCTACCGGATTGCCTTGCCCAGCTTTGATATGAGGGTATTGTGAGGGTATGTGCCTAGTTTTATTGTAACTTCTTATGCCATGTTCAGTTGATATTTCTGGGAAGCCTGCTGTTTTCTGAAGAGGAATGGAGAAGGAGTGGATCTGGGAAATAGAGGAGGTAGGTGGTGGGGAGTAAAGGGAGGGGAAACTGTGTCAGGATGTATTGTATGAAGGACGTGTGTGTGTGTGTGTGTGTGTGTGTGTGTGTGGTGTTTTGTGTGTGTGTGTGTGGTGTGTGTGGTGTGTGTGTGTGTGGTGTTTTGTGTGTGTGTGTGGTGTGTGTGTGTGTGTGGTGTGTGTGTGTGTGTGTGGTGTGTGTGTGCTGTGTGTGTGTGTGTGCTGTGTGTGTGGTGTGTGTGGTGTGTGTGGTGTTTTGTGTGTGTGTATGTGGTGTGTGTGTGCTGTGTGTGTGGTGTGTGTGGTGTATGTGTGTGTGTGTGTGTGTGTGTGGTGTGTGTGGTGTGTGTGTGCTGTGTGTGTGGTGTGTGTGTGTGGTGTGTGTGTGTGTGCTGTGTGTGTGTGGTGTGGTGTGTGTGGTGTGTGTGTGTGTGCTGTGTGTGTGGTGTGTGTGTGTGGTATGTGTGTGTGGTGTGTGTGTGCTGTGTGTGTGGTGTGTGTGGTGTGTGTGTGTGTGTGGTGTTTTTCTAATCTTCTTTTTTTATAATTTATTTTTTAAGTTTCATTTTACATTCCAACCTCAGTTCTCCTTCCCACCACTCCTCTCACCCCTCCTTACCTCCCTGCCCTTTGCCTACTCCTCCTCTCAGGGAAGGGCACCCATGAGGAGTCAACAAAGTCTGGCACATTAACTTGGGGCAGGATCAATCCCCTCTCCCACGAATTAAGGCTGAGCTTGGCATCACACCATAGGGAATGAAATGGGTTCCAACAAACTAGCTCATGTACCAGGGTTAAGTCCTGGTCCTACTGCCAGAGGCCCCTCAGATAGCCGAGCTTCACAACCATCTCCCACATACAGAGGGCTAGTTCAGTCCCATGGAGTCTGCATAGTTGTAGGTCTAGAGTTCAAGAGTTTCCATGAGCTTGGCTCAGCTGTCTCTGTAGATTTCCCCATCCAGATCTTGACCTCTCTTGCTCATATATTCCCCTCTCCCTCTCTGACTGAATTCCAGGAGCTCTTTCTGGTGCTTGGTTGTGGATCTCTGCATCTGATTTCATCAATTACTGGATGAAGGCTCTATGATAAGAGTTGCGGCATTCACCAATCTGATTACAGTGGTAGGCCAGTTCAGGCATGCTCTTTACTATTGCTAGGAGTCTTAGCTGGGATCATCTTTGTGGATTCGTGGGAATCCACCAGATTTCTTCCTAAATCCATGGTGGCTCTCTCTATTAAGATATATCTTTCATTGCTCTTTTACTCTGTCCTCCCCCCACATCCACAACCATCCATGGGTCACAAAGCTCCACTTTAACACTGTACACTGATTGGGTTCTGAGTCATGTAATAAGAAATTGTCCCCATTATAATTCCCTAAAGAACACATGTACATGCTCTAAAATTCCACCTCCTTTTCTTATTTTCAGTTTTAGAGACAGGGTTTTTCTCTTTAGCTTTGGAGCCTGTTCAGACACTTGCTCTGTAGACCAGGCTGCCCTCGAACTCACAGAGATACACTTGCCTCTGCCTCCCAAGTGCTGAGAGTGTGTGTGCCACTACTGCCTAGCTTCTCCCTTCTCACACTCAATTATAACTAGCAATCTTGGTTATAATTATATATATATATATATATATATATATATATATATATATATCTTTTGTTGTTATTGTTATTTGTTTCTCATGTTCCAGAATTTCATATAATTAGAAACACAATATTACACACTTCCAGATTCACTTATTACTTCATCAGATACTTAAGATTTTGCTGTTGTTGCTGTTTAATATTTTTCATGACTCAGTAGTGCATCTCTTTGTGTTGCTTAGCAATATCCCATTTCATGGATGTGTCACTATTGGTTTATTCAAGTGCCTATTGAAGGGAATACAGATTCCATCCAAGTTTGGACAACTTTGAAAGAAGCTGTTTAAACAATGGTATGCAGGGTTTTTGTTTTTTCTGTTTTTTTTTTTTTGTTTGTTTTTTTAAATGAACATTCATTTCCAACTCATTTGAAGGTCCATAGTTGCTAAATCTCAGTTTTGATAGAAATTGTCATACTTTGTATGTGCCTCTGACATTTTACATTCCCATTAGAGGTGATAAACACTGTTATTTTCAGTATTTTGGGTTTAATCCAGCTGAGTAGACATAAAGTATCTCTGTATTAATTTGTAGTTCTCTAGTGGTTTCAGGCATTCAGCATCATTTTGTGTGTGTTTTACTATTCTATGTATTTTCTTTGGTGAAGTTTCAGTTTTGATCATTTACCCATTTTGTGGAATTTTAAGAGTACTTTGCATATTTTGAATAGTAGTCCCTTTAAGCCTTATATTTTGCAATATTGCCTTCTAATCTACAATTTTTCTGTTTTCTCTCTTAATAGTACTTTTATAGAGTTTTTAATCTGGTTAATCACAGCTTTTCAATGGTGTGTGTGTGTATGTGTGTGTGTGTGTGTGTGTGTGTAACATACCTGTGATATTCTATCTCATAAACCTGGGTTTCCAACCATAATGTCTTGCAATAGTAGCTTTCAAGTTCATTATTTTGTACTTAGGTCTGTAATTCTGTTTATCTGCCTAATAGAGTGGCTAATTGTAAGGAGGAGGAAGGAAATTAGCAGGAAGGGGGCAGGGATCAGAGAGTGGAAAGTCAGGAAAAATAATGTGTGTATGAAAGATTGATAGAAAATTCTTCCTTTGGTGCACATAAGGACCTTGGGAGCACATTCCCTATGGAGGGATACTCCCTTAACCTAAAGGCAGGAGGGAGGGCCTAGTCCCTACTCCAAATGACTTGACAGATTTTGTTGACCCCTCCTGGAAAGTATCACCCTCCCTGTGAAGTGAGGGGAATGGGATGGAAGGGTGCTGGGGGGGGCATGGCAGGGAGGGAGAGAGAACTGGGATCTATATGTAAAATAATGAGAAATAAGTAAATAAAAAGAAAATTTTTCCTTTGATACTATCTCCATATTTCTATGTTTGACTTTCCCTGATCAACTTGCTATGTTGAATGTGCATGTGTGAGTGTGTGTGCATTTATGTGTGTGTATATGTGTGCATGTATATGAATGTGCGCATGTAAGTGTGTATGTGGGTGTTTATGTGTATGTGAATGCATGTGTGTTTGCAGGAAGTGCAGTTCTGTGTGCAGATGTCTAGATAATGAGATCAGAGAGCAAGAACAATACAGCTTATCTTGAAGCATAGTGCAATTTGTACCCTAGATGCAAGAGAGCTGCAAGCCCTCATTTGGTCACAGGGATACCCAGTACCACAAGCAAGTGCAGGCCCAGGAAATTAACTGCCATGTTTTGTTTAGAAGAGGCAGGAAAGATAATAGGCAGTAGCTCCAGCATATTTCGAATTCATTATGGGTTTCTTAAACCATCAGCTTTCTTCTGCTTGAAGTTGGTTAGGGATAAGAAGAAAGTGTAAAACTCTGGTGGAAAAATTGTTGAAATGCTCATAGCAGCTAATGAATGGAGAAAGGGACAGGAACAACAAGGGCTCCCCACTGATGATCAGTGGAGTGTAGGCAAGTTAATGTTTTGGAAAGTTTTCAAGTACAAATAAGACAAGTCACTGGGATGAAACTCAAGTCAAAGCTGCTGCCACCATTCCTCCTATGTTAGTTCTGTTGCTGAGACAGGAGGGTCCTTGTCTCACACTCTCCCTCATTTTCAATTCCCAGTTTTCTGCAGTTCCCAGAGTCTGAACCATCTTTTCAATGCCCCATCCTGAAGACAGAGTTTCTTTCCAGCCAGGCCCTGCAGCCCTTTAGTCCCAAATAAACACACAGAGGCTTGGGTTACTTATAAACTGTTTTGTCTATGGCAACAGCTTCTTATTGGCTAGCTCTATCTTAATTATTATCCAATTTCTATTAAACTATGTATTGCCACACTGCCATGAAGCTGTGGCTTACCTATGATGCTCCAGCATGTTACGACTTTGGCAGCTATATGTCATCTCTCTGGAGGCTCACTCTCTGCTCCCCTTCCTAGAATTCTCCAAGTCTGGTAGCCCCACCTATATTTCTTGCTGCCTGACTACTGGCCAATCAGCATTTATTCATCAACCAATAAGATAAACATATATTCATTTCATACAGAGGGACGTCCCCCATCACCATCCTTCCATGCCAAATACCTTCTACCCTGTCATAAGTCTCCCCACTTTTCCTCAAACTCGTCATGGGCACTGTAGTCATGAGGCTTTCTCTACAGGGATGTCTGTGTCTCTTATCATTCTGAATGCTGCCTGTCACTGAGAATGGATTTGATGTCTTGTTTATCATGGCCTTTCTGCTTGTCTAGGTCTCTGGATCCTTTGGAATCACATGGCACTGACCACATTCTGCCACTTTAAACAATTGATTACATTTGTTTTTGACAGTTTCATACATGAATTTAACACATTCTTATTACTCCCACAATCTCTTTTATCTCCCTTCCACTCCTGCTAGTTCTCTCCTCCCTGCAAACCTCTTTTCCATGATTGTGTCTTTTTGTTTGTTTCTGGGGACGTAATGAGTTTGCTTAGATTAATTTGTGTAGCTATGGACTTGGGACTATCCACTGGAGCCATCTCGAGACATCAGTGAGTACATGACTGAAGGCAATCTATACAGAATCTATGAGAAGTGTCAGAGTCCTGTGACCCCCTTCCCCATCCATTCCTGACTGTTGACAACCCCTTCTAGCACAGGCTCAGTGTGTGCAGTTCCAGCTGCCATGAGTTCACATTTTCAATGGTTGTGTCATGCCCAGAAAATGGCATTTCACAGTCCTTCTCCCATTTTCTGGCTTTTAAATTCTTCCTGTCCCCTCTTCAACTGTATTCCCTGAGCTTCAGAGGAGGTTATATAAATGTCTTGTCATTAAACTGTCACTTAATTCATAGCATCTGGAGCAGTCATGAGTCTCTGCATTCATCACAGTTCACTGCGAAGAGTGACTTCTCCAATTAAGCCCAAGAGTAGCATTTCCCTATGGGCATTAGTATAAATATTTAGAAAGCAGTTTGACTCCTTGTCAGTTTAGTTAAACTATGGTAGTATGTTTTTTTTTCAGGGTCCCAGGAATGGGTTTTTTGCCATATTTATAGTACCAGGAATGGATTCTCTTCTGCAGAGTGGGCCTCAGATCATGGCAAAGAGCAGTTGGTTTCCCCCTTTACATTCATGCCAGTATTACACAACTGGACATAGCTTGCTTGATGAGTTGGGATTGTAGTTCACAGAGTTTACAGCTAAGTCAGACCATTGATATATTCTCTCCCCTAGCAACTTGCAAAGCATCTTCTGACAATATAAAAGCTAGCCAGCAGGGAGGAAGCTTCTACTTCATTTTAGCTTGATTTCTCTGTATCTTATAATGAAAGTATATGGTGTTTTCAGCAATAGGATCTTATTTTGTTATGGTAGGCATCCAAGAATTGTAGGTACTTCTATTATTTTGAAGATGCCTTGGCTTCATAAGGTGGTATCTCACACCTGGCTCTAGAAGTTTTGTTTTACAACTCACAGCTTCTAGGAACAGCATTACTCAGCTTTGCAGAGCATCCCTTCAAACTATATTTAAAATTATGTTTTAATTGGGTTATGATATGATAGTTTTCCATGTCACTTTTCCATGCATACTTTGATTTAACTTGCCTCCTTATCTTCTCCATCTCCCACTTCTCTGATTAAATCTTTCCATCCCTTTATGCTTTCATATTGTGTGCATTCTACTCTTCCCACTTCCCTGGCTTCTATAGGTATTCCAAATTAAGTGCTTAGAAATTTGGAGTACCCATATGTGTGAGAGTATGCAGTGTCCTTGGCCCCTGGGGCTTGCTTTACCTCACTTAATATAATTTTTCTGGCTATATCCATTTACCTATAAGCTTCATATTTTTATTTTTCCTTATAGCTAAATAAAATTTCATTAAATATATGCACCACATAAATTTTTGTTATCTGCTCATCAGTTGATAGGGTGGCTTCATTTCCTAGTTACTGTGAATAGAGCAGCAACATGGATGGGCTAGTATCTTTATAGTAGGGTAAAGAGTCCCATAGGCATACACATAAGAGTGGAAAAGCTGGTGTGTATGGTAGTTCTATTCCTAGCCTTTCAGGAACCACCATGCTGACTTACATGGTACTTCACTAGTTTGTACTCCGATAGTGAGTAAGGGTTCTTCTTTCCTCACAATAACACCAACATGTGTTACCACTTGATTTCTTTGATGACAGCCATTATGATTGGTGGTAAGTAGGATCTCAAAATAATTCTACTATGTATTTCCCTGGTGGCTAATAATATGGGTTCTTGTCATATTTTAGAGTCTGTTGTGTGTCCCTATGGCTTCTCCTTTTGGGGTATGAGAGTCTAAGCTTAAACAAGAAATGATCTCCCTAACTTACAGAAGCAGAACTTAAGGTTCAGAAAGATTAAACTATAAATCACCATTTCACAACTGAGAAGAGACGGAATTTGAAGCTTGAGATCTGATCTTTTGACATCACATTCTAATTTTTCCATGCTATAGTCTGCCTTAATGAAGATCATGAAATTAACTTAATGGAACCACTGGTCTTCATGCACCAAAGGTAAAATAATCTCTATGTAACCATTTACATCTATGTACAGGCTACTGAATAAGTTCATGGAGAAAAGCCTTGGTTCATGGCTTGGAATTTGCAGCTGCCTCAAATCTCTAACTGCATTTGACTGAGTCAGTCAAGGGGGTATTTTCAGCTTTGTTTTGCTTGAGCTTTGTGTGAGCGCTGATTAAATACAACCAATCTTCACTCTTTCCTCTTCATCTTGTCAAGTAAGAGGCTTTCCTTTCTTCCCCAAGAGGAACACTGGAATCTCATCAAAGCAAATGATTTTACTTAACACTCAGGACAAACCAAAAAAGAAAAGGCAGGAGATGATCAGGAGTAAATTCAGAGTTTCTCACAAACAAAAGCACAGTCAGTCTGTGCAGATGAGAGACAAACTCACCAGCATCACTGGATCTATCCACCCCACCAAGAAAACACTTTGAAAGAGAAGAGCTGAAATGTCTTGGAGTCTTGTAGTAGAAGATGGGAACACTTGAAAACTTTGTTTCACACACAACACTCTGAAAGAGATGGCAGGGTGCTCTTATTTGCTGCAGGGGAAAAGGTCCTTCACTTCTCTGTGCTCTTTTGCAGGATATTCTAAAACTAGAGAACTCTCTCCCAGCATTGTGCTTAGGATCATATTTGAACTGCCTTTTGCCTTTTGTTGGAAACTGCTCTTAGACAATAAGAACACATGTTCTTTTGATGTTGAACATCTGACTTCTCCCGGATGTAGGTCTTAAGGTAGAATATATATCTCTCATTTTCCAATATGAGCTTTGTTGTGATGATACTACATCATCAAAGACACAGTCAATGAAAACATGTTCATTTGCTAATGAACGAATTTAATTTGCCTCACTGCTTTCTTGGCTTAGCCTTCAATCTTGTTTAGATCCCACAAACAAATATTTCCTCAATCTCAGATATAAAGTTCCCAGAGAAGTTTTGTCCCATCCTAACGAATTATCTCTTCTTTTATGGTTATCATTGTTCTAGTCTTGGGTGATATCACATCCTTGTAACCCTGGTTCACCCCATCCTGAATTATAGGAGGGCTACAATGTTCAGTGGCAGCTTTCTCCTTCCCTTGCTCTTACAGGGCCAGCATCTATGAATGATTTTAGGGAATCTTCCTGTGTCTGTGAACAGCACTAGTGACTACCATGGATGTTAACTGAGTCTTACTTCCCATGTGTCACCAAATCTCACTCATCGTTACTGTCCCTTAGCAGACTTCCTAGTGTAGCCTCCATGACAATTGATTATCTTCTGGAAACTACCACTTCTCTTTTGCTGTCCCCACTTCCACCACCTGTGGCCACTGTGTCTCCTGTCACACCTCTGTGACATTCTTGAGGTTCCATGCTACATAGAAATCAAGAGCACAAAGTAGATATGTCTATCTGCCTCCTGAGTTACACCCTGTTAGCAGAGCTACAGAGCGATTCTCTGTGCTTATTGCCTTTTGGTGATTTTATTAAAAACAGTTATTTCAACTATTAATTTGTAGCCCCCTGAAAGTTCCTTCCCCAGGATTGAGCTTGGAACAAAAGATGACAAGGAACACTATGGGCACTCTTTTTGGCACCCTCTTTGGCCAGGAACCTTTTCTAAGATTTTGCCATGAGGCCCTTGCCTGTATCATTCCTTCTACTACAAGTTAGAAGTATATTTAAAAATATGTTGGAATTGGTTTCTCTGGTGCTTTATTGGTTTTCTACTGTTGCTGTAACATATCTTTGCATATTTTGGTGGCCTAAAACAACACAGATTTATTAACTTTCAAATCCAAATGTCATAAAGGTCTGCTGGTTCAAGGTAGGTATCACAGGATTGGGTGCCTTTTGGGGACTGCAGAAGGAACTCATCTTTTCTAGTTCCCAGAGAACCCTTCCATCTTTGGCTCATGGTCTTCCTTATCACTTAGTTATTTATTTGTCTATTTATTTATTTGAAGCACTGAAGGCTGAGCTCAAGGCCTTATATACATGAGGAAGGCACACTTCCATCTTGGCTTTTCGGAAGAAGATATCATTATGTACCTCAGACTGGCCTAGAATTCATGATCCTTCTGTCTCAGCCTTCTGGATGTGGGCATAACAGACACATGCCACCATTTGTGGCTTTGACTTTTTATTAGGAAGGGTTTTGGATAGTAATAGGATACATTTGACATGAAAGTGCAAAGAAGACATCCGGGAAAGGACAGACACACATATGGGGGCAGCAGAGCAACAGGATAGGAAGGAGGCATGAGGAAGAGGCTAGTCAGAAAGAATGAATGAGAATGACTTAAGAAAGCCCATTGCTTTCTATGTTAATTAAAGGTATCAAGATTAGGACACAGGGCTTTGTGACTGCTAAACAAGTCTCTTTTCCTTTACTTTTTGGTTGTTTTTGAGGTAGACTGACTCCCAGTGTTATATAACTGAGGACCTTGAATTCCTGATCATCCTGCCATTTCTCATGTGTTGGAATTACATGCCTCAGCCACCATGCATGCCTGGCTTTCTTAAATTTAAAAGTCGGTTATCACTGTCCAAGTCTTTCCATCTTTCCTTTGACTCTCCAAAAAGTCTTTTTTTTTTTTTTTTTTTTTTCCAGATTGACATACTTTCTGACTTGCTGACTTGTAAGGATCCTTGTGAGGTCATCACAGCAATGCAAAACACATGCTCCTTGCCAACGTCATCTGATTGCTTCATTGCAACTGTACAGTAGTTCCTCTGTCCTGCACCGCAGTATTCAGTGGTTCCAGAAATTAGGGTTGGTTGTGGACAGTTTGCCTAGTGTTGGATAACAGTTTCCTTGGATACTGAAACATTATATCCTATAGGAAAGCTCATTAAACAGGAAGTGAAATAACTCAAAGGAGCTTCCGGAAGTCCCTGAAACTGATCAAACTCTCCCTGACAGGCTAAACGGTAAAAGCTGAGAATCCCTTTCAGAGGAAAAGAAGCTGAGCTGCAAAGAAAACTCTGACATCAGACCAGCTGCCTAGAAGAGATTTTGACTAGAGTCACTTGTAAAGGACACCCTCTAACTTGTTGAGCTGCCTATAGTTGTGCAGTATCCTTCAGATTCCCAGTTCTTGTGAGCTGTCATCGTTGCTGGAGTATCCCTTGGTGATACAACTGTCTTTGAGTTCCTTCTACTCCTGTAAGTAACCCCTCACCTCTACTCATGTAAGTAACTCCAATAAAACTTACTGGTTTACCAGGTTGGACTTTCGTAGTGTCTGTACTTTGCTCTGCCATGGAATTCCTTTCTTAGTAAGTAGACACTTGTGTTGCTACTCACCAGGAAAGTTTTGTGGCACAAAACATGTCTTCTGGTCACAGAGTGTAGCTATACATATGCAGTGGATTGGAAGAGGGAAACAGGGAGGGAACAGGGGTCTGAGACATGGCATTTCTTTATTCATTTGCTCTTGACTTATAGCAAGTAACTTCAGCTGCATTCTAGCTTCTTAATTCTGGGAGGGGTGTACTTCCAATTTTTATAGAAGTTTATTGTGGTCACTGTAGTGAGATAGTCCTTCTGTGGCACTGACCACGCCCATTGGGGGATGGAGCCATGGGTGGAAGTGACCTGTGGAAGGAGGTCGGAGGGGGCCAGGAAGGCGCTCTCTTTCTGGCGTGACTCGGACAGGAGAGGATCGGGTTGAATTTCCTGGTGTTCATCTGTCTAGGTTGTAAGTTATTTCTCCCTGAATAAACATCTATTCGGCCTATTTGTTTATCCTGATCCTTATTTACCACAATAGGTCACACACTGACTTGCTCTTTTCTTGGAATTTCTATCCTCCAAGACCTGTGACTTCAGCTCCTCATTGGCTGCTGAAAATATTCCTCTGATTTTGATAGTACTTTTCAAGGCTTCTAGGACAGAAGTGATGGTTTTATTCATTTCATATATTAGCTGTCAACAGGTGGGCCACTCAGAGCTATTTCATCTCTTTCAGCACAGTCTACCCTCAGGCTTGAGAATGCCACATTGGTTATTTCAATTGGGTCTACTTCTGTCCCAGTATAGACATTTCTTGCAAAGTATGTTACAACCATGACTTTATTCACTTATGTAAGGACCCATAGGTTGTAAGCTACCTAGCCTGATCTCAATCCATCCTCACTACAACACAAGAGACCTTCATGACATCAAAAAGCCAAGATATTAATAATGGAAAATGGACATGAGGGCAAGTCTAGGACCATAAGTTAAAGGGAATCTTGTCCATTTCCACCAGATTATCAGCTTATTTCAGGCCCATAACCATTCCTAGATTGGGAAAAATAGGTATTCCTGTTGTAACTCCTCTTGTAGATGAAATGATGCTAACTGAAAGTGTTCATTTAGTTTCTGTATGTGTTTGGACATGGTGCATGTGTATGTTGTTTCACAGCTAGTATTTGGTAGCATATGTTGAAGCAAAGCAAGCTCCAAGCAAATAAATACCAGCAACATCTCCCAGATTCAAAGATGGATGGTTCTTTTTTTTTTTTTTCAGAAAGTTCATGATATTCAAAATAAGGATCTCCTGGGAATACAGGAAATCTTACAAAAGTTCCCATCTTGGCATAATTTTGATCTAATTTTGTGGAAAACATGAGAAATTTAACTTAATTTAAGATGGAAATGCAACCCATTACAGTGCCTGTATATCCTAGATGAACAAGAAGGAGTTGCCAATCTCATGAGGTGCAAACGTTATCTCCCAAGTTTGCATTTCTCATTCTGCAAATCCCTTGAGAAGGGGACTCTCAAGAGAAAGCAAGAAACAGTGAGAGCAGCATGTGGTCCCTGTGCCCCACAGCTAATTTGAGCATCAGTGATAGCCTAAGCAGCATCCTGCTGCCATCCATAATGAAGAGCATACTTATTCCTAATTTGTAGCATTCCTCCCCTTTCTGATTATACAAGATGGGTTCATTCATTATTAATTCGGTTTGTCAGACAGTACAGCCCTCCAAGTGTCAGGCTTCCCTGTCAGGCAGTGGGTTTGTGTTGGAGCAGAGAAATTTTAGAATGCACAGATCATCAAGCTCTTGTCTGCACCCGATTAAAGTTAGGTAGATCAGCTTTAAAACAGCCTTGAAATAATTCAGCAGGAAGCAGCGGGATATCTTTCTGTATTCCTCCTTATTATTATTCAAAGGGAATTGAACTAAAAAAAAATACTTTTCTTTCAAACTGCACCTGATTTGAAAGGGAGTTGGAAAAAGAAAACGAACATTCTCTGTTTATATGAAGTAAGCCACTACCAAAATCAGTAGAGCCAGTGTGAGCTGAAAGCGTATTCTGAACATAGCCAGTATTTAGACACCTGTGCCTAGCCTTTCGGAACTTACAACTTAATGTTAACTACATCGTGGTATCACATTATCCTTGAAAGGGTGTTGGACTTGTCAAAGAAAGGTTGGAGATAGGTATAATTCTCAAGAAGGGGCGTATAAAAGCATTAGATCACGAGTCATGTGTCTGGGCCCCAGTAGGTATATGGAGAAAGCAAACAAACAAAACTAATGTGTTATGGGAAAGAGACAAGGATACTGAGCATATGAAAACAGTAATCACTAAGTAAGTGATGGAGAAACAGGCTCTAGCCATCCAAATGAGCACTAGAAATGTTTTTCATTTCTACCTGGTTACCTCGTTCAGAGGGAGTGAGTAAAGAAGTTCCTGGTGCAATAAATAATTATTTTTAAAAAGTGGTAGATGAAGTAGGGACTAGGGCTTCTCTCCTGTTTCTAGGTTAAGGCAGTTATCCCTCCATGGGGGATGTGTTTACAAGGTCCTTTTGTCAGATCTACATGACCCCAATTGGATGGCATTCCCCTACATATGGAATTGGGGTGGGGGATGGGAATGGAGGGTGGTTAGGGTGCATGTGAGAGGGCAGAGAGGGTAAAAGTGAGGGAGGGAGGGAGAGGGAACTGGGATCCACATGCAAAATAATAAATTAAATAAAAATAAATAAAAGTAGTAGATGAAAACATCTTGAACTAAATAAACAATTTTCAAAACAGGCCGAATGAGGTATTCTCTCTCTCTGCTGTGTGTGTGTGTGTGTGTGTGTGTGTGTGTGTGCGCGCGTGCGCGCGCTCTCATAACAGGTGCACAAAATAGTTGCTGTATACTTGCCTGTGTGCAGGCCAAAGGACAATCTCGAATGTTGTTCTTTGGGAATGTTGTCAACTGTATTTTTTAAGCAGTGTCTCTTACTGACCTGTATAGAACTCCTGAGTAGGCAAGGGTGGACATCAGCATCCATCATCAAACCCCAAGGGTCAATATGTTAGCTTTAGCTCTGTTGTGTCAGTGTGTGTGTATGTATAAGAGAGAGAGATAGAGAGAGTGTGTGTGTTCTCATTCCTTTTTATTTTTTTTTTAATTTTACATGTCGATCCCAGTTACCTCTCCCTCTCTCCCTCCCTCTCTCTTACCCTTTCTATCCCCTCACATGCACCCTGACCACCCTCCCCTCCCATCCCTCCACCCAGTGTGTTCTCATTCTTATGCAATAAGAACTTTATGAGCTGAACTGTCTCTGGGCCCCAGGGTTTTGTTTGTTTGTTTGTTTGTTTGTTTAATAAAGTTCTTCTTTGCTCTGGTTTTTCAATTACAAACAAACAAAACAAAAACAAACAAAAAGAAAACTTCTTGGCTGACTCTGAACCATACAGCTACTCATGCAATTAGGTAAAGTCACTCGTGAGTTTGTTTGAACTAGTCTGATTCTGAAGACAATTTGGGCAAAGTGAAGCAACAGTGGTGTAGGGCAAGACGTATTACTTGTAAAGGTACATGAGTCAAAATATAAAGTGGAAAGAGTAACTCCACACAGTGCCTAAAGCTGCAACAGAGACAAAGAGGACAAATTACAACCACTGGGGATAATGCAGGAATTTTCATTTGCCTACTGGTATATCTGACACAGGTTGTCAAAACTTTCATCTAACAAACTGAACCAAAGTGATAAACTGGGCCACTGCCGTTCAATGCCAGTACTTTTTAGCTTCGATAACATGGGGTAATTTTGTCTTACAGATTATGTTTGGCAATATCTGAAGATATTTTTTGTTTTTATAATGTGGGAAAAGCAGCCTTGCTGTGAACAGAGAAGGGAAGGAGACTGGGGAGGAGCTAGCTAGCTTTTGGCACATTACTATTGAACATTTCTTTACCTGAAAAATGGGCATTCAAATATTTATTTTGTTTGATTGTTGTGAATACTACAACAATGTATATAAATTGCTATCACAGTGTCTGGCTCATAGTAAATTTTCAGTAAGCCACTATCATCATTATTAGTAATATTGATGCTAATGGCATTTCTCTGTTAAGTCAAGGTACTTGAGAAATCTCTGAAGTACTCACGAATTTCTCAAAAGCCCCAAGCTCAGGGATACTATAACCAGCCTAGCAGGAATGATTATATTTTAAAGAGACATTTGTGTCCCCCCTTTGGGCTGCCAGACTACTGAAACAATGGTTCCTCTGAAAGTAGAATTTCCCTAGGAATCTTATGCTGGGAGGGGAAAGCTGGAACAAGGTGTCATCCAGAGGAGGGATTTGTCTCTGAGAAAGAAAGGGATTGCACATAGTTTTGACTCATACCAGACAATGTTGCATGAGAAAATACAACCCAGACGGATCAGTGATGAGTAGGACCACAACACACCTTGGCTAGGATTCTTCTTGACCCTGTATACCTCTGGCCCTCTACTTACAACACCAAGACTCAAAGGCAGACTCAAGAGAGGTCACTGGATCTCTTTGTCCCTGTTTCTAATGTGGTGGCTACGTTGAACAAATCTCCTTCTGCTCCTTATTGTTACTTGTTTGCTTAACTGGTCATTTGTTTGTTTTTTTGGAAGATGAGCAAACTTGGCTTATTAGGGCCATCAAGGTTGAGACTCTGGCCCTAATGACTCTAGGAGCAGCACTACTGAAAAAGTATATAGAGCTCAGTGTAGTGCCAGTGCAAACTTCAGGCTGAATTGAGCCTTTATTGAATTTGCACAAATATGAAATAACATTGTCATAGTTGTGACATAGGTGTGAAAGGACATCATGGCCATTGCAACTATTATTTAAAAAAAAACATTTAATTAAGGTGGCAACTTATAGTTCAAATGTTCAGTCCATAATCATGATGGTGGGGAACATGGAAGCATGCAGGCAGAAAGGTGCTGCCTACATCTGGATCAGAAGGCAACAGGAGGTAGACTGTTGACACACTTCCTTCAACAAGGCCACGCCTGCCTTAATCAGGCCACACCTACCAATAGTGCCACACCCTATGAGCTTATGGGAGCCAATTACATCCAAACTATCACAACCATATTACTAAAAAGTTAGAAAATAAAGAAGTAAAACTGAAGTAATGATTCTGATGACTAAAGCCTATGGAACCACTGTCCCTTATAAACAGTTGGGATTCCCACATACAATTTTCAAATTTGTAGTAGTCACACTAACATAAAAACAAGCAAGAAACTTGGCTGTAATGATGTAACTAGTTAACCTAATTTATTAAAAATATCATTTCAAAATATAACCAGTGTGGACTTATTAATAAGGTAGTTTAGGTCTTCAAAATTGGCTGTATATTTTAAACTCATAGCTAATCTTAGTTTGGACTAGTGACATTACCAATGTATTAGAACCACATGTGCCTTGTAGCTCTTGTGTTAGATAGACAGCCCATAGATGATAGTTGTAAAAATATAATGCATGACAAAGGTAAATCTTAAAGCTGTGTACCAATCAAGACGAATACTCCAAATGACTTGACGGATTTAGATTACTCCTCCCGAGAGGCATCACCCTACATGTGGAGTGGGGAGGTGGAGTGGGGGGGGAATGGGAGGGTGGGAGAGAGGGAAAGAAGGAGTGAGGGAGGGAGGGAAGGAGAGGAGGGAGAGGGAACTGGGATTGATATATAAAATAAAAATAATTTCAAAATGTCATATTAAAAAAAGAAAGAAGGCACATAGCTATTAATGTAATATGGTAACTTGGTTTATTCATCAGTATTTTTAATTTGTGTCTTTTATTAATGAAAATAAGATAATAAAAGTGGTTAAATCTTGTCTTGATTTAAGGCATTTGAAGGCCAATATTCCTGATAAAATATAATGAGATCTTTTTGACTGTTAAAAAAGTAAATGTTAGTCACTTGTGCAATACATGTTTAGAGAATAGACTTAGGGAGTGGGCTGGAGAAATTGTGAATCGTAATAGGTGTTCAGACAATTAATGCTCAAAAGAAATGTATTCCTTCTAATTTGAAGAAGAGGAACTGAAGGGTTCCTACACTGAATTGGTATGTCCCTTGATGAAAACCAGTATCTGTACCCTAAGTTTCATGTATCTACTGACTAGGGGATTAGAACATATGAATTCCAAAGTATTTTTATTTTCTAACAATCTATGAATCTATATGATAACCATAGATGATATTTGAGCATGGATATGGACAGATAGGGTCACTGGGGTTCACCAGAGCTTATGAATAATAACTAGGACTAGCCTTACAGCATTTCCTAGTATGAGAGTTTCTGGCCTCATGTGATCAAGGGGAGGCAGGGTTCATAGCACATCTGGTTTCAGCAAGAGGTTTGAAATATATTTAATGGCACTAATGATTAATTTAATATTAATTCAGCAGATGCCTACTGAGTATTTACTATATTTAGATACTGGGGATAAGATATGAAAGATGTCTCTTAAGAAACTAATTATGTAAGTTGCCTTATGTAATAACTTGGCATAGGAATTAAGGAATAGATCAAGAATGAAACCCTGACAGCTCAGGGTCTTAGCCTTGACACTGGGAAGGAGATTAATTTACTGAGTGGGGAAAATTGGAGAAAGACAAGGTTTGAGAGGCTATAGCTGTGGGCTTTTAGATGAGCTGAAATGTGAGTACCAATGTTACACAGCAAGCCAGGGGGCTTTCAAAAGACAATATGAGCTACCCTGGGAGAAGAGAATTTAGAAATTAGAAATACTTCGACACATTTGCCCTGTGAAGTGTTTAGGCTTTATTGGCATGTTTTCAGATGAACAAATCTGGATTAATAAGACATTACAAGGAGGTGGATGTCAGTTCTTGATAGAGGAAGACCTTTCTCATGGCCCACTCATGGTGGTACTAGTTGCTGTATGATACAGTGAGTTAATTTACACAGGTATTCAAGCAGATGATGAATATGTCGGGAAGAGACATCCATGTATCTGTCAAAGGACTAAACTCGAGGTGTCTGCATGATCCTTGCATTATACCATCAGAGTGAGTGAAGAATTGTGAGGCTGGGAGGAACAAATGACATATTCCTGAGGTTCAAATTTTGGAAACTGGCTCAGTAGTACCAGAATTGCACATTTTAAAAAGATTTTCTATGCGTACCTGGAGTCTTATTTTTTAGGTTTTATTTTAATTGTCTTTGCTTATGTGCATGTAGTGTGTATCTATATGAGTGTATGTGAATGAGAGTGTGGATGACTTTGGAGTCTAGAAGGTGTCAGATACCCTGGAGCTGGAGTTACAGCACCTGATATGAGTGCTCGGAACTGAGCTCACTTCCTCTGAGACAACAGCGAATGCTCTTAACTACAGAGCCCCTAACTAGGTCTTAAACTTGGACTAAGTTGCTCTTAAATTTGAATTTTTGAGATAACGTTCTTCATTCCCTGAATCTCTGTGCCTACAATGGTACAGAGGCAGTAGTGACTTCAGCTTTAAGACAAGACTGCTTCTAAGTTTCTCTTTCCTAAGACAATAAAAGTCCTTTCAGATCTATACCCAATAGGTAGCCAACATTCATTTGCCTTTTCCATTCTCACAGTACTGTGGGGGAATTTAGCAGAATATGGTTTGGTAAATGGAAACCCAGGCTATCACCAAGCACAAAGCTCAGTGGTACAGAGGTCAGCCAGCTATTCCTTAATTGAAGTGAAAGCAAATATACACGTTCCTTCCATAAACCCTGATACTTAACATTTAACTCAGGCCTCATGACTCATTAGGAAAAGGAAATTCAATAAAGTTCAGCAAAAATGACTACAGGAGAAACTTCCTCCAATGAACTGGCTGTTTATAGGACTTAGTGTAAAATAGAAATCAATTTCCAAAATAAAATACTAAATATAGACTGTGAGGGTCATTAAAAGTTTGCCTTTATTTTTATTCCTATAGTGACTGTCTCTTGCATGTGATAAAGCTGTGCTGCTCTGTCTCTCAGAATGCTTCTCAAAGAACCTCAGAGTGTTCAGCTGTAAACTTTTGGGTCAGAAAGTAAATAGTGATGGCTAAGATCCTAGCTATTTTTAACTTCCCCAAACAAAAATTGATTTTTAGGGGATACATTTTTGTGGGTCAGAATTTGTGGGTAATGAAGTAGGCACAATACATTGGCAGCAGAGAGGAGGCAGAGAATAATAGAAAACAGACATATGAGCTGGGTAAGTAGAGACAATCATCTGGGACCATTTAGTGAAGGGGCAGACAGTTCTTCACACCTCAGGGTTCCCCAGGGCATCCTTGGGTTGAAGGACATAATTTGCTTTATAAGGTTTTCTATCCAAAGAAGTTTCTAAACATGCATCTAAATAGTGTTTGTGCCCAAAGGGCAGAGAAAATATGGTGCGGGGGGGTGGATAGGCAGTACTTGGGAGAGAGAAATGCTTGGGGATTAGAACCTAAAGGTCTAGAAGGTTGAAAGAAATATTTGTGTTCTTTAATGTTATACAGTTCTAGGTACACTGTTTTAAACACTTACTTTTGATGATACTTAAAAAAATCAAATAAAAAACAAGTCCAAGCAGCACAAACTGAGGACAAAGCCACAGTTCAACCATTTCTGCTTGCACATAAGAAATGAGACAGTCGCATGTTTCATCCTGGCTTTCCCAAGCTTATCCTTAGAATCACGGATGACAGTCCCATTCTTTCTTCTTCTAGCCAAATCTCCTTCCTGCTAAGCAAAATAAACACCACTGAGGTCATTTTCTTTTTTCCCACTGAGTCTAATGCAATCAAGTCAAGAGGGTGCGAGCTTGGAAGATGAAGGCTGACAGCTGAAGGCTGAAGGATTCTGTCAAGACAACGACCATGATACCGGCTTACCAAAAACGAGGTCAGAGGCTAAATATAGAAATAGAACAACTCTCCAAAAGATGGCTAATGAGGCAACGGCTAATACATGGATCCATGCCAACAGTCCTAGTTTCGAAGTGGACTCAAGTATTGTTTTAAAGTGATCCTTATTGGTGTACCCCTTATTTGTATACTTTTGCATGTATCATGCCCTCCCAGTTAGCTCTTCAAATATTTTGACAAGCCTAATTGGGTCATTATAACTCACCACATTAAACTATTCTTTATTTCTACCAGAAAAAGCATAGTAGACTTAACAGAATCCTTAGTTTATCTTAAATACATATAGAGATTTTCATATACATAAGGTTTAAAAACTCAAAAACAAAGAGGGTGAGACAGAAATGGGCTATAGGACTATGAGAACAGAAAGTGTAGCAGAGGGAAATATGTGGCGTATGTGCTAAATTCCCAATAAGTCTGCTTTCTTTCTGCTTAATTTGCAGAGGGAGTTTTTTTTTTTCAATAAACCCAAGAATATTGGAATCCTGAATGACTCACTCAGACCACAAATCAGAATATGTTTGTAAATTCGAGGGTACTTTGCTAAAGGAAAAGAGCAAAGTTCTCCCTACTCCTCTTGCTTTTTAAAACTTCCTCCCCTCCTAATGTTATTTTCTTTTCTCACAAAACTTTTATCTTGGGCTTGTTTTAAGCAATGTGTTCAACCAAGTGGGAGAAATCAGGGCTGCAATTCAAGGCTCTGACAGGGTATGAGCAAACCTGACTCTCATGGATGGTGACTGTACAGAAAATGGAGCCCAACTTGAGGTTAGCTTCAGTCAGCCAGACCTTGAAGCTCTGCCAAGGAGTGCGAGCACTCTCATCTAATGTACAATGGGGAATTTTCCAAGATTTCATAGGAAATATGAGTTATTATTACATTAGATCAGATTTTATGACTTCCCTTTTTGGGAAGAAACTTAGTGGCATATAATTGGTGTTGTTTCAGTTTGTGCTTTGTTATATCTGCCAGAAAGAATTTAACAAAACAGTCTTCTGCTTGCCACACCCTCAAACTCTCCACAGACTCACAGTGATGTGAGAAGCTTGCCCCAGGTGGGCTCTGTTACCAACGATTTATTAATGAATTATTTTAAACTGTTTTTTTTTAATGTTGCAAAGAATTATTTCTTTATTGCATAGCATTTATGTTACAAAGGAGTGGCAATGTGGACAAAAGACGTGGGCTTTGCTTCTGTCAGCTGGGCTGAATTTTGAATTTTATCTCTCTGGATAAGTTTAAGTTGCCTGGTTCTTGGGTTGATTTTATTGTTTTAGTAAATACAAAAGTGGAACAATAGAATCATTTTGGATATCAGATGAAATAATTTGTGTAAAATACTTAAGACTAGACGGGATGCTAATGAGGATGAACTTGTGGTGTCATGGTGACAATGGCGATAACGACAGTGTGATTATAAAGACTATAAATTAGGGAGCCATACTCCTGTCTCTACCACTTACTAGATTGATAGTCTTCAGCTAAAATATCAGTTATGCTGGATGACTTTTTTTGTGGACACACACACAAATGGCTCTTCCACCTCAGATACCATGACAGTCTACCAAAGGAATTATTCTAAGTCTAGCTTAGCGATCCAGGGATTTCATCTGGGTTCCAGGGCATGGGTGAAGGATTCTGTAGTGACATATCCCAATTCTGACATCATATATATTGTGGATAAATAAGAATCTGGGAAAATGATAGGCTGATAGATGTTAATTCAGGGGGAAATCACTTACACCAGAAACAGATGACCACCTGCAGGTTCCCATCCCAAGGATACCTCCAATGCTCTCTGTCTCTGACTAGAAAGCAAGAGAGAGAGAGGGGGGGGAGAGAGAGCTGGGGTACAGGACCCCAGACCTAGTCTCCCTTGGTCACACCCACACCTGTTCCCATGCCCCAGTGGGTGTAGTCATTGCAACAGGTGCAGGTGGGGTGGATATCTCACTACAGGATTCTTCACAGGTCGATGCTTCATCATCATCATCGAAAAAGAAAGTTGCATTCCAGAATATATGAAGACTCCTGTAAACTGCTTACTGGAGTTCTCCGCACAACATGCAGGCAGCTCCAGGAAAAAGCCTTCTTCCCCAGCAACTGTTCACTGTTTGTGAGCCCTTGTGAGTCTTATTTTTCATGAGCTAAGCTTTCTGTGAGTCTCATGCTCCTCTTGGGATTTTCTTCAAGGAGGGAATGTTCCAATTCAGAGAAAATAGTTACATGAAAATATCAATTATAGTATGCTTCATAACAAGCTGCTCCAAATTGAGTGAGTTTGAAGCAACACTGCTTATCATCTCCTAGTTATGTGGGGCAGAAATCCCTACTGAGCCATGTTCTCTGTTATTTTATGTCTCAAAGACCTATAATAAAGGCATTGGTCAAGGGTCTGTGGTCTCATCTGAATGGTCATTTGGGGGAGGAGCCACTTATGATTGATAGAAAGGTTCTATTGGACTGAGAACCAAATTCTTTGCTGGTGACTGGCTGGAGCTCTGTGTCCCATGGGTGTTTCCACACAGAAGCTTGCTTCATCAAAGCCATCAGAAAAGCATCTATTTGTAAGACAGATACCTAGTCTTTCTATAATCACATGATAAAAATTATATCTCATTATGTTTGCTGTATTCTGTTTGTTTGACATGGACCATAAGGCCTAGTTCAAACCCAATGGGAGCAAGTCCTACACAGCCTTAACACTGGGATGACAAGAAGACCAATGGAAGCCACACAAGCAGTTGTGAGTTACCCATCCTTTATCTGGTGAATGAAACTTATGACAATGGTTATAATAGGGCTATATAAAGATTCAAAAGTTATTATTTATAGTTGCCCATGTTTATCATGTAGTATACACTCAATATATATTTGGTATTCTTTCTTTAAAAGCATCAATTTATAGCCCTTTTTCTATTATCAAAGCTGGTTCAATCTATACAATGACCTTTGTCATTCTACATAACAAGGAGAGATACATTGTCAGTGTATAAACAGAAATTTCAAAGACTAGCATGGAAACCACCAAAGGAGAACTGTGTAAATCACTCAAACCTAAATTCTAACATTCTCTTAGCAAGATAGGTATAAATTTGTGTGGCTGTGTCTGAATCAAGGCTGATATTCATGATAGTTAGCAACCATGTGGGAGTAGGCATCAGGTAGTCATATCATTAACTGTCATGTGTCATAGCATGGCAGTGTTCCAATGGGCTGACTACATGTCACACAGGAAGTTACCTTTGGAGCCTGTCCCCAATCCTCTAGGATCCCACAGTTGGCTTCCGAAACACTTAATGGCTTGTGATCCACTTTGCCCTTGAGTTTTATTCTCCCTATTTGCACAACATTTTGCCAAGGTGGTTTTATGAGCTAGCATACTAAAGCGATCTAGATAAAAGGCCATTTAACATGATAGGATTATCCTGGTCTGTGGTTTTAAACAGTGTGAGAAAATGTATCTAAATATAATCATAGTCTTTGATTCAGGAGCTAATCTCATTAAGTGTGTTTTTTAAAACTCAACAAACATTATATCAGAGCCATGTTACCAGAATGAAAATCTGAAGTCTACGTTTGTTTTGGGCAGATCTTCTGGGTCCCCATCAAGGAGCTCACATATGCCTTCAAACAGAAATGTCACCCAGACATGTAAAAATGTCCTTGCTCTGTTCTGTTGTTTTCCAAGCCTCCCTGTGTGGTGTGACTTGTCTCTTTCCTAATGCGTGCTAAGTACCTGATACTTTCCTATGCAGGAAGCTTATATGAACTAATTAACATTTAATGAGAGGAAACCAACTGATTAGAATGCTTTCGTGGTACTTTAACTAATAAATGTTGTATACACTTTTGACTGCATCTCCTCTGCATGTAGCTTCTCCCTCCCTACTGCACCCTTTCTTCACAGCTCTGCCCTGCTCCAGGGCGTTATGCAGCAACCTGGCTGAACACTGTGCCTTGGTTAATTTAAAGGAAGTGTTGTGTCAAATTATTGAGGTAAACATTTTGATGAAATTTTGCTTAGAGCAGTGCGAATGAAGCTTCTGAATTCAGATCCAGACTAAGTCATTCCAACCACACTGAGTGAAGAACAGCAAGGGCCTGATATAGAGCAAGAGTCCCAGGCAGCTGAAAATGATTCTGTCGTTGTTTATGCAATCAATTAGGGAGTGTTAGTGCCTCTCAAGAGCTTCTGATGGTGGGAATGGGAGGTATGGCAAAAATGCAACCATTGAGTACCTGCTCTTGCCTTCAAGATTATAGAAAGTTCCCTAAGAGGGTTATGACTTTAGAGTTTAACATCAAGTATTATCATGGGGGAAAAAAGAACAATGACACTGAGATGAACTCATCATGCATTTTATGAACTCTTTTTCATGTAGTCCACTCATTGATTGCAAATCAAACTGTAACAGGCACTCTGGTTGAGTTCCAACATCGATGGCAGTAGAGAAGTTTATATTAAAGATTTCTATAACATTGAAATAAGTCTTCATAGTTTGACTTCATGGTATGGGTAGACTGAAACAAATATGAAGGATCGTTTAAATGGGACGAGTGTGGGCTGGTGAGCAAGAAGTATTTCTTGCTGTCCACTTCTGCTTGACACATGATCCCTTCTTCTGTATTCAGGGTCTTTGTAGAAGTATGTTCTTGATAAAATTGGAAAGATAACAAGTAAATCTACTCAAACAGGATCATGTAAGTAAATGGGTGGTAAAACAACACAGTACAGGACTGTGCAAGGGTTCTGTTCTCAATGCTGCATTTGGACTATTGTCATCCCCCTAAACATGTCATATGTACTGTACATATGACATGAGGAAGGCACAAGAACATGGTCATTAGCCTAGTTAGTAGCTGGCAAAGAAGCTTAATTTGTCTTAAGTTATTATCTTAAAAGAATGTCAGCTTTTCCTTCCTACTTCTCCCTGTTTTGTCTAGAGCAATCCCTCTCTCCAGGACCATGGGTCTAGATTTTATGTCTGAAAATGCAATCTGGCTACTTCCACTTCTATGGATAAAACTTCCGAGCTCTCATGTATTCTTGTCAGTCCCAAGCTCCTTGACCTTGCTTTGGAGAACAGATGTTTCACTTGGTTTCAAAGTTGGAAATCCCTTGCACATGCTGTTCAGTTTGGTTCTTATCTCATTTCTCATTAACCACAGTGGCTCATTGCACAGCAAGAGAGCTACAAGTTCCTCTGCTGAAGCCACTTCAGCTATTAGAAATCTGAGCTTCTCGTCACTGAATAGTCATTCTTCTGATCATCACTGGATACTTGTTCTTTTCACTGCCAGGAAGGAACATGGTGTAAAGTGTGGGATTGCTCATGAGACAAATGTGAGTTCGAATCCTGGCATGGCAAGTTTTAACCATGTGATCCAAAACTCTCTCCCTTCCTCTTAGTGAGTGTAATAATGCATTTATTGGATTATTATGGAATTTAGGGCTGATGTATATACTATCTAGAATAATCATTGCAGGCAGAGTAAATGCTTACTGCTATAACTTACTGTTGTTCTTTAACCATTTAAATTATTTTATTGAAATGAGATTGTTCTCCAGGTATATTGACACTTTTTATCAGAAAGAGGTTTAGTAGGAACATTTGGCAACCTGAGGCTAAAATAGATTATGGGTCATACCCAGCCAAACAGATACACTACGCACAGAAAGCAGAAAGCCAACTGTCATGTAGAAAGTTGAAGTTCAAATAGAGGTCTCAATCACAGTTAGAACATAGACACACAGCTAGCCTCTGACAAAAATGGAGTCTCATATGCATTCTGTGCACATGGTGCTCAGTGTTTGTTGGGTGTTTTATGCTAAAGGAGCTGCATATGACCAGAGGCAGCAGACCAGACATCTCATTATGGAATTCATCAGCCCTAAAAGAAAGGAAATTGAGGTGTTTGTTATAAACTCCCTGTGTCAGTGCCTCAGTACATGAGGTTCATTTTTCATCCCCTTACAACTCAGTGTGTTCAGGCCTGATGGTGCATGTCTTTAATCCCACTATTTAGGAGGTAGAGGGAGGCAGATCTCTGTGACTTTGATGCCAGCCTGGTTTACATAGTGAGTCCCAGGCCAGCCAAGGCTACATAGTGAGACCCTGTCTCAAAAACAACAACAGCAAACTAGTGTTCAGTGTGGGCTGGAGAGCAAGAAGTATTCTGTACCAGGATTCTTTTTGGGGGGCCACCAACCAATTCCTGAACCATGACACAGAGACTTATTAGTTTTGAATGCTCAGCCTAGCTTGGGCACATTTCTGGCTAGATCTCTTAAATTAACCTGTTTCTTTTTACCTATTCTTTGCTTTGGGTCTTATTACCTTTCTTACTTCAGTATACCTTACTGTCACTGCTTCTCTATGTCTGGCTGACATCTGCCTGGCTTCTTGCCCTGGGCATGGCTCTTGTTTTCTCTTCTTTCTCTCATTCTTCTCTCTGCCTACCAGCTATCTTTTCTCCTACCTAGCTATTGGCTATTCAGTTTTTTATTAAACCAATCAGGTGTCATAGACAGACAAGGTGAATCAGATACAGCACAGCACATCTTTACATAATTAAACACACATCCTTGCATTGTTAAACAAATACAGCAAAAACAAAAGTAATACACCTTTACACAGTTAAAGTAATATTCTGCAGGATAAACAGATGTAACACATCTTTGCCTAGTTAAAATAATATTCCACAACAGTGTTCCATATGCTGTCTAGTGTCTTCACTTTCCTCCATATCCTCTCAGTTCTGCTGCTGTGGGTGCCAATAAACAAGGATCATGTTGATAACATTTCAATGGGCAGAATCTGGAAAGATGCTCTCCTGTTCACAATTCCTTGGTCAGATCTCTGTCATATGGTGACATCTAACTGTAATTGCTATTTGTAGTTAATTTAAGGTGGCATTCTTCTAATGACTAAAGGAGGGGGGAATGCAGATACTTGTGAATAAATGCTAGTTAAAATAGCTCTTAATGCTTTTAAACTTATTTATAATAAGCAATCAATTATATGTCAATATCTAATAAATACTCACATGCCCCAAACTTATAAGCAATACTTGTTCTCATTGCATATGATGCCATGAAGTATTCTATATTGCAATCCACTGAAAATACTATTTGTAACACATATTGTAGATTATACGTCCAGATACTTATCTCACTACCAGAGAGAAAGAATGAGGCTCTACCTTCAATGAGCAGATCTGGAGGGCCTATGAGCATTTGCTGACAATCCTGGAATGAAGAAATATGAAAGATGGAGAGATGGCTCTGCAAGTAATAAAACTCTCATTGACTTTACCTGTGTGGTGAAGATCCACTTGGGATGAGACACATTATTCATGTTCCCTTTTTAATACAACTTCTTTGAAAAGTAGTTAGGAATAAAGACCGAAACAAAACTGAGTGTAACACCTATGTGCTTCAGAAGAACGCGTCTCCTCATCTCTAAAGGAGAATGCTATCCTCATTATATATACATTTCCTCTCCACATCTCCCACAAGAAAGGGATTAGTATTTCCCTCCAGACTATCTGAAAGCCATCCAATGAAACTGGTCCTCCTTGAAATGGAGCATGAATCTGCATTGTACAGCATCACAGCTTGGCATCACAGTGAGTGTGAAAATCTCCTCAGCTCACCACACAGACTGTGTTCATTTCTAAAGTGGCACCCATTTTCCACCCAGGAACTGAGTAGGAAGCCTTATAGATATGGGACCACTAAATCAGGTAGTGTAAAAGTCTTCACAGTCCACTTTTGTTCTATACAGGGATGTTCTACGTCATACTCACATCTCTAATTCAAGTAATGTGTGTAAAATGAGTTTTACATCACTGAATTTGGTGGTCTATAAATTCATCTCTACTGCTGACCTTATCCACTGTTCTTATAACAAAGTGTATTTTTTATAATATGGCTATAGTTTACTGCTTCAAATATTAAAGCAACCCACTTCTTTTCAAAAAAGAAAAAAAAAGAATCTTTATTTTTTATATGAATTGTAAGAGGTAAAGTTCTACATGACCCAAATGATCAGACCATGTTCAAGATCCTAAGAGTCCTGTGAGATATCATTATGCACTCTAGTCACTATAATGTACCCCATAGCAAACATGTAGGTTAGATCACTCTAATCTCTTTTCTATTAGATTTAATGTTCCTGTAATCATCACTAAGTGCTTTCAGCCATGCTAAAATCTGTCTTTCTTTAGTCTGACTTCACTGGGACCAGATTAATCTGCAACACTTCAAGTTTTGCTTTTATGATTATCAGCATTATGCACATGGTTAAACTGGCTCAATGATAGCTTCTCCAGCTCCTGATCTTTGTGGAAAAAAGAACAAGAAAAAATATATCATTATCAATGATGTAATGATTGCAAACGCTGTAGATTTCACCTCAATGTAAGACTCAAACATGCCTCCCTTTCTTGGCCTTTAAGAGTCTAAAAGGAAAAATAAAGCAACCTGAAGGAGATAGTCGCTGATAAAAGAAACTTGATGGGAGATTTGAAAAATAATGATATTATTTTACAAAGGATATGATACTGGTATGTGTTTTTATTACTGAAACTTCCAATCATTAAATAAAAATATATTACAACATCCTTTTTTGTTATTTGTCTTTGGCCTTCAACACCCATACATTCCCTTGTTTACTTACTCATCAAGCCCTGTTCTGGGGACAGTTGAATAGTTCAGACAGAACCCCTTGACAGTTCCCACTAGGAACTTATAGTCAATAGGACAATAAATAAGTAAAATGTGAGAAATATTGGAGCTGAAACCTGAGGACAGTAAAAGAAGAACAAGTGACCAGGAGAAGTTGCTATATTACACACTAGTCCTCCAGAGTAGGATTAGCTAGAAACATGGAAGTAAAGACCTTAAGAAGGTGAGACAGAGCCCTTGTTAACTCTGGGAAAAGGTTCTGGGAGAGGGCTCAACAATATCTGATGGGAAGCATTCCCTTAGGGAAACACAGTGGCCAGAGAACAGGTGGCCAGGTGCCAAGAGGTGCATGGCTATGAAGGCACCTAGAGTCAAGAAAGATGGGGGGGCAGGTGTTAAGGCATGGTAAATGCTTTTACCAAGAAAGGGTACACAGGTTTTTGGAGGTTCTGAGTAAAAGAATGAGTGATAAGCTTTAGTTCTTAACAAGTTCACTCAACCCCTTGCAACTTGAGGAATGGTGGAGATTTATTAAAAGACGAGTCTGAAGAATGGGCTGCCCTGGTTGGTTGATCTGACAGATTTTAAAGGACTCTATTAGGCCCAAACATGGCAAACATGGCTCTGGCAAGTCTTGCCCTCTCCATTCCTCTTTCTTGCAAAACTGTTAGTTTACATCCCTAAAGTTAGCTGCCAAGGTCTGTTCCCTTATTTGGCTACTTTTTCTTCCTGAGGCTGACTACCAAGGTTCAGCTATCAAACTATTGGAGTCCAGCAGTCAAACTTCCACCTTTGGCTCACCTAATTAACACACCCAATCAAAACCAAACCAACTTATCCTAACACAATGTCCTCTCCCCCTTTACCTTTATAAACTGCCATTCTATGGGTCATGTCTGCCTCCACTTTATGCAGTAGCAATCCATTATCCCTTCCTTCTTTCCCTTGCTCCCTTTCTCTCCTCTCTCCTTGCCCCTTTTCTTCCCTTTCCCTTGTCTCTTATCCCCTTTCATTGTCTCTCTAGGACAAATAAATCTTCTCTGTTCAGAAAACTTGGCTTTGGTGTGTCTTGTTCAACTCTAGTCCTTTCAGACATGAGATCTGGAAGAAAAGAGGCATGAAATAGAAAGGTTTCCTGAACAAAGAGTTTGTGAGATGATCAGGTTTTGGGGAAAAAGAGATAGCTTGGGTCTATTAAGTTAGTAGAAACAATCTCAGAGCAAACCTCCTGCTCTCACAATCTTTCTGCAATGATCCTTAGGTGCAGGAATTATGCTCTAGCTGAATCAACTGGGACTGGACGCCATGCAATCTCATGTTATCTTCCTTTTCATTTGTTGTGGTTTTCTTTAATGGTCTCTGTGGCAAAGAGAAGCTTATTTGATGAGGAACTACACTTACTTGTGGATACAAGGATTGATATTTAGAATGATTTAATAACGTGATGGTTACATCTCCTAAAAATAAATGTTAGTGAGGCAACACCCATGTCTCATCAACATGGAGGCATAAACAAGACCTGAGCAATGTAGACACTAATGGGTATGCTTACATGGAAAGATTACAGGGCCTCATTCCTAAACAAAAAAACTGTAAGCAACTGGGGAATGCTGAGAGTGAGAGGAATAGCCTTCCCCAGGGAAGAGCCCTTTAACTGGTATCCAATACCAAGTGGTCAGTCTTGATATCATATGTATGCAAGTAACATTATACAAACTGAGCATGTTGCATTTATGTATTTAGAAATATGTACTTATGTATGTATGTGTGTATGTATGTATGTACACACACACATTCTTTCAATGAAAAAGATAAGCTGTGACTTTGAGAGAAAGCAAGGGATTATGCATGGGAGAACCTGGAATGGGGAAAAAGAAAGGAGAGTGATGTAGTTATACTATAATTTCAAAACTTAAAACAACAATTATAAAAAATGATACTGGAACTATGGAGTTGGCAGTTGGTTCTTTGAGCCTGTAATTCAGAGGACTTTATGATTTTCATCCAGGCTTTTTTAATTCTACTGTGCACTAGGCACAGAACTGTTATAAATTAATAGTGAGTCAGTTATATCCTTGGAGAAAGAGAATCTAACCCTTGGCTAAAGATCAGTCTTATGTTTCATAAAGGGTCATTATCACACAGGATGACTTTTCTTAGAATTCATCTTCACAGCTGGTCACAACCAAGCCAGGTTCATAATTATATGAACACTTTTCTGCACTCCCTATCATTAGGGGCTAGGGTTGTTTCTGATGACAAGCCAAGTCAACATTGATTGATTGCTGCAGTTATTGACAGATACCCATGGCATACATCAAGCTCGGGGCATTTTGCTTGTTTTATGATGTAGTTACTATGCATTAGTTCCCATTGCTTCCTTCTGCAAGCTTTCCCCCCCCCCATATTTTCAAAGAACAATTAGAACACATCAGAAAAAAGTGTTCAAACTAAGTTCATCAGACTACAGTTGTGGACATCTGGGGTGGGTGATAATTCCAATCAAAAACACCAGAGAACCTGGGCTCAGTTCTGATGATAACACCCAGAATCCAGTGACTACCCACTATCTTAGAGAGTGGATTTTTTTTCTTTCGCATATGATAGGAGTTTGATGGATTGTGTCTGTTGAAGAGACACAAGGAGAGAAAGGTGACTTGAGTCCCAAAATAGCTCTTTTGAATGCATTAAGAGAAAACCTTTCTGACACAGACAGGAAGCAAAGGGAGAGAAGACAGGAATTGGTGACAGAATATTCATAGTGCATTGGTCACCAGCATTGATTCACATTAAGTTGTTGTCCTCCGCTAAGAATGACACTGTCCTTTGCCTTTATTTTAAACTATAAAACCCTTTCAAACTGCACAATTACCTGAAGATTAAATTGATTGTCCATTATCTGTATTTTAACATTCTACTCGGTAAGTGTTTCCTATCATTTCTTCATTGTTTCATACCCACTTAGGGTTTAGAGTAGGTCATATGCAAGGCTCTGTTTGTGATAACTGTGTATGTGAATGTGTTATAAAAATAACAATAGAACTGAGGTCACACAACAAAAATACTCATTTCTGTTTGTTTTAAAAAACAAAATCTGGAAGAAACAGCAAGGGCTAAAATGATGAACCAATTGACAATAAACAACAACAACAACAAAAAAAATTATGTATCTTATATTAAAGAAAATTTTCAGGAAGTACATTAAGAAGCTTCTAGATTTTACCCATAAAGGCAGAAAGACTCAATAATATAAAGATGAACTTTATCCCCAATGTAAGATATAAATTTGATGGGATCTCAATGAAGAACTCACAGGGTTATTCTATTCTGTTGTATGTTGCTCATTTTATATTGGAACTTCACAGAAATAGTAAGGAGACTATAGAAGGAAAGAGGTCCTACTGTAGCAAAATATATTGCAAAGCCATTTAGTTAAACTGTGTGCTATCAGCATGCCCTAGGAAGATTAGACCAATGGAGTAGAATTGAGAGTTCTCTAGAAATAAACCTACCTTTGTATGAGTGTATCATAAGTGGTAAAGTCATTAGCTAAATTGAAAAATGGAACTTTCAATAAATAAGGCCAAGAAAACTAGATAAAGCCTTTGGAAAAAAAAGCAGTAAAACTGAAATTACTAAATTTTCTCCCAACAGTAAGGTAAATTCTGGTTTCTGGATGAATCAAAGGGTTAGACATGAAAAACAGAAAGCAAACAAACACAGAAGCAACATACAAGAAGAAAAAAAGCTTGAATCCATCAAGCTAAAGATGAACAAATTTTGCTAACTAAATAATAATTTTTGTGCAGTGAATATATAATAAATATAATAAACTAACAAAACAACAAATAAACAAACAAATGATCAACTAGGAAAACCTTTAAAAACACATGGTACTGGAAAATGAATAATTTCCTCAATAGAAAGAATTCTCTTAATTCCAAAGTGTCAGGAACATGACATTTACGTTATAAAGGAAGATTAAAAGGTTGTTAAGATGGTATCTCAGTTGTTTTGATTTGCATTTTCCCAATGACTAAGGATGTTGAATACTTTCTTAAGTGTCTTTCAGCCATTTTGGATTCCTCTATTGAGAATTATCTTTTCAGTTCTGTATACCACTCTTTAATAGGATTAGTTGGTGTTTTGGTGACTAGCTTCTTGAGTTCTTTGTATATTTTGGAGATCAGCCCTCTGTCAGATGGGGGGATTGGTGAAGATATTTTCCCAGTCTGTGGGCTGCTGTTTGGTTTTGTTGACTGTGTCCTTTGCCTTACAGAAGCTTCTCAGTTTGAGGAGGTCCCATTTATTAATTGTTGATCTCAGTGTCTATGCTACTGGTGTTATGTTCAGGAAGCAGTTTCCTGTACCAAGGGTACCTTGGGTACCTCCAAATTTCTCTTCTAAGAGGTTCAGTGTGGCTGGATTTATGTTGGTCTTAGATCCATTTGTACTTAAGTTTTGTGCATGGCGATAGACATGGGTCTATCTGCAGTCTTCTACACACCATCATCCAGTTGTGCCACCACCATTTGTTGAAGATGCTTTCCTCCTTCCATTGTATAATATCTTACTCCTGTCAGAATGGCTAAAATTAGAAACACCAATGACAGCCTATGCTGAAGAGGATATGGAGAAAGGGGAACAAACATTCTTCCACTGCTGGTGGGAGTGCAAACTTGTACAGCCATTTTGGAGATCAGTATGGCAGTTCCTCAGGAAAATGGGAATCAGTCTACCACAGGACCTAGCAATCCTGCTCTTAGGCATATACCCAAATGATCCATATCCATGCAACAAAGACATGTTTTCAACTATGTTCATAGCAGCATTACTTGTAATAGCCAGACCCTGGAAGCAATCTAGATGCCCCTCAACTGAAGAATGGATAAAGAAGGTGTGGTACATTCACACAATGGAATACTATTCAGTGGGGGAAAAAATGGAATCTTGAAATTCTCAGGCAAATGGATGGAACTTGAAGAAACCATCCTGAGTGAGGTAATCTAGTCACAAAAAAAAGAGGTACATGGTATGTACTCACTCATATATGGATTTTAGACATAGAGCAAAGGATCACCAGTCTATAATTCACACTACCAGAGGAACCTAAGCGATTCATACTAAGTCCCTAATGGAAGGGGAAAAGAACAAGATCTCTTGAGTATATTGGTAGTGGGGGGTAGTGAGTGAAGAGGGAGTTAGGAGAAAGAGAAGGGGAGGAGAGGAGAACATGTGGGACCAGGAAGATTGAGTCAGGGGATGAATACACGAGAGCAAGAAAAGAGATTCCATAATAGAGGGAGCCTTTATAGGCTTGAAGAGAAAACTGTCTCTAGAGAAATGCCCAGAGACCTACAAGGATGACCCCAACTAACAATCTCAGCAACAATGGACAGCCTACCTTAAATGCCCTTCCCTGATAATGAGATTGGTAACTAATTTACATACCATCATTGAGCCCTTATCTAGTAGCTGATAGAAACAGAATCAGACACCTACAGCAAAACACTGAGCCGAACTCCTGGAATCCAGTAGAGAGGGAGGAGTGATAAGAAAAGGGGTCAAGACCAGGCTACAGAAACCCACAGACACAGCTGACCTGAACAAGGGGGAACTCATGGATCCCCAGACTGATAGCTGGGAAACCAGCATTGGAATGACTCAGGCCCCCTGAACATGGGTCTCAGTTAGAAGGCCTGGGCAGTCTAAGGAACTAGGATTTATCCCTGGTACACAAAAGGACTTTGGGAGCACATTCCCCATGGAAGAATACTCCTGTAAGGAGTATGGTTTTTCCTCCCATCGCCGGTTTTATTCCGCCGTCGCGCCAGCCCCAAATAATACACCAAGACTCTGTATTAGATACAATTCTGTTGGCCTGGTACTTGTTTCTTATCGGGTAGCTTTGTCTTAAGTATTAACCCATTTCTGCTGATCTATGTATTTCTCTTACGGGGAGCTGGCCGGCAAATTGCTTTCTCCCGACTCTCCATCTTGACTCCTCCTTACTACTTCCTCTTTCCTCCTTGTCTCCTAGTCCCGCCTATCTTGCTTTCCTATTGGCCAACAGTGCTTTATTCATTAAACCAGTATGAGAACATATACAGAATGACATCTCCCATCATCTCCTCTTTTCTGTCTAAATAAAAAGAAGGGTTTTAACCTTAACATAGCAAAATATATAACACAACAGTTATCAAATAAGAATCACAGTTAACAATATTTAGTCCATTAACATTTAGCAAAACTTTAAGAAAATATTCCATCATCTATCTTTGAGTCTAAAGTCCTATATGTAACTTATCTTTAATCCTAACTAAGGAAAACTATAACCATAACTATCTGTCTTCAACTCCTTCAAAGACCACAGAAGAATAGTATATAAACTCTAGAAATGACAGAGACATCTTGCCTTTTCAGTCACCTGAAGTTCTTCTGTAATCTTCCATCTTCAGCCCATAGGCCATAGTGTGTCTGGCAGACTCTTCCATGAAGCAGGAACGCTGTAGCAATGTCCATCTTGAATAAGCAATCACTTTTTTTGTGGGTCGTGCATGTCCAGTTTATATAGCACAAAGTCAATCAGTCCAGACAAGAGCAGTATCTTGTCCAAATGGCTAGTCTTGCCATATTGGAAGTAAACTCATAACAAGTTTCTTCAATGTCCATCTTCATCTTCCTTTCTGACTCAGGTGGTGTTTCCAGGAGCGTTTGTGTCTCACTGTCAAGAAAAACTCTAAACCATTTTAAATGCCATACTCTGTGGGTCTTTGAAAGGTTTGAAGAATTCCTATCTATCTCAAATACATCTCTGTATATCTTGAAAAACTTAACTAACTTAACTCTAAGCTTTGATTATCATAGGTAATTATCTATAATCTGTACTACATTATACATTACATTTCTAAATGAGCTATAAAAACACAATACCTAAACAAAAGGAGAATATATACATCACAAAATTGACCTTAAATTCTATCAATAAATGAAAATCCATTCCAAAACAAAGTATTCATATCTATACCATAATCCCCTTTTTTCCTTTAAAAAGAATTGTCTGTGATCATTAACCATTTATAACCAAATCCATTTAAATGAAAACAACATTTATAAACAATATTTGGGAATTTGGGCGTCGTTCTTTCCAAACTACTTCCTGCTGACAGGGGGCACTGTCATGGGGGATTCTGTGAAGACACAGAAATCTTGGCTGTAGTCTGCAAGGCTGCTTTGTTCAGCTGTTTTGAATGTAGGATCACCTGGTACTCTGTTTCAGGGGGTCTGGCTTGCTCAAACCACATTAGTCTGGAAGGAATCCACAGCTTTTTATTTCCTGTTGAAACAAAAATAGAAATCCTTTTCCCCAGTAACTTGTCCTTGAACTTAAATTTTTGAGTCAAAGCATTTTTAAAACATATAAATTGAATTAATCCACCAGTATTTCCTTTAACATACTCCCTTAGCCTACAGACAGGAGGGAGGTCCTAGTCTCTATTCCAAATGACTTGACAGATTTTGGCGACCCCCTCCTGGAAGGCGTCACCTTCCCTGGGTAGTGGGGGGTAATAGGACAGGTGGGGGGAGCTGGGGCCATGGAAGGGAGGGAGGGAGAGGGAACTTGGATCAATATGTAAAATAAGAAAAAATTAAATGTGTGTGTGTGTGGGTTGTTAAATACATAAAAGACTCAATTTTGCTATGATGAAAGAATTCATCCAATAATTGCATACCACTTTTTAATTTTCAGATTGAGACGATTAAAAGAAATGGATGAGGTTAGTGCTCATTCATAATAGATAGGAGTATGAGTTAGCTCACTGTCTGCTGAGTGTGCACTAATTGTTTTTGGGGGGTTGATTTTTTTTTTCTTGCTTGCCCTTGAATAGTTTTCTTGAGGGGTGCTTTTTGTGTCCTTTTGTTTTGACAGTTTTTTTTTTTTTGGTCTTATTCTTTTATTTGAGTGATAATATTTTGTTTTGTTTTTGTTTTAGAGAGAGAGAATTGGGTAGTTGGGTAGTTGGGAATTTGGGTAGTTGGGAAGTAGGGAAGATCTAGGAGGAATTAGGGGAGGGGAAAAGTGTAAGGAGTATGGTTTTTCCATCCGCCGCTGTGCCAGCCCCAATTAACACACAGAGACTCTGTATTTGATATAATTCTGTTGGCCAGGTACTAGTTTCTTATCGGCTAACTCTGTCTTAAGTATTAACCCATTTCTGTTGATCTATGTATTTCCACGTGGTCTCCTTACCGGGGAGTGGGGCAGGCATCTGGTCTCCCCAGTCTCTCCATCTTGACTCCTGCTTACTACTTCCTATTTCCTCCTTGTCTCCTAGTCCCTTCTATCTTCCTTTCCTATTGGCCAACAGTGCTCTATTCATTAAGCAGTATGAGAAACATATACAGAATGACATCTCCCATCAGAAAAGACATGATCATGTTGAATGAAAAAAAAATTAGCAAAAAAGGAGGTGTATGCCAGATGCCATAGCTTGAGTCTGTAACCTTGCACAGGTACAAAAAGGAGAATCAGCTGGAAGCTTGATTATAATGTACTTGCAGGAATAATCAGAGAGGCTCTGCCTCAAAATAAGGTGATATATAGTCTCTCTCTCTCTCTCTCTCTCTCTCTCTCTCACACACACACACACACACACACACACACACATCTTTTTAAAAGGTCATAAAAGGTCAGAAAAACTGAGTGTCATGAACTGATATTTCCAAGTGGAGAGACATAGTAGTTACAAACAGTATAAACATACAGTATTGTGTTCCTAGAATAAAGCATAGAAATTACCAAACATGGCTAAAGAAACTCCCCCCCCCCCCGACATGTTTAGCAATGGTAATCTCTGCATAGTGTGATTTAGGTAAACATTTAAATTTTTTCTTTAATGAAGCAATGTCAGTTTTAAATTAAAATTGTTACAGCTATTTCTTTTAAAATCATGTCATTTCCTTTGAGGCACGGTTTCATATAGTCCTGACAGGTCTAAACTTCCGATGTAGCCAGTCCAAAGATGATCTTGACTTCCTAGTCTTCTTGCTTCTGTCTCTAAAGTGCTATCATCAGAGGTTTTTATGTAGCGCTGGGGATCCAACCCAAGACCACATTCATTCTAGGAAAGCACTCTACCAACAGCGCTACATCATCTCTGGCCCTAAAAATCACCTTAGAATAGCATTTCCCAAATCTGAGTCAGTGTGAGTTCATGTTTAAAAGCAAGAAGGCAGAATGGTGGATTAAGGGTAAAAGCTCTTAGAATAGTTTTTGCGTCACAGGCCTGCTTATTACCAAATGGGCTATTAAAAGAGTAATCCCACCCCCGAGGTAATAAAGCCCAGCAAGCTTCATTATGTAGAATGCACACAGAATGGTCCATTGGATCAACTTCTTCACCAGTATTGAAGATCGTAAGCATGGACAAGTTTCCCCAGGATCGGGGAGCAGTCGGATGCCTTCCCAATCCATAGCCACATGAACACTTGTCAGGTCCATGGGCCAAGAATAACGGTTGTCCTGGAGGTTTGAACCAGAAAGACCTGGAGTTTGTTTTCACACAAGATCCCAAATCTCTCCATTGTAAACTGGCATGTGAATGGTAGAAGCCCTTTTCATAAAGAGCTGTGGGTTTCAAGAGCTGATTTTATTTCAGATTTGTTTTTCATTATTTCCTGAAGCTATTGATGCTCCAGAGGCTGTGGGGGAAGTGAGGAAGCCCAGGGAGAGTGTCAGGTTTTGAATTTCGGAACTCAACCATTCAGGGGTTCACAAAAACAATGTCACCGGGTCACTTTGGCCAATGGGGCACTTTGTGTGAAGGCTGGAGCTTGCATTCTGTGTATGTTTGTCCCAGCAGCCTCTCACCCTTCCTCTCTCTCTCTCTCTCTCTCTCTCTCTCTCTCTCTCTCTCTCTCTCTCTCTTTATATCAACATGTTGTAGCCTGTGACACCAGCTAAATTAATCACTCACTGCACTCAGGGAAGTCACCGCAGGATATAAAATAACAAAGACAACAAAATTATTGCAAGGCTGGAGAGAAGGGACCGGCTGTGAATAGAGAAGTACACCCTCGCCAGCTGTGTCCTCGCGGGGTTGGAGCAGCAGATTAAATCAGGGACTGTTCTTTATTCCATTTAGGAGAATTTGAGAATGGACACAATACAATGCCAGGACCCCTAGCGAGGGGAAATCCCTCCAGAATCCTCTGCCTGCCTGTCAGAACTAAGCTGTTCCCCCACCCAGGGAGTTCTCTTCAGGTTCTCCTGGAGCAAACCCTGCTTGGACAGATCTGGTGACTGTCAAGCCACCAAGAAACAGACATGGAGTTGAAGGTGTTTAAGTGACAGCCAGCAGAGAAATCAAGTCCCCAGCTGCCAAGAAGCCTGGTTCCTGCCCTATTCTATTTGCTTAATAGTCCAAGAAAGAGTGGTGGGGGTGAGGGGGTAGGGGGAGGGTAGGATCCAGTAGTAGAGCCCCAGCATACATGAAGTACCTGGGTTCAATCCTCAGTAATCCCTGCACACACATACACACACACACACATAAACACACACATACACACACGCACACACACACAATCACACGAAAGTGTGGGGACCATTAGCTTCTCTGATTAAAGGCAGAATGGATCCCTTGTAACAGATGTTAGCTAATGGGCTGGGTCTGTAAGTTAGTGGGTAGAGTACTTGGTTAGAAGGAGTAAGTCCGGGTTTCATTCCAGTACCTCATAGTCTGGGTTGTAATGGTGCATACCTCTAATCTCAGTACCTAAGAGGCAGCAGAAAGAGTAGGGAAGAGGCAGAGAGACAGCAGGATGTCCTCAGTTCCAAAGCAATTTGACATCACCCTGAATTACATGAGACCCTGTCTCAATAAAAAAACAAAATGAAAATAAATGTTGGCTGAGTATAGCAGTGAGTTCAATAGCATTCTATGCACCTGATTAAATAAATGGACAGATATCAAACTACAAGGAAGTGTTGAAGGTACACAAGATCTCTGCAAGACATTTTGGTTTAAACAATGTCTCCTGAAAACTTAGATAAAAGCAAAGAACATCTATTTAGAAAGCCAGCAATGAAAGAGAAATACTGTGTCACTTGTAATGTGGCAATGGCGTTGGTCAGCCCATTACCCCCATGTCACTTAGAACATTCATTCTTTCCTTGGCTTTTCAAAGGATGTATCTATGGAAGAGAGTATTGCTGGAGAGGTTGTACTGATTACACAGTTGCAAACATTTACCCCAAAGCAACTTGATTGAACTCAACTAATTAAATTCTCATTTTGGGGGCATTTGAAGAGTAGAAAGTATAGTAACTTATCTGGAGCCTTTTCTTACTCTTTGGTAAGGTGTTAAGCAGACTCTGTGGCTTGTATCTGGAGCCCTTTCCTATGTGGTTCCAACAGCGCCCACCCAGCAGGGGCTTGATCCAAATCCTTAAGAGGAAGGTACTGAATGATAAAAGGACAGAACTATAAGAGAGGCCATTTAATTCGGGAGGTAGGTGGAGGATGTGATTGTGATGTCATTACTTGGACTAGTTGCCAGGGATAAGTGTGTGCTAAACCTAGACAATTAAAGCACAGAACCTTCCTGTAAATGACATGTATGTAGACTGTTTATGTTTCTATAACCTGCATCTGGATCTGTGGATTGAGTCACCTTCAGAAAAATATAACCTTAAAAAGCACAACAAAACCACGTACCTCCCTACAATTGGAACTTAGAAGAATGTGATATGCTTTGATACTTTCCTGAAACTTTCAAGAATATTAATGCTTATTTCCCTGGAGTACAGGCCATTGATCAGTCTCCATAGGGTGAACTGGCATTTGTGAGTGTTGTGTGTCTTTGTGTATGTTTGGCTCAATGACTATTCCTGTCATCAGTGCCGCCCCCCTACTCCCCTCCACGGCTTGCTGCAGTCCTTTTATGTCAACCCCCTCTTAAGAAGCCTTCAGTTTGGTAGCTCTGCTCACTTGTAACGAATGCATCAGGAAGCAACACACACTCCTGCCCACTGGTAATCAGAGCAATTACTTAACGAGCACATCTCTATTTCCTCCTGGGTAGACTAATTAAAAGGCTTCCATGCTGTTGTCAGGAAGGGACAGAGTGTGTTGTATCGAGTTTTTAGAGAATGTGAAAACTAAAGCAGGGTTCCTCGTGGAAACATTTTGACAGTGTTCACAGGGTTCTTCCCACCTCCACCCATTCAGCGATTGTTATGAATAGGTTTTTTTCCTTGCCAGCCTTGTCCCACCACCATGGCAACCCCAAATAACACGCAGAGATATTGTATTTTATATAAAGCTGTTGGTCAGTTACTAATTTCTTATTGGCTAGCTCTGTCTAAAATATTAACCTATTTCTATCAATCTAAGTATTTCCACATGGTCTCATCTTACCGGAGAGAGGGCCCAGACCTCTGTTCTCTTCAGTCTCTACATCTTGACTCTTCCCTACTACTTTCTCGAATCCTCCTTGTCTCATAGTCCCAACTATCTTGCTTTCCTATTGGCCAACAGGGCTTATTGATTAACCAATAAGAGAAACATATTTACAGAATGACATCTCCCATCAAGGGATGGCTTCATGGATGGCCACTGATTGAAAAGGTGGGGTCAACAATAATTATGTAGCTCACATGTGTAATCTGAAGACATCTAGAGGTACAGTGTAGTGCTTTCCAAACTTTAACACCCATCAGAATCCCACACAGGACCCATTAAATCATAGCTTGCTGGTTCTATCCAACATGTAGAGACGTTCAGCAGTTCTGGCATAGAGCTAACAGGTTTCCGGGTGAGGCTAATGTTAGCAGGGAATCACACCTTAAGGATATGGCTACAAACTCTTCTGATTCACCTCTACACTCCTGAGACAACAAGAGTTCAACTTTTCTAGAGAATCAGCCTCTAACTTAGCTTACATGGAAGCTTTTAAATTTCCCCCTTCCATTGTTATGTGTATGAGTGTTTTGCCTGCATGTGTATGTATGCTTGCCATGTGCATGCAGTGCCCATAAAGGCCAAAAGAGGGCATCAGATATCCTGGAGTTGGAGCTACAGACAGTTGTTAGCGGCCTTGTAATGTGTGGTGTCCTTCTGTATGGTGCAAATATATGTTTGCTTTTATTAGTTGACAAATAAAGCTATTTGGGCCAATGGCTGAGCAGAATATAGCTAGGAGGGAAATGCAAACAGATTGTATAGGAAAAGTAGGTGGAGTCAGGGAGATTCCATGTGGTCACCATAGAAGTAAAATGTCAGACAGAACATCTCTGGTAAACCACAGCCATATGGTGATACACAGATTAGTAAATGTGGGTTAATTTAATTGTAAGAGCTAGTCAGCAATATACCTGAGCCTTTGGCAAAGCAATTGTAAACAATGTGAAGCCTCAGAGTGGTTATTTGGGAACTGGCAAGTAGGACGATAAACCTTCAACTACATGTGGCATCCAAACATTTGGCAATAATTTCCACATAAAACCTGACCAAATCTTAAAAGGAGATTTCAAACACAAAGAACCAAGGCAAACATAGCTTCTTGGTAGCAGCATTTTTTCAGGTGGGCTCTGTTTGATCAGAGGCATGGGGTTAGCAACAAAATCCACATGGCTTTTTTAAGAGGCCTTGCTACCAAACACTTACATGCAGTTTATGAGCAGCTAAGCGGCATGGACCCCAAACTTCCCCAGAGTCGGGGGAAATACATGTGGCTCCTGGCAGTACCTCTGTTGTGAAGCTAGACTCTCTCTTAGAAGTCAAGGAATAGGGTGGGACCAGCCGCTTTAGTCCTAGTCAAGCCTGCTTACCATTTTAAAAACTCTCCTAGTCAGAAAAGAATTAAGATATATAGTAAGAACAGATTCAGACAAAAAAGGCCTCTAAATGGGTCACATTGTATTAGATAAATGTGAATGGGCTTGGGAGAGAGGGGATATAAGACTAACAAAGTCATAGATTTAAAAAAAATAGTTTAAGGATAATAAACTGAGGTCTTTAAAAGAAAAATAGAGTTAAAAATTATAATGGGTCATGTAAAGATGGAAAATACACAGAGAGTCTGGATTAAGTACACTATGTTTTCTTTGATTTTTTTGATTATTAATGAGATAACATCTAGGAGATATTTGATTGTGAGGGCCACGAAGCTAAGCCAACATATGTATGTATGTATCTTGGCTTCAAAGTTTGGGACTAAGGATGTATTGCTTTGGAAAAGAGATTTTGCTTTTGTTTCCACTGAAAATGAGAAGCTGTGGATTCCTCCCAGGCTAATATAGTTTGATCAAACAAGAAACAATGGCCTATGTGATCCAGCATCTACAACAGCTTTAGAACTGCTGGCTGAGATGACCAACCATACAAAATACCCCAATCAGCACTTGAACATAATTCCAAATTTTCTCAGGATCCCCATAAGATCACCATGCCCAACAATCAGAAAGAAGTAGTCTGACCTACACCCAAATTCCCAAATATTTATTTTTGTTTTAATTTAAAGGGGGTTGGTTATAAATGGGTGATGGTCACAGTAAATCTCCTTCTAAAGAAAAAATGGCATATGATATAGAAATGGATATTTTATATTGCTATGATTTTGATTTATTGATACAAATTTAAGGTCAATTTTGTTATACTATATGTATATTTCTACTCTTGTTTAAGGTATTGTAAATACCTTAAAATGTAATATATAGTTAGGAAATACAAATTAATAGTTACCTATAATAATAAATGTTATAGTAATGTTAGGTTTCTTAGATATACAGAGGTATATTTCAGATGAACTAATAATCTTCAAACATTTCGAAGACCTGCATAATATGTCATTTAAAATGTTTTAAGAATGTAGACTTTTCTTTACAGTAAGACATATCTGCTCTTTGCAGTACCAGTTGCTTCAAGGGGATGATGTGCACTATACTTATTGAGTTTGCCTTCAACGTGACAAGAGTAGCCACTTGGGCAAGAAATTGCTCTTGTCTGGACTGCTTGACTGCATGCTATATAAACTGGATATGCGGGACCCACAGAAATGTGACTGACAAATCTGCCCAAACAAGATGAGACAGTCTTTCCTGCTTTATAAAGAAAGGGACAGACATTCTACAGGACACAGAAGAAAGCAACTACTGGACTTTGCCAGTACAAGGTAGAACGGATCTTCAAATTTCCTGCTTCACTGAAAAGTCTGCCAGATACTATGGGACTGTAGGCTAGAGATGGATGCCCCAATGTTATAGCAGAACTTTGGGTGACTGTCCAGGCAGCCAGATGTCTCTGATATTTCTAGAGTTTTGAAAGTTGCTTACAATGCAGTTCCAGTTTACTTAGGTAATATTATATCCTTTTGGGGTCTTTGATGAAGTTTAAGACTAGATAGTTACATAATTATAATTTTCCTTAATTATTATAAAAGAGAAGTTAGATATAAAACTTTAGACTCACAAAGATAGCATAAATTTCCCAAATACAAATAGACTAAATATTGTTAACTAATTCTTGCTTGATAACTGTTTTGTTATATATCATTTTACTATGTTGAAGTTAAAACCTTCCTTTTTATCAGACAAAAAAAAGGGGAGATTATGTGGGATATCCTTCTGTATGGTGCAAATATGTGTTGCTTTTACTGGTTGATGAATAAAACTGTTTGGGACAATGACCAAACAGAATATAGCTAGGAGGTTTTGGAGAAAAAAGAAGACAGAGTAGGAGAAATGTCTTGTAGCTGCCCTAGAAGTAAAAGGCCAGACATTACCAGTAAGCCACTGGCATGTGATGATACACAGATTAGTAAATATGGGTTAATTTAATTATGAGAGCTAGACAATAATAGGTGTGAGTCATTGGCCAAGCAATTGTAATTAATTAAACCTTAGAGTGGTTATTTGGGACCAAAAAAGTAGAATGAAAAGTAGAATGAACAACCTCCAACTACAGCCCTGTGCTATGTGGATGCTGGAAACCAAACTGGGTTCTCTGAAAGAACAGCCAGTTCTCTTAACAGCTGAGCCATCTCTGCATATAGTAGTGCATACCCACAATCCCAGTATTTCAGATGTTGAAGCAAGAAGATTCCACATTGGAGGTCAGCCTGAGCTGCACAGGGTGACCCATTGTTAAAAAAAAAAAAAAATGAATAAATAATAAAATAAATCCCAAATCTACCTTCTCCCATAGAAACATGTTGGTACATGAAGAAAACTATAGTGTGGTTCTAGTCCTGACACAAACATACATACAGACTGTTTTAGCACAGACACATATACAGACAAAACACCCATACCTGTAAAAAAAGAAAAAAAAAAACAACTTCCTCTAATTTTCAGATGGGGCACCTTCAGTCTACAGAAGAAAAACCTTGCTCAAGACATTAATTATTGGAGTGGAGATTCAAATTCAGATCTGCCTGGCTTTTGTATAAGCCCTTTCTAATTTTTTTTTTTTTTTTTTGCCTCTTCATCCAAAGGACATCAAACACTGGAAATAATAATTCTGTAAAAGTCGAACCAAATTAGATCCAGTTGTCAATTCTTCAATTACCACATGGTTTGGAAACCGTGTCCTAGTGAAACCTGAGTATGCTTCGTGGGCAAGACCAGACATGTACATAGGGGCTGATGTGAGAGGAATCAGACCACGGATGCCCCTTTCTGTGTCTAATCTCTGCAAGGGCAGTGCCCACTGTTTTACAGAGAGAAGAACAAGCAATTCAAATGCTTAGGACACCTCATAGTCTGGATGCTTTATTACTGAAATCTTACCTCTGAAGTTCAGATCTTGAAAATGGAATGAAAACTAAAGGTTAATGTTTAAAGCTACTTAGTATTCCACATCATAACTTCCAAAACACACACAATTTTAATGCACTTTTGATTGATCCCATAATTACAAAATTTGTTTAAAGCTGTTATATTATCTTCTTATTTGACACAATATGGCACAATTTTGTTATAGGATTGAAAACCAAGTAAGACAACTACAGTTGGTAGGATTTCAAAGGACTATTCCCTTTAAGATGAAATCAATCCTGTTTCAAGTTTATTCCCACGTACTATGATTTGAGGCTCTAGGGGTGTATTTTGCAGGAAAATGTCTTTTTGATTTTTTAGAGATTCTTTAGATTAATATGCAGCTGTCATTGCAAGGCAAATCTAGATCTACTTTTATGTGTGCTCTTTCCTCAGGCTGCTAGTGTCTACCTCTTCAGGAGAGATGGTCCACTCATGCCCTGCTGGGGATTCTGGCTTGGAATATCTCACACTTTATTCACACAGACTGACTCCATTTCTTTAATATGTCCAGTATCTAGGTCTTAACATTTTGATATCAAACTCCTATACACACACACACACACACACACACACACACATACACACACACACACACACACACACTGTGCACCATACCATATTTTCACAGTTCCCAACACGGCAAGAGAACAATTCAGAGCTTTGATGTATTTCTGAGTACAGTTTCAGCAGCATTTATTTCATTTTATTCAAGGCTTTCCTTCATGTCTTCCTTTCTGTTTTGATTTAAAGGGCAATGGACTTTCCTCGGGTGTTCTAACTACTAGCATGTTTCAATTCTTGCCTCTCTCCAATTCTTCTTTCACAGAGGCAAACTTGTTTATCTATATACTTCAGATGTATTTCCCCAAAGTAGGCTTGTGCCCCTCCCCCCTTCTCCATTCTATGAAAGCACAAAGAGATAACAGAATAAAGAAAAAGTTTTTAGAAAGCTTTTTGCATTAGATGTTGGTCACCAAACAATTCTTCAAATACCTACACTATAAAAGCTAGCTGCTGGATGACCCATTCCATGACAATTGAAGAGCACATTTGTGTTACCTTCCTTTCTGTTCTTAATTATGCTAACCATGGACTGGAACTTAGAGGCTTGAGCAGGATGTGTTGATGACAGGACAAATGATGCTTTGCTGGTGAGAAATGGGAGTGTCTTGCTATGATATTAATTATCATCTAACTAAGGCCAACTGTCTGCAGTTCTCTCCTTTTAATACTTGAAAAGAAATCTGGGCTATATGGATTCACTTTATTCAGTTATCAAGAGAAAAGATTACAATAGATCAGAGGTCAGCATACTACAACCCATGGACCAGACCTGGCTTTTTCCCTGTTAGAACAAGCACAGCTTTATTGGAACACAGCCACATTCACTGGCTTGCACACTATCGAGCAGTTCTTGTGCTGTGACAGCACAATTGAGTAGCTGAGACAGGAACTGCATGGTCAAAACAGACTAAAATATATATATATAAGTCTGGTCCTTGGCAAAAAGTTAGTCAGCGTCTAACATAGATGTTCAAATGCAATATTTTTGAGCTGTTCTTTCCTAAATGGTGATGGTGGTGATGACAGTGAACAAATCAGTCCAGTTTGTTCCTGGGATATAACTATGCATGGTTATAAGAGATACTGTCTTAAGGGTTCCACATCAGGTAGATTGTTCATGAAAGGTTAGATCTTGCCTAGAATTTGTAAGGGCTTTTTGTTTTACTCAAATAGCTTAACAAAATGCTTCTGCAACAGCATAAGTTTATAATGCATTATTGTGGGAAGTGGAAGCAGGCACTATTAATAATTATGCTGAGATCAAAGACATATGCAAAACTCATAGACAAACTGATACATGTCGCCCTGCAGATCAGTATGCCAGATACAGTAAAATCCTGCTAATAGAAAGTAAATATGTGTAATTTTAAGTTTGCTTCTACTTGAACACATTATCAGAAACTTCTTTGTAACTGGAATTTTTTATATACCTTCTATGAATCCAAGGAGTGTTTCCAGCTCATTTGAGGAATTAACATAAGATCTTTGAACCATCAGATAATATTATGACATAATCGATAGAGATTTTGAAGAGAAAATTGAGCTGTGACTGTCTACCTGGACAATGAGAAAGTAACAGTTAAAAGCTATCTTTAATTTTTACTGCCACTTTCAATTGTATCCCAAGCTATAAAAGACTGACTGACCTTCCCTCCTGTCATGCTTTCCAAGGGCAATGTGCTCAGGTTGCACTGATACATACCACAGGGTGAGGAGGAGGGAGATGGGAAGACCCAATAACACAAAGAGCTTCAGATCCACTGCTTAGAATTCAATATATTAAATATTTATCATCTGCACATAAAAGCTCCAAAGCAAAAACCATATTCGTAGTGCATGCCCATTGTCCAGGTTTATTGCAGTAGGGCTCAGGTTGAGGATTCATTCTGCCCTCAAAAAAGTAATAAGGTATTAAACAAAAATCACCATATATTAATGTATTCCAAGGCATCTCTCATCATCCTGCTCAATATCAACCTGGAAAAATAAACTTAGTATACATCATATATTAAATAATTATAATAGCATTCATAACAACCAAGATTTTTATTGTGCTTTATTGATTACAAAATTTTCTACACATAAGGCTTGACACACACTGCACACAAATGAGTAACTCAAGGATATCATTACCTTGTTTTTCTTTGGATAAAACTCAAGACATAGAAGAGTTAAAGGACCTGTTCAAGATCATATAGATAAGTACTAATATTCAAGCTGGTCTGAGTGAAGTTGTTCTTGGACTTCAAAGGCCATTTAACATTACTGCATTATTTGCTAAATGGTTGTGAATTAGTAATATTACTGAATTTAGAAAAACAGATTTTGGTGAAAATAACACTGATGAATTGTTAACAAGAGGCCAAAAGAATAATGAAACAAACAATGTAGACTGGCTACAAATGTTAAATAAAAAATATGTATTACAAGTGTGACCATCATCACCGCTAATAAAATAAAGATGAAAGGAATCCCAATAACATTAAGAACATGTAGCTGAGTGTTGTAACCCATGCCTACAATATCAATACTCAGAAGGTAGAAGTAAGATTATTAAAGATGATTAAAGTTCAAGTCCATCTTTGGCTACATAAATGAGATACTGACTCAAAATCACTCACACACACACACACACACACACACACACACACACACGTTAGTTAAGGTTTTGTTCACTTAATATTATCTTCTGATCCCTAGCTGCATATTATAGACATAATTCAAATAAAAATTATGCAGATATACTACTTATCTGACAAGGCAAGTCTATATAAAGGTAGCTGAGGCATGCATAAAATATTTCTTTAGATAAAGACCTATTTGTCACCCAAACTCTGTTAAACTCTTTTCTCTGCAGTTCCTATAAGAGATCTATGTTTTGAGGTGTGGATTATATTTGTTGGAAGAATTTTTTCATACTGTTACAACTGCAAGGGAAGCAGATCAACCAGAAGGAAAGGAGAGATGCAAATAGAGTAAGCAAATTGTCTTTTCATACTCTCCTCTAACAAGAATTGAACATCTGAGGAATATTTTAAAGAAAGGGGCCAACATTTAACAGTTTTATCATGTTTTTCCTAACTGTACCAGGTTCTTCACACGTTAAACAGCACACCCCGAGATAATTTTCATTAATACACATCACAAAGTGTAAAGTGCAAGTTACATAAAAGTACTAAAAATAAGTTCCATTTTATGGAATTAACAAGTGTAGTATAGGAGCCATTTTTCTTTCTGTGTGTGTCTTTCTCTATTTTTATAATGAAAATGGCCACAAAAATTAACCAATTGAGATAAGTTTTATTGTTTGGTAAGAACACAGAGTTTAGGAAAATCATGCATTCATTTGTGTGTTTATTTATTTAACATTCATTAATTGTTCCTATATGCTAGGATTTCAGTCTTCAAATAGAAGTCTTTAGTTTGGGCTTTTAAGGAAAGCCAAACTATCAATCAATTTTTGATGAACAGAGGTTTACATGTCATCCCATCTTCACAATTTTAAGGGAAAAGAGAAGACAAAGTAGCTATGATGTGTGTCTCAGAGGAGAAATGGTAAGAGATAAAGCTCTCATCAAACTGAAACAAAGATGATGTCTAGCATTGTGTAGTGTTGGAGCAACCTTTAGATAATAGACCCTTAGACAAGATAATGTAATTTTACATCCTGGAGATATTGAGGCATAAAAGTGTTCCTGGGCCACTTTCATGGTGGGCTACTTCTCTGATGCCAAGAGTGTGGGGACATGATTGAAGCAAATGATACTGCCCTGTGCCTGCAATGGTATTAAACCCCTCTTGGGATTGCACTAAGACTTCCAGTATTTAAGCAATGGTTATAGAGAAAATTTCAAAGAGAGGAAAACCTAACCAGGAATGATCTTCCTGTCTTGATTATCATTAACACATTGCTGGAAGTAAGGAACTTAACATCATATGTTTAGAAGCCCATCCATACTTTCCTCTCTCTATTTGGTTCTGTGTTTAAGCAATTTCATTATAAAGGCTCTGTTTTACTATAGTTATCACAGTTGTTTGATGTCTACAGAGCTTGAAGCCCTTATGTGTATATCTAGGGTGCTAGGCATCCTGTGACTGTAGAAACTGTCTCTGGAGTTGGCAGTTTACCAAGCCAGCTTTCTACCAAAGAAGGCAGAGCAGGAGTAGGAGTGACAAATGCAGCAGTGGAAGGAGCAGTGACAGCTGTTAAAAGTGGCAGGAGTGGCCGTCAGTAGCATGGGAATTCAATCTGTGTATTTATACTAATGGCACATTAGCAGGCCATGCCAAATATAGAATCCCCCTCTTTTCAACATTCAGTGCAGGGATTGAAACACAAGATGGCATGACTCGCATCTAATTAATATATTTTTATGATGTCCACTTCTGTCTCAGTGTTTCTGTTTATATAATTCTGTTACTTGTACTTTAGCATGGATCACTCTTTTGAATTAAAAATAAAAAGGGAGAATGGAAAGACGGGAGGAAGGAAAGGAGAGAGAAGGAGGAAGGAAGAGAGCAAAGAAGAAAAGGGGATAGAACAGGAGAATTATCGAATATAACTTCTTGATATTGTAATTTATTCAATTAGATAATTTTCTTTTTTCTTAAAACTGTTGATAACTACAACTCTTCCTCCACAGCTGGAGTCACATGGAAAAAAGACAGTGTGCGTATAAGTAGATAACTGGTACTTTGAATTTTGTATGCAAAAGTAGTCCTCTCAAGTTCTCCTCACTTCTCATCTATGTCTCTGTTTGATTTTCCTGTTTGCTGTTTTCCTGCCTCCAGGGCAAGTGCAGAAAGATGGAGAGACCATGGCAATGCCAAGTAGCAAGAGTCTGAGTTTAACGAGGTTGGGAAATTTGAATTTATAGCAGGTGACATCAGCTTATGAAATCTGTGTTTGTTATTTTCAAATCACACTCATAGGGAAATATATTGGCATCACAAGACATTGAAAGCAAAGTTTATTTGATCCATTTTAAATAGGAAAAGAATGCAATCCCAGGCATGTCTGTAAACATGTCTTCAAATTGGCAAAATGGCTTGAGCCTGTGTTTCTGGAGATGAGAAACTGGAATGTTCTTTCTGCCTTAATCTTAGATGAGTAATAGAATAGAGCAGGCAAGTAAGCTATTGATATTTCCTTTAACTTTAGCTTAATACTGTCAGAGAAAGGGCAAAGATGATTTTAAAAAACTGACATGAGGATTACAGCTATCATCTCTCCACCTCTAGTGATTTCCAAGTCAGGTAGGATCTTTCTTAAGTCCTATCCCACAGGAAGAGCTGGCATTACCACTCCCACCATTCAGTTCACCATTCTAAAGCCTTGTAATTTCTTTGCTTATTGTGTTTGTTTTAATTTAGAGGGAATTGCTTACATAAATTGAATATCAAATTGCTCTCAAACCTCCTTGCTTTTCTGTTTCATCTCCTGCCTTTCATCACAGCATAGATTCAGGAGGCAAAAACATTGAGGAAGCAGTGTTACCCAACTGAAAAAAAAACTAATGCTAACTATGTTCTCGTATTACCAGAGGTTAGCAGGGAGCTACTTTAATATGACAGCTAATATAACTCATTGATGCGATTACTCAAAAGGAAGAATGCTGTCAGAGTCTAGTTACATCCCAGTGGTTACAATTAGATAGGCCAGATGGATGGGGTCCAGTGAGACAGACTGAGAAACTTGCAGTCAGGTCAGCAGGGACATGGCTGGGGCAAGGTGGACTTCATGAATCAGGCAAATAAAAAAAAAAAAGGTGCCCTAATTAATTATGGGCTTTTTAATTCAGAGGTTCTTAAATAAAGCCTGGATGAAAAGAAGTAGCTTTTGGGTCTATTTGCCAACTCTAAGCCAAAGGTTTTGAATAAGCAGTTCCCTTTAATGGATGATGATGACTGACTATTACAGTCATCTTAAGTTGACTTTAAAAATAACAAAATGGAAAGTCAATCCCCCCTTTGAAGCAAGTTACTATTGTTTGAGCATGTCTGTGACTGTAAAATTACCCTGGATATGCTAGCAACACAGTGTGGTCAGAGGCACAGACAACAGTGGCATGAAAAGAAGTCTTAAATCGTCCTTCTTGGATGTATACACGTTAGTAGAGAATTCCATCAGGCAAGAACTACACAGGAAACAGAAGGCATATTGCAGAGCTACATCAGAGCAAGATTATTGAAAGGACTATTTAAAGAAGTCACATTGGGGAGCTGAAGAACCAACAACAATAGACATTTGTATCCCTTCTCAGCCAGAGAAGCAACCTTCTGAAGTTAGAACTAGTCTCCTTATGGGAGCAGAATCATAGACCCAGTCAAGGACACTTCCACAGGGAGTGAGTGTAGTTGCACGTGCATGTGTGTATGTGTTTATTCATACATATATGTACAAATGTGTGTATAGATGTGGGTATATGTGTATGCAAATATATATGTTAGTGAGAATGAGTATATCTAAGGGTATGTATGTGTGTTCATATTCAGGGAGTAGGGTCCAGTCTTTCTCTTCATGCTCTCTGATCCATCAAATGTAACAAGGAACCAGAAGATAAGGACAGTACCACAGAGGTTGGTTCCCATGTTACAGAACAGGGCACAGAAGGTATAATAAAACTGGGTCTGGTAACAGAGAACTATCACCTATCAGAGGCTGTGAGAAAGAGAAGAAATGGTTTCTTAAAGATGTTTTCATATAGACCAAGACTGGAATATAACCTTTGGTCCTTATTCATTGAGAGGCTTTGTATAAACCACTGTATCTTGAGGTACAGGTGACTAGGCCTTATAAAATGACCATGAATTAGAAAGAATATCAGAGACTTGTCTTTAAATATAGAGAATCTGAGGAGAACAGCACCCCCAAAAAACAAATATTTGGACCTCAGGGATGAGAGGGTAGAGAGAGGAAGAGATCCACAAACCTCAGGCTCTATTTTCTCTGCAGATTCAAGCATGAAAGCGATCAGACATGTGAGCTTCAGTGTAAATCTACGAATTAATTAGCTCACTTTTGCAAAACACATATGCAAAGGCTAAAATTTCCAAATGAGCACCATATCCTTGTCTATGGGAGGCTATGAGAATATTGCTCTTTGTTCTGACATTTCCTAAATCACTTTTGAATTTTCTTTTTAAAAATTACCTTTGGAGCTAATTGATGTGTCAGAGAAGAAACCCAGTATCACAGAACTCACCCACTGCGTTGCTTGTTGCTATTGCTATTGTTGATTTTTCTAGACAACTTCAATATTATTTATCAAATTTAGTACAAAATTTTACAGAGCTTAAAGAGTTAACCTACCCCTTGTATGCAAAGATTCATCACACTTGAGATGGATCAAAAGTATAGATGGAAGTGTAAATGTGTACTAATCAGGGCTCTCCAACAAAAGAGAACCAATAGTTCACATGCATCCTATGTATGTGAAACATAAGGAGTGTGTTGAAACTGGTATCCAAGCAAAAGAAAATCTGTACCTGTATTAAAGATTCTACAAGGCCATATGGCTGAGCCTCCTAATTACAAGGAGTTAAAATGTTCCAGACCAGAGTCAGAGTGTCTTTGTTAACTTTTAGTTCTTCCAAAATCCATTCATTTCTCAGCCTGGAGTCTGACTTCACATCCTTATGACTAGTAAAGCTTTGCAAATGTGTTCTCATCTGACCACCAAATTCCACCAATCTGAAAGCTAAGAAAGTCACCACCTAGTATCTGAGTCTCATAACAGACTGTTCTTCACTATGTTGTCACCTGACTACTGATAGTCCTTTGCAGTGTATTTGATAAATTCTTGACATATGGATTTCTTTGTTCTTTAACTAATAAAAACTCATGTAATCACCTCCATAACAAAACATGTTTTTCAGGGCAACCCTAATATATATTCCCGAGTACAGTGGCTGATACTGTCAGCTTGACGAAATAGAGAACAACTAGAGAAACAAGCTGCTGTGCTTAATCTAAATTAAGTTAATTGAGTAGGAAGGTGCACCATAGATATAGATGGCACCATTGCATGGGCCAGGGTCCCAGGCTACTTGAGGAGACACCTTCATCCACTGTTCTCTGCTTCCTGAATATAATCACAGTGTGGCCAGCTGCCTCGACTTTGACTACCATGACTTCCAATCCTGAGGGAACCCATCCTGGAGCTGTGACCCAGATAAGCCCTTCCTTCCTCAAATTGATTTATCACAACACCAGGAAAAGTAGTTCATATACCAAGCCTTGGTCACTCTTTGGGTTCATAAAGAAACTATCTCTTAAGGATGCCAGAGAAAACTGGGTCTTTTCTATGAGTTCTTAGTTTCAAAAATGAAAGAATTAAACATGGATTCAGAAGGAAGCTCAAGGACCAATTTGTTATAGTTTGAGAGAAAAACAAGTTTGGAAAGATGCAAATGTCAGTGATTGCTGGGAGAAAGAAATGGGAAAGTACACAGAGGGAAGACAAACAGCAAAAACTTGAAGTACAGGGGAAGCATATTTAAGATTTTGCCAGTATCCAAAGAAGACACAGAAACTGAGAAAAGAAAAAGGTGTGATTTTTTAAGACAGAACTAATAGAAGCAACAGAACTTAGCAAAGACTGTCTTTCTGTGAGTGCATTGAATGCAGGGTTTGGGGGCTTTGGAGAGACATAAGTACACTGTCTCACTGGATCAGGAGGAGTACATTTTCCTCCTATCTCCTTAAGCATACTTTCAAGTGAATCAGCTTTCCTAAGGGATGGTCTCCCGGCCAGATGATTGACAGGCCTAACCAGATTAATTCTTAAGGAAAGAGATAATATTAGTTTAAGTTCAAGTCTTTGGATCAGATCAGAATATCTTGTCTCTCTAAGCAGGGCCAGAAATTCTATTCTTTTGATCAGAGGAAGTAGCATTCTGTTCCCTTAATGGGCATCAACAAAGTCCTCATATTTTCACACATATAGGATATTTTAAATGTTAAAGAAGAGCAAATATGAAGCTTCCCTTACTTTTGTTACCAGGGAAAGAGACATGAAATCGGAAGCTGATTGTGAGGGAGATGGAATTTATCTCCAAAGGCCTCCAAGTCCACCAATTCTTGTCTATCTATCTAACATTATTCTCTTTCAAATATGGGCTATATTTTTGGGTTGAACAAATTATCTGTCTACCTATCTATCATCTATCTATCTATCTAGTTTACACACACACACACACACACACACACACACACACACACACACACTGAGAAAGAAATAAATCACAAAACATGAAGTTCTGACTTAAAATTATAAAGGCTGAAAAGTCCCATAGTCTACAATCTGGGGACACAACAAAGCTGGCAGTAAGTTTAGTCCATGTTCATAGGCTGGAGACCAGGTGATGAACTACTTGGTGTGAATGGCAGTCTGGGAGCAGGGGAAAATGGGGTAAGGTACCCAATCTAAAGTGATAAGGAGCAGAGGTGGACAAACCCTTCCTTTCTCCTCACTTTTGTTCTACTCAGAATCACAACAGAGAAGGGTGGCCTGCTTTAATGAATCCACGGAGTCAAATGCTATTCTTAGTTAGAAACATCTCCCCAGATACACTGAGACAAAAGTGTTATTTGGCCACTTCATGGCCCACTCAAGCTGACACATAAAATTGACTATCACAATAAAAAATGGAACCTCAAAAGTGTGCGACAGTGGTAGTCTAGTTGTAATAGTTAAATGGCTGTCTCCTGAGCCTTAAGGTTGGGACAAGAAAGGTCATTTACTTATGGATAGTCTTTAGAGTTTGTAAAAATATATATTAAATGTTAGATAATATATGAATTGGTAAAATATAGCTGAGATGAGTAAAGATGTGAAATATTTATTTCACATAGAATAAATGCCATGAAATGAGGCAAAACACAGAAACAAATGTGACTCCACAGACCTTAGTAACCTTGTGCATGGCATATGTATATTTCTTGGATGTTGTAAAAATGTAGACATAGTTTTGTCAATGAGTTGAGTCAAATAAATGCAGTATTTATGTTTCTCTGAGCATTTTTCTTTTCCCGTATAGCCCAAAATAAAAAGGATGGTTGGAAGCTGTGTATGTGTGTTGGGGCAGTGGTGTTTTTGCACATTGAGACCACATCACATCAAGAAGAAGATGGTTTGGAAGAGAAAACAAAAGAAATAATTACAAGGAAGATTAGTTAGTTAAAGTTGGACACAGGACTTATACTATGTAAGCTTGGTTCCAGGAAACCCAATAAATTCAGTAGTATTTATGAGCAAGTGGGCTTTCATTGTTTTTACATGCTGACTTCATCAACATCAGGTTAATCTTCTTTCTGGAGTAATTACTCCTGCCATGTGCCTAAAAGTTTAGAATTGTAGAAAATTGGTGATGGGGTGTAGGGAACACAACAGGAAAAAAGGAAATGGATTTAAAAATTACTTAAAAGAAACTTGTTGGTTTCTTAAATGTGACCACATTTTCTTGTTTGAAGAGAAGGTTAGAGGTCCACGTTGCAGTTTTATCATATGTCTCCAGAAAGTTTTGCACTTCATTAAATTGCTTAGGATTGTTCTAGCAATCTTTCCAAGCTATAACTCAGAAACATGAATATTGGTTTTATTGTTTTTATTTTTGAAGTAAAAGAGAGAAGGAGAAGGAGCAAAAGCTCAGAAGGTTTGAATTATTATTTTTTATCTACAAACAAATGTTGCTGTTTTTAAAGTCTTGCTGATTTATTATAAAACCCTGTCCATGAAACAACAACAAAATAACAGATCATGAATTTGAAAGAGAGTAAGTAATGGTATATGGGAGAAGTTGAATGGAGGAAAGGGAAAGGGGAAATGTTGTAACTGTAATTTCAAAAATAAAACTTAAAAAATCCTTTGTAGCTTGACTGCCTAACACAAAGACTTGACCTGTCTACATAATTAAAACACCTCCTACCAAATTAAGGCAAATGAGCTTGTAATGTACATGTGAATGTTGAAAATCAGTTAAAAACATAAATTCTGCAAAGATATCTCTAACTTGTGCTTTCCATTCATGGATCTATGAGAGCTACTAGAGCTTGAGCCTTGGACCAAGAAGATATTTGAGTGTAGCAAAGTAAGTGTAGCTCATGCCTCCTTGAAGACAAATAGAAAGCGATGCACAGGTTTAATAATTAATCTTAGATGATAAATTCTGGGCAGAGAGCGACATCAAGGAAAAAGCACAGATGCTCATCTTTGGTTGAATACAAAAACTGGGCCACAGCAGTGGCCACATCACACAGGCAGAAGGATGACTTTGTATTCTCTGATATCTGAGTCTTATTCTGACACTGTTCTTTAGCAGTCAAGCAGTCTTGAGCTTGAAATCTCCATGAGACTGATATCTTCATCAATATATTTTAGATTAAGGATAATAAAACTCCCCAAATTTGTTTTCAGGCTCAGATAAGATAGTGCACAAGAATTCTCAAGTACACACAGTTGCAAACTATCTTTTCAAAAAGATGGAAGGAAGGATTTCTTGGTATTCTCAGTTTTAGAAAATTCTTGATCATTTGGTTGTCCAATTGCTTTAGTTCTGTGGTGAGGTAGGACAACACATGGAAGGCCCAAGTTGGAGATGAAACTCCTTAACTCATAGTATCCAGAGAGCAAAAATAGGAGGGGGAGAGAGGGAAGAAGAAGATGAGATAGGAGAGGGGGGAGAAAAGAGGAAGAGGAGGAGAATGAAGAAGAGAAGGAGGAGGAGAAGAAGAAGAAGAAAAATCTTCTCTTCAAGAGCATGTTCTAAATGACTTTCCACTAGGCTCTGCATCGGGAAGGTCCTACAACCTCCTAAGAACTTCCCCTGGCTGCTGACCCCACCTTTAACCATTAGCCTCTGGGGACACTTCCAATAGAAACTATCAGTTTCCTAGAGATAACTATTGAATTCTCTCTGCTACACCTGCTCAGAGCCTTTTTTGTTTTGTTATCTGTAGTTTGGGGCCAAGTTGAGTGAGCAATGTTGGCTTCAAAAATTTCAGTGGCAGCAAAACCACATTCCTCCTTTGGGTACCTGGGTAGCGTTATGATTAGTTTTTCTGCCAGCCGGCCTGGACCCACAGCTGTGCCAGCCCCAAATAACACACAGAGACTGTTAGCCGGTTACTATCATTTCTTATCTGCTGGCTCTGTCTTAAATATTAACCCATTTCTATTAATCTAAGTATTTCCTCATGGTCTCATCTTACCAGAGAGAGGGTCCTGGCATTCTTCTCTCTCAGATCTCTCCATCTTCGATCTCTCCCTACTACTTTCTCTCTCTTTGTCTCTTAGTTCCACCTATCTTGTTTTCCTATTGGCCAACAGTGCTTTATTCATTAACCAATACGAGAAACATACTTATATCGCCTCTGGGGACACCTCCAATAGATACTATCAGTTTCCTAGAGACTCTCTGATAACTATTGAATTCTCACTCTGACACACCTGCTCAGAGCCTTTTTTTTTTTTTTTTTTTTTTTTTTTTTTTTTTTGTTAGCTTCAAAAATTTCAGTGGCAGCAAAACCACATTCCTCCTTTGGGTACCTGAGTAGAGTTGAATGTGTCCTAGGATCCAGTCATAGGATGACACTACTGTGTCTTTTTAAAGAAGGTAGGAGAGACATTTGGGGGAATATAGAGGCAGTGACAAAAGGAGTGGGGGAAAAGGAAAATGGCCAAATATGAGGAAACAAGGCCATCCAAGGATCTTCTGAGTTAGCATGAAGGTGTTAAAGAGGCCTGGCCTTGGTTTTGTTTGGCCCAGGGTTTGTGTTTTGTTTTGTGACAGGGTCCCTTGTATTCAAGAAACAGCTTGGAACTCCCTATGTAGCTGAAGATGATGGTGAACTTCTCATCCTCTTGCTTCCACCCTCCACGTTGTTCAACACACACTGGGTCTATATTCAGTCTGATCTTCAAAGCCTTCTTGCTCTCCAGAAACTTGCACTTCAAGGCCTTCTTCCACTCTAGGCAAGAACTCTTCCAGCTGAGCTATATCCCTAGTCTGAGGCCTGACCTTCTCAGTCTTCTTAGAGAAGAGTTTTGTTCTGAGATGATGGTAGACGATGAAAGCCATCCTGGGACTTTGCCACATAAGAAGTTCTATTCTGTCTCTTACAGTTTGGTTTGCATCATATATCACATGTTTCTCAGCATTATGCCCTGACTCTTCTAGGATGGTAATGCTTTACAAAGCTACAAGAATCTCTGATTATTCATTCATGCCAACTTATTTTACATTCAAAAGAGAATTTGATGAGCTATCAGCAAACGATCAAGGATGGTTTGAGGTCTCTTAGGACTTGTGTCCCCTCAGTGCTACCTACTAGCCACAGACCATTGCACAGCAGCTGACATGCCCAAGTCTCAGTTTCCTTGTCTGAAAAGTGCTATGAAAATAAAACCTGCCACAGGAAGCTGTGAGCATGAAGTAACCGAAACTGCACTGTAGTCTATGTGCTCACTAGGCACTCAGCATCTCAGAATAGTAGTGGTCAGCCAGCTCCCTGTGCACAGAATTGTCTGAGAACTGAGCAGAACTTGCATCATGGGCCTCTGATTTTTGAATGGACCAAAGAAGAAATAGAGAATCCAAAAAATCCTTCATTTTTGTTTCCACAACCACAAACAACAGTCTGCTTTTTGTTTTGTGTGGAGAAATGCTCACTGACTTCACATTTACATAGAGCAGAATTCATATACTTATTCTGTTTCCATCTCTCTTAACCCTATGTGGGATTTTACGGCAATCTTTTTGTCATTAAATCACTGGAGAGTTTGCAACATGAGTGCTAAGGAGGAAATGGATTACAGCTTAGAGGACAGCCTCGGTGTTTCCAACAGGAGCTTTCTGAATGAACACATTGTTTGGTATTATTTCTCTGGAAAGATCACACATTATAATCACCATTTACAGTAGACTGTGTAAAATGGTCTCCGTTTGTTTTCTACAATAGATACTGTGTCATTTAATTAATTTAGACTACAGCAGAGCAATCAGCATTCAGTAACAACATTCCCTTAGGGGATATAAATGAAAATTTTCCATACCCTACCCAGCAGTTAGAGCAAAGCAAACACTGATATTTATGTATGAACATCAGTTCTCCTAGTCACAAGCAGTAGAACTCTGCCTGATTTCACCAAAAGGCACTTTCAGATGGATACTGGGTAATTTGAAGATCTCTGGGAGGAATGGCAAAGCACTTGGAGGCTTCACACTTAAGTCTATACCAAGAACTCATGCCTTTCCCACAAGAGAAGCCGGAAAAGCAAGGATATGGCTGCTTCTAATGGACAGAGTGACCCAGGAACTTGCCAAGTGTAGGAAGTGCAACATAGAAACAAGAAAATAACAAACCCCCAAATGTCTGGTCTAGCCAACCTCACCAAGACTCGGCCCTCCCAAGCTCTCAGCTCCTTCATCTCACCTACACAAGTATAGCAGACCTTCCCTGAGCTGAACAGGTAACCCTGCAGCCTGGGCCTCCATGGACAAAAAAAGGAGTGAATCACCACTGGGCAAGAATGGATACAGAAAGATATTTTATCTTTCACCACCCTTCACACTGCGTTGAATGGGCCCTGTTGCTCTGGCACTAAATTCCTCATTTCAAGCTCTTCTTCAATCTATTTTAAGTTGGATGAATTTTCCTGTTTGATGTTTTGTCTTTGGTAAGAACAGTGAGTTCCTTTTAATGGGCTCAGTAGATTAGCAACTTAGGTTTGTTTGAAATAAGCCTAAGAAAATGCCAGTGTTTCTGGGATGTTCATTTGACCACTAGCATGTCAACCCACAACTGACTGGCAACAAGAGATGAATAAAACTAAGTACAGAACAAAGAAATCCTTGCAGTGAGCAAAGGGTCAGGTACCATACCAGGCATCTATATAGCTCAAATCCAAAGTTGCAAGAGAGGATAATCAAATAAAGAGCTGCTGCTTCTGCAATTGTATTTCAAAGTCTCGTTACATCCACACAATGTTTTCCCTACTGCTGAATGCATGCTTAGGTTTGTATGGTTTTCATTTTTATTAAGGTAGATTGATCGGCTAAAGTTTTAATTTTAATTCCCAGGCTTGTTTTTAAAAAGGCAGTTTAACAATCCATATTGTTAAGGGTGTTTATGGAAAATGAGGCAAAGGGGCTGAGATAGCCAGGAGAAATGAAAATTTGCAGCTTAGCATTCTTGTCCCTGTAGAATCATTCTGTATATTATGGAAATTTCTGCAGACCTTAGGCCATGAGTATTGAACAGCTCTCACCTTCCACAGCCTCTCAGTGACCTACAGCACAATATAGAGTGTTTTGAACATAAAAGAATCATTGACAACCTCTCTATTACTCTAAGAAATTGTTTACCCATGTGATAAAGAACCCTCTGAAACTCCCTTAATTAAAAGTATGTTCATCGATGACCCATCTTCCTGGTAGAGATAGAGAAACCTGCAAGCCTACTGCTCCCTACCAATTACATCACCTTCTCAGGCTTTTTGTGTCCTCAATCCTATTAGCTCCAGGGTATAATGAGGATGTCTTCCCCCTTGGTATAGGCTGCCTGGTTAAAGAACAGGTTGCTGAGGGGCTTGGATATTTCTAGACAGTTGTTACCTTTGTAATAACTAGTTTGCCATCATGTTACCCAATGTGTTTGGATAAAGTTACATCTGTCTGATTTGACTGTTCTTTTCTTTCCCCCACTCTTATACCCTACATGAGACTAAAATCACAAAATGCAGATTTCAGTCCTCCCTCCTTTCTGGTGCTGTCTCGACACCTGGATTCCTATGATTTTGCCATTCCCACTTCAGGAAGTGTTAGCCTCTCTACTATGGAAAAAGAAAGAGCCTTGCCACAGTCAAAGGAACCCCCACTGAGTTGTGCTGCTAGTAATAGTGATCTCGTTGCATGGATGTGTAGATTTTCTGCAAGAGTTACTTCTGGGCAGACCTTTTAGATAATTAGGAATGTCCAGGGATGCTTCAATTAAAAGATAATTTCAGAACAAAAGAAAGGGCCTGTGAGGTGGCTCAGTGGCTACAGGCGCATGTTGCCAAGACTGCTGACCTGAGATAGGAAGAGACAAGTTTTTCAGGTTGTTCTCTAACCTCCATGTAGACTTCTTGGCATGCATATACACACACATGCATGCACATGTACACACACATATATGCACATGCACACATAATTAACTAAATAATTAATGTGATAAAAAAATTTAAGAAAAAAATAAGGAAAAATGCAGCAATACATAGTTAGCTCTATTTTCCTGGCTACTCATGACAACTATGATATTTGTTTTTTAGAAGAGCATTTAAAATTCAGCAAAGTGTAATTGTATGCATACTTTTGCTTTCAAGGGGAGATTTCTTTATAGAGAGATAACATAACAGTGATGGCATTATTGCATAATTTAACTACTATAAAGTTAGTCAGCTGGGGTTTGTTTTAATTATTTATAATAATACATCTTTAAAAACATCTTAACAAAGTTTTTTTCTAACTGAATGGTGCTTTTGTACAAGACAAAATTGAAAAATAAGAACTCTAGCAGCCATCCGATCACAACTAGGAACATTGGTTCCTTCTGTCCATCACTCACTGAACTCTGCATGAAATAACCTTACTGAGTTGGGTCAGACAGGGTATGAAGAGTGGGATTGTTTAATCCCCCCACTTAAGAGAGTCTGAGCTGGGGCCCTAAGGCTACCATAATAAAGCACTATGACCAGGAAACTTAAAACAAAAGGAATTTACTCTCTGACAGTTCAGGAGAGTGGAAATCCTGTCCCCCATGAGAGCCAATCTGCAGCTGGGATCAGTCCTTGGCATCACACCCCATTCCTTGCCTCTACCATCACATGGCCATCTTTTCCCTGGATTGTCTGCATCCATGACCCATCCTAGCCCTCACCTTAACTTGACTTCCCTGCAAAGATTCTTCATTCCATCTAAGGTTCTATCTGGAAGTACTAATATTGGGGATGCAAACAAATCTTTTGGAAAGGACACAATTCCACAAATAATGCTCCCCAAAATGACTCTTAGCAGGTGAGGAAATCTGTCTTGAAAGGGCCTGGAAAGTGTATCAAGGGTCTGCAAAAGACCTGTCAAGGACCCATCATAGATAATTCAGGGAAACAGAAGGTAGGGTGATATCACTCTCCCCTTTGCCTACTGTTGGCTCTGCATACATTAGAATAGACTGTTGCCCTGAGGAAATGGGTTAACTAACACATTTTCTTATCCTCCCTCCTTCTAGGAGCCAGAAATTGAGGCCATCAGAATAGATAAGGTAGTGGAGATATCCATCACAGTCCCTTGCTATACCACTGGCTTTCACATGCAAAATCCAGCTGTGTGTGGAAACACACACACACACACACACACACACACACACACACACACACACACACACACACACACACACACAATGAATATTCTGTAGGGCCACACATTTATTTTAAATCTGAGAATTTTTTTCTTTTCTTTTTCTTCCCCTCCAACTTTCCTTAGCTTTTTGAAATATCCACAAATGATACCTAAATATGCCTCCAGAAGCCAACCAAGGACTTTTTTCGCTTTGCTTCCTGGGACAGCCTATAACAGTCCAAAGCTCATAATGTTAAAAAGAATCTCTTGGGACTGGAGACAGCTTGGTGGTTAAGAGGACTGTCTGTTCTTCCAGAGGACCTGGGCTCAATTCCCAGAACCCACATGGCAGCTCACAACTGTCTGTAACTCCAGGGGATACAACAGCCTCATAAAGACTTAAATAAAAATGAATGAATCATTAAAAAATAAAAATAAAATAAAGAAAAGAATCTCCTGCATCTTTTCGGATTTTAACAGTGTCGGCTCATGACTCTTTAATTCTCAAACAACTGCTAGCTTGATTTTGTCTGTAAGATTTTTGAGATATAAGTGTACCTACTTACATCTATTCCCTCAAGGGCCTCTCCATTCCAGGGCTCTGAAGAGTATCAGAAAGAATTTTCTGGGATGCTGGAGACAGGTGTGAAAGATGTCTGAGGTTTGAGAGCAACAATGATATGTTGGAAGCTTGGGTTGTTGTTACCCAGTGTTTTAGGCCTGAGGTTAGACTTGGCTAAACCTCTGAAGACTGACAGCTTTGGGTACCCATATCAGGGTTGGGGAGTTTCCAAGAATCTGGGGCATCTCTTCTTTCTTTCCTATGTCATATATGAGAAAATCCTTTCTGAAAATGTAATGACAATCAACCAGTTACACCAGAAGTCAAGACATGGCCAAGGAGTTAGAGCAAGAGGGCAATGCCAGCCTCAGTCAGGGCAGAAGTGGTGGAGGACATAGGATAAGATGATTCATATTAAAGTCAGGGCAACAGTTTAAAGTGCAACATGCATCCTTGGGGGAAGGAGAGTATTTAAACTGGCACAGTAATGTTCCCCAAGGAAACAAGAAGAAAGTTGTTTGGTGATTAAATCTTCTCGGTTTTGAGTTATGCTAAATTAAAGCAAAGAATATGCTACTAGCACATTGATGTTAGGATGGCATTTTCATCTTGTTACTAAAATAATCAGGCTGGTTTAAGAGGCTGGGTGGATCAGAGGCCAGCAAATGGACTGTAAGGTACAAGTGACGAGCAGGCTTCATCTAGCACAGCTGGATTCAGCCAAGAACAAAGTCATCCCTTTGGAGATACTTTCACTACTAAAAATCAAGTGAAGGCACAAAAGAGAAACTCGTATTTCCACACTTCGAAATTAAGTGCATTGTTTGATGAAAGGGCATAGGTTGTCATCTCTAAAACATTGTATCAGTATGTGAATGGGCATGACAGGCTGCTCTAAGATGTCTCTGGTGTCATTGTACCTCAGGGACACAAAAATAAATCTATAATAAGCAAACCTGCTCCCAAAAGTAACACCATTGTGGTAAACTAATTGTACCCCTTCAAATTACTTTTTGTGGAAAATCTGAGCAACACTGTGATGGCATTGGAAGATGGACCCTCTGGAAGATAATTAGTTCATGAAAGTGGAGGCCTGATGAGTGGAATTAGAGCCATTTATATAAAGATCCCAGTGAGCTTTTTCATCCTTTTTCTACCATAAGGGAGCGTGGTCTATAAGAGAAAAAATGAGTACTCTCCCGCCATCAAATCTTTATTACCTTGGTCATGAATTTCCAAATATCCAAAACTTAAACAAATGCCTGTAGTTTGAGCCACCTCATCTTTGCGTTATGATATTCTGTTGTAGCAACCTGAACTAAGACAGCCATGTGTTTGCCTGGTGCTGGCAGTTGGCTCACAAATGATGTCAACCACCAGATGCAAATTCTGTTGGTGCAAAAGCAGAGGACTCCCTAGAATTCCCTGTGCTGTTAGCCATTTATACATGAATATTGTGAAAATATTTATATATTGAATAGTTGAGTTAAACATTCTCAGTAATAGATTCTTCACCAGAAAATTCCGCCAACCCTATGGGTTTAGTGTTGCTCTTTTTCTCCAATCCACATATGAAGGAGCATTGGGAAGGTTGACCAGTGTTACACAGTTAATGAATAGCATCCTTGGAAGTAAGTTAAGAAGTGTGAAAATAAAATTGAAAATCAGGCCAGTCTTGGATAAGTACATCTTATTTTTGTAATATGTAGGAACGGAAATTGTGATCATTTCCCATCATTTCCCTTTCCCTATTCTTCAGAAATCTTCTACCTCACATAAACCATGTTGGTAGGCTGGCTCAGAGTAGCCTTTGTGGACAGAGGTGTGTTCTCCCTCTGATATGTCATTTTCCCTGGAGAGGTACCACCATTACACATGTTCAGTAAAATACCCAGCAACTGTCCCCAAGAGAACAGAAATGATAAGAACACAGCACTTATTTTGCTCTATACCGGTAGTTCTCAACCTGTGGGTAATGGTTGGAAGTAGATGACCCTTTCACAAGTCACATATCAGATATCCTGTGTATCATATATTTGCAAAATGATTCATAACAATAGTAAAATTACAGTTATGTGGCAGCTTATTAAAAATAATTTTATGGTGGGGGGTCATCACAACATGAGGAACGGTGTAATGTCAGGTGGAGGAGAAACTGAGCACATGTCCAGTGTCTTTTCAATTGCTCTCTTGCAGAGGGTTCTTGTCCTTGGGTCCATTTAACAAAGTAAATAAATAGTCTTGAAAAGGTGTTAATATTTCCTTTCAAATAAATTTGGCCCAAACTCATCTTACTGGAGCTTTGTTCCCCACAGGTCTGGTTCACTAAAAAAAAAAAATAGTTTTTTAATGATAGACACAAATAGCATGTGTAAGTTATAAATGTGCATTTTTCTTTCTTACCTCTTCAAGTAGACAAAGTGACTCAGAAACACGGCTGTGGTTTCCAGCCTACCAAGCTTGTCTTCCTGCTTAAAAGAGTCTTGTAGGGCTTGCCTGGTTTTTCTATGTTTCAGCCAGGTTTCTTCTATCCCTTTTGGATTTAGCTCTAGATAGGACCTGAATGTAGCCTTCCTTTTGTAACTCTGAAATGCAGTGGTTACTAGAAGTAAGCTTCTTGTTTGCGTGGTTGGATTCAATATAAATGGTTTGCCTGACCCACATGTTCTAACTTTCTTCATATGGGAGTGATATGTAATATCTCATATTGTATATTGAGGTCAAATTCAACTACTGATCTATTTGAACATAAATACTTAGAGATGGACTTGGATTAAAATATCTGACCTTTCTGGGTTCTCCAGAGTATCCTGAGGGGTAACTGCAGATAAAAGGCAAAGACCCTAAAGGATGTTTTCTAGGCTAAGATATTCTCAATAAAGGAATTTGTCACTGGACCTTCATTAGCAATGTCCAGTGAAGTATACCCTTTACTGTGTGATGATCAAGCCTTTCCCCTTGGCTAGCTCAGGACAACTGTGGAGCAAGATCATGAGCAAATATTTGGCAAAGCAGCTTTATTTATCAACCAATGAAAGCAACACATCTTCACATTCCACAACATGTATGCACACACACACACACACACACACACACACACACACACACACACACACACGTGTCTTTTGCTTGGCTTCTTCCAGGTCCCTCATCTCCAATAGCAGATATCTGAGCACAGTGGGAAGATGGATCTTCACATCATCAGAGATCTGCACAAATATTTTAGTTATCTGACAGAAATAAGTAATATGCCAAGACTAAAGTGCCTTAGTAGGTGAGGTGAGGGAGCTATAGGGTCCCTTAAGTTCTACATGAATAAGGAACCCATGTGTGTGTTCAAATGACACAGTGGCACCCCAAAGACTTTGCACTGGACTGAGGGTCAATTCCACTGTTTCAGTGGGCTCAGAAAGCCCCTGGTGATGCACCTGTCTACTGCTTTTACTTCATCATAGTCCTCCTGCAACCAGCCAATGGGATCCAGTCCCACTGGTTTGCTTGCATTTTCCATTCCCGGAATGTGTTCAGGTTTCTTTCCGAAAGTTATGGTCAGATACATGGAATGTTCTTGCCCAAACATTCCAGGAGAACATTTCTTGATATCCCACCCCCAAACAATGCTAGACTCATTTGTGAACCAGGAGTACTTTGATAAAGTTACCATGATGCTTAAGTGAGAAACTGAAGTAAGCAAATGCTTGAATGTCACTCTACTGAGTTCTCTGTCTCCTCGTACTTTGTTGTCATTGACACCCAGTTCATGTCCCCTCATCATTAACACCTTCCCCAATCTATACTCAAATTAAGCCTTATCCCATGTAACCATATCCCATACCAGTTCTGGTTTCTCAGGTTCACTGTCATCAGCACACAGTCGACTCTTACGATTTTAATTTATAGTCCATCTTCTCTTACTAGCATGAGAGGAGGCCTTTGTTTGCCTCCTTTTCTGCTGTATTACCTGTGTATTGAACATTCTGGCACATAGTGGGTGCTCAGATACTGTTTTTGATTAAATGTTCTGGGAGTTTAGCATAGCATTTTTTTATTAACGAACTATTCAACAGAATATTATTGCTCTATTTTAAAGATGGTGGAAATGAACCTTTAGAAATGACAATCTATACTTTCGATTGTTCATTTTAGTGCCAGCACTCAACTAAGGGCATATTAATGATTATCTCTTTATAAATGAAGTCAATAAAGGAGGGTTGGATCCAAAGGACATACTGTGCTAGCTACTTTTGCTCAGACTAACATCTATCTGTAAGCAAAACTTCTTTATGATGAAGGCCAAGATTTCCTTACAGCAAAATGTCCTGAAATACAATCCTACCCATACATCAGCTATAACTGTGCTAGGCTACTTCCACAGACACCAGCTTGTAAGTCTTTAAGATATATTTTCCCTAGCTCTTAGGCATCTGAGATAGACAAGAAAAGCCTAAGAGGCAGCTTTGAGATGTCAGACTCTAACTGCTTTGCTTTGCCCCCTTCACATTATCTTCTTCCTTGTCACCACAAGGGGGCAAGATGGCCACTATGCCTCCAGGAGTCACATGACCTTCTAATCTCAAGCACAATCTAAGTTTTTTTTCAGTTGAGCATTTTATCTCTCAAGGGAAAAAAAATCATTAAATGGATCACCAAAATGATGACTGCTTGCAGGATGATCTATCATTTCTTTTAGTCATTTAATACAAAGATCAGATAAGCTAGGTAAGACATAAGAGAAATAATTTCATATCTGGTTAACATATCCTGGCTTACACCTCTGAAAGAAGCTCCTACACCATTAGAGACTAGGCCAGAAACCTGAATCCCAGGGAAGACCACCCCAACCCTGACTACACCTGCCCAGTAAAATCCCAAGAGCTCCTCCTCTCCTTGTCACCATGTACCAGCCCATATCTCTGGTGGAATCATCCTACCCAATCACAGGCCAGGCCACCTTCCTGAAAGCCAGGTAAGCCACACATACCAACAGCACCCTTCTGAAACTCCTTTGTCACTACATCCCGGCCTACACATCTGGCTGAAGCCTCAAACTCCACCAGAAGCCAGGCCATCATCCTGAACCACAGAAAACCTCTGGCCAGGTCAGAGGCCACACACATATCCAGAATTCCAACCCCAACCTTAAGCAACAGCCCCCTGCTGGACCAGAGGCCATCCAGGCCATCAGAAGTCCAGTCCCCAGCTTGGGGGAGACCCTATATCCCACTATGGGCCACTACAGCATAAGACCAGAAAAGGAAACAGAAACCATGGTAGAAAACACCCATCCAACAAAGATAAATCTAGAAGTCAGCACCTAGACCTACACTCACTCCAAATCCACATGCCTAAACATCAGTGTAAGAACACAAACAATAGTCAGGGCAATATTTCACCACCAGAGCCCAGCTATCACATTACAGCATCTGTATACAGCTGAGGCACAAGAAAATGATCTTAAAGCCATTATGAAGTTTATAGAGGTCCTTCAAGAGGAAATTAATAAATCCCCTAAAGAAATCAAGGAAAGGACAATCAAAAAATTGAAAGAAATCAATGAATTCCTTAAAGAATGTCAAGAAAACCAAGCAAAAACAAACAATTGAAGGAAATAAATGAAACTTTTCAAAGCCTGAAGGGAAAATAGACATAATAAAGAAAACACAAACTGGGGGAATTCTGGAAATGGAAAAATCTAGGTAAGCAAACAGGAACTATAGATACAAGCATCACCAACAGAATTCAAGAATTGGAAGAGAAAATCTCAGGTATAGAAGATATGATAGATGAAATAGATATATTGCTCAAAGAAAATATTAACTCTAAAAACTTCCTGACACAAAATATCCAGGAAATATGGAACACTATAAAAAGGCAAAACATAACAATGACGGGAATAGAGGGAGAAGTGTCCAAGACCAAGGACCCAGAAAATATGTTTAAAAAACCATAGAAGAAAGTTTTCCTAACCTTGTACAATAAAGGTACAAGGAACTTTCAGAACACCAAATATGTTGAACCAGAATAGAAAGACTCCTCACTACATAATAATCAAAACACTAAACACACATAACAAGAAAGAATATTAAAAACTTCAAGAGAATAGGCCAAATGACATATAAAGGCAAGCCTATTACAATTATGCACAATTTCCTAATGGAGACTCTAAAAACCAGAAGGACTTGGACAGATGTGTTGCAAATTCTCAGAGACCACAGATGTCAGGCCAAATTGCAATACCCGGTAAAACTTTCAGTAACCATAGATGAAGAAAACAAAATATTCTTCAATAAAGTCAAATTTAAGCAATATCTATTCATAAATTCAAAGAAAGCTTGAATCCAAGGAGGTTGACTACACCTACAAATGTAACTGGAGTTTCTCTTGTCCTGCCAGGTCCTGCTGCTTCAGCCCCAAATGAACACAGAGACACTATATTAATTATAACACTGTTGGCCAATGGCTAGGGCTTCTTACTGGCTTGCTCTCTCTTAATTGTTAACCCGTAACTACTAATTTATATATTTCTACATATCTTATTGTAGTGGGATATTCACTTTGTCTCCACATTGGGGGTGGAGCCATGGGCGGAAGTGACCAAGAGAACTAGGTCTGGGGGAGGGGGGGTGGAGGGGGGAAGCTCTCTTAGAAGCCACACAGGTACAGGAGGACTTCTGGAGGCAATCTTGGAAGCAGGAACCTGCTGGTGTTCACCTGTATATGTTGTGAGTTATTTCTCCCTGAATAAACATCTGTTTGGCCTAATTTTTTATTCAGATCCTTATTAAACAGCGATATCTTATCTTAACAGAGAATGCCTAGCACATCCTATCTTTCTGGGCTCCACATGGCATCTCCTCATGATTTCTCTCTGCTTATCTTTCTCAGAATTCTCCTCATCTCCTAGTCCTGCCTATCTTTTGCCTCTATTGGCCAAACAGAGTTTTATTCGTCAACCAATAAGAGAAACATATATACAAAAGGACATCCCCCATCACACACCAACGTAACTCATAAAGGAAACCACATGCGCGCGCACGCGCTCGCACACACACACACACACACACACGCACACACACACACACACACACACCATCACTGCTAACTACAACAAAATAACAGGAAGTAACAATCATTGGTCATTGATATCTCTCAACAACAATGGACTCAATTCCTCAATCAATAAAAAAAAAAAAAGGCAAAAAATCCAGACTATCTTCTTCTGCATACAAGATACACCCCTCAACATCAAAGACAGATGTTGTTGATTGCTATCTCTTTACTTTCTTGGGGGGGGGGCCACCACCCAGCTCCCAAATAAATCACATGGAGGCTTATTCTTTCTTATAAATGCCAAATCTTAGCTTTGCTTATTTCCAGCCATCTTTTCATAACTTAAATTATCCCATCTATCTTTTTCTGGGATTTTACCTTTCTCTATTTCGGTATACCTTTCTTTACTTCTTACTCTTGCTGGCTGTGTAGCTGGGTGGCTGGCTGCTTCAGTCCTCCTGCTCTTGTTCCTTGATCCTCTCTCCTAAGATTTATTTTATTCCCTAGTTTATTCTCTGCCTGCCAGCACCACTTATCCTTTCTCCAGCCTTGCTATTGGCCATTCAGCTCTTTAGACCAATCAGGTCTTTTAGAGAGGCAAAGTAATGCAGCTTCAAAGTTAAACAAATGCAACACAAAAGAATACAACATATCTTTGCATTATAAAAAAATGTTCCACAGAATAAACAAATGTAACACATTTTAAAATATTTCACATTTCCCCATTTTTGTCTAAACAAAAAGTTTTAACCTTAACATAGTAAAACCTTATATAACAAAACAGTCATAAAGTAAGAATTATATTTACACCATTCAGTCTATTTGCATTTAGCAAAATCGTAGAAAATACTCCACATATAGCCTATCTTAGTGATTCTAAAATTTTATACCTAATTTACTTTTATCATTACTAAGGAAAAATTAATTCTTTAGTCTTTAACTCCATCAAAGATCCAAGAAGGATGTAATATTACCTAACAATAAAAACATGTGGCTGCCTGGACAGTCACCTAGTGTTTCTCTGTAATACTGAGGTAGCCATCTTCAGCCTGCAGGCCTACAATGCTTGGAAGACTTTTCAGTGAAGCAGGAAATTTGAAGGGCTATCCCACCTTGTATTGACAAAGTTCATCAGTCACTTTCCTTTGTGTCCTGAAGAATGTCTAGCAAACAGTTCTGTCAAGCAGGAACCCTGAACAACAGTTCCACCTTTTGGAAAAGTTTAGCAATCACTTTCCTGTGGGTCCTTCATGTCCAGTTTATACAGTATACTGTCAAACAAACTGAAAGAAAAATATATGATCATCTCATTATATGCTGAAAAAGCCTTTGACAGTGTCTAGCACTCTTTCATGATAAAAGTCTTGAGGAGATCTGGGATACAAGGGATATATCTAAATATAATGAAGGCATTATAAAGCAAGGTGATAATCAACATCAAATTAAATGGAGAGAAACTCAAAGCAGTTTCACTAAAGTCAGGAACAAGGCAAGGCTGTCCAGTACACTCTCTCCATTTCCAGTCAATATAGTATTTGAAGTTCTAACTAGAGCACTGTGAGAAAATAAAGGGGATACAAACTGGAAAGGGAAGAATTCAAAATATTTCTATTTGCAAATGATATATTAGTACACATAAGAGACCCCAAAATTCCACCAGGGAACTCATACAGCTGATAAATTACTTCAGCAAAGTGGCTGGATACAAGATTAACTAAAAAAAAAAAAATAGTACTCCTCCTATATACAAATGATAAATGAGCTAAGAAAGAAATTAGAAAAAAAAACACCTTTCACAACAGTCACAAATAATACAAAATATCTTAGGACAGCTCTAATAAAGTAAGTGAAAGACCTATATGATAAGAACTTCAAATATTTTAAGAAAGAAATTGGAGACAATATCAGAAGATGGAAATCTCCCATGCTTATGGTTAGTAGAACAAACATGATAAAACTGTCCATTTTATCAAAAGCCATTTACTGATTCAATACAGTCTCCATTAAAATCCCCAAACAAGTCTTTACAGACATTAAAAAGAACAATGCTCAACATCATATGGAAAAACAAAAGACCCAGAATAGCTAAAACAATCCTGTATAATAAAAGAACTTTGGAGGAATCACCATCCCTAATTTCAAGCTCTAAAACAGAGCAATAGAAATAAAAACTGCCTTGTATGGCATAGAAAACAAACAGGTTGATCAATGGTATCTAAGATCCACATCTATGGACACCTAATTTTTAACAAAGAAGCCAAAATTATACAGTGTGGAAAAACAAAGCATCTTCAACAAATGGTTCTGGACAAACTAGATGTTGGAATGTAGAAGAATGCAAATAGATCCATATCTATCACCCTGCACAAGACTCAAGTTCAAGTGTATCAAAGACCTCAACATAAATCCATATAGACTGAGCCTGACAGAAGAGAAAGTAGGAGATAGTCTTGAATGAATTGGCATTGGCACAGGAGACAACTTCCTGAACAGAATACCAATAGTTCAGACACTAAGATTAACAATTCATAAATGGGAATCTCATGATCAAAAACACCAATGACAGCTTATGCTGGAGAGAATATGGAACAAGGGGAACACTCTTTCACTGCTGATGGGAGCAAACTTATAAGCTACTTTGAAAATCAATATGGTGGTTTCTCAGAAAACTAGGAATTGATCTACTCCAACCCAGCTATATCACTCTTGGGCATATACCCTAAGGATGGTCAATAATACCACACGGACACTGTGTCAAACTAATTATTTGTAATACGCAGAAACTAGAAACAACCTAGATGTCCCTCAACTGAAGAATGGATAAAGAAAATGTGGTAGATTTACAAAATGGAGTATTACTGATCTGTTAAAAACAACGACATCATGAAATGAAAATTTCAGGCAAATTGATGGAAGTAGAAAAAAATCATCCTGAGTGAAATAACTCATACTCAGAAAGAAAAACATAGTATTACTTACTTATAAGTGGATACTAGCTGTAAATTAAAGGATAAGCATGCTATAATCTACAGAGAGGCCAGACAACCAGGAGGACTCAAGGCAGAACACTTGGCTCTCCCTGGGAAAAGGAAATAAAATAGTTTCCATGGGTGGACTGAGGGCAGGTGGGTATGGGAACATTAGAGATCAGGTGAGGGGAGAGTACTGAAAGAGATGGCTGAAAATGGGTGGGGGAGGCATTTGGTGGGGAGAAAGAAACCTAATTCAAGGGAAAGTTCCAGAAATCTACAAGGATGACTCCAGTTAAGACTTCTAGCAATAGGGGATATGTAGCCAGAACTGGCCTTCTCCTGTGTCCAAGCAAGGCTTCCAATGGAGGGATTGAGACACCCCCCCCAACTCAACCACATAATCTTTGACCTACAGTTTGTCTTGCCTATGGAATTGCTGGGGTAAGGGTGGTGCAGAGATTGTGGGAGTGGCCAATCAATTTCTGCTACAGCCTGAAACCTATGCCAGGAGAGTTGAGCCCAGCCCTGGAGTACCAGAACCCAGATGCTGGATCTCGCAAAGACACAAGATAGAGCCAAACATGACAGGAAAAAAAAACACAATGTAATGAAACCTAAAGATAATTTGCTATACTCATAGACTTGTGCCTATATCAATTGTCATAAAAGAGGCTTCACCCAACAACTGATGGAAACAGATGCACAGACCCACGATTAAACAATAGGTGGAACTTGGAGAATCCTGAAGAAGAAGGGGAGAAAGGATTGTAAGGGTTCAAAGACACCACAAGAAAACCCACAAAATCAACTAATCCAGGCTCACAGAGACAGAATCAACAACAAGGGAGCCTGGATGGGACTGATCTAGCACCTCTATATACATGTGACAGTCATGTAGTTTGGTCTTTTTGTGGGACTCCTAACAGTGGGAGCAGGAGCTCTGAATCTATTACCTGTTTTGGGGAACCTACTCCTCATACTGGCTCACTTCCCCCAGCCTTAAAATGAGGTGAGGAGCTTTGTCTTACAGCAACTTTATATGCTATGTTTTGTGGATATCCCTGAGAGACCTTCCCTTTTCTGAACAGAAACAGAGGAGGAGTGGTTGGGGATAGGGGAACAGAGGAGAACTGGATAGGAGGGACTGGATGGGAGGGACTAGAGGGAGAGTAGGGAGGGGAAATGGCAGCCAGAATGTAAAAGAAATAAAGAGAGAATAAAAACAAGTCTCCGATGTTGCATTGAGTCCTATAAAATACATATTTTTCAAAATGTTGATAAACATGCTTTCAACCAAATGCTTGAAAGCAACTTGATAGCCATTTTCTGAAAACTTAACCAACCCTGTCCAGGATTCAAACTTTATTCCCTCTATAAGGGCCATCCACCTTAAAGAATCCAGCTGCCAGGGGAGACAACACGGAAAAGTTGAATCCTCATTAGTGGGGAGGAATAGGACTGAAAACATGCAGTCATGGGGTATTAAAAGATGCTAGAAATTGGCTCCTCAACAATTACCTTCATGCCTTCATCCCTGCAACACAACCTGTGTTTGCTCAGTTACTTACTCAGAGCTTAGGCGCACAGAGCAAGGCTTCACTCCTGCTCAAAAATGGCCAAATCATAACTGGTAAAACTAGTGAAGAAAGTGTGCCCATGTTTAAAGTTGGTACCTTTTCATTCCCATCCTTTGCTGTCAGACATAGTTCTAACTCAAAACACAAACTCTTGGTCAAGTACTTGGAGCTTCTCCTTACCAAGTTACACACTTTGTTAGATGTGTTTGACTTCAGCTTCTAATTCTGTGAAACAAAGCTAATAACAGTGTGTTGCTCACCGGCAGCCATTGGTGTAAGATGAATGTTCCTGTGCATAGCTCATTGCTCATCTTGTCACATCAGAAGCCATCACAAACAGTTAGCCACCATTATGGGTCAAAGGAACAAGCTTTCAAAATAGTTTGAGACCCCTATAAGGCTTGCTGATGAAACACAAAGGGCAAATGGCCAGCTGTGGAGATGCTGATATTTCAGAGGCAATAGGCCTGGGAATGTACACTAGGATGCACCATGAGATTGGAACAGCTACAAAGCCTGGCCAGGAATTCCTGGGAGAAGAAGCAAGAGGATGGCAGGGATAAGGAAAGAAGCACAACATCAGCCTGTCAAATGGAGGCCCCAAAGTGTAACATCAGCAGGAGATGATGACTTGCATGATGCTGTTTGGTGGGAACAAGAACATGAAAAGACATCATCACTGTAGTCAGTCAGAACTTGAGATGAAAGTATTAATATTATTGCTACATTTTTAGTTAAGGAATTATATGTGTGATTGGTTAATACAATGGGTTATGTGCTTTTAAAATAAAAACACAAACTAACAAACAAAAAACCCAGAGGCAATAAGAAAAGAAGCCACAGCTCAAAAGACACTTAAGGAAATGTTCAACATACTTAGTCATCAGGGAAATGAAAATCAAAACCACTCTGAGATTCTGTCTTACACTGATCAGAATGGTTAAGCTCAAAAACACCAATGACAGCTTATGCTGGAGAGGACATGGAAAAGGGGGAACACTCTTCCACTGCTGGTGGGAGTGCAAACTTGTACAGCTGCTAGGGAATCAGTATGGCAATTTCTCAAAAAATTTAGGATCAACCTACCTCAAGACCCTGCAATACCACTGTCAGGCATATACCTAAAGGAGGAACAGACACACCACAAGGACATTTGCTCAACTATCTTTGTAGCAACATTATTTGTAATAGCTAGATCTTGGAAGCAACCTAGATGCCCCTCAAATGAAGAATGAATAAAGAAAATGTATATTTACACAATGGAGTACTACTCAGTAGTAAGAAACAATGACATCCTAAACTTCACAGGCAAATGAATAGAACTAGGAAAAAAAAAAACATCCTGAGTGAGGTAACCCAAAATCAGAAAGATAGGTATAGCATGTAATCACTCATAAGTGAACACCAGGCATGAAGTGTCCCCCACATTCCCAGAGAAGCTAAAACCCTCTTCCAGAAACAGATGGAAGCAGTTGTCGAAATCCACAACTAACCAATGGGCCAAGCTCCTGGGGTACAATCAAAGAAAGGGAAGAGTGATAATATGAATAAAAGAAGTCAAGACCATGATTGAGAAACATAGAATCAGCTGACCCAAGCTAGTGAGAGATCACTGACTCAGGTCTGACAAAGGGGGAACCTGCATAAGACTGAACTAAACTCCCTTAATATAGGTGACAATAATGTGACTGGGATAATATATGAGGCCACTGGCAGTGGAACCAAGATCTAACACTAATGCACAAACTGACGTAGTGGAGCCCATTCTATATGGAGAGACACCGTGCCAGCCTAGACACAGGGGTGTGTGGGATGGAGAGATGCCTTGGTTCTGCCTCAAGGAGATTATGGGACGGACTGATAGACTTCCCTAGGAGCAGATGGGAGGTGGGGAATCAAGAGGATAGGAGGAAGTGGGAACTGGGATGGGAATGTAAAAAATAAATTAATAAAAACTTATTTAACTTTAAAAAAAAAGAAGCCAAGACTCACATGGAAAGCAGCTTCTTGACTTTACTGGGGTGGAAAGGAGGCCTTATGTATCGGTGAGTGAATATTATTTCTGATGGCAGCGTTAATTCTGCTCTGAATCTGTCAGTTAAGCATATATGCTCACTTCCCTGACTGCGATTCAGCATTGCCAGCCCCTCTTCCTTATTCTTGGCTTGTCACCTCAAACCACTAATCAACAACTGTGTTCCTCTGGAAGATGGCTGGATGAGGCCCCTGGCTCTGGCAGAAAGAGGCCAGACAGTAATGCTAGCCACTCTCGTTTTCATGCTCAGCGCAAACACCAGCCGATCTCAGACATGAATCAATACACCATCAATCCAGACTGTTGGAATATAACCAGCTAAGAGTTGCTGTGGGCACAAAACATGAGGGGTATTTCTGCTGGGTGTTCATGCTAACTCCATCTTCCCATGGGGACTCACAGAGATAGCAGGTCTCTTGGAATAGAGAGTCACGTGGGAGCTCCTATATACTTTGAGTCCTCATGTGTTTAAGGACTCTGGTTATTGCTCAAGTGTTCATTCTTTAGCTATGGAGATATTAGCATTTCCTCTTATTGTGGATCACTTTAGAACCAATCATGAGACTTTAGTGAATTTAGCAAAGAATAGTTCATTGGGCTGAAGTGATTCCAGCTTTCACATGTTATGCAATGTGGGGTGTGTGTGTGTGTGTGTGTGTATGTGCCTAGTTACCTACTCATTTGCCTTCTTTCATCTTTATTATCACCATGGTTTCTGATGTCTTTTGTTGCTCTTTTTTTTTTTTTTTTTTTTTGCCAATCCAGCCTTCGTATTGTAGTTAGAGAGTGCTTGATTAAACAGTAGTAGGAGGAGGACTTGAGAAAGGACAAAAATATGACAAAAGTATATTGCATGAAAAATTTAAATATATTTTTAGTGTTTAAAAAAAAGAAAGCACTTACTAAAATGCAATACTAAGGTACCAAGTACATCCTGGAGGCCTTGTTGTGGGGTATGTCCAGGTTCTATAGCATGGGTTGTCAGTAGGTGACCTTCACTCTGGTTTGTCTGAGATAGTTTGATCCCTGCTCATTGTCCCAGTATCCTTACACCATGCTGCACTTCACCCTTGTAAACAGCAAGGTTTAGGAGAAGAGAGAAAATAAACTTTGTAAGCATGATATAGAGTAGAAAGGAAAGGAAAATCCTAGGGTTCTGAGAAGGGGAAAAAGAATCCCTGGCTCTGGAATCAGCTCAAGTCTTTGCCAGCAGCAGGGTAAGAATTTCAGTGAGTTAGCAGCTGCTTGTACCTTCCTCCATCCCCAGCCAGGAATCTAATATTTTCTAGGAATCTCACTAGGAACCTCAAGTACAGGGAAAGGACATGAAGTACACAAATCCCCTAGTGCAACTGTGGTGCCTTCTGGTTTTACTTTATCACCTTATATTTTGTCAAAGGTATCCCTGGAGCTACCTTGCTTATCTCACATTTGTTAGTATCCTTTTGAGATGTAACTTGAGAGTCATCAAAAAGGTATATATGGATAATGCTAAGACAATGAAATGCTTCCTTCTCTTTGGAAGAAGCCTGGCCCCACTTTACTTACCCCATTCTTCCTTGGAAAGCACAAGACCTATGTGGGTGTATCACATGCTCTTCTGTGATCTCTTACTCCTCATGCTTTAACTTGCAGTAAGGTCTCCAGAAGAATGCCTCAAGCTACCGAGAAAGGCGGCATGCTCTCTCTCTCTCTCTCTCTCTCTCTCTCTCTCTCTCTCTCTCTCTCTCTCTGGTGTCACATGGTTTTAATCTTAGCACTCAGGCAGAAGCAGGTAACTCTGAATTCAAGGCCAGCTTGAATTCCAGACCACACAGAGCTACACAGTGAGATGCCCCCCACCACACACATACACATACACATACACTTCACTTTAGAAATTGATGTTGATAGCTTTTAGTGTTCCTCTCCAACATTTACATGCATGGAAGGCTGGGAAGCACTAGTCATTCCCTGTGCATAGACTATTACTAATAAAGGGAAGACAATGCTAGCCAATAGCCTTTGCTCTATTACCTTTGTCATCGCTGTGATGACATCCCTTACAGAAACAACTAGAGGAAGCAGGAGTTTATTTTGACTCACAATATTAGGTATTGTTCATTGTGGTGGGAAGTCATGGCTGCTGAAGTGTATGGTCCCTGGTCACATGCACAGTCAGGAAGCAGAGAGATGAACACTTGTGCTCACTCAGCTCGTTTCCTCCTTTTAGTTCAGTTCCAGACTCCAGCCCGGGGGCTGCTGCTGCCCACAGTCAGGGTGGGTCTTTCTGTCTCAGGTAAGCCAGCCTAGGCACTTCCTCACAGACTTGCCTGCTGGTTCTTCTCAATGGTTCTCTCATGTTTGTTACGACAGGTACTCTAAGAATTCCAGCCCAAGTTTCCATACTCTGCTCTTGTGCTTAGTGGTGTAGCCATACAAAGCACTTTGGGGCTTCTGAATTTGGATTTCCTCTAGCTTTATTCACTTGGCTAATTTGCACTCATCCCCCAAAACATTTTCTCCCCCCACTTCATCTCTCTCTGTCTCTCTGCTTCTCTCTCTGTCTCTGCCTCTCTCTGCCTCTCTCTCTCTCTCTCTCCCTCCATCCCCCTATTTATCTATCTCTGGGGGAAGGGAGGTTACTGAATTCTCACTTCTTTCAGGATTGATGTACCTCATTCAGTGTCTCGTGGTAACCTAAGCTTTCCTTTGCTAACTTTATCACATCGCCTTGATCCTGCTATGGAGGACCAGACTGTAACCTCCATCATTTACTCTCCTGTTTTCCCTTAAGGACTACATATTCTTTCCTGTTGCCATGCATTTGCAGCAGTTCATGAGTGAGTACGATTGACCACACAGCATTCCTATTTACTTATTGATTTGTTGTTTTCATTGAAAACTATAAGAACAAAGAAGTTTCATGAGGGAGTGGATGGCAGGGAGATTTTCAGTCCTAAGTTCTCATGGTTATACAGCAGCAAAGAAAGAAGGGAGGCTTTCATTCTAGTGCCAGCTCCAAGGTCTCCTCCATCCTGTTCTTGAGCTCAACATCAGAGAAGACAGAAAGTTACTCCTCATAGCCCAAGGGCTTCTGGGCACTGTCAGGTCTTCTCACCATGACCATTCCTAAAGGGGTCACTGTAACATTCATCATTTCCTTTATCTGGGAACTAAAGGAAGCAGTTAACCAAAAAGCCATCTGTGTTTTAAAAAGGGAACCACATAAAGAATAGAAAGAAACACAAAGTTTCTGTCTGGCCTTTGTAGATTCCAGGTTCCAGATATGAGGTCCTGCAGAGAGAATGATGATTTTTATCTCCACAAAGGGTGTGTTGAGGAGAACAGGCTCAGGCTTGCTTTATTGGCCCAAATCTCTTAACACTGTAACAAAGAATGGTTCTTGTTTGGGGTGCTTTATTCAAGTCAAAGCCGGATGCTCAAGTGTCACCTCCACAAACAGGTATTGATCACCTCTGAGCACAAGGCATTGTGCTAGAGGGAGTTGAGTTAATTTTAAGTGTGTCCTAATTGCCCTCCAGGAGGCCAAGGTTAAGGTAATTCTTAATCAAAAACCATTCTGTCTATACTGAGAAAAAAATGTAAGGACAATGTTTCTCTACTCTCCACAAACTGAAATCACCAGGTGAGTTTTTAAAAATAGTGATGTCTGAGTCCCACCTCATGCAGCCTCATTTAATTGGTCTCAAATGTGGATGGGCCATTTGGATTTTTCAAAGTTCACCAAGTGGCTGTTATGTGCAGCCAGCATTGAAAAGCACTTTGTTAGGGACAACTCCATCTGCAAACTGCCTCTCGTAGAATAGTCGGCAGAGTTACTGGATAAATTTTAAGTCCCAAGATGTCCTGACCTATGTCACCAGCTGGGTGAAGGCAGGTTGTGGTATAGAAAGAGGACAGTGAAGAGACCTGCACTCAGGAGGTGGCTCTACTCTGTTGTTTTAGAACACACAGTTGCACTTGACCTTAGTGCTGTGCATCTCAGTTTTCTACTACTACATTAGCATTTTCCAACGGTTCTGTTTTTTTTTTAATCATCAATGACTACCTTATACCTAATCAACTCACAGTGTTTATATATATTTGTGAAGTACATTAAGATAATAGGACACATATGCACAGTGTATAATGCTCAAGTTGAGAAATTAGCATTTCATTTCCACAAACTTTGGTGGATTCTATGTGTTAGGAATCTTCAGGCAGTTATGGTTGTTCAAACAGTTGCCCTGCTATTCTTTAGAATGCAGGACCTGGTTCCTCCTACCTGAGTGTTTGAAGTTATTTTCCAACTTTTCTTAATGTCCCTGAATCTCTGTCCAGGATCCTAATCTCTAGGCTGCTGTTCTGGAGAAGGTGGGCACCAGCTATGTAAATAGCCCATAATGGGTAATGATGCCAGAGACTTGGAACTTTTGAGTTTGGAACTGTCTCTACTCACTAGCCCCCTTCCAATCTTTGGAGTGCCTTTATCTGCTTTAATAAACTGTGTCCCTGGTCCAGTTTTTTTGTCTCAACACAGAAAAACTTAGAAATCATAGCACAGGGCCCCTTTTGACTCATCTCTAACGAAAGTATCAAGAACACTAAATAAAACAGCATTTCTCTGATAAGTGGTACTACAAAAACTGGCACACAGACGCCCAATAATGAAACCATATCCTCTTGAGATATAAAAAATCAACTCAAATATATCTCTCAACTTAGTTATTGTGTTCATTTGTTTCCTTCTAGCTAAACGGCTGATGATATTGTGAGGAGTTTAAAGAAAGGGGCCAGTATTTTGAGTGTACCACCCATTGCTTTCTTTTCCCACATTTGATCCAATTTTGTATAAATGCAAAGTTTTATGGTAAGAAAGCATAGATATTTTCTTTCAACTATTTCAGGAAACACATCCTTGATGTCTTCTCTCCTGTCTGGGAACTGGAAATGCCTATCTATCTTCACCACCTTCACCACCACCCAGCCTACTGCCAGAGATGGCAAGAGACATCAGAAGGCCAAAGAATCCATCTAGCCACTCCGGAGGAAAACACAAGTTGCTTAGCAGGATGCTGCAACCAGAGCTGCCTCGAGTAAGACTAGATGGATGTAATGGACCAATCCTTCAACAGATCCCAGGCTGTCAGGCTTTCACTATATCATCCCACTATTGTTATCTCCTTTCTAGAAAGGAATAAGAAATGGGGTATGTGTAGAATTGGCCTCTATGGCTCTTAGTAGAATTGCCAGCATTATCAATTCTTTCTTCTGGGGACTGAGAAAATAATGGGGAGGGAGAGAAAGAATGGACACTGTGGTTATAAACTGAGCATCAGATTCTATGATGGATAAAAACTACCAGTATTGTCATTGAACATGTAATGCTTAAGCCTAAAGCAAAGAAAAGAGTGTTGAACCCAAGGGTTTTGTTAAGGATAAATATAGATTTTGTTAGACTTTTTAATATAATGAGGATAAGTTATAAATACCCATGGTTTCCCATGTAATTAGCTGATGGGAATAAATGAGTAGGAAGGTTAAAGTAGATAGTTCTAAGACTAGTCTAACACACATACACAGGCACACACACACACACACACACACACACACACACACACATACACACTTACCATTTAAAATACAAATAGGACCCCCCCTCCCATTGGACCCTGCAATTCATAAATCCTATTCAGCCCCAAAATCCAACCATCCCCCATGGCATAAGCAACTCCTAAAAGCAAAGACACCACCTGCATCGATTGGAGAAAGAGGTGAATGACTGGTCTCCTGGCTGGACAGGTCCGTCTCTAGGCCTTAGGACCTAGGGCACATCCCATGTACCTCCCCCACCCATCACAGCCCCACTAACTGGCCAGCAGGTAAGACTCCAGCAGGCAGGCTGCTCCACAACACCCACCTCTCATTGAACCCTGTCTGTAATCTGCAAGTCCCACTCTACCCCACAAACCCACAGAACCTATCATCCTCCCCTCCCAATACCTCCACAGCATCAGTGGCCCTGAAGGCACAGATAGTGCCTATACTGATTGGAGAAAGATGTCAGTGACTGGTTCCTTGGCTGGACAGACCTGTCCCTGGGCCATAGGCCCTGGGGCACATTCTGAGCCCCCACTTCACCCATTGCAGCCGCATAAGCCCATCAGCAGACAAGACTTCTGCAGACAGGCCTCTTCAGCATCCCTGCCTCCCACTGAACCCTGTAATCTACAAGTCACACTCCACCTCACAAACCCATTCCCCAACGCACCTCCACCCCACCCTGAAGATGGAGGTTTCTGTCCCACCAGGTCCCACAGCTGTTTCAGCCTCAAATAAACACATGGACATTATATGATATATAAAATTGTTGGCCGTTTGCTAGGGCTTCTTATTGACTAGCTCTGTCTTAATTATTAACCCATATCCATTAATCTATGTATTGCCATGAGGGCGTGGCTTACCTGTAATCCAGAATGTTACTCCTTCAGCAGCATGGCATTTCTTCCTGCATTCTCTCTCCTATCTTCTTCCTCTCATTGCCCATTGACAGAGACATCTCACTGCCTGGAGAGTCACCCAAAGTTTGTTTGTAACGTTTCAACATCCATCTTCAGCCCATAGGCCATAGTGTGTCTGGAAGACTTCTCAGCGAAGCAGGAAATTTGGCGTAATCCCACCTGTATTGGAAGTTTGCAATCATTTTTCTCTGTGTCCTACAGAGTATCTGACAGACTCTTCCGTGAAACAAGAACTCTGAATGACTGTCCCAACTTGTTTTGCAAATTCAGCAGTCACTTTTTTATGGGTCCTGTATGTCTAGTTTGGACAACATACAAACAGTCCAGGCAAAATCAGTTTCTTGAACAAATGACTAGTCTTGCCATGTCAAAGGCCAACTCCATAATGAGTTTCTTCAATGTCCATCTTCCTCTCTGAAGTAATTGGTGTTGCCAGGAGCAGTTGTGTCTTACTGTCATGAAAAACCCTAAACCATTTAAATGCCATATTCTGTATGTCTTTGAAAGACATACATGGAGAATATGTATCCATTTAAAATATATCTCTGTATATCTAGAAAATCTAACTAACATAACTTTAAATGTTGACCATTATAGGTGACTATAATCTGTATTTAATTATACATTACATTTTTAATGAGCTGTATAAACACAATATCTAAACAAGAGGAGAAATACACATATAAGAAAATTGACCTTAAATTTGTATCAATAAATAAAGATCCATACCAATGTAAAATATACATTTCTATATCATATTTCCCTTTTTTCTTTAATATAAAGGGACTCAATTCATCATAAAAAAAAAACACAGGCTAACATAATGGATATGAAAACAAGAGCCCTCCTTCTGCATACAAGAAATACTCCTCAACTTCAAAGACAGACATTACCTTAGAGTAAAGTGTTAGGAAATGATTTTCCCATCAAATGAACTTATGAAGCAAACTAATGTAGCTATCCTAATATCTAATAAAATAGACTTCAAACTAAAATTAATCAAAAGAAATGGAGAAGGATATTTTATATTCATCACAGGAAAATCCATCAAGATGAAGTCTGAATTCTGAACATTTATACCTGAAATACAAGGGCACCCACATATGTAAAAGAAACATTACTAAAGCTTAAATCACACATCAAATCCCACATGCTAATAGTGAGAAATTTCAACACTTCACTCTCACCAATGGACAGGTCTGGAAGACAGAAACTTAACAGATAAATAAGGGAACTAACATGTTATGACTCAAATGGGCTTAACAGACATCTATAGAACATTCCATCCAAACACAGAATTTACCTTCATCTTAGCACCTCACAGAACCTTATCTAAAACTGACCACATACTTGATCACAAACAAATCTCAATAACAAAAATTACAAAATGGAATAACCCTCTTTATCTTATTGGATCATCATAGCTTAAAGTTAGAATACAACAATAACACAAATTACAGCCTACAAACTCATAGAAACTGAGTAACACTCACATGAATCACCACTAGGTCAAGAAAGAAATAAAGAAATTAAAGACTTCCCTAGAAGTCAATAAAAATGAATATACAGCATACCCAAACTTATGAGACACTATGAAAGCAGTGTTAAGAGGAAAGTTCATAACACTAGTTACCTACATAAAGAATTTAGAGAAAGCTTATACTGGTGACTTAATAGTACACCCTAGAACAAAAACAAGCAAACTCACCCAGGATGAGTAGACTGGAGGAAATAATTAAACTCAATACTGAAATCAATAAAATAGAAACAAAGAAAACAATACAAAGAATCAATGAAACAAAGAGTCAGTCACTACAAGTTGATTCTTCAAGAAAAATTAACAAGATAGACAAACCCTTATCCAAACTAACCAAAAGGCAGAGAGAGAATATTCAAATTAACAAATTCATATATGAAAAAGGGCACATAACAACAGACACTGAGGAAATCCAGAGACTCATCAGGTCATACTTCAAACACCTATACTCCACAAAATTGAATAATCTAAAAGAAATGAGCAATTTTCTGGATAGTTACCATATACCAAAATTAAATCAAGACGCCATAAACAATTTAAATAGACCTATAACCCCTAATGAAATAGAAGTGGCCTTTAGAATTCTCAAAGCCAAAAAAAAAAAAGAAGAGCCCAGAGCCAGATGGTTTCAGTGTAGAATTTTACCAGAATTTCAAAGAAGAGCTAATACCAATACCCCTCAAAGTTTTCCACACAATAGAAACAAGGAACATTGAAAAAACTCCTTTTATGAGACTATAGTTACCCTGATACCAAAACCACACAAAGATGCAACAAAGAAAGAAATTGCAGACCTATCTCCCTTAGGAATATTGATGCAAAAATACTCAGTAAACTCCTGTCAAACTAAATCCAAGAACACATAAACATAAAAATCATCTACCCTGACCAAGCCAGCTTCATGCCAGAGATGCAGGGATGGTTCAACTTACAAAAATCTGTCAATGTAATAATACACCATATAAACAAACTAAAAGAAATAACCCACACTATTATCTCATTAGATTTTGCAAAAGCCTTCAACAAAATCCAACATCCCTTCATGATAAAGGTCTTGGGGAGATCAGAGATACAAGCAACATACTTAAACATAATAAAGGAAATTTATAGCAAGATAACAACCAACATGAAATTAGATGGAGAGGAACTCAAACTTATTCCACTAAAACTAGGGACAAGACAAGGCTGTTCACTCTCTCCATATCTCTTCAATATTGTACTTGAAATTCTAGCTAGAGCAAAAAGACAACAAAGGAGATAAAGGGAATACAACTATCCCCATTTGAAGATGATATGATAGTATAGTATACATAAGTGACCCCAAAAATTCTACCAGCAAACTCCTACAGCTGATAAACACCTTCAGCAAAGTGTCAGGATAAATGATTAACTCCAAAAAATCAGTAGCCCTTCTATATTTAAATGATAAATGGTCCAAGAAAGAAATCAGAAAAGCACCACCCTTTTACAATAACCACAAATAATATAAAAATATCTTGGGGTGACTCTAATCAAACAATTGAAAGACCTGTATGACAAGAACTTTAAGTCTTTGAAGAAAGAAATTGAACAATATATCAGAAAGTATAAAGATCTCCCATGCTCCTGGATAGGTAGGAACAACCTAGTAAAAGTGGCAATTTTACCAAAAGCAATCTATAGATTCAATGCAATTCCCATCAAAATCCCAACACAATTCTTCAGAGACCTTGAAAGAACAATACTCAACTTATATGGAAAAGAAAACACCCAGTATAGCTATAACAATCCTGTACAATAAAGGAACTTCTGGAAGTATCACCATTCCTGACTTCAAGATATTCTACAGAACTATATTAATAAAAACAACTTGGTATTGGCAAAAAAAAAAATCCCATGAACCAATGCAATTCAATTTAAGACCCTGACATTAACATATATACCCATGAACACCTGATTTTTTGATAAAGAAGCCAAATTGTACAATGGAAGAAAGAAAGCATCTTAAAGAAATGGTTCTGGCATAATTAGATGTCAACATGTAGGAGAACGCAAATACACACATATCTATTACCATTCACAAAACTCAAGTCCAAGTGGATCAAAGACTTCAACGTAAATACAGGTACACTAAACTTGATAGAAGAGCAAGTGGGAAGTACCCTTGAATGCATTGGCACAGGAGACCAGTTCCTAATTATAACACCAGTAGCACAGACACTGGGGGCCACAATTAATAAGTGGAACCTCCTGAAATTAAAAACCTTCTTTAAGGCAAAGGACAACAGTAAATAAGACAAAATGGCAGCCCACAGAATGGGGAAAAGCTCTTCACTAACCCCATATCTAAAAGAGGGATGATCTCCAAAATTTATAAAGAACTCAAGAAACTAGACATCAAAACACCAAATAATCCAATTTTAAAATGGGGTACAGAACTAAATAGAGAATTCTCAACAGAAGAATCTCAAATGAAAGAAAGATATTTAAGAAATTGTTCCACATCCTTAGTCATCAGGGAAATGCAAATCAGAACACCTCTGAGATTCTATCTCACACCTGTCAGAATGGCTAACTCTGACCAAAGCTTATGTTGGAGAGTGTAAGGAATAACGTTTTTCCTGCTGGCCTGGACCCACCATGGCGCCAGCCCCAAATAACACAATGAGACATTGTATTTGATGTGCCATATGTTAGGATGTTTTTCCCCCGCAGGTCTGGTCCCACTGCCACACCAGCCCCAAATAACACATAGAGACTCTGTATTAGATATAATTTTGTTGGCCAGGTACTAGTTTCTTATTGGCTAGCTCTGTCTTATTATTAACTCATTTCTATTAATTTAAGTATTTCCACATGGTCTCATCTTACCAGAGAGTGGGCCTGGACCTCTTTTCTCCAGTCTCTCCATATTGACCCCTCTCTATTACTGGAGAGGATGTGGATTAAGAGTAACACTCCTCCATTGCTGGTGGGAGTTCAAACTTGTATAGACACTTTTTAAATCAGTATGGTGGTTTCCCAGAAAATTGGGAGTCAATATACCTAGCATCACCACTCCTGAGCATATATACCCAAAGGATGCTCAATCATACCACAAGAGCACTTTCTCATCTATGTTCATAATATCATTATTACAAAAACAACCTATACACCTCTAAAGTGAAGAATGGATAAAGAAAATGTGGCACATTTGTACAATGTTGTATTATTCCGCTGTTAAAATCAGTGACATAATGAAATTTGCAGGCAAATGGATGGAACTAGAAGAAAATCATCCTGAGTGGTATAACCCAAACCCAGAAAGACAAACATGGTATGTACTCACTCATAAGTGTATAGTCCATGTGAAGCAAAGGATCCCATACTGCTCCAGAAAAGTAAAGGATCCCACTGCTCAAGAAAAGCTAGGTAACAAGAAGGACCCTAAGAAAGATGCATGAATCCTAGGAAAAGGATATAGAGGAGATCTCCTGAGTAAATTGTGGGCAGGCGGAGGTAGAGGGGAGAGGATGGAGGATAAGGACATGAGGGAACAGGATAGTCAAATTGGAGGAAGAATGATAAGGGAGAGCAATGAAAGAGATTCCTTGCTAGAGAGAGTCATTGTTGGGTTAGGGGGAAACCTAGTGGTAGGGAAATTCCCGGGAATCCATAAGGATGGCCCCAGCTAAGACTCCTAGCAATAGAAGAAAGGGTGCCTGAGCTGGCCTTCTCCTGTAATCAGATTGGCATCTACCCTAATTGTTATCATAGAACCTCCATCCAGTAACTGATGGAAGCAAATGCAGAGATCTACAGCTAAGCACTGGGCTGAGCTCCTGAAGTTCAGTGGAAGAGAGGGAGGAGGGATTATATGAGCAAGGGGGATGGTGGTCAAGATCATGAAGGGGAAATCCACAGAAACAGTTGATCTGAACTTATGGGAACTCATGGACCCTGGATAGACAACTGGGAAGGCTGCATTCAACTGAACTAGTTCCTCTGCAGTGTTTTAGCTGCAGTTCTACTGTCCACTCACTGGGGTAGATGGAGAGTACACCAAAAATAAACACCAAATAATATCTTCTTATACAGTGCTAACATCTGGTGATATACCAAGTTATGAGGCTTGATCTGTTTGTGGGGCCCTGGGCATTGGGACCAGGCTCTATCCCTAGTGCATGAGCTGGCTCTTTTTGGACCCCATTCCCTACATTCCCTACGGTGGGAAGCCTTGCCCGGCCTTGATGCAAGAGGGAGGAGCTTGGTTCTGCCTCAACTTAATATGCCAGGCTTTGTTGATTCCCCATGAGAGGCCTTTCTCAGAAGTAAATGATGTGTGGGATGAGGGAAAGGGTAGTGGGGAGGGGGAGGGGGAGGAGCAGAGGTGGGGGAAACTGTAATTGGCATGTAAAATGAATAAAAAGTGTAAAATAAAATTTAAAAGAATTTTTAAAAACAGAGGGCTTTAAATGCCTTACTGTTGGTATAAAAAAAAAAAAAAAAAAAAAAAAAAAAAAAAGGCTGATACAAAAGAAAATTACATGTAATTATATGTGACTATTGTGTATGTTTTGAAAATGCTCAAGAACAACCGTGACAACAGAAGATAATGTTAGAAGAGTTGTTGTTTCCCTTGTCTTATAACCCAGAAAATCCCAATAATATAAAAAAAGAAATACAGTGTTTTAGCTGCAGTTCTACTGTCCACTCACTGGGGTAGATGGAGAGTACACCAAAAATAAACACCAAATAATATCTTCTTATACAGTGCTAACATCTGGTGATATACCAAGTAATTATTTCATTTGATGAATACTGCAGCTTCCTGCTTCTCTTAAATCCTGTTGGGCTATTGCCTTTTAAGTACTATGAAGCTTTACTCTTCAAGTCTTTCTGGGAAGAAAGAGTATAAACCTTAAAAGAGACTAAATGGATTCATGCTGGTACTTTCTGGCACCCTATAGCAATTGTGCCTGGCAGGTACACGTGTGGGAGTACAAGGGGTTGGCATATTATCATCTAGTCATGCCGATGTCTCCTCTTACTCAAGACACCCTGATCACACATGTAGGGAATTAATGCTTCATAGTACACAGCCCTGTTGACTGATCAAGGGTCAGCGACCGATTAAAAGGGAACGAAACATTGGCCAGATTAAACCAGATTTTTTCTGAAGGAGAGCCCAGGCCACAGTTGGTTCTAGTTTATCGAACTGTGGACTGGAGTTAAGGGGAAGCAGACACTACACACCCTGCAGACAAAAGCAGTCTTCAAGAAAAAGCAAAGGCTCGAGACCACAGAGTTTAATAAAAAAAAAAAAAAAAAAAAAAGAATGCAACCTAAGATGGAACAATCCTGCTAAACTGAGGGTCATACAGATCTTATGACTTCCCTGTATCATTTCCCCAGCACTTTTTTAAAAAGAAAAAAACTTGATGCATATTTAAATGAGTTATAGTTCCTGCAACCAAAGAACCCTTGAGTTGAACATGCTAGTAAGTCAAGTGGAGGAGTGTATTGTCACCTGTATCACAGATGATCCTTTTCTGAAGTTGTAGATGTACCTCTCTTACCTTTCTGTAACAGACCCTGCTTACATCCTGTGTTATTTTGGACAAGTAAAGAATTGCTTAAACAAAGTATATTAATATATCCCTTTATTACTATAGAGATATAAGGAAATATTTTCAATTGCCTATCTGATATGTTATAGGTTATTTTCAGTACATACCTGTCTCGCCTACAGGCCAAAATCCTGAATAAATATTTAACAATGTGCTCAGAATATTAAAATGTATAAGAAAGGTTCTCGTGCCTGGAAGGGTGAATAATCTGAAAAGACACATGTATACTATTAGGTAGTATATCTGTCAAATTCATTTCTTAAACTTTCATTTAATTTCATTATGTATTCTCTCATGAGCTGTGGAAGTTCTGTGGGACACAGAAGTCTGTGTCAGTCATTCTGGCTGGAAAACTGAAGAAATCTCCCACACACAAGAATGAGCAATGCAAGTGTGTCAAGTAGGGTGGGGTTTCCAAAGTGCTTTCCATTCAATGTAACCATTGTTACTACAGATGGATATATGAATAGATGGATAGAGGGACAGATAACGTGATTGATTGATGGTAGATCCATGGATTAGTAAGCTTCATAAAACCTGGGGTTAACAATGTTCACAATTTCTTTATCGTATACTTTCTGAGAGACATGCATTTTCAGTGTTGATGCTGAGTCTCCAAGAGAACAATATCATAAAGCATTGCCTCAATTTATTGTTTTATGAGGTCTTTTCCTTTGGACAGTTGTGGTGAACAGTGTTTGGGAGGTACAGATGAAATGAGTGCCGTCCATTTCTAGTTTTTTGATCCTGTTGTATAGAACAGTCTGTTTGTGACTCCCATTATGCAAATGTGATGTGATTGTTCATATCAAGACTATATAGAGAAAACTTTCTTGTAGACTCCTATAGGGTCTAGCAATGGTTTTTGTGTAAACTTGCTTGATTTTTAAAACACTTTGCTGAATCTGACAGCAAAAGATACCATTCTTGCACTTGGGTTTGTAAGGTGTACGGTTTCCTCCCGCCGTCTGGTCTTGTCCTGCCGCTGCGCCAGCCCCAAATAATACACAGAGACTCTGTATTTGATACAATGCTGTTGGCCCGGTTACTTGTTTCTTATCGGCTAGCTCTGCCTTAATTATTAACCCATTTCTGCTGATCTATGTATTTCTCTTACAGGGAGCCGACCGGCATACTGCTTTCTCCCGACTCTCCATCTTGGCTCTCCTTAATACTTCCTATTTCCTCCTTGTCTCCTAGTCCCTCCTATCTTCCTTTCCTATTGGCCAACAGTGCTTTATTCATTAACCAGTATGAGAAACATATACAGAATGACATCTCCCATCATGGGTTCATTTTTAAAATTTAATATATTAATTTATTTTACATCCAGAATGTTATTTTTCTCTCCCTCCTCTCTTCCCATTCCATCCTCCCTCCCCTGTCCTCCTCATTCCACTCCTTTGTTTCTGTTCATAAATATGGCAGTCCTCTCGTGGGTATCAAGTTTCATTAACACTAAGCATCTCCCCTTGCTGGGCAAGGCAATCCAGTATGAGGAATAAGTTCCCAAGAGCCAGCCAAAACATTAAGGACAACCCCTGCTCCCATTGTTAGGAGTCCCACAAGTAGACCAAGTTACACAGCTATCACACATATGTAGAGGGCCTAGGTTGGTCTCATGCAGGCCCCCTGGTTGTTGGTACAGACTCAGTTAATTCAAATGAGCTAGGTTAGTTGTTTCTGTGGGTTTTCTTGTGATCTCCTTGACCCTTCTGGCTTCTACAATCCTTCCTCCCCCTCTTCAGCAGGGTTCCCGGAGCTCCATCTTGTGTTTGGCTGTGGGTTTCTGCATCTGTTTCTATCAGTTATTGGATGAAGGTTCTCTAACGACAACTGGGGTAGCCACCAATCTGATCACAGGAAAGGGCCAGTTCAGGCTAAAGAAGTTTTTGAATCTATCAAAATCATGTTTCAGAGAGAGCAGGCCAGAAGTAAGGTCCCACAAACCTCAGCTGCGCCTATACATTATGCATGGAATCCATGTCTGACCTCACCAGCCTTCACAACAGATAGCCACGGGTACCTAGGATTACTCCCCAGGTCATACCACTGGTTCCAGACCCTGCTTTTCTGGGTGATGTTTGTTCAGCACAGATGAGAGAATTTTCTTGCCTCAGAGCCAATAATAATTCAAAGCCACCCTTGTCTTGTGTCTCAGCATGCTCAAATCCAGCTGCTCAATCTGAATCTTAAATTCTTTTTACCGTTGTGTTTATTTTTCTTCTTGCTAATTTATGAGATACTAAATGACCTTTTCAAAGGCCTTCATTTGAGGGCTCATTAAAATTCTAGGAAGTCTTTCACTTGCTTGTTCCTTCACAGGCACTAATTTGCATGTCACAACATAATCAGAGGGTTAAGGACAACACAGCACTACTTCACGGAGTACTCCACGCCTAACGGGGCTGCCACACAGATCAAGTCAGCTCTTGTGATGCCATGGGCCACCAGGCTTGTTTCCTCTGCTGTATCTTACTTCATTGTTATAAAGATCATTACACACATCACTTGTAACCACTTTTCCTCTAATGATGACAGAAATGGAAAGACCAAGTTGCTAAGCAGCCTGGCTAGGCACCTCCTTCTCTTTGGTGAAACTTCACAATATTAATTGCTTTCATCTCTTTCATAAGCCTACTTGTAGCCAACAGAACACTCTATTTTCCTGCTGTAAAATGGAAACACACTAGCTGTAGTGGTTTGAATGAAAAACGTTCCCTCACAATCTTAAGTATTTGAACCCCTAACTCCCAGTTGACGGTGCCATTTACAGCTCAGCCTTGCTGAGGGTAGGGGTGGGATGGAGGTCACTGGGGGACAAGCTCTGATATTTAAAGGCCTAAACAACTTTAAGTTTGTTCTCTCTGCCTCATCCTTACGGTTCAAGATGTGAGCTCTCAGCTACCTGCTCCTGACACCAAGCCTGGGGAGTGGATGAAGTCCTGAGTGAATGTGTATTATTGACATGAGCACAGCCATGTCAAGAACTCCAGTGCCTCAGATCCATGGAAATTGTCAAAGCTTCCTCAGGTCCAAGTGTATATGATTACAAATGGTTGACCTCTAGCTAAAACCAACATATGCTTAAATCATCTACCATAGTTTCTTCCTCCTGGATGACTAACCTGGGCCTGCTCTCATTTAGAGACCATCTACAAAGATTAGCAAACCCTGGTGTATGTAGTAAACACACTGAGTTTCCAGACTGCTTCTAGTATGTCTCCATCAGAGCACACAACACACCTCATCCCTTCTTTTCTCTATGTCATTTTCTCATGCCCCATTGCCCTAGTCAGGTTTATCCTTAAGCCATGACACTAGTGGCTCTAGGTTGTGGCAGCCTGCCATCTGTCGCTGTGCTGTCCCTGCCATTATAAACTCTAACCTTCTTTAAATGGAGCCCTTCTATAAGTTACCTTGATCACAGTCTTTTATCACAGTAGCAGAAAAGTAACAGAGTACCCCTGACACCTAAATAGCTTTTACCTCCTATAGAGTCAGAGTTTTCATTCCAAGATCCCTATTTTATTTGTCTTTTCAACATCCTATTCTTGTCATAGAACCTTCTCTTCAAGCTTCACAAATGGGACACTTTGCTTTATCTCATTGGGGCTTTAAACTTAATTGCTTTAAAATTTGGCTGCTCAAGCTCTGTTCCTTCCCGTGTGGCTTCTTTAATCAGCTTGTTTTGTCTAACCCATCTCCTATGACATTAGCTTTTTTCAAATGCTGACTCTTAGTTGTGCACTTTTTTTGTACATTTTGTACAATTTTCCCTCTGCCTGAAGGATTTCTTTGACATTTCTTACAGAGCATATTTCATCCCCTGGTAGCATGCATAAAACCTTCCAGCACTATGAAAGCAACTTAATAGGGATGAAGCTTTTGGGTTGGCATCAACTGGGTTTCTCTGTGTCCTAAGATTCAAACATTAAAAACAAATGATCTTAGCCCTCAAAAAATGTGACACTGTGTATCATGGAGTCTTCTTTAAGGTATGTAGACTCTCCTCCTTCTCCCTGAAAAGAAATGCTTCAGCAATAAGGTTTTACCATCAACTTCAGGAGGGTAACCAAGGGCTACAGCAATAGCCTACAATGTTTGGGAATGTCTGTGGCACCACAATGATAAAAAAATAATCAAAAAGAGATAGCCTAGTTATGGCACTAGGATTTTTTATTTGACACTGTATGGCCTCTGGGAGAAGCATTGTTAGAGTAACTCTAACTTTATGTGTATATGTATGTGTATGTATACTTACACACACACACACACACACACACACACACACACACACATATATATATATATATATATATATATATATATATATATATATTTAGGAAGCTTCTACAATAATAGATTTCCATATGGCATTTTCAAAGGTCTTTTGTGTTAGCTATCCTTCCTCATTCTCTTCTAACCTGCCTTTCCACCCCATTTAACCTCTCCATCACTCCCCCTTTCCTGTTTCCTATCAACTGTGACCTATCCAGCTTCCCAACTGTCTATTACTAATCTTCTGCCTTCTATGGGTACTCCAGTTTAAACACAATTATCTGAAGACTCAAACCTACCATCCACATATGAGAGAAAACATGTTATGTCTGTCTTTCTGGTCTGAGTTACCTCACTCAGAATGGTTATTTCCAACTCCATTCATTTACCTTCAAATTTCATAATTTCATTTTCCTTTATAGATGAATATAGTTCTAGTGTATATATACACCATATTTTCATTATCTGTTTGTCTGTTGATGAGTGTTTAGCTTAATTCCATACCCTGGCTATTGTAAATAGAGTAGCAACAAACATGGATGAGTACCTACCTTTGTTGTGAAATATAGAGTATTTGGAGGGTACATCAAGCATGGTATAAACAAATCATGTGGTAGACCTACTTATAGCCTTTTGAGAAGCCTCCATACTGATTTTCATAGAGAATGAATTATTTCCACCAACAGAGACTATGTGTTTTCCTTTTCCCACATCCATCCCAGCATTAGCGGTCATTTACTTTTTTAAATTTTATTTTATTTTAGCCATTTTTGCTAGGGTAAGATAAGACTCAAAGTAATTTTAATTTGCATTCCCTCATGGCCTTTGTTCCTTTGTATATTCTATGTCTTTTCCCCTCTGGCTACTCTTAAGATTCTCTCATCATTATTCTAAAGCAATTTGATTATCATGTGCCTTGGTGTTGCTTTCTTCAAATTGCTTGGATTTGGTCAGGTGAACTTCCTGAACCTTCAGGATTATAATTTACACAGTGTAGATTTTTCATCTATTATTTCTTCAAATATATTTTATCTCTTCTCCTGGGGCTCCAATTATATGTGTATTAGATTCCTTTAAGAACTCTCATTGCTGATCCATTCATTATTTTAGTCCTCTCTTTCTCCCTGCATTTCATTTTGAATAGTTTCTATTACCATGTCCCCACATTCACTAACCATCGCTCTTCCATTGTTTTATTGACTACACAGAATTACATTTACTGCATTTGACCTAAACAATTCTGTAGTTTCTGTCTCTAGAATCTCAAACTTTATTATTTTAATGTTGTCTTCTGTGATAGTTTTAACAACATGGCACATCATAGAACTTCCCAGGAAGAGTTTCAGTGAAGGAGTGTCTAAATCAGGTTGGCCTGTGAGCATATCTTTTGGGGATTTTCTTGATCATCTTAACTGATGTGGGCAGACTCAGCATAAAAGGTGGTCAAGCACCATTCCTTAGTTTCAGGTCCTAGACTGAGTGAGTAGTGAAAGCTAGCTGAGTGTTAAGCATGCATGAATGTACTTCTCTGGTCTTTATAGTGAAGGCAATATGACTTCCCTACAATAATGCATTCTGACCTGGAATGTGAGATAGCATAATTGTGAGCTGTTTATTGAGGTATTTTATCACAACAGAAATGAAGCTAGGAAATCCTCTACTTAACATGGCAATATGTTTTCTCTGTCTTTTCAGACTCATGGAATATGTTTAATTTTTTTAATCTCTGTCTACTAATTGGAACATGAAATGTCATCTCTGCAGCTTTACTATGACTTTTTTCTTTCTGTACTTTATAAAAATTTCATAATATTTATCTACTTATTGTTGCTACTGAGAATGGAACATAGAGACTCATGCATGCTAGACCATCACTGTACTCTGAGCTGCAAGCTGTGTTATTGATTGCTTTTTATCTTTTGTTTGTTTGAAATAGAATCTTTAGAGCACTGAGTAGCTTGGAACTCACTATATACCAGGTTAGACTTGGACACAAAAAATATCTACCTACCTTTGCCTCTTAAGTGCTGCAATTAAATATATTCACCACCATACCCAGCAAGTTTTTTTTATCATTTAAAACATTTTTAAATTAAATATATTTTGATCATATTCTTCTCTTCCTCCAAGTCCTTCCAGATCCTCTTCCTCTCTATACCCACACAACTTTAAGTTCTTTCTCAAAAAAAAAAAAAAAAAAAAAAAAAAACTAAAAACCCAACACAACAGCAAAACCCTCAAAATCTAAAAAACAAAGTATAACAATTTCCAAACAGAAGAAGAAGAAAAAACTGTAACCAAATAAAAACACACAAAAATACTTGTTCCTTCCATTCTTTCTTGTTCAAATACTCCTGACTGTTCTGGAGTAGTCGCTACACCCTGTGTCACTCCACTGGAGACAACTGTTTTCCCCTCTCCACTCAGGTATGAACGACAGTTCACTTATTGACCTTTACCATAGTGCCTAGGTTTTCACTCATTCCATTTTAAATATAAAAAAGTAAAATATAATAAGATAAAACAAAAAACTATCACTTTAAAGTTGGGCAACACAAACCAAGAGAATGAAAAGAGCCCAAGAGAAGGTATATTTACATACTCATGGATTCCATAAAAACACTAAACTGGAAACCGTCATAAAAAGCAGAGGACCTGGTCCAGACTTGTGCAGGTTGCTGTGGGCTCATAGGAGCTTTGTTCATTGGTGTCCTCCATCCTTTCTGGGCCATATATTCTTTCTGCTTTCTCTTCAATGGGGTTCCCCGAGTTTTGAGGGAACAAATTTGATAGAGACATCCATTTAGGTCTGAGTGTACTTAAGGTCTCTCACTCTCAGTGTAATGCCTGGCTGTGGATTTCTATATACGATCCCATCTGCTGCTGGAGGAAGCTTCTCTGGTGATGGCTGAACAAGGTTGATCTGTGAGTATAGTAGAATACCATTAGGAATCATTTTATTGTTACAATCCTCCTTCCTCCCTCTCTCCCTCCCTCCTTCCTTTCTTTCTTATTTCTTTCTTTCTTTTTTTTTTTTTTTTTCAGACCAGTGTTACTTGGTTTGTCTAGGTCCCTGGAATATCTAGTCTCAGGTTCCTGGTCATCCAGGCAGAGTTAAGTAGGGGTTCCATCTTGTGGAATGGGCCATAAATCAGATCAGTTATTGGCTGGTCAGTCCTACAAGCTTTGTGCCACCATTGCCCTAGCATATCTTGCAGATAATTTAAGATAAAGATGTTGTGGCTGGATTATTTCTTTATTGATAGCATGCAAAATACCTTCCTATAACAAAGATACTGGAACATAGGGATGAAAACTCTATGTAGGCACCATGTTCAATGAGTTTTATAGTTGTCTTCAGTAATGGGAGATTGTTGTCAGTTTATGGAGAATAACCTATTGCCTTAGCAACAGCCTGGATTCTTTGAGGATTCCTGTGGGATCAGTTTGGATAACAATTCAATTAGATGTAATACAAACATAGTACTGGAAGCTATATTTGGTGACAAAATTGCTAGTTGGGATTCTGTCTCCCTCATTATTTGGCAGTTTGATTGACATTTCCTTCATATGTGTATGTATTTTAGGAAATTTCTGTTACATTAGGTTTCCCTATTACCCCTCAAAAGCCCCCTCAATTTTAGCTATCTCTCTCCCCCCCCATATTTTCTCCCACTGCTTCCCTCCTCACCCCTCCCCACTAAATCCTCCCATTTCAGACCCTCCCCCATCCAGCCATAAAAATCTATTCTATTTACCTTTCATCTGTCACCTATAGGACCTTCCTCTACACCTAACCTCAGTGGTTCTATGGATTGTATCTTGGTTATGCTTGACTTAACAGCTAATATCCACATATAAGCAAGTACATAACATATTTGTCTTTCTGGCTCTGTGATACTTCACTTAGGATGAACTTTTCTAGTTCCATCCAGTTACCTGAAATTTTCATGATGTCACTTTTCTAATGACTAATGCTTCGTTGTATAAATGTACCATATTTGTTATTTTTTCCACCTTTCTGTTGAGGTATATCTAGGTTGTTTTCGATTTCTGGCTATTATGAACAGAGAAGTAATTGAACATGGTGGACAAGGTCTCTGTGGTAGGATGAAGCATCCTTTGAATATGTGTCTGAGAGTGGTATAGCTGTATTTGAGATAGATCAATTCCTGTCTTCCTAAGGAAACACCACACTGATTTCCATACTGGCTGTAAAGTTTGAACTCCCACCAGGAATGGGTAAGTATTCCCCTTGCTCTACAGTCTTACTAGCATGAGCTGTCACTTGTTTTGTTAATCTTAGCCATTCTGACAGGTATAAGATGAAATCTCTTCTCTTGTCTATTTCTCCCCTGACTCAATCTTCCTAGTCCCACATGTTTTCCTGTCTTTCCCTTCTCTTTCTCCTAGTTCCCTCTCCACTCACTGCCCCCCCACTCCCCATATGTTCTGGAGATCTTGTCCCTTTCCCCTTATGTGGGAGACCTTATATGAATCTCTAAGAATCCTCCTTGTATCCTAGTTTATCTGACAGTGTGAATTATAGGCTGGTGATCCTTTGTTCTATGTCTAAAATCCATATATGAGTCAGTACATACCATGTTCCTCTTTTTGTGACTGGGTTACTATCGCGGTTTAATAAGGATCTGGATAAACAATTAGTCTGAACAGATGTTTATTCAGGGAGAAATAACTCAACATAGACAGGTGAACACCAGCAGGTTCCTGCTTCCAAGAATGCCTCCAGAAGTCCCTGTGCAGCTCGCAAGAGAGGTCCTCCCCCTCCTCCTCAGACCTAGTAACCTAGGTCACTTCCGTCCCTGGCTCCACCCCCCCAATGGGCATGGTCAGTGCCTCAGTGCCACAGAAGGAGACAAAGTGAATATCCCACTACAATTCCCCTTTTAGTCTAAAGAAAAGATTTAGGTTTTATACAAAACTATATATAAAACAGTGAATAACACCTGTGCTTTAAGAAAAGGAAAATTGAGAACAAAACAACCTATATATCTAGTCCTAGGGTGAAGGCATAACGGAGTTTACAATAGAGTTGTCCTAAGCTGGAAAATTTAAGTCTAGTACCTAATATATCTAACTAGGAAGAGAGAATAATAGTCGTGATAGTTTAATCTCCAACCTCATCAAGACCTGAGAAGGAAAATAATCATACTAGGGTAGACAGGAAGTGCAGATGGGCAACTTCCAAAAGGTGCAGTGAGAACAGAACAGCAGGCTACCTGGACAGTCACCCAAGGTCTTACAGCAATGTTGGTACACCCAGTTTTGGCTAAGGCCAAGAGTACTTGACAGACCACAACAACAGCAGGGAGGTAGCAAGGCTGTCTTACCCTGACTTGGCAAGGTTTAGCACTCTTCTATATTTGTCTCCTGTTTTTGTGCCAACAATATGCTGGTTTTATGACTATATCTTTGTACTACAACTTAAAATTGAGAATGATATCTCTAGCAGATTTTTTATTGTTCCGGATTGTTTTAATTATTCTGGTTATTTGTTTTTTTTTGGTGTGTGTGTATGTGTGTGTGTGTGTGTGTGTGTGTGTGTGTGTGTGTGTGTGTGTGTGTATGAAACTGAAAATTATTCTTCCAAGATCACTAAAGAATTGTGTTGGAATTTTGTGGGGATTGCATTGAATTGGTAGGAAAGTTATTTTTGCTGTGTTACGTCTACCAATCCACAAGTATGGGAGATCTTTCCATCTTCTGATATCTTCTTCAATGACTTGAAACTTTAATCATACAAGTCTTTCACTTACTTGGTAAAAATACCCCAAGATATTTATAATATTTGACACTATTGGGAAAGTTGTTTCCCTGATTTCTTTCTCAGATATTTTGTTATTTGTATATAGAAGGGCAACTGATTTCTGTGAGCTAATTTTTTATCCAACTACTTTGCTGAAAGTGTTTATCAGTTATAGGAGGTTCCTGGTGAAACTTTAGGGTCACTTATGTATATTATCATATAAGCAAATAATGATACTTTGACCTCTTCCTTTCCAGTGTGTATCACTTTCCTCTCCTTCAGTTGTTTTATTGCTCTAGCTTAAACTTTAAATACTACATTGAATAGGTATGGAGGGACTGGACATCCTCCTCTTGTCCCTGACAGTGGAATTACTTTTTGTTTCTCTCCATTTAATTTGGTATTGGCTGTGGGCTTACTGTAAACCACCTCTATTATGCTTAGGTATGTCCTTTGTATCCCTAATCTCTCTAGAACTTTTATTAAGAAGGGGTGTTGTATTTTGTCAAAGGCTTTTTCTGAATCTAATGAAACGATCTTAGGGTTTTGCCTTTCAGTTTGTTTATATGGTAGATTATATTTATTGATTTATATATTTTAACCATCTCTGCATCTCTGGGATGCAGCCTGCTTCATCATGGAGGATGATCATTGATGTGTTCTTGGATTCAGTTTGCAAGTATTTTAGCATCTATGTTCATGAGAGAAACTCGTCTATAATTCTGTTTCTTTGTTGGGTCTTTACGTGGTTTGGCTATCAGTGTAACTGTGTCCTCATAAAATGAGTTGGGCAGTGTTCCTTCTGTTTGTATTTTATGGAATAATTTTGAGAGTATTGGCATTAACTCTTCTTTGGAAATCTGGTAGAATTATGTGCTAAAACCATCTGTCCCTGAGTGGTGTAGTTTTGTTTTGTTTTGTTTGTGGGGAGACTTTTAATGACTGCTTCTATTTCATTAGTCGTTATAAGTCTGTTTAAATTGCTTGTCTGGTTTGGATTTAAATTTGCTAAGTGGTATGTATTTAGAAAATTGTGCGTTTCTTTTAAATTTTCCATTTTGGTGGAGTCTAGGTTTTAAAAGTATGTCCTTGTGACCCTCTAGATATCTTCAATATCTGTTATTATGTCCCCCTTTTCATTTATGATTTTGTTAATTTGGAACTTCTCTCTCCCTTTTAGTTAATTTGTATAATGATTTATCAATCTTACTGATTTTTCTCAAAGAAACAACTCTTTGCTTCATTGATATTTTGTATTTTGTTTGTTTCTATTTTATTAATTTCAACCCTGAGTTCATTTCTTGTCTCCTACCCCTTTGGGGTGTTGTTTAATTTTGCTCTAGAGCTTTTAGGTACATTCCTAACTTGCTAGTATGAGATTGCTCCAATTTCTTTATGTAGGCATTAGTGCTATGAATTTAGCTCTTAGAACAACTTTCTTTTTTGTGTTCCATAAGCCATAAGTTTGGGTATTCTGTGTATTCATTTCCTTTTAATTCTTGAAAATCTTTTATTTCTTTCTTAATTTCTGTCTTGATCCATTTTTAATTCAGTAGAGAATTGTTCAGTTTGTAAGCCTTCTGTTATTTCTGTGGCTGATAGGCAGTTTTAATCTGTGGTGATCTGACAGCCAGCATGCAAAGAGTTACTTCAATTTTCTTTTTATATTTAAACCTGCTTTGTTTCTGGCTAACTCTGCAGAAAATTCCATGAAGTGCACAGAAGGAGGTGTGTTCTTTTATGTTTGAACGAAATGTTCTGTAACTATCGGTTAGGTCTCATTTGGTTTATGTATGACTTCAGTTAACATCCTCATTTTTTTTTCAGATTAATTTTTATCTGGAGATCCTTACTATTGGCAAGAGTGGGTCACTATGTGAGCATCAATATGTAATTTAAGCTGTAGTGGTGTTTCTTGTTCAAACGTGGGTGCTCTTGTGTTTAGGGCATAGATACTGAGAATTTCAATGTTCTCTTGGTGAAGTTTTTCTTTGATGAATATGTAGTATCCTTTCTTATCTCTTCTGACTATATTTAGTTTAAAGTCTATTTTTTTTTTCAGATATCAAAATGGCTACACTAGCTTGTTTCTTAGGACTATTTGCTTTAATATCTTTTTTCAACCCTTTACCCTGAGGTGATGTCTATTTCAAATGTTGAGGTGTGTTTCTTTGGTACGACAGAAGAATGGATCCTATTTTTGCATCCATTATGTTACTCTGTGTCCTTTTATTGGGAACTGAGACTGTTGATATTTAGAGATAGCAATAGCCAATGATTGTTGACTCCTAGTATTCTGTTGGTGTTGGTGGTGGTTGGGGTGGTGATGGTTTGTTTATGTGTGTATTTCAGTTTCTTTTGACTTCATTCCCTATATTTTCTTGTATGTAGTGACCTTGTTTAGGTTGATGCTTTCTTTCTAGCACCTTCTTTAGGGCTGGATTTGTAAAATGATGTTATTTAAATTTGACTTTGTCATGGAATATCTTTTTTCCTCAATCTATGGTGATTGAACTATTTTCTGGGTATAGTAGTCTAGAATGGCATCTCTGCTTTCTTAAAATCTGCAGCATATTTTCCCAGGGCTTTTCTGGCTTTTAGTGTCTCCACTGAGAAGTCAGGTGTAATTGCAATAGATCTGCCTTTATATGTTATTTGGTCATTTTCCCTTACAGATTTAATTATTCTTTTTTTATTCTTAAAGTTTAGTGTTTTGATGAATATGGCTATGGAGCCTTTCTTTTATTGTCCAGTATATTTGATGTTTTGTATGCTATTTGTACTTTGACAATCATGTTCCCTTTAGGTTTGGAAATTTTTCTTCTATAATTTTATTGAAAATATTTTTCTGGGTCTTTGGCCTGTGTTTCTTCTTTCTCTGTTTCTATTATTCTTAGATTTGAGTTTTTCATAGTTTCTCCAGATTTTCTATATATTTTGAGTCAGTAGTTTTTTAGAATAAACATTTTCTTTGACCAAAGTATCCATCTCTCCTATCATGTCTTTAGTGCCTGAGATTCTCTGTTCAATCATTGTATTCTGTTAGTGAAGCTTCTTCATTTCATGTTAATTTCCTAAATTATTTTTATTTCCAGGTTTTCCTCATTTTGGATTTTCTTTATTGATCTATTTCTACTTTCAGGTCTTGAATGGTTTTATTAATTTAATTTCACTATTTGTTTGGATTTTCATAAGTTTTTATGGGATGTATTCATTTCCTCTTTAAAGACATCTATCACATTTGTAACTTGTGCTTCAAATATGATAGAGTTACTGGGCACTGATAGAGACATACTGTCCTGGCAGTTTTGATTGTGTTTTTAGGCTGGCTTTTAGGCATCTCAGTTTGGGAAGACTATAATTCTAGGTGAAGATACATGTTCTTGCATTTGCTGAGTAGGCCTTCTGTTTCTTGATCTCAGGTGTGGCTACTGGAGGTTCCAGGCAAAATGTGTTTCTGGATATTGGTATCTGAGGCTTAGGAACAGGAATGGGTTGGGAATGATGGGGGGTGGGGTTACAATAGAGAATAATGCAAGGTTTAGTCCCCTGGAAATAGGGGCCATGGAATGAATAGAAGGTCTTCTATAGAGGAATGGAGGGACAGGTGGAGGTCTGCAGTTAACCTACTTGCTTCCTTGGCTGGATTGGCATGTATGTTTTCCAGAGAGTTCCTGCTGGAGTTGTGGGATAAGAGAAAGCAAAGAGTGAGTGGGGTGGGAGTTGGGGGGGCTCTTCAGATGGGAAGGTCTGTGGGATCCACTAGAGCTGAGGTCAGAGATCTGGAAGATGTTCTGATGCAAAGTGGGGAAGGGACTGGCCACTGGACTTGGAGGAATGGATAAAGAGGTGAAGATCCTCATTTATCCTGCTTCCCTGGCAGGAGTGGCCTGTGGGTTCCTAGGGAGTGCCTACTGGAACTCAGGTTTAGGATTAAGCAATGCATGGAAGAAGGGAGGCTAGGAGTAGAAGATCTGTGGGGAGGAATCAAGGGGGGCTGCAACAGATGTTCTGTTGTAGGCTGGGGATGAAACTGGTAGATTTGATTTGAAGGAGCAGAAGGAAAGATGAAGGTCTGCAGTTAGCCTACCTGCTTCCCTGACTGAAGTGACCTGTGGGTTCCCAGGGAGTTCCTGATGGAGGGCTGGGGGTTGGGGGCTGGGCTAAAGCAAAGAGTTAGGAAGGAAAGATCTGTAGGATCCACTAGAAATGACGGGGCAGTACTTCAAGTGCTCTGATGTAGAGGTGAGGAGAGACTTGGAATTTAACTTGAAGGGATGGAAAGGTAAAGATCTTTAGTTAGCCTACCTGCTTCCCTGGCAGGCATGGCCTGTCACAAGTTTTTATCTTTATTACAAGTCTCATTTTTGTGTTCTTTGGACAATATTTGGTTACATACCAGACATAAATTTTGCCTTGTAAGTAGCAAATTTAATTTTGGTTCAAGGTTCTTTGTTTTTGTTGTTGTTTGTTTGTTTGTTTTTGCACATTGTTTTCTTTCTAAATGATGATATATATGTAGGGAAAACCATGAGATATTTCAAAACCGGTGTACAATAATCAAATCAAGATAATTTACTTATCACACAAATGTTTATCATTCTATTGTGTTGAGGATGCTCAAAATCCTCTTTAGCCACATTGAAATGTGCACTTAGTTCTTGACAACTATAGTTATCTGTGCTATAGAATATAGGAAGTTATTCCTCCTATCCAACTACACATGTGAATCTGGTCACTGGTAGCTAGATACTTCATCTTCTGTTTGACTTTTCAAGTTTTGTTTTCTAGGAGACAATAGCGTCATTTAGGACAGATTTGTCTTCATGTGCCTTGCTTTTAATATTTGTTAGACGAATCAGAATAGTCTTTAGGTTAGAGTGAACTTACCCCAACTAGAAGTAATACCCTTCCAAGGTACTACAACAAACACCCTCTGCATCTTGGGTTTCCCTCCAACCAGTAAGACTATATACTACCTGCTGTGATGGGTTTTGCCTTTGCTTAAAGAGACCTTCAGGGGGCAGAGCAGAAGATAGGGGTGTGGGGGTCCCTGCAGACTTTTAAAGTCCTGTCCTCTGAGAATCTCTCTCCTCCTCATAATTCTGAACTGAGAACTTGCTTGGCTGTCCTGTCAGCTTTGTCATCTCAATTCAGAGGGAGTTTGAGGCACTCCTTGGGGTCTCCATCCTTACAAGATGACATGGAAACCATTCTAGGCAGTACACCAGAATATTCAGAGGCCTAGCCTATTTCTTTTGCTGCTCTCAGAAAGCCTCTAAAAACATTATTTAGCATATTTTTCTGTGTTACTAGTTGTCTAAGATGGTAGGGTGCTGTGCTTCCTGTTGCTGTACCTTATCCACAGGACAAATACTAAAACAAGGTTGTCTTATTTATTTTTGTATGTTAGTCATGTACCCAAAATTATGATGGTCTCTAAGGAATTGAAGCTGCACAACATAGAGCTGGGCATTCTCTTACCTGTGTGCACTGTTTGTCTTCATCTATATGTGCATATTAAACTTTTATATTTCATTTCTTTTCTGAACCACTAATCTTCTGCATCCATTACATTTTTCCTTTAGTCTTTGCAGCAATTATTTTTAATATATGCAATTTTTGCATTGACTGGAGGTTCCTAATTTACTTACTCATCCACTAATTTTTGAGTAATTAGGTTGTTTGCAATTTTCTCTGTAGATAAAACAAAATGCAGTTCTCTCTCTCCCTCCCTCTCATCTCTCTCTTCTTCCAGCTCCTTCTCCTCCCTCCCTCCCCCTCACCATGGTCTCCTCTGTAGTTTTGTATCAGAAGACAAGCCCTGATAATGTGATAAAGTCAGAATTCCATTTTCTCCACAGTTTTCTTTCTCTGTTCCCTCCTTGCACTCCCTTTCCCCTTCCCCTTCATTCTTTTATTGACTTTCCCATCCTTCCTGACTTTGTTCCCAGAAATCACTTATTGAAGACAGCATTGTTAGTTAGGATGTTTTTGTTAGTGGCACAGATGATTCCATAGGTAAGAGCCACAGATAAGCACTCTGACCATGGAGGAGGATCCTCCCCAGGCATCCCTCACATCTCACATCACAGGGAGTAAGAGTCAGAAGAAGGAATCATCAGCCCTGTGGCAGTCCCTCTTGCATTGTGACATGATACAGGGACACGGGGAATTTAAGATGGATTCAAGACCAGGCTCTACCACCAGCTGGCTGTTATGCACAGGCAAACTGGTTAGTCTTTCCAAGTCTGAATTCTAATCTCTAAATAAGAATCATAAAGCACCATGTGGTTTTTTTGAGACTCCAAGTCAGTGCACTGAAGTTCAATGTTCATAAATAATCATGGTATTGCTCTTTACTAGCTACTTGGTATTGGGTGAGGCATAACTACTTTTGAAACTTTTTCCACTCGTGGGTGCCCTTTGCCTGAGGAATCTGTGTGACACCCTGGGATATAAGTGTATAGGTATGCAAACCAAATATGTATTGAAAAATAAATGAAGATTTCTGGTATGCACATTTCACAATTTATTTTTTTTTAAAAAAAAAGTGTTTTTTTCATACTAGTCATATGAAAATGCTTGTTTATTTTTACATAGAGAATTAATCTTTGCTGAGTATTTGATTAACATTTGTCAAAGTTGATTGTTAATGTTGGTTTTGTACTTGCTAATGCTAAGAACACTGCTTTGTACAAATATAAACTTCAAGATGGCAGAAGTATGTTTGAGGCTGTTTTAGAAACTGCTAAAACTTCTTCCCTAATCCTAAGCCAAATCTCATTTAGCCATTTTTAACAATGAAATCCAAGTGAACAACAAAAACAGCAAATTTTAAAGCCAAAATTCCAATACAATACAATCCAAAGATTTACTGATTTTACACTTACAAGGTGAACAATGGTAAAAAAAAAAAAAATCCTTTGTTACCAGTAATTAAACCATTAAGTCCCTCCAAGAACAGAAAACTTTTTCTGCACAGTGAAGACACGAAGTTCATAGCATGCAGGGGCTTTTAATCTGAGGCCTTTCAGGCAGCTTCCATGGGTGTTGATGGTGTGACACTAAAAACATAACAAAGCCATAAAGCCATGTGTGCTTAGCCCCCAAGTGTAGTGACACCACAGGGAACAATGTGAGAAGTGCTTTTAGGTGTACCTTGGATTCTTTATGCATTTGATTTGTTAAAATACTTTTGGTCCTTGTGTATTCAGAAACCTTTTACTGTGGTCAAATTGTTTATGACCCCACATTCAGTTGTGGTTGTGGTCCACAGCTTGAAAAGCTGGGGATTCAACAATGCCTCAGACTTCAGTTTACAAAATGTATAGGAAGATTTTGTGTGTGTGTGTGTGTGTGTGTGTGTGTGTGTGTGTGTGTGTGTGTGTGTATCTGCACGTGTCTGTGTGTACCTGTGCACTGCATTCATGTAAGTATAGGGGCCTATATTCATGTCTTATGCTTGTAGAGGCCAGCACAGAACATTAAGTATCTTCCTCTCTCATTTTCACTTTATTGCCTTGACACAGGGTCTATTACTTGTTGTTTTAAGTAGGCTGGCCAGGGAGCTCTCCATATCTGCCTGTCTCAGCTGCTTGTTGTTAGGGTTAAAGGTCATTAACAGCTACCACAAGCTTTTTATATGAGTGCTGTGGATTTGAACTCATGCCCTCATGCTTGCAGAATAAATGCTTCCTTCCACCAAGTCCTTTCTAGACCCCCACCCCACCCCCAGGAAGGTTCCTTTCTAAAGTCGAAACAAGTGTCAAGTTCATACACAGTCCAATTATTGGCCCATATGCTCCACTATCAGTGACACACTGAGAAATGCTTCCAGAGCCTCTTCTGGGTCAGATAGTTCTCTTCCCTAGTTTTCCCCCTGACCCTGAGTTAAAAACACTGTTAACTTAAGCCTTAAGATTCCTCTTACCTAGACAGGCTGTCAACCTGGTCAATAATCTACAACCCATTGAGCATTTGTCCATCTGCACTAATGAGAACACATAGCCTTGCGTAGAAATTCAGGCTCTGGTTGAAATAGACAAAAATTTGTGTTGAAGGAGGAAAAACAAACATACTGAATAAGCAAATCAAAAAAGCCAAATAGCAAATGTTAGCCTGATAAAAGAGATTCCGGCCAGGGGTAGGAGGGAAGGGTTTCCAGGTAGCTTCCACTAAGAATAGAAAAAAAAAAAAAAAAAGATTAACATTTAAAAATCGTTTCTAAAAGTACTTTTAAAATTGTTCCAAATGACAACTGCTGTGTCCTATGAAGAATAAAATGTATCTCCTATGATATTCTGATAGCTAACCAATCAGAGGGATACATAGGAATAGCCCTTGACTTGGAAGCTTCCCTTCTTGATGGCTAATCACAGAAGGAATGCCCTTCACTGTTTTTCTTTCTTTCTTCCTTTCTTTCATTTATTTATTTATTTACTTTTTGAGTCAGGGTTTCTCTGTGTAACCTTGCCTGTCCTAGAACTCACTTTGTAGACCAGGCTGGCTTTGAACTCACAGATGTCAAGCTGTCTCTGCCTCTGGAATGCTGAGATTAAAGGTGTGCACCACTGCCCAGCCCTTCACTTTCTAAACTACACTGTGAACCAGACTTCCACAGTTTGAACCTTTGGGGAACACATCCAGACTGTAAACCACAGCCCAAGGCGGTGTTGATAATAATAAAATAAAATGATGATGATGACGATGGTGACAATAGTAATGTGTGTGGATGGAGGGAAATATGAATAAAAAATGAAAAAGATTTTAGATCATTGGGGTCCCTCAGGCTAGCTAGTCTGGTGTGTGAGGCCTTGGGATTTTCACTGTTTGGAGAACAGTTTCACTCTCCAGTATTTTAGTTCAGCATCAGGTGTTGACCCAGACCACATGCCGCTAACCGCTTGTCCATTGATCCACAGCACTGCCCCCTAACCAGCCACAGAATTCCATGTCCAAGCACTGAGTTTATGACTCTTACAATCTTACCTTAGCTACCATTGCTGAAAATGTGTGAAGGAAGGGTGAAATATCACCCGACATGATGCGATGAGGTGGACATGTTTCTACTTCCATAGATTTCCTTCTCAAAATATACAACCTCGATCAAATCATATAGAAGTACTAGATAAGCCAAAGTGGAGGGGTAATATGTAGAACTGACCTGTGACCTTAAAAATGTCTGTGTCATAAATGAGAATATTTTTTAAATATATGAAGCTGTTTAATTAAGTTGATAGCAATTTAGAAAACCAGTTTGTGAGGCTACATCCTGTTTGTCAGAGAGAATTGAGGCCTCAGGTAGCCCTGAAGCTGAGGAACAGCTTCTATCTTTGGCAAAAGCTGTGAGTCCACGGTTTTCTGATCGCCCTTGTGCTGCTCTATAATCTCATATTTCTCCTTTGTGTGAAGATCTCGCCCTCCTGGTGCCTGGCTTGCACAGCTGCTTCTTCTTGAAGTAGGCATCAGTCAGGTGTTTGGGGATCTTAACCTTGCTGATATCAACTTTTGTAGAGGTGGAGATGGCAAATTTCTGGTGTGTTCTTCGCAGAGGAACTCTGTTGAGGGCAAGAGGTCCCATCACAAGTAGCAAGCCACTGCCCAGCTGCTTCAGAAAAAAACACCCTCTTGCCTCTGTGGCACCCGGTGAGGATGATCAGGACAGTTCTGGGAGTGATGCTGGCATGAAGCTTTCTCACATGTTGACTGAAGAGCTTTTTGCCATGGCTCAACAGCTTCCGAGGAACATCTTCAGTCTGGTAATACTGGGACATTTTTCGAAGCTTAACCACCAGGGTACCACCATTCTTGTCACCGTCAACTGGTTTGGTGACAGGAGCAAAGACCTTCTCTTTTTCTTCTTTTCAACCTTGGTTTTTGCAGCTGGGTATTTTCTTTTGTACAGGGCCTTTCTGGAATACACGGCAGATCAGGAGTACCTGTCAATTCCTCTAGCCAGGAAGGGTTCAGGCTGCAATGCGGCTTCCGCTTCTTGGGCTTTTTAGGCCTTTTAAGCTCAGGATGACCTTTTTGGGCACCTGCAGCTTCACCACCAGCCTTCTTGGTTGCAGGTCTTTTCCCTTTTTTGTCAGGCTTCTCGGCTTTTTCACCCATCATCTTGCAAGATGGGAAAGAGAATTAAGGTCATAAGAGAGAATATAAACAGGCTAAAGAATAACTCCAGACTGAAAAGAACAAAGATATATGATAACTAAGTGTAATACATGATTCACAATTAGATCATGGGCTTGAAAAAAAAAAATACCAGAAAGAGCATTCCTTGAGTCCTGTACTAGTCGATACTGGTTTCTATAGCAAAACACCACAGGCTGAGTGGGTTAAACAATAAAAAAATTTGTTTTCTCATAATTCTGGAATCCAGAAATCCAATATCAGGATGCCAGAATGGCCAAATCTGCTAGAGACTCTTCCTGACAACAGCCATCTGGTTGTATTCTCACATGGTGGGAAAGCAAGCTTGGTGCCTTTTCTGAGAAAGTCACTAATCCCTTCAGACCCACAAGGCACCAAAATTAATCTCATCTAAATCTAATTACTTCAAATACTGTCACATCAGGGAGTAGAACTTACATATATAAACATATATAAACATGGGGAATACAATGCAGTTCCTACTGGAACTACAGAATAAAACCTGAAAAGGATAAGTTCTCAAATAGTACATTTTTGATGTTGCATGTTTTTAATTTGATATTCTATGGTTATGTGAAAGAGCATTCTTCTTAGATAATCCATGTTAAAGTGTGGGAGAAGAGGATACATATGTGGTTTCCTTTCAAATAAGAAATCAAGGAAGACAGATTTTTCCTCCACCATGGTGAAGAATGACATAAAGTCATTTGCAGATGAATGGACCTTGAGGTCATCACATTAAGTAAAACTTTATCCAGGCACAGAAAGAAAAGTAGCATGTGTTTTCTTTCATATGGAAACAAAACATGCATGCCTTCAATATAGAAGACAGTTTTTTTTTTTTTTTAACGGGTAGTTGAAGGACTTGGGGAAAAGGAAAGAAGAAAGGAGAACAAGAGAGAGTAGGTGGGTGAACACAGGCCACAGCACAGCACTGTACAGTTAACTTGGCTGAATAGCTATAAAAAATAAAAACAATTCTATATGTGTTCAGGATTAAGGGGGAGAGAGAATAATAATGAAATGTGGCAACATGTTGACAATTGGCTAAGACATACAAAGACACACAGTTATTTTGTTGACTCTTACAATTCTCATTTTAAAATTATCTGAAGATAAACACTTGAGAATTTACTTAAACTCATAGGAATCTTTCCAGTGTTGATTGGGGGGTGGGGCAGGGCTCATAAATGAAATGTCACACACATCACTAATTTGTGTCACCAAGGGCGGAAATTGGATGGAGGTGACCTAAGAGTGAGACTGCTCCTTATGTTCCTGGACAGACGTTTGCATGGTGACCAATTTGCAAAAGACTCGATTTTATTGCCGATCAGCTATTAGGGTGTCTACAAAGCGCATGCTTAAAATGGCCTCTGTTAAATTCTCTATCCTTTCAAATGGGTCACATGTAATTGACGCTCTCAGTACTATGTGTCATGTGCCCAGCACATACCAACTCATAAAAATGTCCTGAGGCATTAATTATCACAGCTAAGGAGAGTAAAGGCGGCGGCTCCTGCTAATTGTCAAAATCCCCTCTGAGGCTGCACACTGCCACACACACAGTTGGAGCTTAGAAAACATGAATTGGCGATGAAAGATGCCATTCCTCTTCCTTTGCTGGCAACAGCAGTGATTAAGATGGGGGAACACATCAAAAATCCCCTAGTGCCTGCCCAGGCACAGACACTGTAGCTCAACTTGGATCCTGAGCAAGTGGGGGGCATCTTGCAACAGCGATCAGCAATTCCGTTTGATTTAGGAAGTGCTAATCAATAACAAGTTCAACTTGGGGAACTGCACTGGCTGAATCATTTTGCATCTGGCATCCAGGACTGACACACCCCAGTTGGAAGGGGGGGGGGGACAGGGAAAGAAGGGAATGAGAAGTATGTGGGAAGGACACAAGTTCACGAAAATCCTGTAAACCTCTTTCTGACGTTAAAAATTGTTTCAGTTTTCAAAGAGCAAAACCTCACCACCAAGTGAAAGACATGACACAAATGCAAGGCAAGAGTAGATAAACAAAAGGCCTTGCACACAGGGTCCCCAGGTGATCTGTCTTTGTCAAAGAACCCTTTACACATCAGAAGGATTCCCATCCTCCACCAGCTTGTCTCGCATACTATTTCTATACCTTACAGGATTTCTTTTTCTTTTTCCCAGTAAGCAGCAGTTTACAACACAAGGTTTAGCTCTAATTTTCTTCAAATTGCAACCCGTGCAAGTTTTGAGAAAGGCTCATTTCTTAAATCCAACTGTAATGCTCATTTACCCTCAAGGGCCATTCTTTTTATAGATTCTGGCATCTGAAGGTGACAGATAACAATCCTGCAAGTCTACCTATTTCAATTAAAAACTAAAATCCAGGGAGATTGATGTGGGCTGTGTTCAAACTCCCTTCCCAAAGATGCAAAATGTGTATACTCCTCCAGGACCCAGGATCCTAGGGTGATGGACATTAGGGGTTGGTTATAACGGGGAAGAAGGATGTAGAGCTGGTCCATGGGCTACAGTAGAGAGGCATCCCCACATAGGTGGATCTGCAGCTGGAAACACAACCATGTGACTGTCCATCTGAAGAAGATACAGAGATGCAAGGCAAGGATGAAACAAAGGAAACCAAACAGGGGAGATAATGACAAACCAAGGCAGGAAAAACACCTGGCCTGGCCCCCCAGAGGCCTCTCATGGGCATAGGCTCCTATCTTGGAATGTTTCTGATCACCACCATGGTGAAAGATACATATGAGGAGGGAAATAGAATGCCCAAGTATAGTAAAGAGCCCAGGATTCTGAGGAAGGAAAACATGAGCAGGCTAAGCCTTCTTGACTACTGCAATACTCATTCTATGGAGCTAATTCATTTCTGATGGTGAAAATAAAAATAGACCCATGCATATGGTGATGACTTTTCAGCCATTTTACTTTGCTTTTGGTCAGGTTGGTTTTGTAACTTTGTTACTCTGAATTGATGCTTTTTATGAGTTAAAAGAAAATAAAAATGAAAAAAATGGTGATATTGCTGTACACCTATTGGGTGGCTCTGGCACACTCCCTTCCTAGAGAGATGGAGAGTGACACCTCACAGTTCCAGGGACCACTAGTTTATCACACTTCTCTAGTTCACTGAACAATATGGTTCTAGTGATTTATAATCATGACAATATTTTAGTCTGTCTGACAAATACCCCAACTATACCATGCTGAGTCTACGTTCTGGCTGAAAACAAAACAAAACAAGTTTTCCTAATCTCTAGGTTTTCCAGATTTTTGACACAGTTTCTTATTGAGAAAAATCTTTCTGATGTGATCAAAATTCAATCTTGATATATTCTGATGCAAAGATTATTTTCACTCCTTTCTCTCTCTCTTGCTCATCATAAACCACGATTAGTCCACTATGGTCAGGTGGGGCTAGGGTCACAGCTGCAGATGCTCCAATTCCACATTTTTTGTCTCTCTCCTTCTTACATCAGGTGGAAGAAATGAAGGAAATTACGAAGTTCTTTCTTGAGTAAGAGACAGTCTTCTTTCTGCTTCTCTAACCTTTGTTGGTCTCTTCTGCATGTCAGAACCCAAATACAGGGCTCTTATAGGACACAACATGGATTCTTGGAAAGGCTTCATGAATCTGTGGCCTAGGTATCCTTTATAATGGGATTTAATTCTCTAAAGGGCCCTACCTCCCCCAGTAGATGACCCTCTTATGAGAGCCATCCCCACAGTGATAGACTTACATTAGTATAATGACTCTATGAATGGCAGGGTGCAGGCTGTCCCTCTCTATCATGCTCTCTTTCAACTCTTTCTCCACACCATACTGCATCAGACACTACAGCACCACACTCTCACAGAATCTCCCTTGAGGAAAGACCACATGGAAGGAAAACAGAGGAGTCAGGCAGGTGCCCAGATAATTTGTCAGGACTCTATGGCCTTCAGGGTTTCATGATGGCTGCTGTTGGAAGGTGAAGTCAAAATATCTTCTCTTTGTGAACTTCATTCTCTCCAGAAGGACCTCTCCCTTCTACCAGGTCTCAGTATGTCCTCTGAGAGGTCACTGGTCACAACTATTATGATTGTAACATCATGGTGATTGTACAGAATGTAGAGAACTCGGGGGTATTTTGTCTTCATTTTAGGCCTTCGCCACAGTTTTGATACAACAGGATAAATAAAATGGAACATGTGTGTTGCAGACCACCCATCAACTCTGCTAAGTCTACATCTTGAGGAGGCTCTCACACATTTATGTGAAGTGACAGCTGCAAGAATATTTCTAGTGTAAAACTAAAAGCAATATAAAAGTCCATATTCATGGAGGGGACCAATAATATGTGAAAAGCGTGCTGATAGTCAAGCCTGTATTCATAGGAACACACAGACTTCACAAGTACTCAGTGTTACTGTATGTTCAGGCAGGGACCAGAAGAAGGTCAGTTAAATTCTGTGCATATCACAAACCAATCATTTCATTCAATACATTATGAAGGAAATGAATAAAGTCACTCTGGATAGATAGTCACTGTGTGCACAATAAAAGATGTATTGAATAAAAATGATTCTGTTGTGCATAATTTTTTAAAGTACAGGAAAGTTTAATATATATATATATGGATAGAAAATGCCACACCAAGCTCACAACAGAGATCTCTCCAAGGATGGAAGAGAGCAGGATAGGGAGACTACTAAATGTGGACCTAATAGCTATTCTGTACTTTTTCTTTTGAGAATAGGTCTCAGCCAGGAATGGTGGCACATGACTGTCATTCCAATACTTGGAGAGAAGGGGCAAGAGAGTCAATACTTTCAGGCCAGTCTCACCTATATCCTGAGTTTGAGCTACATGAAATTATGTCTCAGGAAACCAAGAAAGGAGAGAGAGAGAACAGAAGCAGAAAAACGAAAGAAAAATAGTGTTCTACATTAAAAGACATTATCAAAAGATGAGAAAACAAGTTGCAAATTATTTGGAAGTTATTCATTCCATAAAAATTAAACATCCAAAATAAAAGAAAACAAACAAACAAAAACCCACGCAAAACTCTTACAAACAAACTGCCTTGAGAGACAGTTTGATAGTTTCAAAGAACACAAAATTATCACACATCAATTTCACATTTAGTCATATACCAAAAAATAATTAAAATCAGGGACAATTGTAACATTAGCCACAATTATAAAAGATGAAAACAACTCAAGTGTCCACCAATTGACAAATATATTTTTAAATAATATCTATACAAAATGGAATATTGTTTAGCTATAAAAAGAAATGAAGGGGATTGGAGAGATGGCTCAGGGTTAGGAGCACTGGCTGCTCTTCCAGAGGTCCTGATTCAGTTCCCAGCAACCACAAGGTAGCTTACAATTATCTGTAATGAGATATGGTGTCCTCTTCTGGTGTGCATGCAGAACACTGTATACATAAATAAACAAATCTAAAAAAAGAAAAGAACAATGTAAATAAGCCTTTGAGATATTTTACTGAGTGAAATAATGGCAAATTTTATATTTTATATAATTTACCAGAGTTCTAAAAAAAAAAAAAAATACAAGTGTGATGACGCATGCCTATAGTCCCAGAACTTGAGAGTTAGAGACAGGAGAATCAGGAGTTTAAAGTCTGCCTTGGCTACTCAAAGAGTTTAAGGCCAGACAGGCTACAGAGGACATGTCTCAAAATAAATAGCAACAACAAAAACAAAACAAAGGAACAACAACAAAACCCAGTGCAATATGCCAAACCCACATGTGTGACCTATCTTGTGGCTTGTTTTGATTTGTTTGTCATAGAGACTGCCTATATGGCCAACTGTTCTCAAATTCATCACTTAGCTCCTACGTATTGAATTATAGGTGTCCACCACTGAGCCTCCCAACCCCTACACTTTAAGTGGGTGAAATAAGTATGTGAATTATATCTCAACAAAACTTTTAAAAAGTATGCAGGAACACTGCAAAGTGCAAATGCTCATTAATGATCTGAAATGAGGTCAAGAATACTTGCTTTGTTGTTATTCTTTGTACCTGTCTGAAATGTAAATGTTAATTTCCAAATCAAAACACAGGAGACAAAAAGAAATGAGTGTGGAAATGATATCCTAAAGAGGGCATAAACACTGAAGAAGAAAAATGACACAAGCAACAGGGTCCACCCCCTGTATTATGAAATGCATGTCTTTTTTTTTTTAAAGCAAGCCAACTCTCTGCCCTGTGTTCAAATTTTGATGCTCTCAAGACTGCCAATTAAGTTTGCTTTGAATAAGAGGGTGGAGCTAGCTACTAGCTGACCAAAATTAGCCATAGAGGTTTGTGAGGACGGAGGACAGATAGAGAGACAGGGGAAGTAGTAGGGTGGGCTTAGAGTCTTGACCTTTTTGGATCAAGGAATGGGGGAGGAGGTCGTTGGTGGCTTCTCCAATGCTTCTCTGATCATTCAGGTTCTTACTCCTGTGTCTGACTCCTGAGTTTTTATTGGTAGAGAATAAGTAGATAAATGTTTCAGAAGTAATAGGCTAGAGTTCTCCAGGAGGCCTTTGCCTGGCAAGATTGCTGTGAAAATTATAGAAATCACTGTGTTCAGCTTGGAAAGGGAGAGATCAGGAGTTGGAGTAGAAGTATAAGGTAGGAATGGGGGCAAAACATTCATTCACTCAACCTAAGATTCTAGGAGTTAGGAATAAAGCCTGTGAAACTTGGCAGATTCCATGGCTGGAGAGGATGACCAAGGCAAAGGCAAACATGCCAGGCAGACAGAGCTCAGTGAGAAGTTGTATTAAAAATGGAAAAGAGATAAAGAGAAAAGAAGTAAAGAGACACAGACACAGAGAGGACAGAAGAGGAGGAGGAGATAGGAAAAGTCTTATCTGCCCCAAGGGAACATCAGGAAAGAGAGAGGGAAAGAGAGGAGCATAAGTGGGCAGGGATCTTTTTTTTTTTTTTTTTAAGAGTCTTTTGTACCTACAACCAGACTAGTAGTCATGGAACCCTAGGATGACCAGGGTACTGCCTGAATGAATTCTACCAGGTAACAGGGTCAGGCCAGCATAATGCCTGAATCCTTACACTAGGGTAACACCCAGATGTTCTTCCCAGAGTTCTGGAGTCACTGCCCTCACTTCTGACCTTGTAATATGTATAATCTAATGCTTCAATGATGTACAGCTCAGAATGCCAGGGCCTGTTTCACAGACTGCTGGACAAAGGGCAAGCTAAATCTTCTGTCCTTGGGCTTGAAATCTGGATTGTGCATGGAGATCACAGTACAAATAGAGCTGTGAGAAAGGTGTTGTACAGTACAAGTAAAGCTGTGAGAAAGTATAGGTAGACATTTCACAGGGCATATGGTCAGTTGGGCTGGGGGTAAATCTGAAGGGCTCTGTAGCCCAACCACCCCAGGACACCTATATTGTAGATCTTCAAGCAAGTGCCACTCTGTTTAAAGACTCCTTTTCAGTAATCCACCTGCATCCTAGAGTGGCTAGAGCCTATGATAGAAGTTACATACAGATTACTGAGCTGGCCTTGCTATAATATATGCTTTGAAGCTCCATAGTCACGTTGATCCTGAAAAGGGAGTCACCACTGACTGGCTCTTGCTCTAAGACTTCAGGACTGGGAATGTATTTGGACAAAGCATTCTTGTTCCCTCTAAGCCTCACCAATGTGCAATACAGACCTTCTTTTCTTAGAGTCCTCAAGGCAATTGAGGAGATTCCTGATGACCATCCTCCTATACCATAGCATAGTCCTATACCATAGTCCTGTCTGCTGCCCAAGGTTAGAAAAATTACAGCCCCATGTGTCCTCCTGCACAAGCCTCCATTCTCTGAAAGCACCAAATTCTATTTACTTCCTTCATAATCCGTGAGTACCATGTTCTTGAGCAGTGGCCCACTTACTTATAAGAAAACAATCACTTCTTCTGCACTTACAAAATCAGTTTGTTTGTCAAATGTTTTGATTTTTTTAAATGCAGAAGCATTAGTACTAAAAGAATTCTCATTGTTTTGTTATTTTATGGTTATAAATTGACATCATGAATAGGTCCCAGAAGACCTTTTACATAGGTTTAAAGAAACAAAACTTAAATTCTTTGGGGGAAGTAGTATCAACTCAAAACCAAAATAACTGACATCTAAAAGCAAGAGTAGTTTTCTTTGGATCTATTGTTTGTCCTAGAAGCTTAATTATAGCACAGGGGTCAGTGGTAGACACAAACATCTTTCAGGTCTCAACAAGATATAATGCAGTTAGTGTAGGTTGGTATGTTTCAAACACTTAACTGATTCATGTGTAATTTCACATCAGTTGTCTTAAGAGATACCCTATGAACCAGACTTGAGGTCATACATGCAGAGGAACTGACTACACCCATTCATCTGAGGTAGGTGGCCCTGGAGCCCGGACTGACCAGCTTAGCTACTATCCAGGCCCACACCCAGGCCTTGGGTTGTTGACCCTGCCCTAGCATCTATCCCATCTAGGACCTGCTGAAGCTGTTTAAAGTACTAGCTCTGTAGAATGATACCTGCAAGTTCCCCAAGACTCATGGCAGCCACAGGATATCCCAGGGGCATTCTGGTGAGGATCCAGTGATGATATACCAGGAACCAGAGGCCATGAACCAGACCAGTGACTTGTTACAATAGACATTTGCTAGTAAAACTGATGAGACAAAGAGATGTAATATATGACACACCAAAGCCTCCAATGCCACCAGGAGGAATGAAGAGGTGTTAGAGGAGCAGGGAAGGAGAAAGAAGGAAAAACAAAGAGCTTTTTCTGTTATGGTTATTGTTATTTTGGGGTTTTCCCCCTTTGCTTTTGTTCACTTCCTTGCTTACTTTGATTTGTTTCCTTATGTGTGTGTAGGCAGGAGGGGAGGGGGAAGAGGGGAAGCAGTGATGACTGAAGAATAGGAGGGACCGGGAGGTGAACAGATTGGTATGCATGGTGTGAAACTCCCAAAGAGTCAATAAAGAAGTTATTTTTAAAAAGATACCCCAGCCAGGAGTTGGTAGTCCATGGGGTCTTTGTATTCCAAGTACTAAGAACAGTACATCAGGGCCTGGGAGATGGCTCAGTCAGTAAAAAGCCAGATGATCAGTGCATGGCTGCAATACCAGCTCTCCTAAGGCTCTACAAGAAGCAGAGATGGAATCTGTAGCAAAGCAGAAGAAAGGAGAGACCCTGCATCAAAACAAGGTGGAGGGAGAGAGCCTGTCTTTAGATCCAGCTGCCATCACTGTTGAGATGATCTTGCGCAAACTATCTTATATGTGAAGCAGAGGTAATACCTTAATGTCCATGTACATTGATTTCCTAGACCTGCTAAAAACAGGTTACACAAACTCTGTGACCTCAACAGAAACCTATTCTCTCATAGTTCAGAAAGCTACAAGTCCAAAATCATAGCTGTTTTCTCCTTGGGGCTCCTGGGAAGGTTTTAGTAGTTACTAGAAGTCTTTGGCATTTCTAGGGTTGCAGTGTTTCTTCAATCTCTAGCTAGTGCTCTCCCATGAGCCCGTTTCATAGTGTACCGTATATTCACTCTTCTCTCTTTGTCTCATAAAGATGCCAGTCACTGGATTTGGTTCGCAACCCCATTCATTATGGTCTCATCTTAACTTCATCACTTGTAAAAAAAATTCCAAATATGATTCCATTTACAGATACCAGGGAGTTGGAATTTGAACATACCTTTTTAAGGGGCATTTCAACCTGCTACACCATGCTGATAGAACATTTTTAATAAATGCCATTTCCCTTCCCCCAATATTACATTGTTTTAAAAAGTATTTTTTCAACCAGTTTTGTAATCAGTATAATCATGAGATTGTATTTCAGGATCACAGGCACAAAACTATCCTCTGGAAATGTGTGCATTTCCTAAGTATTTTGTCATGTTCAGGGATACCACGAAAAAGCATGCTATTATGACTTTTAAAAAAGTACCAAAATTCATCTATACCTTCAGGTTAAAGTGAGACTTAAACTTTAAAAAGCAATATGCTGCAAATGTGTGCTGCAATGACCGTTATTATCATATGGTGAATCTGGCCTTTCAGCCGTTTGTTGTTGTCAAATATTGGTTGGCAGCCAGCCAATGAGACTAACATTAACACAGGTCACAGAAACCTACTTAGGAGAAACTATAGAGTGTGTTTTTAAATATCCATAGAGGGTTAAGAAACATACGGAAGTAGACAAGTTTAATAATAGGGGAAAATATAGGTACTGTTTCCTAAAATTTCAATTGGATTAATTTCAAAACCTTACCCAGACTAAGAGCAGAGCAATATGCCAGATTCTTTGGCTAAATCCTTCATTGTCAAAGCCTTGAATTATTGCAAAGACCTGAAGATTTCAGAATAATGATGATGTGGAGCAGTAACTTTCTATCACTGTGCAAAACGTGCAGAGCTATAAATCTTATTATAATACAACAGAGTTCTAGAGACGCTTAAAGCCCTTTTAAAAACCAACTCAGCTAGTTGGGAAAATGGAGCATTTGCAATTTACTGATAGAAAAATTAAGGTTAATGACCTCACTATAATCACGGCAGAGGGAAAGGTGGATTTGCTTGGCTAATTACATTGTGACTGATCTGGTATACAACCTACCCTGTCATATTTATGTTTTAATGAAATATAAAAAAGTTTGCAAACATCTTGTCTGCCTCATAAGTGTTTCCCCCAGGACCACTGGAAGATCAAAAAAGGAAATTTCAAACATGCAATCTGGCAAAAAGAAAAAGGGATTCAAATAAACAACCATGCTTTTCTGCTTCACGTTACACAGAGGCCAGCATTGCACTGCTGTTCCAGCTCCCCCATCCCTTCCCTTCGTTCACTGGTCCAGTTATTCAAGGAATACCTAAAATTATGAATCTGAAGACTGACCTCACCTTTCTCTTTTTATATCTTCTTATTGGTTTATCCTCCTTTAACAGAATCCTTTACAAAGTTTCCAAAGACTCTGGTCTGTTGCTGTCTGCCCTTTGTGCCCATTTCTTAGGTGTTTGAAAACTAAGGTACTTGCCACCTTTGACTGTGGTTTAGAGTGTGTTCCCCGGAAGTCTGTATGAAAGACTTGTATGATGGTGTGTGAATGTGGGGGACCTTTAAGGGGTGGAGATGAGTGGGATGTGGTTAGGTAATTGGGGCACTGCCTTCAGAAAGGATTTGTGTATTTCTCATAGGACTCCAGTTCTCATAAGACAGTTGTTATAGAGCAAGGCCATCCCAGGCCATCTCTCTGCAGTCATGTCCCTTCCAATTTTTTTATCACATAGTGATACAACCACGGAGGTCCCACCAAAGGCTGGCAAGATGGGTGCACTGAATCCTGGAAACTCAGTCCTGGAAACTGTGTGCTCAAACAAACATCTTTTTTCTTTATAGCTACCCAGCTTCAAGTATTTTTTGTTAAAGCGACAAAAAGCAGACTAATAACAACACAAAATCAATATTTCTTATCCGCGATGATGAGCCTGGCTCTCCCTCTTTGTCCTTTGTCTTGCTGGAAGTAATCACTTCAGGGTATAACTCATCCAGGAGAAATTTATTCAGCCTCTCTCCTTGCTTTGCTCTTGACAAAGAATGAATAAAAGCAATTTAGGACAGTAGCAAATTTACCAAAAAATTCTAAAAAAATTGTTTCCTGAAAACTGACCTGTTGAAAAATCTTAGAGCCTGAGGAAATGTGTCCAGTGCAATGTGTTTCATCTGTATTTCTGTTTACCTTGACATCCCCATTGCCATCCTTAAGGATTTCGTCTGGTAGCCGGAAGAAAGCCTGTGTGGGCTATTTCAAAGACCAAGTCTGCAGTTTCTCCTTGGTACACTTTCCTCCAGAGGTTTAGTTCAAAGGGGCAACATCAACAGTGTCAAAACAAATGAAGGAAAAAACCAAATCTACCATGACTACCAGAAAAAAAGTAAGGCTCACAGAAGCATCACCTGACTGCTTTGCCAGTTCAGGAGGAAAGATTGTGCTATGTAGAAATCACAGTGTCAATATGGCTTTGGGAGCAGGGACTTAAAGGGGAGATCCCAGGACCAGATGTTTGATGGGTGGTTGGAAGGGAGGTGGGTTTGATGGGCATAGCAGGTGTGAATAGGAATTTTATGCTCTTGTATGCACAGGTCTATTCTACTTCCACTACGTAATGCCTTTCCCTGATCTGGGAAATGAGGTCCTAAAAAGACCGAACTTCAGCAAGGCATGGGGTAGGTAAGGATGAGCACCATGTAGGCATATGTGGGAGTCATAGTCCTGACCAGGAGGAACTGGTGTGAGCCACTGTTGCATGGACCACATGAATCTCAGAGGGCTCAAAGGCTGGAAACTGGAGAGTTAGAGGAGCACTCATGATCCCCTGTTCCTCCACCCCTGCCATCCCAGGTGCTGTTAGCTGAGCTGGAAGACATGAGAACAGGAATGAGACTATGAGAATGGTTTGGCTCTTGCCTCTGAAAGTGGGGAGTGTGAACACAGTATTAAGACCCTGCTACCTAGAATGAGTAGTGGTTTTGAGAAACAAAGAAGAGGAAACCTAAGATTCCTCTTAGCAAATTCCCTTATAAACACCCCTGCCCACCTGTCACATACCCAGAAGCCCTTAGGATGGGGTTGTGTTTATGTATACTTCGCATCACAGTTCTGTTCTTAGGAAGAAGACACAGCCCACTATCTGAGTTAGTCCATGTGTGTTGATTGGTTTTCTTGTTTTGTTTTTATTACAGATGAGTATATCAAGGAATTCCATATCCATTTCTATTCTGAACCTCCATTCTGAACTCTGCTTTCAAAAAGAAAAAAGAGAAAGGAAAAACCCTGGTTGACATAATTCTTGTGATATAGATTGAAGCAATTAGGTTAAATATTCACATGAAGCATTCCCCTGTATTACTGAACATATCCCAGCTAACTGAACTCAATAACCATGTGAGTTTATGAATGGTTGTGTGCTTATAACATTTCCAACACTAAATAGCTAATATCTGTGTTGAATTAATATAGTATACTAATGTTTAGCCCTTCTCTTACCAAGGTTAATTGTTAATTACTCCAAGGCAATTATTTATATGCTTGAAAGTGCATTTGCTGAGCCTGGGTCCTCGGTGCTATGTGCTAAGATTTGTAAGAGGCAAACACACTTGTATAAAGGCAAATTAATTATTTAGGGAGGAAAGCCTTAATCAAGGCAGCAGGCCACTACAATAATTAGACTTCGGGAGAGAAAGAGGCAGCAGCATAATCCTGATAATTTCTTCTTCTTCTTCTTCTTCTTCTTCTTCTTCTTCTTCTTCTTCTTCTTCTTCTTCTTCTTCTTCTCCTCTTCTTCAAGTATCCTATCTGGATGGCTACCAGGGAAGCAGGCACAGAGTTCCATACATACCCCACAAGTACTGAGGAAGGCCTGCTGCTCCCCGCTGCCTCCCACCTCTTTTTATCATCATAGCCAAAGGACTCTGAAACACGGGTCACTTACAGCATGTTAGGAGAAATAATCCACTTGGTCATTCCACAAGGCTCCAAGAAAACAGATCTTTAAACAATGACAGCTGGGAAATCCTGAGGCATCAGACAACACAAATAGAGGATTTTCCTCCTGGTTTCCGGAGCTTTGAAAGCCAAAGGTATAGTCCACAGTGCAACATGTAACAAGACATTTATTTCCATCCATTTGCTGGAAGCTGTTGAAAACCAGAACTATCAAATTAGATCAAATGTTTAAAAATAGGTTAAAATCGACCTTTTCCTTGCATTTAGGGTTCTGCCCAAAAAGTCTTGGGTCTCTGCAGCATGAACATGCATTTCATTCTAAAAGGGAGAGAAAAGTCCCAAACGGTGATAATTACTGTCAGCAAAATGGATAGCTAATTGTTCTAGGAACTAATGGCCCTCCATGACGAAGGCCTAGGCAAGAATACCCCGGCTCTTTGGGCAGAACCAGGGTGTGTTTGTTTCCTCTTGCAATTCTTTGGGATGTTTAAAAGCACTTCATTTATAGACACAGAATAATAGGATTTTAAAAACCCATTGAGAATTTTTGCAAACAAAGGCATTATTGGTTTATTTTGTTAGTAGTGAATTTTTGTGTTTGTTTGTTTGTTTGTTTGTTTGTTTTTCCCATGCTAACCATCTTTGAAGAGTGGAAAATACAGAATGTCAAGCCCTGTGCTTTCAATCTGGTTTGCCAGTGTGGATTGAGTCTATTTATTTTTATGATTCTCATACGAGTTAGTAAACCTCTCTGAGAGCCTCCGTGGACCCCTGGCTGCCTTTCTCTCATCATTAATCCTCGGGATGGCCGGAGAAGAGAGGAAGAGACGGCTTTCAGGGTCTTCCTTTGTAGAAGGAGAAACCAGGTTTGGGAAGGTTAAGTGACTTGCCCAAGGTTATTTAGCAAATTAGGAGAGGCCACTTGGGGACAGATCTCCTAGTGCCTAGGTTCTGTGGCTGCATTCAGGGAGCCTTAACCACAGGGAGAGTCTTGTTGGAACACTTATTAATATAGAAACAAAATAAGTTAATGTTTTAGTTCAGTTCCTCCCTTGTATTCCACCCCCTCCCAACACACACACACACACACACACACACACCATTGGTTGTGGGGCAATGGGATAGCCCTGGATTAGAACTTGCAAATAAACTTACTGATTTGCTGCAGAAGTCTCAATGTATTCTATTGTTTCAGGATCGACCACACACAGGTGTCGTTCGACTTCCTGTTCTCACTCCGAGAACCGGACTCATGTATTTATTCATTATGGCCATATTTAAAGAGTTGCTACAAGAACAACCACTCCATTGATACAGACTTTCTTCTAAAAAAAATTTTAAAGGACGATTTATTGCCACCATCATAAGGGAGAATAAAGATGGCATATAATTCATGGAGGAGTGAGACTGCTCTACAAATCAACGGGGCTTTTGCAGACCGCCTTGGATTAGCATCCGGAATGCAGCTAGAAGATGCACTACCTTCGTTCTCCTAAGCAAGTGGTGTCAAGGCAGGAGGAAGAAAGAAGCCACATCTTAAGGAACACATTTTTCTACTCAGTCACAGGGCTAGAAATAGAATAAGTTTCAAAAGGTAAACTCAAACAGAAACAGTGCCTATGGGGAGAAGTGACCTGTCCTGGGGAGAGAGAGAGAGAGATATCAAAGTCTGAAAGGAAAGAAAAGAATACCATATTCTGGGCAAGTAGTGCCTTCTTGCTTGTGCGCATGCAGCTTTGTAAGTACAATGGATGCTTTGGTAGCAGGCTTGTTCCTCAGAGGCTGAGATTGCTTTCTTTTCTTTTTTCTTTATATTTTTTTTTTAAAGTTTTGAATTGCAAGTGCGCCATCTAGTGACACGTTCCCAAAACAACAAACCCATGGTGTTGCTGATGTCATCCTTTGGATGCAAATTACTTAGTTCAAGATTTTTTTTTTTTTTTTTTTTTTTTTTTGTAACTGACTAATGCTTACATCAATCATAGCAAGCTATTGAGAATTTAACTTCCGGCAGGCACAGTTGGCAGTGGCTTTCAAATACTGAAAGTATCTGTATATTGGCAATTTAAATCACAGAATTTTCCACTGCTGAGATCAACTTCCCTGATTCATTATCTAAAATTTAATTATGTTGACAATATTTCTGGAGTGAACAAAATAGTCTTCCAGAAGATTTGCTAAATTTATGCTTAGATCTCATGTGTGTTCTACTGTGAAAATGGAGGCGCATGGGGCATTTGGTGGCAAAGCAAAATGTTCTGAAGTGTTTTGGATTTAATGCCCTGGGTGGGGTTAGCTGTCCAAGGAAAGAAGCAGCTGCTGTCCTTATGGAGACAGTGGTATCTGGTGTGGCAGCACCAAGAACTCCAGGGTTGCAGACTGTGAACCACACTGGTGACTCTCAGTGGTATACAATGCTGTAGATGGCTGCTCGAAAGCTCGCTTTTGTGTAGTCTTTCCATGCTTTTTTGGCACCTCTGAATTTCTCTCTCCTAATACAAGAGAACAGCTTCCTCCTTATTTTCTTCATCCCATTAATAAGATAGTTAGAATTCTGCACGACTATATTCTGTGCTGTCTTTAGCTATAACTATTATGAATGCCAAGTAAGATGCTTTGTCATTAAAGTAATGATGTAAAATCTTTATGGTAAATTTATTTTAAAAAGAAAAAAAGCCTCAGTTTTTCTGAAGAAAAAAAAATATATGAAAAATAAGCACAGAGTACATGTGGACACATCCACTCTCAGGAAGAGGGGCCTGTGAATGGGGGAGAAGGATGCCACAAACAAGTCACTGACACTTGGGACAGCCCTCACCCTGGGATTACTGGACATGTTACTGAATATCTTTTGGCTTGTGGTTGTCTCTCCTATAACGTAAAGATTTGAGTATAGGAGGGCTCAAAGCAACCAATCAGAAAGAGATTGCTGGGGGCCAGAGAGATGGCTCAGCATTTAAGAGCATTGGCTGCTATTCCAAAGAAGCTGGGTTCAATTCCCAAATATCCACGTGGCAGCTCACTACTGTCTGTCACTCCAGTTCCAGGGCATTCAACACCCCCACACAGACATGCATGCAGTAAAAACACCAATGTACATAAAACAAAAATAAACAAATCATTTAAAATGTAAAACAATAAAAAAGATTCTTAATGAAATGCTTAAGGGTGAATATTCGATTCATGTAACAGCAATAGAAATAAAAGGAGCATCCTGGGGGAAGAAACAGAAAAGAAGGAAAGGGAACACTTAGTATACTTAAGAATATATACAATCACAACTGTGTCTTCAAGCCCCAAATGATAGTTGTCTTCTCCAAAATCCTGGCTCATGAAAACTCACGACTCACCAAATGTAAGAACTATCAAAACATATAATTTCTTATTACAGGTTATGAGCAAGAGAGCACTATTGCACTCCTTGCAGCCTTCAGGCCCTCTTCAGACAGTTTTCTTGGGCATGAGAAAAGCTTGCTGAGGAGCGCTGAGCCTAAATGGAGCCACTAGCTCAGAACCTTCGCAGAGCAGAGCATCATACAGAAGCAAGGCAGCATCCACAGTGGGTGCCAGGTCCCCCCTTCAACAGGTCCTGGGCTAACTGGCTATGCACAGAGCCTTGTCCACTCCTGGAACAAACCCTGAAACATAAATGTGTAACTCTCTGTCAACAGAAGTGAAACCAGGGCACACAACAAGTTTCTGGGCAGAGGTCACTCAGCTTTTAAGTAACAAAGCCACATTTGAAACTAGGTCTCTGTGACTAGAGAATGCTGATTATCTCCATGAGGATGACATGCTCTCCTGAATAGGAAGCTATGGTTCCCTGTTCTCTCTATAACATATAAAAACAATGCGGGGTGGGGGTGGGGGTTGGCCTTTCACCTGTCTGGTAGGACTTTAATTAGTCCTGATTCTTACTGATGCTTGTTTAATCATTCTGAGCCTCCAGTAATTGTCCAATTACAGATTCCAGTAATTCCCCCTAACCCATCAACATCCCTTCACATTCATTGTCATCTGAACAGAGTTAAAGAGTGGAGAGCCCTCAGCCACAGATGGCCATATGGAGGAGTGTCTCATTCCATAAGAAGAACAATAGATTTCCTCCTCTTCTTCCTCATGTCCCTCCAGCACCTACAGGATACTGCCTTCTGCCAGGGCATGTAGCTGTCCTCTGTTCACCTCAGGCTTACTCCATCAGCTGTGACACTAATTACTGGGTGAAAACAGCCAATTGCTAGAAAACATGATGGGAAACTGAATTCCTGCATCCCTCTGAAAGGGCATTCAATATAGCAAGTGGATATCATGTGTTATGCAAAGCACTTGGCAGGGTGGGATACAGAAGATAAGAAGGACTCTCCCCCTGCTCCTAAGAGGTATAAAATAAATATGTTTACTACAAATGAAGTAGAGTGTTATGCTTCATCTGTGACTTGAATTTTCTTTATATTTGTAAAATGAGGAAACTACCCACTATGTAGGATGCTATAGAGAAAAACTAATACTTAACACACAATTTGGTACCTAATAAGTGTCTCTCATGCACTGTCTTTATGGCCACCATCAGTTGGATGGAACTAGTGTTAGATTCTGCTTTTCTGGGATCTGTGATGCCTAAAGCAAGATTGGCTGTATATCTCACTCATGAGAGGGTGAAGCTACTATGGTTTTATGGAGAGGCCCATCCAAGTCACTTGGTATTAAACCCTCTGGAAACTCTCTCTCTCTCTCTCTCTCTCTCTCTCTCTCTCTCTCTCTCTCTCTCCCTCTCCCTCTCCCTCTCCCTCTCCCTCTCGCTCTCTCTGTCTCCCCCTCTTCCTCTCTCTCTTCTCTCTAGCCCCAGGGCAAGAGGGGCTATGAGACAGACAGGGAGATGAGTCTTTTGAGAGACTCCATTACAGTGCTTAGAGAAAATGATCAATGGTTCTAATTTAGCTCATGGATTGAGCAGGGAGATGCCGTGGTTTGGACAGTCTCATAGGTTCATGTGTTTCAGCATTTGGTTCCCAGATGGCAGCACTATTTGAAGATGTTGTTGAGCCTTTGGAAGGACTTAACTGGAAGAATCTTGTCACTGTGGGGGCAGGCCTTGCAAGTGACTGCCTGTTCTCATGCCAGCCTGAATTGTCTCTGTGCTTCTAGTTCTGCTGAGATGTGAGAATGTCACCTCAGTATAGACAGAAACCAGTGTCCTCACCAGGAAGCCATTAGTCCAAATAAACCTTCCATTAAGTTGTTTCTGTCACTTATTTTTCCACAGTGACAAGAAAAGCTAATCTATTAGATGCTGTATCTATTAGATACAAACCAGCTACTACTAATATCTATTATTATAATATTATCATCTATATGATGCAAACCAGCTACTAGAAGTTTGGAGGAGTCTCAAGCCTGGGTGTGGCCACTGTGATAGTGTGAAGCCATAGGACTTAAGCTACAAGCACACCTCTCATGAGTGAGACAAGAGCTTTTGTCAAAAAACATCCTATGGTATGAGACTTTCATGTCCCCTGCCCTTCCACATCCACCACACATTGACACATCCTCTTCCCTTCCACAATGGTGAGAAATAAACTCTGTTTTAATAAATTATCAGTCTGAGACATTCAGTTATAGAAGCGGTGAATGACTGTGACAACTGTCACAGTCATTCCCAGGTACTGGATAATTTTCACTTAGAAACAATAGTTTCTGGGTCTAAACATAGGATGGCTCATGATTGCCTAAGATGCCTTTTCCACAATTACCCCTTGTTTTTGTTTAAAACAACCAAAGAAGAAAGTGATGTTGTATAGCATAGCAGTGACAGGGCCACTAGACAGGGCTGGGAAAATGCCCCTGGGCTCTGGAAACCCCGTTGGAACCCCTCTCCCCATTTGTCAGCCACCTCCCTAGTTCTCAGTTCCTCTTCAGTACAATGATGGGATCTGGGCCCCTCACAGACTTAAAGGTGAGACTCATGCAATGCTGAGTTTTGCTTTAGTCCCCTAAGTTTTCCCTTCATTGATGAATCCAAGAAGATGGAGATCATGAGTAAGGAAACCACTTATTAAGACAATGGGTATCTAAGATGCCAGGAGCTATCCCTCACCACACCTAAGCTGACCAGTGTAGGCTTCATGATGACCAAGTGGTAACAGCCAAATTTTTTAGGGGCAGCAGGGAGTCCAATATCTTTCCTCTAAAAAAAAAAAAAAAAAAAAAAAAAAAAGAAGAAGAAGAAGAAGCCCCATGACTCTTTTGGTATTTGTTTTCAAAGACAATCATCATTAACATTATCACATTTTAAAAACATTTTTTCTTAGTTCCTTTCTTATTAGACACTAGACACGTGCAAATCCATGGAGGGCAGTGCCATGTGTTTTCCATGGAGACAGAACAGAGAATTCTGTGGCCTTAAACCTTAACTGCCTTGCTCTGAAGCAACGGGGCCAAGTCTCAACCTCAGAATTCAGAGAAGTTAGAGTGGACATTTGTCTAAAGAGATACCTTATCACAAATGTCATTTTCACACAAGTTCAGAGAGGTGGAGATGCGGATTAAGAAGAGGTCATGTTTGTGGTTCTTTCCCCAGCATGACTCACCTAGAAATTTCCAAGGACTGGCAAGCTGCCCCCCAACACCTAGGCAGAAAACACAACCCATTGAGCACAGTGCTGGGCAGCCAGCCAGGCCCACCCACAAGCAGAGAATTCATTCCTGCCTTCTCTTGGGGGCAATTGGAATTCACCCTCAATTAAACAGCCGTGGCCCACCTATGGCCCACACAGTGTCACGGGGGGTCTGACGTCTCTCCTCACCCCGCAGAAGCAGCTACCAGGATGAATACCCTGCAGTTCTCCCCACCACACTTGGTCACAGCCCCTTAGCTTAGCCTACTGGCTTATACTGTTTGGAAGCTGTGTCCAACATGCCAAGCCACCAACAAGCCTGACATCAGAGTCTCTTCCCAGATTCCTGCTTCTCTGGGTTCCGGGTGTGCCTTGCTCATACCTGCAGCCTGTGATCAGATGGTTGTCCTTCCCTGTCAGACAGACAGGAAGTGGCAACCACATGTCCAAGAACTGGGGCCCTCTATAGAACGCTAAGCTTCAGGACACAGGCCTTGGGGGTGTGGTTTGATCCTCAAAAACAAAAACAAAACCTGTCTTGAGCATCAGATTGCATCAGATTCAAGGTGGGGTGGAGAGCAGAGAACTGCTTTGTTTTCCTCTTCTGTGTGTGTGTGTGTGTGTGTGTGTGTGTGTGTGTGTGTGTGTGTGTGTATTACGCGCGCGAGTGAGTCCTACTATAAAATAAATACTTCATCTGACTTGCAAAACTAGCCTCTTTAGTTTTTTAACTTCATGACTTTGAACTATACCTGTGCTTTGCATAAACCTGACCCTGGGTTTAAGTTCAGCAATGAACCTGGTAAGATGGCTCAGTGGGTGAAGTCTCTTGCAGCCAGGCCCGAGGACTTAAGTTCCATTCCACATGGTAGTAGGAGAGAATTGCCATGCATGTGCCATGCCACGGCATATGTATGCCCACACATGTGCATACACATATACAAACAGTATGCTAAATTAATTAACTAAATGTTTAAAAAGTTAAGGTCAGCAAGACTTCTTTCCTGGTAAGCTTCTGTGAGGTTCTCAGAGAGGAGACTGAGAGCAGCAGGCATTGCCCAGTCTAAGTCCCCCGGAGGAAGCTAAAGAGTGATCGCTATTGTTTTTACCTTCAGGGTCTTAATCAGATGCTCCAGTATCTCTTTCGTTGGCTGTCCCCTTGTCATCCTTTATTGAAGCTGCCATTGCTTTAGATAATTGCATTCACCCTCCCCAGGCTCCCCCTTCACGAACCTTCTTGGAAGGCTGAGCTCATGACTCATGCTTCTCTGATACAAAGTGACTCTCTGAATTCATCAATACCTGACACAGGGCTGCCCCTGTCCCCATTAGGCACCGTATCATTGACTGGTTGGTTAATTTCAGAATTGGGTTTAGGGTCATATGAATTGTTACGAAATCTCTTTTGACATCAGGTTTGTTGAGCTCATCAGTTTATCCAAGATCCAGGAGCAATCTCTAGTGTTAAAGGCAGCCAGTCATTGGAAATTCCTAGGTGTATAACGCTGGTTGGAACCATGAACATTTGAGCTACTCCTCCAAAACAGGGTTTCCACTTCCTCCTCCCAGGCTCAAGCTGTGCAAGGGGCTTTCCCTGATGTCTCTGGGCACTCCTTTCCTTCCAAGTAGTGTCTGACACTGCCTAATCAGCCAGAGCAAGGGCTGCTAGCATGTCCCTTGTATGTGTCATTCTCCCCTGCCCCTCTTCCTCTCTTTATTAGTTGGGGTTTTTATTGCAGTGACAAATACCATAACCAGAAACAACCCCGGGGAGGAAAGGGTTCATTTCATTTTACAGCCAAGTAAAGTCAAGAAAATACACCATAGGCTTGCCCACAAGCTGATCTGGTAAGAGCACTTTCTCAGTTGAGGTTCCCTCTTTTAAAATGCCTCCAGCTGTGTCAGGTTGCCACTAACAAGCTGGCACACCCTCCAAAGGCAAAGCCACCGCCACCGAACCCTGAAGTAGCTGAGTCAAAACTGCATGCGTTATTGCCAAGATTCCTTTCTTGACATGGGCACAATCCAGCCATAGTTCTTCACATTCCTTGGCTCCTCTCATGACACAAGGCAGCAAACTTAACCTTAATTCTCCTGACCTTACATTCTCTGATGACCCTCATGCAGAACCTTCCACTCCACAGGAAGAAGTGTCTTCTCCATGACCCCCAGATGCCAAAGGAGGCTTTCCCAGGAGCAGCTCTTTTGGACGCCAACCCCACCTCTCTGACTCCCCCCTCCAACCCCACCAGCTAGAATTCACAGGTAGAAAGGACCTTGGGGAAAGAGCCCAATTTTAAAAGGGACCTGTAAAGAGTGAGTTGGTTCTGTACCCCAAGTTCACACGCAAGCAGCATTCTCCTACAAAGGCAGTATCTTCAAAGGACTGTGTGCTGCTTGCTGGTAAGAAAAATATGGCACCTACATTGTATTATTTACATATTTGATCTAGACAACAATCTATTAGTGAACCAAACCTGTCCATCATCCATAAAACCAAGATTCACAGTAACTTGGCCAAGCTTTATGTTGATGATTTGGAGAATCTCTGGCAGTATCAGGATGTGGGGTCAGACAGCAACTTTACTGAAGATGGCTGTGGGACAAGAGTCTGGATTTGAATGCCTGTCATTCTTCAGTCATGGAAAGCTTCTATGAGACTTTTTTTAAGCATCAGTAGGATACTGAAAACTATGCTGTGGCTTTGAGGAGGAACCTCATAAGCAGCAGAAAGAAGTTGGTTGCATGTAAGTTCTGAAAGCTAACAAGCGACTCAAGAGTTTTTACAGCTCTGAAGATGACTTTTCCTCTTTCCCAAGGTCAATATCTTACCTCCTTTGAAACCTCATGTTCTCTGTACATATTTCTAGGGCAGCTCATATAATGAACAAATATGCTCCTATTGCCTTAAGACTTCTACCCTTCATACCAGAGTTCAACGTACTGGAGACTAGAGTCACTTCCTTCACCCACCCAAGATAAGATACATACAAGCATAGCCAGACTTAACAAATAATATTTCCACATACTTTGTTACATTTGAATTTGAGGTAGACAACAAATAACCATGTGGGATCTTCTTATTAAAATTTACTCATGTGTCATCTGAAATCAGGTTAGCTTGAAATTCTGCACTCTGTCTCTCAAATCACCCCACATCTTGATCCCTTCAGGATCAAAGGCCAGGTCCAGGCTGACTGTGGCTTGTCCTTCCAGTCAGCAGACCTCCTCTAAGCCATCCCATCCTCCCCCCTCATCCAGTGCATTGAAACCACACAAACAAAGCACCAGATGCCATCAAGGCAGTGTCCATCAGCCCTACTGGATGGTAAAAAGCCCCTTTACCCTGAGTAGAGCAAATATTGGCAGCCTCAAAGTCCTTTCATTGGGAAAGGGGTCTCCTTCCCAGGTACATATCTCAGGCAGGGATGTATTGGAGCTGAGAGGATCTATACTCCCTGCTCTCCTTCTCTCTGAGGTGAGGCAGAGATCCAGAAATGGAAAGCCTATCCCTTTGCAGATAGGAAATGCTCCCGGGAGAAGGGCTCAGCATCTGCTTGCCTTTGTGATAGCTGATTGTGATTGCCAACTTGACAGGATTTGGAGTCACAATAGAAACAGACCCTGGGTGTGTCATATGGGGGATTTTCTAGATTAAGCTAATTAAGGCAGAAAGACTCATCCTAAATGTAAGTGGCACAATTCCATGGACTGGAATAAAGGATAACTCAAGCCAAGCATCAGCATTCAGCTCTCTTTGCCTCCAAGCTATGGGATCACTGTGACCAGCTGTGTCAGGCTCTCACCACCATGACTCCCCTGTACTGTCCGACTGTGAGCCAAAGTAAACCCTTCCTTCCTTAATTTCCTTTATCATGTATTTTGTCACAGTAGTAAGACAAGTAATTAACAGATCAACCTACCAGGCCAGGAGCTCCAGGTAGGAAGAAACAGCATTTTGTGCTCATGACAGGGGCTGGAACTCTGTCTCCTAACCTGAAACCCATCCATCGGTTACCTCTGCTCATCTGTCAGAGCATCTCTCTTACCTGGAGTCTCTGGCTCCCTAAGAACTGACTCTGGGGGAAATGAACCCCAAAATCTGTGAACTTCAGGTGCCATACAATATTGGGCAGAGCAAAGGTGTGGGAACGAAAGAGCTGTGGGCTTCTTGTTTCTATTTCCGCGTGTGATGCTGGAATGAACCAAGTCTCAGTTTGCTCATTTGTAAAATGGGGTTGATGATGTCTAGAGCTGCTGAATAAATTACACGAATGGCATCTTACACATGCTAATCCCGTTCCCTGAATTTATTGTGGCAGTAAAACCTGGGTGATAACACATACCCTTGGATAATGTCGTCTGTGTAATAGCTGTCTTTACAAAGGCTCTTTGCTTAGGCCGCCCATAAACCAAAAGGGATGGAGTAAGCCTCACTAATTAATTCAATAGCCCAGACCTGCTAAACCCTGTCTCTTCGTCTTGCCTTTCTCTTGATTTTCAAGAATGTTCTGCAAAGATTGCCATGAGCAAGGGTATCCAACCATACTCTTGAGCGGATCGCACCAGTAATTTGCTGTGATGGATAGAGTGCTTCAGACTGCCTGTGTGATTGTGGTGAGCAGCTGCCAGAGCAGTGAGGCAACTGTGTTGAGGAAATTCAGACTCCTGGGGAGTGTGGTGCTGCCCAAGCCACCATCATTCCAAAATTAGACCTTTCCTCCACTCCATCATTACACGAGTAAGCAGTCAGAGCACTTCCTGAATACGGACCACAGATCAAAAGTGATTTATAGAAACATCCACATGTGTAGATGGGTGGCAGAGGGAGGAAGGGAGCCTGGACTTGGTCCCAGACCAGCAGCAGTCTCCTCAGCCACACACAACTCCAGCAAAATGGTTGTGCTCCTCATGCCACGGGGACAAAGGAAAATTACAGTCTCTTGGGACAATAGAATGGGAAGTCTTTCAGTTCAGTTCATAGAACACTTGCAGCCCAGATTTGTAAACGCAGCAGTGCGGTTGGGAGATAGCTCAGTGGATAAAGTGCTTGCACACTCAGCATGGTGGCCTCCTGTAATTCCACCACTTAGCAAACGGAGAATCACCAGCACAAGCTGGCTGGCCAGAGCCTCTAGAATCAGAGAGAACTCTGGGCTCACTGAGAGATCCTGCCTCAAAAAATAAAGTACTGGGTTATCAACGAGGACACCTGACATCAACTATGGTCCTCCTCATACTTGAACATATATGTGAACATGCACCTGCACACATATACACCCATACACATTTGAGCACATATGCATATGAACTCTCTCTCTCTCTCTCTCTCTCTCACACACACACACACACACACACATACACACATACACCAATTTTGCTACCTGGATATTCTGTGTTAATACTGATCCAGTGGTCCTAGCTTGGACCTAGGTATCTTTGCTTCTGACATGCCTTCTCCACATTCTCAAACTTGGCTGCATAATTGAGCCACCAGGGAGGCTGTAGAATACAGATGCCCCTCAGCTGACAATGGGGTCACAACTGATAAACCCACTGTAAGTTGAGAATATTGTGCTTTTAAAATATGTACACTATGCTCTGACAGCCTAGCCTAGCCCAGAAACACAGCCCATTATAGAATGACAATTGTCCTCCCCTGTGTGTTAGCATGGCTGTTTGGTGGCTGCTTCTGCCTACTGTCATAGGACAATATCAAAACACATATTGCTAGCCCAGGAAAACTTCAGTACAAGCTTTACTAAACATGTGTTGTTTATCATAGAGTGAAGTCTCAAGTTAAACCCTTTCAGGTAGGGGACTATCTGGTACCCAGGGTACATCCTAGACCAGTTAAAGCAGTTCCTGAGACAACACCTAGGGACTGGGGCTTTTGAGGAATGTCAGTGAAGTGTTGATATACAGTCAAGTTTAAGAACCAATGCCAAGGGACTGGAGAGATGCTCAGAGGATAAGAGCACTGGCTGGTCTTCCAGAGGACCTGAGTTTGATTCCCAGTAACCACATGATGGCTCACAACCATCTATAATTGCTAGTGATGTAGGTATGCAGTCAAGTTCGAGAACCAATGCCAAGACAATTTATAAAACCAAGCAAGTCTGGAAAATACAGCTTTAAAAGTAAATACCTTTGAAAAGAATTCAATTACTCTTTGATTTGGCATGGTCCTACTGGTATTGATGACCTGTTAACTTAGGATATGGTGCAGTTTCTGACCTGCAGTTCTGAAATCAAGCTGGCCAGATCAGGGTCACCAGGGTTATTTATTTTTTCTAATACAGCTGCGTAGAACTCAACCCTGATTCATTAAGCTAGATCTACGTTTTGTTTAAGGTTCAAAATGTCATTCCTGGGTCTAGAACCACTGACCCACTAAAGATCATATTTTCTGAGACATGATTATGATTATGATTATGATTATGATTATGTAGGAAGCATGAGTGTTTGGGGGTTTGCTATCAGAACATTTCAAGGTGACAAACACATATAGATATATGTTTTTGAGATTTTTACTAATAAAAAATGTTTAGTTGGAAGGTGGGGGATTCAACTTAGTGGAAAGTGCTTGCCTAGCAAGTGCAAGGCCCGGATTTGGTCCACAGGTAGAGGGGGAGGGTGGAGGTGTCTATGGATTGGTAACCAGGAATTACAAAATGCACTCTAGGGCAAGTTTCAAATCTGAAGTTGGTTCCTGAATTCTTGAGTTCATATAAAGATGGTGGGGTGAGGGTGGGGGGGTCACACAACTCAGCCATTCAGATGGACGTTCCTATAACAGTACCACATTCACTCAAAGCCAGAAAAAGAATACATACATCCACCCACCAGAACAGCAAAGATCGAATCCTGCACTGTGCAAGATCCCCAGCGCCTCTGCAGCTCCTGCAAACTAGAAATCCAGGCTCCCCCTGGTGTCTAGGGTGGGGATAACTTCTGATTAGAAAAAGAGGCCTTTGTGCAGCTCCTGCAGTGATCTGGATAAGGGAGTTTATCTCAGTCAGGGCTTCTCTAAGACACGAATTTCCCAGCGAGCCTCCAGAATTCTATTTTCAAGCGTGCCAACGGCAGATTAAATGGCTACATGAATGGGAAAATGCAAGAGGCTTTGAAACAGATGGTTGGCTGTGCGGGCTCAGTGACTTGCCAAGCACTGGATTGTGTTGCCATATGAGTGAAAATCCCACGGTGGCTAGGTTTTTATATCTTCAACCTATGGATGACAGTGGCTCCCCTGTCCCTCTGGCAGTGGGACCTGGAGCAGTTACCTGCTATTTATTCCCTTCCCATCAGGGCTCAGCTTGTTGCCTCTCTGGATTTTCCTAGTCCCTTTCTCTGAAAGCGAGTGTCATTCTAGACTAATTTCCTGATGGTGTAAATGATTTAGTAGGGATGATGAATATCAATAGAACTGCAGATGGCTTTAAGGCTCCTAATGAATGTGACAGTCACCAATGCCAAAATTTTTTCCAACTTGCATTCAGGATGAAAACAAGTTTGAATAGTGCCCGCTAAGGGTACTTCTTTAATTATGCATTATACAATTTAAAGTCAGAGGTACAGCTGTGTGTTGCTGTGTGTGGAATGCACAAGAACCAGAGAGACCCAGGTTCGAATCTCAATTCTGCTATCCAAAAGCTGTGTGACTTTAGACATACTAAAACAGATTTGCAAAGCTCTATTATAAAATGTAGATCACACTCATTGCCCTTGGACATTTTGAAAATAACAAACACAAGAAAGTAAGACATTACTAGCATTCATAGTTCAGCAATGAGTTATTAAGTTCCTACTTTGTGTGCAGGGTTCACAAGGTACTGCAGATTCGGAGAGTGGAAAGACTGAATGAATACCATGGGGTCCCTGGCCATCTTCATCTGTCCTTCTCAGTGTGTCCACATTGAATAAATCTCTCTGCTTTCCCCTGTAGGAGGTGCTAGAGAGAGTTTGTTTGTTTTCCTAAACTTTGGCTACATCCAGGTAGCAACTATGCTAAGTACATTACTGCAACCAATGCTGCACTAAATTTTAAGTCATTGCAACATAAGAAATGGCCCCTCTACCAAGGCATTCCTCCAAGCTTGATCCTAAGGGGAGAAACTGGTCTTTCAGAACCTTTTGAAAATGGGATTTTTCTGCTTTAACAAAAGGAAAAACAAAAGTCGGTTGGGTCAAAGCACTTGCCTAATCTCTGCAAGGCCCTGGGTTCAACCCAATACCCCAAAGATTATAGGAAATAAAATAAAGTAACTGCAATCATTGAGTTCTTCTGCAAGTCAGGCATGGATCTAATATTTTACAAGTGTAATTTACAGCTGACACTGGCACTGTAGGATTGGTATGATCCCAGTTTGAGCATAAAGCAAGTCCTCCCCAACTAGGCAAAACGGATTCCCAGTCAGAGGGCTACTGAATGACAGATCTGGGGATGACATTGTGGGTTCTGAGATCCTAAGCTTGTTCAGTTAACCACTGTGACAGAGATCACATAGATCCTGACCAGGTCATAGGAAAGGCTCAGAGCCCAGGGGCTCTAGGCCTGACTGCTGTAATGTTGTCTACCCAACCAGGCAAGTGTTTAAAACTGTGTAAGTCTCAGAGCTGAGATGCAGCAGAGGGAACATAAGAACTTCTTGACTGGGGCATAAATCTGAGCTCTTGGAAGATTTATTGTACCAACAAAGGTCATACAATGACTAGTGGGTACAGAAACCAGGTTAAACTCCCCTACCCCTTGGTACCTCTGGGCTAGTATTACACACAGTCAGCTGCTATTTTTCCCATGTGTTTTGCTCTTTTATTTCCATGGATTTGGGCTGGGAAAAATGAGATTTTGGTTCCATGAAACTTTAGCCTGGAGCCAGAGGCTGCTGATACTATTGATAGAGAACGGAATCAAAAAAAGGAGTTAGTTCAGGTTCTCTGGCTAGGATTCTAAAAGCAGCTTTCCTCCTCGGGCAGCAACACTGAACTTCCCAGATTCTGCTTAATGTTGATCGTGTGATAATGTGCACATATCCTGGACAAAGTCTCACCTTTCCATATTCCCTAGGAGGAATATGTGTCAAACTATGCCCCTTCTCTTAGTCTGTCTGGAATGAGAAAACTTCTATTTCATTTAACCCATTTCGCTTGTCTTGGATTTATAGGCATATTATCAGCCCATGAGTCTGTTTCCCTGTCTGAAATATATGAACTCCTAAATGAACCACACTGAGGTTTGGTAATGTGTGTCAATGGCTCAAGGTAGGTTCCTAAGGCTGGGGAGATAGTTCAGTGGGTAAGAGCATTTGCTGTGCAAGCATGAGGACCTGAGTTCAGATCCCCACCTACAAAACCAGGTGTAGCTTCCCACACCTGTACTTCAGCAGTGTAGGGGATGGAGACAAGAGGGTAACTAGGGTTTGGTGGCTGCCAGCCTAGAATACTGAGATGCTGTTTCACAAAAGTATGGCAGAGACACCCAAAGTCCTCTTCCGGCTTCCATGCCCACATTTAGGCAAGCATATGTGCACACATATGTATACACAAACACAAATGAAAGGGTAAATAAATGTTGGTTTCTGGGCTCCAGCCCCAGTGTCCTTATTCTCTATGTCTGAGTAGAGGCCTTGGATCTGCATTTGGCAGATGTGGGGCTGAGATGGAGTGGGTGGCCCAAGGTGACACTCAACTCACGTCCTCCTGCCTCAACCTCCCTGGTGCTGGGAATGCAGGCACACACATGAATTTCTGCTGCCTATGAAGGTTCCTTGAAGGCCTCTCACTTTATGGGCCCTCCTTTGAAATGCTCCAACCAGGGCCGTATTCTTAATTCTTCTGAGTCCTTTGTGCATAATAAGCCCTTGGTGAGTGTCTGCTGATGGAAAACTAAGCCACCTCTATCCTCTCCTGCAAATGTGGACTATTTGGAACATTTTGTAATGACTTTAGTCTGGGCTTCTTCTAACAGTATTGATTCCGAGCCATTTTTTTTTTGTCAGACCTGTTTGTAATTTTTGTTTTATTGAAGGATTCAAAAGTAGCATATGAACTGATAAGCTTGCTTCATCAGCAATCTAGATGGAAAAGGCATCAGCAATATTTCATAAAGATCCCACATTAACTGTGAAGAAACAGATGGAAAGGTAGACTGTGAAATAATAAGCCATTTGTGGCTACTTCTAACAACCAAAAAGGACACAGCTTAAAAGAAAACATTGAGTTTCCTTTGATATGCAGGGCTTCTAATATTTGCAGTGTCAAAATAACTGATTAGAAAGATTCATAGAACCCAGACTCAAAGGAGGCCCAACAGTCACTTCTGTAATAATGAGGCCTTCCAAGCACAGTATTGGTGACAGAAATTGGAACCTAATGGAGCATAGGAAATCTAGGATATGCCCTTCAAATATAAAATAAGGCCAGACTTCTTGTGTCAGACTTTGTGACAGTCATTATTTTTACATTTATATGAAAGTTTTTTTTAAAAAAAAATGAGGGAAATAATAGGAAATGTAAGTTTCTCTGTTATCTGTGGACAGTTTGTCAAACAGAAAAAGTTAACAGTAGCAGTGATTTGCTTTCTAAATCATTACAGAGCATCAGACAAGAAATTTACCAATTATTATATGGTCTCCTGGTGTCAATAACTGCTGCAGGGTTTTGCCTATTATTTACAAGAAATTTTACAAGGAATTCATTTATCATGTGATTTAATAAACAAATTATTTTATAGTCCCAAAACGAGGCTCATGGATGGTTTTTGAATAAAAGTAAATTTAGATTCCAGTTGGGAGAGTGAGATGGAGTCACAAGCTGGAGGCTAGTCTGGAGCACAGAGTGGAGGCCCTGTCTCAAAAGAGCAAAATGGCAGCAGGTGTATTCGCACTGGCCATTAATCCTAGCACTCAACAAGAAGCAGCAATTAGATCTCTATGAGTTCAAGGCCTGCCTGGTCTACACTGAGAGCTACACTGCAAGACCCTGCCTCAAAACAAAAGCAAAAAAGCAAAAAGCCATACTTAAGACCCACAGGTCCAGAGGAGCCCACTGTGGAATACAAGCGTCTGAGGGAACTGTCAGGAAAGAATTCACAGCCTTCCCTCACCCACATGCCAAAGCCAGAACTTCACAGAGCTTGAAGGCTGCAGAGACCAGTGGCTCCCTCCCATACACAGCAGCAGTAAAGGTGCCTGCTAGAGCCAGAAGGATCTTCGACCCTCATCTTTCAATGCAGCCCAGCTGTATCAATGACACAGCCCAAAAGTATGCTTTTAATTTCTTATTTTCCAGTATTTAGTTTCCATTCTTGAATATATGTCTCATGATAGTTTTGCTTTTGTTTGTATATTTATTGCTCAGTTAGGTTTCAGGGCCATTGTTTGTGTCTCCCCACTCAGTTTATTTCAAGCAGCTTACATCCCACAATTCTCCTCTTATTCCAATGTCTCTCAATCTTACCCCCTCCTTTTTTTCTTAACTGTACTTTCTCATAGATTCAGCAATCTCTAAAAATCTGAGGACCCTAACAGCAGTACAACTTTTTCCTCCAGCTACTTAACTCACCCAATTTTTTCTTTTAAAAGTTGATCTAATACTTAATCTTTATCCTTTTCCACCCTTCTTCCCTCCCACTCCTAATCATATTAACAAAAAGCTGAACATCCTTTATACTATTCTTGGCCACTAATCCTCCAGTAATTATTGAAGTCAAAGGGATAACGGTTAATAATTGAGTTGTATGACATTTTACATGGTGGTAATATCAAACAGCTATGCTTGCTCTCATAGTGAACACCCTACTTAGAGAATAATACAGAGCTTACACTAAGTACCCAGAGCCACTGGACTGAGGAATTCTTTTCTACACTACACATTGAACTCTACCACTTTCAAGTCCCACTCATACGACTGTGAATACTTCACCAGAAGTAGCACTTGCATACAAATAACCAAGACAGTACAATACATCCAACATGTATGAACATCAAAGTAATAGCATCTGGTAAGAGTGAGTTAGATAAAAACATAAACAAAGACCTCAAATAAAAGATTATGCATATGTTCAAAGAATTTAATGAAGAAAATAAGTTCCTGATCAAGAGCAGAAACAGGTGAATGAAAAAAAAAAGAAAGAAAGAAAACAATACAAACTATGAAGGAGGAAGTCAACAAATGGACTCAAGGACAGAAATCACATAGATTGATAAGAACCTACATCTCCCATTATAAAAGTCTGGAAGAAGCTTGAAATAGCAGGATCATATCTCAACATAATGAAGGTAATATATAACAAATCTATAGCCAATATACTAAATAGGGAAAAACACAAATAACTTCCACTAAAATGAGAGTATCTATTTTCTCTATTCTTCTTAGTTATACTGCTAGAAGTCTAAGAACAATAAGATAAGAGAAGCAAATAAAGGGGATAAGAATAGGAAGGAAGTTGGGTGGTGGGGGTGTATGCCTTTAATCCTAGTACTAGGGAAGGCAGAGGCAAGTGGGTCTCTGTGAGTTTAAGGCCAGACTGATCTGCAGAACTAGTTCCAGGACAGCCAGGGATACACAAAGAAACCCTGTCTCTAAAAAGAACAACAACAAAAAAAAAAACCAAATAGGAAGGAATAAGTCAAAGTATCTCTATTTATGGATGATATTAATCTATACCTGAGACCCTAAACATCAAAAAAAAAAAAAGACTCTAAGTGGTCAAAAGAAATTTAAGGAATTGTTCAACATCCTTGATCATCAGGAGAATGCAACTCAAAATGACTCTGAGAAACCATCTTATGCCTGTCAGAATGGCTAAGATCAAAAACACCGATGATAACTTATGCTGCAAAGGATGGGTAGTAATGTGAACACCCCACACACACACTGCTGGTGGGAGTGCAAACATGTGCAACCACTTTCAAAATCAGTATGGTAGTTTCCCAGAAAATTGAGTATCAGTCTACCTCAAAACCCAGTAATACCACTCTTGGGCATATACCCAACCATATCATAAGGACATTTGCTCAACTGTTCAGAGCAACATTATTTATAATAGCAGAAATGCCCATCAACTGAACAATGGATAAAGAAATGTGGTACATCTATACAGTGTCACATTATTCAGCAGAAAAAAAACCCCAAAAACTAACAAACAAACAAAAACAACACAATGACATCTTGAAATGTTCAGGTAAAGGGATGGAACTAGAGAAAAAACAAACAAACAAACAAAAACAAAAAACAAAAAACAAAACCAAAAAAAAAATCCTGAGTGAGGTAACCCAGACCCAGAAAGGCAAACATGGTATTGGTATGTATTTACTCATATTAGATATAAAACAAAAGATAACCGCGCTACAATCCACAACACCAGAGAATCCAGGTAAAAGGAGGGACCCTAAGAGGGACACATATGGAAGGCCCCAAGAAAGAAAAATAGTTAAGCTCTCCTAGGTAAACGTGGAGGACACAGAAGGGAGAGGATAGGGGAATGGGAACATGAGGCATGGAGGGGGAGAGCAATAAAAGAGATATCTTGATAGAGGAAGACATCATGAGGTTAGGGAGAAACCTGGTTCTAGAGTAATTCTCAGGAATCCACAAGGATGACCCCAGTTTAGACTCTTAGCAATAATGGAGAGAGTGTGTGAGTGAGCCTTCCCCTTTATTCAGATTAGTTACTGCCATAATTGTCATCATAGAACCTAAATCCAGTAACTGATGGAAGCAGATGCAGTGACTCTTAGCCAAGCACTGGATTGAGCTCCTGGAGTTCAGTTAAAGAGAGGAGGAGAGATTATATGATCAAGGGGAAGGGGTCAAGAACATGATGGGGAAAACCACAGAGGCAGCTGTCCTGAGTTAGTGGGAGTTCCTGGACTATGGACAGACAGTTGGGGAATCTGCATGGGACTGAAGTAGACTCTCTGGATGTAGGTGACAATTATGTGACTTGATCTGTTGAGGGGGTTGGCAATGGCACCAGGACCTATCCCAGGGGCATGAACAGGCTTCTTGAAGCCTATTCCCTGTGAGGGAATACCTTGCTCAACATTGATATGGGGGGAGGGGTTTGGTCCTGCCTCAACTTGGAAGGTCAGACTTTGTGGACTCTCCAAGGAAGGTTTTACCCCCTCTAAGGACTGGATGGGGGAAGGAAGGGGGAACTTGGGCTTGTATGTAAAATGAAAAATATTTTTTAAATAAAGAAGTGATAGAGTGGCAGGATGCAAAATCAACATATAAAAATCAATAGCCTTATTATATGTCAATGACAAACATAGTGAGAAAAACCAAGAAAACCAATCCATTCACAATAGTAAAAGGAAGAAAGAAAAGGAGGGAGGAAAGAAGGGAGGAAGGGAGGGAGAGAAAAAGACAGAAATAGAGAAAAAGGGAAGGAAAGAAAGAGAGAAAGAAAGAAAGAAGACAAACACAAACACATCAACAAAAACCCTCTGAATGAACCTAACCAAAAATGTGAGGGATCTCTACAATAAAACTTTTTAAAACACTGAAAAGAGAATTTGAAGAATTCACCAGAAAATGCAAAGACTTCCCATGCTCATGGATCAGAAAGATAAGATTATTATCATAAAATGGCCATCCCACCAAAAGCAATCTGCAGATTTAATACAATCTCAATTAAAATTCCAGTGACATTATTCACATAAATAGGAAAAAAATCTTAAAAATTACATGGAATAACAAAAGAATCCAGATACCTAAAGCAGTCCTGAGCAAAAGGGATACTGCTGGTAGTAGTATTGCTGCACCTGATTTTAAGTTAAACTACAGGGTCACTGTAATAAAAACAGCATGATACTGGCACAAAAAACAGACATGTACATCAATGGGACAAAACAGAGGACCCAGATACAAAGCCACACAACTACAGCCATCTGATTGATGACACAAAGACACCAAAAATACACATTAACCAAAAGACAGCATATTCAACCAAACTTCTGGGGAAACTGGGTACCCACATATTGAATAATGAATCTGGATCTTTAGCTCTTGTTCTGCACAAAAGCATCTGTTCCATGTCCTTTTATCTGGGCTACCACCAGATGCTTCCATCCACATTTAGGGTGGATCTTCCTTTCTTGTATACTCTGATTAAGAACTTTACAAGTGTGACCATCAGCTGCATTTTAGCTCATTTCAGATCCAATCACGCTGTCACACATGGGTTATTAAATGAAAATCTTGGTTTCAGGTGTGGCATACTGCCTGTTGAGTTATCAGTCAAGGAAACCCTAGAGGCCCCCAAACAGCATAAGCTATTGCCATTGTTCTTGGTTGCCCACCATAACTACATACTAAGATTTATTGCTAATGATACTGTGGGCCTTGGTTAGAGGACATGGAAGAATCAAGTTGGAACTGACCCAGAAATTCCCTCCCTGGTGTACAGTTTTCATAATGCCAAAATGTATCATACAGATCACTGACAAAGAAAAGTCATCAATGGGACTACTAAAAGATTATGCCAGGGAGCTACAATATCAATCTGGTAGGCAAGACATGCTTAGGGTACAATAGTGGAATGATTGCTCTGAGGTGACCACTTTCTACTTGGATTCAGGTTTTCTCTACAGGAGGCAATTCATTCCTATTACCATAAACCTGATCAAGAGTCCAAGGAGGGGTAAGGCATAAGCTCTAGAGGTACAGAGGAAACTACCACTGCTGTTTAGTTGAACACTGATGGATGATACTCAAACTGTCTTCTAAATACTTACATTTATATCCGTAGATTGGTGCTTATCTTAGGGTTTCTATTGTGAAAACACTGTGACCTCGGGAGCTCTTATTAAAAAAAAAAAAAAAAAAGAACATTTAATTGGGGCTGACTTACAGTTTCAGAGGTTTAGTTATCAACATGGCAGCATGCAGACAGACATGGTGCTAGAGAAGGAGCTGAGAGCTCTACATCTTATCTGCAGACAAAAGGGAGAAGCTGCCACACTGGGTGGGCATGGCTTGAGTATATATGAGACCTCAAAGCCCACTTTCACAGTGACACACTGTAAGACCCTCAGAATGAGGAGTCTTCCAGGTTCGGTCAATACCCCAAGAACTCAATGTCCAGTCCAGATGCTGCAAAAAGCAAGAGGCTTTAATGAACAGGAAACTTTTGCGCAAACAGGCTCCTCCAGCATGCAGGCTAGGGAGAAGCCCCCTCCCCTGGGCCCAGGTGTTTTTAAAGGCAAACCCACAAGCTTAGGGAGGGGGTGGGACCCTCTGTCCATTGAGTACATGACCCTTGGAGGCCGGATGGTCTGCTATTAGGGTCAGCAGACCTTAGGGCCTCAGGTGTGCTAATTAATCTTGTCTGGGCAAACCAGAGTTACAGCTATCTCTTGACCCTATTTACCACCTGTTGACTCACAGGAAAGGAGGGGCAGTGTGAATTCTTCTTATCTCAGGCCTTGTGAGAGGAAGCTAGCAAATTCCAAGGAACAGATATTGGTTTCCAGGTTAGTCCATCATTAAGATTACTTTTTAGGTCTTTCAACACTTCCTCCAGGAAAGCCACACCTACTCCAACAAGGCTATAATTCCTAATACTGTCACTCTCTATGGGCCAAGCACATGAGTCTATGGGAGCCATTCCTATTCAAATAACCACAGTGCTGTTCTCAACCTTGGTCAGAGAAGTTTCTTTGTGCTGTAGGCAGGAATCAATGCAGAGACTTATAACTGGTCAGAGTATTGAGAATAATCTACTGCTGAGTGCTTGGCCATAGGCAGACATCTATATCATCCCTCTCCACGAGGCTTGTCAGACATCATTAAATAGGGGCAGAAATAATGTAAAAGCCAGAGCATGGAGAACAGTGCTATGAAATGCTGGGCGTAACATGGCCATGGCACTCATGTGCTCACAGCAGCTGTGATTGTTTGAATGCCTATACAAGATCAATCCAGGCAATAATTCCAGCTTGGATTGAGGTGGAAATTCATCAGATTTCACTCCTATCTGAAGAGATATTGATAATTGATCACTACTGGGGAGAATTCACTTTTCTTCAGGGTATTTATACTGGTAGGTTTCCATATTCATGAAGGCAGCACTAACTGTACTCAGTAGGTCAGACAAAAGAAGAGGATATGAAGATTAAAAAAATAAGTGTTGAAAATGTCTGGGATTTTGATAGGGGTAGATAATAATCAAGACATGTTGTATACATAATATATGTATATACATATATATATATGTATATATATACATATATGAAATTGTCAAAGAATAACTAAAACCTAATTCTAAGTAAATTTACTTCTCTTTTTACATAAATTTTACTTAAAAACCAAGACGAAATATTTTAAGCCATCATCCATGTGTTTCTAATTTCAAAACAATAGTAAAGATTTGAGGGGTGGAGGAGACTACTCAGTCAGTAAATTGCCTTCTTGCAAGCATTAAGACCTGGATTTCCAGCATCCATATAAGCCACAGTGGCAGAAACAGGCATGATCCCCGAAGAGCAATGCCAGCCACTCCAGTCAAATAGATCAGCTCCAGGCTCAGTGAAAGACCCTCTCTCAAAAGAAAAGTGGAAAGTGACTGACCTGTATACAACACACCCACAGAGAGAGAGAGAGAGAGACAGAGAGACAGAGAGAGAGACAGAGACAGTGTCAGAGACAGAGACAGACAGACAGAAGATGCTTTCTTGGACTTTAACTCAGGCTATAAAAGTTGAGTTTCAAAATTAGGCAGAGCTTTCTCAGCCTTGTGAGACTTTCCGTTCTTCCTTGAGTTTCTTTTGCTAGCATTTGTATTCCCTGGTGTTTACAGATAATAAGAGAGGTGCTGGAGGGAGTGAGGCTTTGCTCGGAGTCACCTGCCTGAGAGAATCTGGCCTGGAGCTGGTGGATGTCACATAGCCTGAAAGTCAGAGAGTGTCCTAGTCTTTCCACTTTACTCACAGGATGGTGCTAAGTCATTTAATTTCACATGATGCCATTGTCCTCGCATGGAAGATGTGGAGCTTGGCTTATTCCTTTTAACTCTACCTTTCTAGATTATTTGTCATGTCATCTACAAAGTGCTTCCATTAGTCAAGAGAAAGATGGAAATATCCAAATAGTAGGAGCCTTTATAGTTACAATAACAATGGCTGACTTTACTGAGGAGCAGCAGACTGCTAAGCAAAATGCCATATACTTTACACCAAGCAGTCTATCACAAAACTGAAAATATAATTTTAAATTTTAACCCTTTGAACATAGAATGTTCCAGAGGACTCAATTACTTTTATATAAGCTGCTTAACTCAACCCATATGGAGACCACAGTTATGTTGCGGACATTATATCCAGACTTCAATTTAAAAGCAATATGAGTCAATGTTGCAAGTCAACAAAACAAGAAAAATCTTTGAAGTCATTTATAAAGCAAATCTTCATAAATATTCATAGCCATATAGTGTAAGCAAACATAATATCCAGATAGACTTTTACCTAGCTGAAGAATAAGGGGTTTATAAAGGATATGGAGCCCCAAAGCTACAGTTCAACCTCCTTGTTGGTGCTGGAATCTTTGAGTAACTAAGATGGGAACATCCTGGAAAAGAGACCATTATAATAATCTATAATCCAATATTTGTATTTCAATTTTAATAAATTGTGGCTTCCATCCCCCAAACAGAAGACCATTTTGTTTTTTGCAAAGTCTTACCAAAATGGAAATTTTGATGAACTAGATTTGCTGAAGTCTTTAGGATCTCACCTCTTGTGAACCTTTTGATACTTAATATCTTTTAGTACCTAGTTAAAAAGTGTGACTGAAGCAACTGCTCCATAGTTGGATAAGGCCAGGTAATGGTACCGTTCAGGTATTTGCGGTAGTTGACATATTGCTACAGGAAACTTACTGATTCATTTTTGTTTTCCTTTTTATTGAAAATAGATTATTTTCTCATACAATATATCCTTATTACAATTTTCCCTCCTATACTCCTCCAAGATTCTCCACTCTTTCCTTCTCCTTCAGATCTCCTCCCTTTCTGTCTTATATTGGAAAACAAAACAGGCTTCTAACCAAACATAACAAAATAAAATATAAGATGAAGCAAAAACTATCATGGTGAAGTTAAACACAGCAATCCATCAGGAGGAAAAGAGTCCCAAGGGCAGGCACAAGAGTCAGAGACCCACTCGTTCTCATAGTCAGGAGTCCCAAAGAAATGGTAGGCTATGAGCTATAACATATATGCAGAGATCTGATGTAGGCCCATGTAGGCCCTATGCTTGCTGGTTAAGTTTCTGTGAGTCCCTATTAACCCTGCTTGGTTGATTCAGAAGGCCTTAGTCTACTGGTGTCCTTCATGCCCTCTAGATTTTACAATCTTCTTGCCTCCTCTTTTACAAGGTTTCCTTGCTCTGAGGGAAGTTGCTGATTCTTAAAAAGTAAAATGAGTTATAAATGCATGTGATGATAGTTATCAACCAAAATTAATTCATCATGTATTTTAAAAAGCATGTTATAGATGCAAGTAAACTTTTTAAATAAATGAGCTTAAACATTGCAGCTGCATTATAATTACCATTCATACTGAATAAGAAAACATAATAGACCCTCAGTTCACAGAGCTCAACTTTATAGTCTTAAAAGAATGTGAAATACCATACTTAGAGAAACTGTTGAAAATCATGGGAACTAAGCACCTTTGACATTCATATTATACAAAAACAATGCACACATACAAGCATGCACATGCATCCCTTCTCTGCCTCCCCAAACATTAAATTTAAACACCAGTTTCCAAGGTGTGGCATAATAAGAAAGAAAAAGGTTAGAGTTACTTTTATTATTTCCATAAGTTTTAAACATTTGAGAACATAATACATTTTAAACTTCTCACCTTAGATTGAGGCCTGAGAGACTCAAGAGCAAAGACATGATAGAAAAAGGAAAAACGGTGAGAACTGGCCTTTCATAGTGATTCCACACAACTGCGTGTCCAATTTGTTCAGTCTCTTATAGCCATGTGACCTTGCAGAAATAATCCATGGAGGAATAAAAGTGGAGAGGCAATATACAAAAATTATGCCAGCTACTTACAGGAAAATATACAAATGTATCCTTTCAGCTAGAGGAGTGGAGTTTATTTGCTCAGAAATTGGCAGCCACAGCACAACAGAGAAAGCATTCTGGAGAATTCTAACAGATGCACAAAGTACAGAGTTTGAAGGGTCCAGAGATGGGCTGTACTCTAATGATAACCGCAGCTGATGTTAGCATGGCAAGCACTGTGACATTTTTGTACTAGATGCAAAATCCAGGTAGAGAAACAAGCTAAATCTTTGACCTCATGAAATGTACATAATAGAAAGAGAGACACAGTATCTACCGCATTCATGTGAGTGAACTTACTTCTGTTATAGCAGAACCCTGAGTACTAATGCAGGATCAAAGACATGAATCTATCTCTCCTTTAGCTTATAAAAAACAAATTCCTTGCCTTTTTTTATTTTTTCTGTAATGCCATGCATGACATCATTTTTGAAGTTATATGATCTATTAGAAGCACAACAGAAGTTCTATGATAAAGCATAATGTGAATGAAGTATTCATCAATAGTTTTTCTTTGATCATTTCTTTTTCAATAGAGCATAAAATTTATTCATGTATCTCTTTAAAACTATTTAGATGATAGTCTCCTGGTTTTCCAAACAGGCTTATAGGAAAAGGCTAAGTATCTGGCTTAATGCTTTTTAATTAAATGAAGTCAAGGCCCTTCTGTAGAGTGAAGAAAGAGAATGAAGTTAGGGAGACCACAGGGCTGGTGTGTGGACTGCAAGCTTAGGTGAGTGAACTTGATTTCTAGCAATAAACATTCTATCAAATTCAATTTCCTTCCACAAACTTATGGTGAGTAAATGCAATTTCCCATTCCAAGCAAGCATGTCTCTGAGATTAAGGTGATAGTCTGTAGGAGATAACCATAAAAGTTTAAAGCCATTATTTCTCCAACAAAATTATTACAAACCAGGGAGAAAATAATTTCATGAACAAGATACAGGATAAACACAGACATCAGGGAAAGACCTTCAACTCCAACCTTGCTGTTTATATTTCTGATATATTTTTAAGTAAACATCTTATTTTTTTTTTCACAATTCAACTTAAAACTTTTCTGGCTAACTCGGTTCTTTGTATTTTGCACACTGTGTCAAGGTTTTTAGTTTTTATTTAAACCACCAAGAGCAGTGATGTTCAGACTTTGGTCATAAATGTAGCTGAGGCTAAATCATGCGAAGTTTTATTTTCTCATCCCAGTTCTGTGTCCCAGATGATCGCCTTTCTCTGGGACAAGAAAAGTTGCCTAAAAGAATAGCCTAAGGAGGCATCTATGGTCAGTTCAAAAGTTCAACCTGCAAACACACTTGTGCATTAATCATATAGTACATTTGCAAAAACACTTGACTGTGTTAGAGCAAGACTTGCTTCATGGAGATTAGGAAAGAGTCAATGACACAGGAAGGAGGGGGAGATGCTGGCGAATTTGGCAGTGGGGACTTGAAACAGCAAGCTCATAGAGATTTGAAGACCTGGTAATAAGAGAAAGCCATCCTTCTGCCCCAGATAGAGCCTTAGGAATGGCCAGCTCTCAGGACAGAAAAGGACTGCCTCTTATAGCAACAAATTTGCTGAAGGAAGCACAGGGCTTACCCTGGTTCAGGGCAGAAAGGGAACAGCAGGATCATTCTTTCCTGCTGGGGAGATGCACAGCCATGAGTGGCAACCACAGGAGCCTTGCAGTGGAGTAGAGTATGACATGACAGTAAGGACCATAAAGGAAGACCTTTCCATAGATGTCAGCCAGAACAATGGTAATTCAGATGACAACCTGTCTCCCTGCCCCCATGCCTTGCTATGATTTAAATTTCCAATAACTCACTGCAGCCCTTGGGAAAGAGATGGGAAATACTCTTTATTGACTAGTACTAAGATTTAGTCACCTAACAAAATGGGAAATAGAAATTAAATTATAGCAAAATAAAGTCCCTTTCCAGCACTCCTAAATTTATGGACAATATTCCCATCTGCAATGTTTTTATATGGAGCTTGGTGTTTTTATTTAGTTGGGTTTAATTGGGGGCGGTTCCGGGCAGGAGCATGATTTGGTAAACAGATTGTCGTCAGGTGGTTTTGCCCCTTAGCTATTCAGACCTTGAGAGCATCAAGAAGAGGAGGTGATCTTTCAAAAATTAAAACCCAATGCCCCAAGTGGCCATTTGGAAGTTATTAGTTTGAATCTTGGATTGGGAAACACTCTTCCAAAATATGCTAATAAGGTTTGACAAAATTAGGATCGTAAGGATTTAAAGTAGAAAAACCTATGGTATCAAATTTAATCTTGCTCTCAGAGCTGTTATAAATATTTAGAAGGTTGAATATAATCGGCGTTTTTTTCAACACTGGCTGTATGTTAAATCACCCAGAGTATTTTATGAATAGATATATGCCAGACCTACTGAATCAGAATGTCTCCTGGTTGGGTCTCGTTTTTAATGGAGCTGTTTCTGAAAAGTGATTTGTTTTGAAATGTCACAAGGCTCTAGAGCAGTTAACATTAATGGCTGTTTGAGAAACCTCTTCCAATACAACAGGCTACAAGCATGAAAACTATGGAAATAGTCATGCTACACTTATCCAAATGTATTTATTATGCACCAAAGATTTAATAGACCCGTGAGGAGTTACTGTCTTTCATGCAAGATCAAACACTCAGCTCTGCTTTAGTTCCTCAATGTGAATGCTCAGCGAACAAAAATCGAGGTTTTTGTTGTAGGGTTTGAACAGCTAAGGGGCAAAACTCCCCACTGCTGAGTTGGTCTGGGACTTTCTTCAGAAGCCCAAACTGAAGCATGCGTTTTATGAACTCTGCCACTCGCACCATCCACTCCCTTCTCCCCTAAGGAGTAAATTAGCTCAGGAAGCCTAGAATGGCTCTCGGAGGGAGGGGTGGGTTTTAGTGAGGCAAGAATGGTCTGCTAGTGTTCCCAGCAAATGCTAGTCCTCACTCTGCTCAGCAGCTCTTTCCTCTGACTTCTGACCAATTCCCTCAGACCCCCAAAGCCATCAGTATGCACAGTGCCTCCCTCTCCCAATGCTTTCTTTCCAATGTTTCAGTTACATGGCCGGAAGTAAACAACTCCGTGGCCGGAAGTAAACAACTCCGAAGTGTGGAACAATTTTACCACAGACCTTAGGTATAGTTGTTCTGTTTTGTGCTCTCTTTCTTTCCCTCCGTCCCTCCCTCCCTCCCTCCCTCCCTCTCTCTTTCTCTCTCTCTCTCTGCCTCATTTGGAAACTTTCTTGTACGTATGCTGGTTAGCTTTAATTCTCAACATGACACACACTGGGAAGTCTCAATGAGAGCTGTTTATATGGAGCTGGCCTGTGGGTATGCCTGTGGGTGTTTGATTGTCTTATGTTAATTGATCAGGAATGACCCAGAGCACCATGAGTGGCACCACTGCCTGGGCAGGGATTTCTAAACTGTTCGAGTGTAGAGGGATAAAACTGAGAGCAAGCAAGCAAGTGTGCATGCACTAAGTTCACAATGCTCTTGATTGTGGATGTGCTGTGACTAGCTTGTTCCTGCCTTGACTTCCCCCACATTGGTTGGGCCATAGCCAGGGGTTGTAAGCAGAATAAGTCTTTTGTTCCCTAAGTCTCTTTTGTCACAGTATTTTATAAGAGCAACAGAAAGGACACAAGACAGCATGCAGGTGAAAGAAACATGTAGTATAAACAAGGCCTGGTAATGTCTGCCATTTCAGGCAACCCTTGGGGAGTTCTGAATATCCCCATGGATAACTACAGAAACAAACAACCTCTTCTGTATAAGACTGCAACCCCACAACTCTTTTTTTATTTTTATTTTTTTTTTTTTTTTTGATCCAAAGGCTTCAGTTGTCTCCACAGCCAACAGCAAGCCTGGCCAATTTCTTCTAGCCCTACTTCACAGCTTACAGAAGGCCTGGTCAAATTCTTCTAACCCACTTCAGTCCATGTTCACACTCTTCCATTTTCCAAAGTTCCTTTCATCTTTTTGTTGTTTGTTTGTTTTGTTTTGTTTTTTGTTTTATCTTATATGAAAATGAAATGGCTGCTTTGAAGAGGCCTGACAAAAGGGTAAGCCCAGAAAGCACCATAGGATTCCGTGTGAGTGAGAAGCCATACATATCAGAGAAAAACAGTACAGAAAAACTACAGTGTGGAGGCTTTGCTCTCAAGTCACTCTGTGAACATCTTCAGCTCTTGTTCTGCTCCAATGAAACTGTAGCTTGGAAAGAACTCCAAATGCCAGTTTACATGATGCATGTTAAATAGCATTTAAGGAAGACAACCACAGTATCAGGCTTTGAGTCGAAAGCCTTTTGCATCTTTACATTAGATGTTTCCTGAATTAACATACAACCTTATAAAAGGAAATGTGTGTGGAACACATGTAATTAGAGTTTATCAGTGACTAATGTTCCTAACTAATGATCCCTCTATTAACTCCCGGGCACAGAGACCCCTGAAAAAGTCACTGCAGCTATATAGATTATAAAACTGGACCCACCAAAGTGGGATTTCTTTTCTTATTTTACATATCAATCCCAGGTCCCTCTCCAGCCCATCCTCCCATTCCCCCCATAGAACCCTCCATCCCATCCCCCATCCACTCCCCAGGAGGGTGAGGCCTTCCAAGAGGGATCATCAAAATCTGCCAAGTCATTTGGGGTAGGGCCTAGGCCTTCCCCTGTGTCTCAAGGTTAAGGGAGTATCCATGGGGAATGTGCTCCTGAAGTTCATTCGTGCACCAAGGATACATCCTGGTTCCACTGTCAGAGGTCCCTTAGACTGCCCAGGCCTCCTAACTGAAAGCCATGTTCAGGGGTTCTGTGTCAGTCCTATGCTAGTTTCCCAGCTATCAGCTTGGGGTCCATGAGCTTCCCCTTACTCAGGTCAGCTGTTTCTGTGGGTTTCTCCAGCCTGGTCTTAATCCCTTTTCTAATCACTCCTCTCTCTCTCTGTGCAACTGGATTCTAGTGTTTAACTGTGTGTGTCTGCTGCTCCATTAGCTACTGGATGAAGGCTCCTGCTTGTCTTTTTTGTGACTGGGTTACCTCATTCAGGATGGTTTCTTCTAGTTCCATCCATTTGCCTATGAATTTCAAGATTCCATTGTTTTTTCCCACTGAGTAGTATTCCATTGGGTAAATGTACCACATTTTCTTTATCCATTCTTCAGTTGAAGGGCATCTAGGTTGTTTCCAGGTTCTAGCTATTACAAATAATGCCACTATGAACATAGTTGAACAGATGTCTTTGTTACATGAATGTGCATCTTTTGGATATATGCCTAAGAGTGAAATTGCTGGATCTTGTGGTAGACAGATTCCCATTTTCCTGAGGAAGCGCCATATTGATTTCCAAAGTGGCTGTACAAGTGTACTCCCAAAAGAAGGCTAGCTGGAAGATCTAAGTTTAATGCACAGTGCAGTCTGCTTTCAGGGTAGCTGGATGTGGCATGCTAGTAAACAGGACACAAAGTTTGAGGCCAGCCTTTGCTACATATACAACCCACCTCAAAAGAAAGCAATTGGACCTGGTAGTGTAGGTTTGTTATCCTAACAACTCAGTAGACTTAGATGGGAAGATCACAAATTCAAGGCTCAAAGTACAGTATCAAAAAGGGACTCAGCCTACAAGTTTATGAAATGATACAGTGCTTGCCTAATATGCATCAATCCTAGGTTCAATCCAGAATACATCAGTCAATGAATCAATCAATAATAGATGAATAAGCAAAGAACTCGGGGTACCTTCTTCTAAGTCACAGCCTTAACAGTGAGTGACATGACTGTCTGGATAGTGACTGACATTTCCATCTCTCCAGTCCTGTCCCTGCCCAAAAGCAAGTCAGCACCAGCCCCCTTCCCCGAACTGGGCCCAACTCCACAGCTGGGAGCCTGCCACAGAGCTTCTACCACAGTAATGTTATGAGGCCCACCCTTCTGCATCAGACAAGCCTTCTTTGAAAATACTTTTCAATCTTCTTCAAAACCAGTTCAGCACACAATTGACCACTACATTATGCACAGCCCCTTCGGAAATTAAAGCTTTTGTAATTTCCCACAAAACAATCTAGGAATTCCTAACCTACTTAACCCTGCTGCTTTAAAGCAGTGTCTGGCAGAGGACACCTGAGTGGCTTTCATTTTGCACATTAAAAGGGGAACTGCTGCTAACTATTGAGCACAGTTAGAAACAGAGACAGTACTGGCACAGATTGTCAGATAGCCCTGGGAGAAGAGCTTTTTACTTTGTTGCCTCAGCACGCAGTTGGGGTAGGATGTCACAGATGAATATGCTGCGGGGAGGCAGACACAAGTGCATCCCTCTGCCCACAGCGCATCCCTGCAGCTCATGATATGGTTTAGGGGTGGAAATGATATAGTCTAGGGGTCTTGAACTCTTCATTTTCTCTGTTGTTAAAGAACTAAAAGCAGGAAAACCTGGAGCACCGCTGGTAGCAGCAGGGAAATCTCAGGCGTAGCAGACAGAACTAGCAGTTTGTTGTTGATGAGGAACCGCACATGCAGCAGGCACACAGAGGAAAAGACCCCCTGCGAACATCAGGGACTTGAGTATCCATTCCCTTCTGGAAGATGGCATTTTTAAAGCCTCAGAAGAGCCTTCCTCTCCTAATTTAGGATTGGTCAGTTTGAAGAAAGCTAGATTGCAGGTTGACCCAGAACTGTGGTGTGACTGTGATATCCTTTGGTCTGTTGAGCTAGTCCATCAGCAGGGGACCTGTGGTGGGAGATAAAGCTGCCAGGCTTTTGTCTCAAGTCAGAAGGTTGAAGAAGAAGCTGGCCATCGTGGAGATGTCACCTACTAGGAAGTCTATTTAACTCAGTCTCTCACAGCCAGTCTCTTCTAGGGCCGCACTGACGCTGCAGTGGGCATATAGGACTAATCTAATCCCCTTGACTAGTCAGCAAAGGCTGTCCTTCCAAATGTCACCAACCTGAGTCACGATCTCTGCCCACATTGGAGAATGAACTATAAGTGTCACTGATGTACTATTTTTAAGGGAAGAAGTTGAAGAGGCCACTAACTCTGACATTACTTATGGAACTACATAGCAAACCATTAGCCATTTCCCTTTACATTAAATCTGAGATGCAGAAAATTAATCCACTTCCCATTACTCCCCCACCTTGTTACTTATCTATGAGCTCATTTCCTCTCATTCTTGTCCAAGTGCATTTTCTGTTTCCTTTTCTCACTTCTGACCTTTGCCTTCCTCACCTTGTACCCTGGCTTCTCTGCTTTTAAGTTCCACACTCAAAAGAATTAAACAACAGTCACCCCCCTCTTCCCCCCCACACACAACAAGTTTAGCACAGAAAATGAAGACTTTAAAACTACAAAGGCTATTGAAGTCCACAATCTGTCACCTCAATACTGCTAAACTGTCAAGGGCTCAAAGAGGCAGACATAGTTACCAAAGATCTTGGTCTGTGTGGTGTGAGTGCTCTGGTTGCTGCTAACTCGGGGCCTTAGGGAAGTAAAGTCCTGCTTCATGTGTGAAAGTAAGTTTGTCATCTGGAACAACCTTTAGAAGCAAATTTTGTAGTCAATAGCCTGGAATAGCATTTGCATCTCAATTCTGAAGTCTCCTGGAAGAAGTCTAGAGGTTGTGAGGGTGAAGACTTCCTCTAGTAAGATCCCTGATGCCTTTGCTGTCCCACAGAAAGGTCACCTGCATGGGCTTTATACTCACTGCTTTGACTTTTTAAAAAGACACTCTTGGCTTCCCTCTTAGCTCAGGTTGGCACTCACAATATATCCCCAATTGCAAAACTCCTACCTCACTCCTTAGCCCTGGGATTAGAGCCATGCACCAGACACCCAGAATGTTTAGAGAGAGCAAGCTAGGAAAGAGAGGACATCCTATTTTTGGACTGTTTTTCTTGTCAGCTTCCTGAACCACCAGTGGATTCATTCTCTGTTGGAGGAAAGAACATTTTTTTTTTTTTTTTACATTTCAACGAGAAGAAATTCATCTTCTAAATACTTGGAGCATTTTCCTTCCCTCATTCTTTCCCCCTATGTTTCATTTTGGACCAAATCATTTCCTCCATCAGCCCCAAATTTCACATCTAAGAGATATTGTGTTTGGGCCAGAAATTTCTAGGATTCTTACAATTACAGCTGGCATGTATTTCCCAAATATAAAATTTTCTGTTATGGCAAAAGTAACAAGAATAGTACACAGAGCTTCTTGCTTTTTTTTAGATTCTGGCAAACAAAGGATACTGCTTTCATTGTATTTATTTAAAATGAAGAAATCAGGTCCACCTGTCCTAACCCATCCAGTCTCTCTCACAGTTAGCCACATGGCAGTGAAGAGATTCCTGCCACTGGTACCTCACACTAGTTTGGGCTGAGAGAACTCTTGGAGCAGAGGTAATACAGTTAGCATACAAGCTGACTGAACTCAGCTTAGCCCTTGGAGGGTCTGAATTGTGTGCCCATCACCTAACTGAGCCAGAACATCTAGGCATAGCAAGAACATACTCAGTCTAGAGAGATCCTATTGATTCTTGGGTGGATTGCTGACCATGAAGGGTAAAGAGGCACTAGACGTACATCGCTGACCTGAAGATGATGGAGAGAGGAGCAGCAATTTTGTTCTCAACCGCTGAGTCAGGAAGGAAAGCAGAGAGCTGGGGAAAATGAGTCCAAATTAATCTCATTTGTTCTCAATTGAAAATAGTTTTAAAAAGGAGTTTCTGGAGAGCAGAACCTGCCACCTCAAGTGCTGGAAGTGAGGCTGGCTGTGGTCTGTGACTGGTCTGACAAAGGCTGACTCTTACCCAGATGTCCAATAAAAACACTTAGCAAGTATCATTTCCATAAGGTTTTGTCTACTTGAAACACAAGCCAATTGTTTGGGTCCAATTTATGAAGCGAGGTCTCACAAAGGTTATGGGGTAAGGAGGCCTGATGACAACTAAATTGCCTTAAATGGAGCTCAAAATACCACCTTAAACATTCTCCTCTCCCAAGAAATGCTTAATCATAAATCAAGTGACTCAAAATGTATTACAAATGACAAATAGAGTGAGCACTTACATCTCATTTTTTCCCTTTAATTCACAGATGCATCCAAGATCTCTGAAGGGTATCATTCTACACACACACATAAGATGAAGGATACCAAGAATGTAAGAGTCCGGGGATATGAAAAAAAGATTAAAAATCAAATGATGGACCAGACTTAATGTAAAAAAAATATTCTGAAAATAGACATGCTCATTTTAAGACACTAAGATGAGGACTGTCTGCCCTCATCTCATCAGGGCAGCGAAGCTCACAGTAATTGGACACATGGTTTTCATCTTCGAAGACCTCATGCATTCATTTTAATGCACTGAGGTTCATGGTACTATTTGTCCACAAGCAAGCTTTCTCCTCCCTCTTCCCACCATTCATTCTTTAATGGGGTTTTGATTTTAATGGGGGAAAAGTTCCCAAACTCAGTAATGTTTCCTGAATTGCCATTAGGCTAGCTTTAGAAGCAGTTTTGAGGAATGTGCTAAACAAAACTTTATGTGCAAGAATCTTTAATATTCCATTACTTTTTCGATAACAAGTTATTTTTATGTGTCCTTTCCGCTGGATGTAAGAACTAATTCTCAGCAATAAGAGTTATTATGTGCCTAACCCAAGATGCAAATTTGTCTTGATCTGGAATAGATTAGAAAGGGGTTCACAAAGAAAAGCCAAAGCCAGCAAATCATGGCTCACCTTCTTAAAAGACACTGACTTGAAACTCTCCAAGTGTCGGTGTGGCAACAAGGAAGGGCAAACTCTGGGAACATGCCTTATTTCTCCATTTGTGTTGATTACAAATACCTAGAGAATTCAACCAGTTCTGGAGGCAGTGAGCCTGAGATACATTTTTTTTTTTTCATTTTTTTCAGTCTACTTGGAAACATCTGTTTTTAATTGAATTTGGATTTGAAAACTAATTTTGGTGAGATTGGGTTCAAGCTCCAATCAAGTTGGAACTCAGAGATCATTGCTTATACACGTATCCCCAAATTTAGGAAGGCTCGGGGCCAAGGATACCACACTTCCTGAAGGCATGCAGGAGACACATGCAGTTGGAAAAGAAAAGGAATGCTTGATTCTCTCAGGGAAACTTCTCGAAGGCCAGTGATTTGGGGTTTTGGGTTACAGCTTTCAGACTCACGACTTGATTTTGGAAAGGTCAGCTAGAGGACATGGTCCTCCCATGTATCCCATACATGGAAAGGGAGATTAAGCATCATATGTTCACGTCTGGATAAAAATAGTGCTCGGGGTTGTGTAGTGAAGAGATCGTAAATCTACCATACACCCTTTGCAAGAAATTGAGACAAACGTACTATTGCCTTCTGAGCTGGCCTCCCAGTGGCATCGAGACCTTCATTAACACCCTATTCATTTTTAGAAGGATAAAGGAAGAAGCAGTTGCTTCTTCCAGTTATGTGGAACTGCTCAGCATGAAGCTCAAAAGTCCACCCCCACCTGGTCACTAACTCAGTATTACAAGCTGCTGCATCCAAACAGCCTATTTTAAATGAGGATATATATTTAAAATATATAAATATGGGGGAGGCACACACATAAATATGCATACATACACATGTACAAACATACACACATGGACAAACACATACACACAGATGTATGTATGTATACACATACACACAGATGTAATTAGGTTTTGCTAAACTTCAAGGGGCTGTTTTGATTTTCTTTAATAACTCCATTCAAAAAGTAAAAATATAACCCTTACCAAGAACTCCTCAGTAAGTTTTTGATGCTTTTCTGAATGCCAAAAATAAGCCTCAGGCATCTCACTTTACATTTTCACTGACATCAGCGGCAAATTTTGTCAAACCAGTCAGCAATAAATGCCCTATTACGTTTTCAATCCAAAGTACCAATGTGTAAACAAACACAGAAATATATCTACTCCAATCTGACCACAAAATCATCTAAATTTTAGTAAACACAAATACTAAGAACAAATGACACTCAAGTTAGTTTATTACATCCAAAAGGTACAGGTTTCAAAACCATCTTCAGCTTTCATCAATTATATTAACTAATTGTTTCACTTTGTAAAAAAAAATTAGCTCATGACTCACTTTTATTGATAAAAGACAGAAACCCAATCATTTACTAATTTAAAGTGTTCTGTGCTGAGATTTTCAAAGGTAACCTATTATAATGCAATCAGAATTTAATATCATTCACTGTTTTTATATGATGGACCAAAGGAAACAAAGCAACAGCTCTTCATTTGAATTCCATCTCCTACTAAAGTCCTAATTACCTAAGAAACTTTGAGAAAGAAGAAAGCTTTTCGGTTGGTGGTACATGCCTTTAATCCCAGCGCTTGGGAGGCAGAAGCAGGTGGATCTCTGTGAGTTTGAGGCGAGCCTGGCATACAGGGTTAGTTCCAGGACAGGCTCCAAAGAAATACAGAGAAACCCTGTCTTGAAAAACCAAAACCAAAAAAAAAAAAAAAAAAAAAAAAAAAAAAGAAGAAGAAGATTTTCCTAATAAGTACTATTTCAGGTACAATAGGTACAATGACAAAATAATCACACTAACTATTCTTAGACGTGACAAGAAATTAAGTATATGTTGATTACTGACTGACACTAAGATAGCAAAGAACACAGGAGTTGAGAAATAGGACTCCCAAATTTCTCATTGACCAAGCAGACTGTGCACATAGCAGACACTCCTACAAAGCTTGGAGCTAGGTGCCATTAAATCCATTAAAGCCACATTGCTGACTAGACAGTGGTGGCTCATGCCTTTGAACCCAGCACTCAGTACTTGTGAGTTCGTGCAAGCTGGTCACAGAGTGAATTCTAGGACAGCTAGGCCTATTTCACAGAGAAACCCTGTCTCAAAAAGCTAAAACCACATTACCAACAGAAACAGCAGAAGTGAGGTCTCCTCAGGGGATCTTCTTAGAAACTGACAAGAGGAACAAAGACAATATTAACTTTTCCCTTGTTTATACTACACAGCACAGTATACAACTGGTTCAGACACCAAATGTACTATATTTCACTGGTGTTACTTACATACTTTTATTTTCCTTGTGCTTGAGAATGAGCCCCGGGCCTTGTAATTATTAGGCAAACATTCTACACTGAGCTAAATTCCTAATCCCAGTAAATTATATTTCTCTTTCTCACCTGCATTCCTGTCCTGCTCCTCTCCCCTCCTCTTCCTCGTTTCTCCTCTTCCTCCTCCTCTTGTTTTGAGACTGGATTTCACTCAGCCAACTGTGACCTTGAAGTCACTATATAGTTGCTGATCTTAAATTTCTGATCCTCCTGCCTCCACCTCCTGAGTATTAGGATTATAGACATCCTCCACTATTTCTGCGTTTTCATGCTGAGTAATCATGCTGCCTACTAAGCCACATTCGTCCATAAGTTATATCTTAACATAAAACCATACATTCTGGAAGGAAGTCTGGAATATTTAGAAAATATGAAAAATAAAAAAGTATCACCCACCATGCCAATATTCTAGTTCATTTCTATTTTTTTAAATTTTATTTTGTTATTTGTGGTGCGTGTGTTTATGTGTGTGTCTCTCCTCTCTCTCTCTCTCTCTCGTGTGTGTGTGTGTGTGTGTGTGTGTGTGTGTGTGTGTGTGTGTGTGTGTGTGATGCTGTAGAGAGCATGAGGAAGCCGTAGGACAGTTTTCTGAAGTCGGGCCTCTCCTCCCCTGCATTTAGGGGCTCAAGCTCAGGTCATCAGGCTGGCACAGAAAGGACTTTTATCAGTTGCACCATCTCACTTCTCCCATTTCTACTGGGCTGCTGTTTGAGACAGGCCGTTTTTGTTAGTTTGATTGTTGCTCTTTTGAGGCAGGATTTCACTGTGTACCCCAGGCTAATTTCAACTCAAATTTGTGACCCATCTACCTCAGCCTCCTAAGTTAAGCAAATTTCATACAAACATTAAAATCAAGTCATCTCCTTTCTCTGTTATTATCAGAATTTTCACAGAATTACAGATTTTGATTTATTATTATTGTGTGCATATGTTCCTTCTTCAGAGCATTTAGTGCACTGACCCATTCTTTTGGCTTATTGTCACTTCTTTACCTTATGACATACTTCATTTCTAGTTATTAACAAATATGAAAGAATATTTGAACCAGATGGAAGCTCAAATTAAATACAATTCAATGCTCATTAAGCACTGAGAAATTGAATCAGAAGTTTCTATTGACAGGACTGCTGGAAAATGAAAGAGTAAACAGATAGAAACAGACCACAGATAGTTGAGAAATTAGGAAAATAAAATATGTATATACATTTTGGGACATTTGGGATTTTGTTGCAATAAAGTGCATCAACTAAAAATCCAAGGAAATAGTATTGTTTCACAAGTAGAAAGACCCGCAATATTTGTACCAAATGTTTTCTGTAATTTATTGTTACTTAATTATATTGGTGTTAATATGCAAACCCAGCAAAACAGATTTAGACTTCAGTCCTAGCTGGTCTGAAATCTGCTGCCTAAGAGGGAAGAAGCTCAACAACACACAGGAACAAAAATATTGAAGCAAGAATCAATTCAGAGTGTGACATTCAGATTGCTGGTCCCAAAAGCTCTATTGAGAGTCCAAGACATCTTCCAAGGGCTGATGCAAAGTAATAAGAAACACTTTTGATTGATCAGAGCAGTACAGTAAATAATGTACTTATGTTTCTATGGAGTTAAAGGAATCAAGATCCCAAGTAAAATGGGCAGGATATATAGCCACAAATAAACCCTGACATTTCAATTATGGAAAGAGTATCCTAAAAGCAGCTACACAGAAAGAATGCTAGGATCAGAGGCAATCGAAGCCTTCATTAAGATCTAAATATTTTAAAAGCAACAAGGCACTATTAGAATAAGCAGGGATCAAAGTATTTCCTTGTGTATTCTTATTAGTTTGGAGGCTGATGAAAACTAAACATCTTCTCCTAGAATGTGTAGCACTCCCTGATCAGGTAGAAATGTCAATCACCCGTGTCTATAGCTATACTAAGTCATTTTAAATGATAGTAATTTAGGTTTTTTTTTTTTCAAAATAACTTCAATATGTTTTTTTTAATCTAACTTCCATCTGGATTCCTAGTTTGCTCACAGAGTCATTTCTCTGGCAGGAATACACAGTTACCTGCTTGTACAGAGGTTGACCAGCAAGATGAGCCCCTCAGACTGGATTGAACTTCCTTACCACAAGCCTCCATCCCATGCAGGATAAAGGTTCTCTTTGGATCTTCCTGTACTGGGATCTTTCTGAGCCATGACCAATTCTGGTATACTAATGTATTCTACCTGCGAAATTCCAAAAGCTTACTCAGGTTTCTTAGATGTATTTCCAAAAGTTAATCAAAATTCTTTCTTGACTTTTCTCTTGGGAGAGCACAGGGTAGAAGGGACTTCCTTGCACATTCTCAATTCTTTCTTGAAACAAAACTATTTCTAGACTAACTTGAACACATTTACAGTTTTTCTGTGGCTGTGATAAGATTAGCAATGAACAAACTTAAAAAAATACTCAATGGATTGAAAAGAAAGTTCATGGCCTTTCCAAATGAATATTACCTTTACTTTCTTCCTTCTACCAAAGTTCCAGTCAGTAACAGACTTGACATTGCCAGTGACAACAGAGCATGCACTGGTACCCAGACCACATAAAAATTCTCCAGTCTCCTCACCCTTAGTGACTGAAAACAAGCAAGGCAATGCTCAACAGTGTCACAAGTTGCTGACCTGATAATCAATGGCCCAGTGGCAGAGATGACTGTACCCACAGTATATGCCACCACCTGGTACTGAATCTTCAGAGTATTTGAGTGTCCAGAATGGGTTCACAGTAAAAAGATGTGTACTCCAGAAAGGATTCAGTGCCACTCATGTGCCTGAGAACCGGCGTGCCACAAGCAGCATCTGATGGACCACAATGATTGGTTGCATCCATTACAGGAAAGAAAAGTGCTGTTTTAATTGTGCAGTTACACATTCTCAAATTCAATGCATCCACGTCAGTGCTGTCAGCCATGGGGGATACACTGGAGAAACAAATTAGGAAAACTGTAGAATAGGACCAGAGGAAATTAAAAGCAGTGTTAGTGGAAGTAGAGGCCAATGGTAATTACAGGCAGCCATAAGGACTCTGTGGGAAGCTGGGGTAGGGGTGGGGTGGGGGCGCTAGGATCTCTGAGCTTGACAAAGATAAAAAGCAAAGTGGTCAGGAGACAGCTGCACACACAGGAAGATCTAAGCCCAGGACTCCCCAGTGTGGGGAGGGAAGTCTTTCCAACAATCTCCTGACAAGAGAACAGACAGGCATAACTGTGATTCACACCCCTGCTCCTGGACGCTTCAGAGAAGATGTTGCTCATACGAAAGCATTCCCCTCATCTACACCTAGATCCCTGAAAGGTCCCCGGCAAAGGCAATCAAGCAACACTTTCAAAAGCTCTCTAGAGAAGCAACCCGTACATAAAGAATGGTTCTCTCCACAAAGCCTGGCTATCTGTTCACTTTAACAGCGATCAATAGAAACTTGAGAAATGTCCAGACATGGTTGTCAAATTAATACTCTTGTTTAAGGAAATAGAAAATACTATGATTTAGACTCTTCATAAAAGACAAAACCAAAATACCAAAACCCATCAACTTATGCTTAAGTTAGGCCTGAAGATACTTGCCTATAATCTCAGCTATTTGGGAGGCTGAGACAGGAGGATGGCAAAATCTGTCTGGACTGTACTAATATCTTGTCTCAAAACTTAATAGTGAGGATTTAAAAAGGGCCGAGTGCTTGCCTGACATGTGTGAGACCCTACATTCCATCCTCAGTATTTCAAAATAATTCATAAATCTACACTTGTGTTAAATATGGCCCTTTCTAAATCAGAGTGCCTTTGGCAGCAGCTCCAGCCCAGACAATATCATGGTTCTGGATGGCAACAGAGGCCACTCAAGTCAGGATGGCTCTGATGGCAGCATGGCCCTCAGACACCAACAAAGCCACATGTTGCAGGTCAGGCCCCAGGATTCCTGTGAAATTTGGTAGCAACATGGACCCAGACATGGTCCTTGGTAGCATTTGGGTCTGGATATCACCATTGCCCCAGGTGACAGTGTGTGGCTCCAGCCGCAGCTTGATCCTCAGACACTAACATGGCCCTAGGTCACCACCTGTCCTTCAATGGTAACAGGAGCCTGGTTCATCAACACAGATCCTGGCTGCTCTAGAACTATGGGCCCAGACATGGCCCTCAGCTGCAACTCTGACCCAATGTCACGATATTACCAGATAGCAGCATAGGCAACTCAGATCTGTATAACCCTTGGATACCAACATGGTCTCAGGTGGCTGACCAGACACTAGGCATTCAAATGACCCTCTGTGGTAACAGGAGCCACAGGCATCAACTCAGATCCTGGCTGCTGTAAGGCCATGGACCTAGACATGAACTTTGCCAATAGCCAGAGCCTAAATGACACCATGGCCCTGGGTGGCAGCACATGCCACTCAGATCCGTATGGCCCTGGCTGCAGCATTGCCTCCAGACACTAACAAGGACACAGGTTGCAGCCACACATCTGGGTGTATGGTCTTGCTGCAACTGGGGTCTGCATTGATGTCTGTGGCCAGTGTTACCACAGGGAGCCATAGGAACTGTGCATGATGAAATCAGAGGGCCATGCTGGGCCAGCCCTACTCTTCACTTGCCCCAGAAAAGCTGGCCCTGCCTCTCACTGAACACTTTAGCAAGAGAGCTGATCCAACCCTCATGGGAGAGCTGCCCCTGCTCCTGTACACAAGAGAGAAGACCCTACCCCTCACCACTGGCATAGGAGAACTGGCCCTGATGACATGCGTATAAGATAGTTGGCTTCACCCCTGTCCTGAGTTGGGTGGCCTCGTCAGCCCAGACTGACTATCTCAGCTACCACCAAGGCCCACAATCAGGGCTGTGGATTGGCCTATCCTAACATCTATCCCATCTATGACCTGCTGGAACTCTTGAAGGGACTGGTCTTGTGGAAGGATACCTACAAGATCTTCATGACTCAGGGTAGCTGCCAGATATCCAAGAGGAATGTCCACGAGGATTCAATAATAATGGCATACCAGAAACCAGAGGCCTTAAACCAGACCCATTGCAATGAGCATTTGCTAATAAAGCTGATGGGACAAAAGAGTAGACTATGTGACACTGCACTCCCAAGGCCGCTAAGATGAATGAAGAAGTGTTGGAGAAGTGAGAAAGAGAGAGGAGTGAAGTTCTTTTTGTTCGTTTGCTTGCTTGCTTGATTTGGTTTGAATGTTTTTAGATGTTCTTTTGGGGGGGATGATGCAGAGGGGCCGATATGAGGTAACTGGGAGATGAGAGAAATTGGGGTATGTGAAATTCCCAAAGAATCAATAAAGAAATTACGTTAAAATTCTCAAAATTAATTAAGTAAGTAAACAAATGAGTGTCATTTACCATGAGTTGCTAGGGATATAGAAAGTCCATTCAATTTTAATTTCTACATTTTATTTTTATTATTTTATATACATGGGTGTTTTCCTGCATGTGTTCCAGTGTACTGCTTGCTTGTCTCGTGCCCATGGAAGCAAGGAGAATGTGTTAGATCCTCTGAAAGTAGTTCTGGAACAGAGTTTTGATTAGCTGCAATATCTTGTGTGGGCAGAGTAGACTGAATTTGTGAACCACTAAGCAGGTGCTGGGAATTGAACCTGGGTCTGAGCCACCTATCCAGCCTGTATTTAATGCTTTTGCTTGCCTTACAGTTAGTACAGACAAGGAGATATCAGATGCACAGTCATCTGATTACAAGACTCTAGGTAAATCATTCCCACTTGTTTGTCATTAAAAACCAATGAGTTGTTTATTTAAAATATTTTGTGGAATTGTAGCTGCAAAGGTGGAACTCATGCTTTCTTACATATTACAACCACATGGTAAGGCAATAGCATACAATAAAGAACTACCTGCAAATATATCTTATATTGAAGGAACTTGCTTTATCCCTCAGCACTCCAGGTTACAGAGACCATCCAACATGCTCCTTTGTGAAACTTAATTTTTTTTTTGAACTCTGCATTGACCCCAAGTTTAACAGCATTCCAAATTCAGTCTACTCTGCCCACACAAGATATTGCAGCTAAGCAAAACTCTGTTCCAGAAACCTCATAAATTGTATGAGCTGCACAATTTAGGCCTGAGGGAGTAAATTGAACAGAACTGGACTGTCACATTGTTTTAGACCATTTGCCACAGACATTTAGGATTAGTTCTAGATTTATTGAACTAGTTATGGTGGTGGCTAAATATATATGTAACCCTTCACTGAATATTTCTATGGATTTAGTTTTTGCTGCCAGGATTTAATGGATTTACAGTAGGCATGGAAAGGATTGGGCAGACACTGAAGAGGAAGGTGATTTCATTCCCTTTAAGTAACAAGGTCTTTGATCATCCATTCTTTCACTGTTTACTGAAGTGCTTGGGACTCAGTATTCAACAAGATGGTGCCTGTTTTATGAAACTCGGGATTCATGTGACACAAGTAAGCTGTTAATAATCTAACATCTGGCATTATCTCATGTGGATTTCAAAAGTTAATAACTTTACTTATGAGTCACATGGTGTCAGTTCAAGTTATTGATGCCTCCGTGTTTCATCTGCAAAAGAGAGGTTGTTATGAAGATGAGTGAGAGTAACAAACTACCAAAGGTCCTGTACAGTACCATACACAACCACGAATCTCTATTGTTTCTCTCAGTAGTACCCAGTGGTATTCAGAGTTAATTCTGTTTATTTGAGTGAATTGTTCTCATCTTTGTAACAGTTGTAGTTACCAGAAGGCACCTGAAAGAACCCACCAAGAGGTCTTGCAGGAAGAATGGAACCTTTCTCATTGATGCATAGCTGAAAACATTTCATTTGTGCTGGTTTATTAATACATAATTAAGAACCAGACACGTGGTCATTTTGAAAATCAGTAAGCAAAGGCAAAGTGAATATTTTCAATTATTCAGCAAGTACATGTTTGTGAACCTGTTGTGTGCTAGCCTCAATATAGGAACTGCACCTGCCCCATGGGCAGTTATGAAGATTAGGTGAGTTACAACACAATTGGCAGCAGAGGACTCAGGAGCTACCTATGGCTATTATTTTGTGATGTTTTTAGATTGTCCACAAGAGAAATGACTCTTTTTTATTGCCTATAGAAATCTCCAAGTATTTGATTTTCTATACAGTCTTTTTTTTAAACCCAGAGGTACCAATTTTTTTCTATTTCTTCAATTCTGTTCATTTTCCAAACATATATATCAAGTGCATTACAAGGCTGTAGTACAGAATCCAATGTTCCACAATAAAAATATTCTCAAAGAACTCAGCAGGATGAGAAGACATGTTATCTTGCCAAAGTATTGCTTCACTCATTGAAAATAACTTCAAAATGTTCCATTGCTTTTCAAATGAGAAAATGTTCTATTATAAATAAAGGTGTTAGGATGACCTCTTATCACTCTTTTTCTTCTTTCTTGCACTTGTTTAATTTGCAGTAAACAAATTGTGAAAACATGATGATAGCTATGTTAATGCAGAATATGACTTCATATGTCTGGAGTGTGATGAGGATGGACACCTGTATTTGTCACTTTTCTGTTGCTGAGACAAAACAATCAGACAAAAAGAAAGTTAAGGAAGACAAGAGTTTATTTTGGCTTATGGTTTCAGAGGGATAAAGTTCATGATGGTGGGACAGGGAAGGCAGAAAGTGCAGGATGTAGACTGACATCTACACACAGGAAGTATCAGAGAAAGAACAGGAAGTCCAGTAAGAATACAAACCCTCAAAACTCACCCCTAGCAATGTAATTCCTCCAGCAAAGATCCATCTCCTAAAAGTTCTATAACCTTCTAAACCAATAACAACAGCTAGAAATCACATGTTCAAATATAGGCATCTGTGGAGCTACTTCTCACTCAGTCCATTATAACACTCATGGATGTAAAATCCAAAGATACCATTGTTCAGTGTCTAGAATGCAGCATATGAAGATGAAAATCTCATTTACAGGAGTAAATATATTTACAAGGTATTCCAAAAGCTTGTCAACCTTTCACTTTGATTTTGTTTTCACTTGAACAATGCTGTAGAAATATTCCCTTGTGTTGCCTGTATTTCTAATAAACTCATTCATGTTGAGGTATGTGTCAGCACCTGTGGCCCCTGGTTCAACTTGAAAATGGAGAGTAAAAGATCCCTTAATGGAAGTATATTAATCTCAGATATCTTGAGACATGGAAATGCTAACAGTAAATAAAATGAAAAATTATAACTGTGACCAGCAAAATGGCTCAGTGGGTAAGGGTGGTCACCACAAGCCTGAGTTCCATCCCTGGGATCCATATGGTGGTAGGAGAGAATCAATTCCTGTAGGTTGTCCTATGACCTCTACATGTGTGTCATAGTACCATATGCATGTGCACATATCTGTAAGTGCCTGTGCACACACACTCACATTTTTAAAATGCAATAAAAAGTTTTAATAAATTAAAATGGGATATGAAGTTAAGTAAAAGACAATCTGAAAAAAAGCAAGCCTCTACTCAAGTCTCTACCCTTAGTTTTATTGTTTTCATGGAAATTTGTGTGCATACTGTAAGTGTATGTTTTTTGGCTTTATAGTGAGAGATAATAGTACAAGGGTTACAGATACTCCTGCTGTACTGAGAACATGCTAACATTAAGGTAGTATTTGCTTTTAATAGGAAATCCAAATTTAAATGGCTGTCCTGATTTTTCTCAATGTAACAGCCCAGCAATAAAGCCTGAACTAGTTATTTATGCATCACTATGACCAAAGCATGTGATAGAAACAGCTCAAAGGGAGAGAGGTATATGTGGGTTCATGGTATCAGGACATTTCAGTCCATCATGGCAAGGAATGCATGGAAGCATTCATGGCAGAGGGAGTGGGCTGAGGCAGAAGCCCTTCATATCACCTGTGACCCGAAAACAGTCAGAAGCAGGGTAAGTAATTTTTCAAAGGCTGCCCCTAGGGTCTTTCTTCTGCCAGCTAGGCTCCACCTTTTAAAGGCTGAATAGTATTCCCAAATAGTGCCACCAAGGTGGAAACAAGCATGTCAAACATGAGCCTGTAGGAATCATTGCAGATTTAACCCGTGACAAAGCCTGCCACATGTACAGAATGCTGAACCTGTACCCCTCTCAAGATAAATCCTCACAATGGATTATAACATTTAAGAAGCATCCCACAACTCTTGTCAAGTCTCCATCCACATGGACATAGCAGAGTAGAAAACCCTGAAAGATACTGCTTTGTACAACTTTCCAATTTTAGGTCACATAACACCAGAGGGAAAGGGACAATTGAGAAACACTTGCAATGTGGAACTTAATAAAGAAATTCAACATCTAACTGCGGTGGATTGAATGATATGACACCCATGCACTCATATATCTGAATAGTTAACCTCCAGTTGGTGGATCTGTTTGGGAAGCACTATGAGGTGTGGCATTGTTGGAGGAGGAGTGTCACTGAAGTATGGTTTGGTGTTTTAGAAGACTTATGCCATTCCCAGTCTTCCTTTCTTCCTTCCTTCCTTTCTTTCTTTCTTTCTTTCTCCCTTTCTTTCAGTCTATTCAACACACACACACACACACACACACACACCTCCTATTTACAGACGAATATATCAATACATAAGCTCTCGGGAGTTCCTGTTACCATGACTTTGCTCTGCCATCATGGACTCATGGACTCTAAAGTTCTAAGTCCAAATACACTCTCCTATATGTTGCCTTGGTTATGGCATTTCATTACAGCAGTAGAAAAGGGACTAAGACATCAACAAACACAAAACTAAAAGTGTTGAGCAATTAAACATACCATTCAGTGTTTTTCAAGGCTCTAGTTTTGGTTCACAGCAAGAAAACATGTAAAATCTAAACGAACTTCAGTGACCACTCTAAAACACTCAGTCTCAGGGATGTCCATGGGGCTCAGCAGCTAAGAGCATTCACTGCTCTTCTGGAGGACTGAAATTTTACCAGCCTCCATGTCTAACTGTTCACAACCAGCTGTCACCTCAACATCAAGGGATCTGATGCTTTCTGGCACCTGTGCTCACGTATGTATACATAATAACATAGAGATACACATAAAGAAATATTTAAAAATTAAATCTGCCTCTTATCTCTACCTCATTTTTGATTGTTTTCATGTTAATGTATGTATGCGTTGTAATTCATGCTTATTTATATTAGCCTCACAACAGGAGAAAATATTGTGAGATAATGAGAAAAACTACATCAGATACAGATACATATATATATATATGTACATATACATATATAATAGATATTTGAATAGGCGTATATATATTCAAATGCATTTTATTAGAGACTAGATTTTAAATTTATATTGTTTTCTTCTAAATTTACTTTAATTCAAATTGCCCATATGCACTGATTCAAAAAGAGATCTGAACATGAGAATCTATATGACTCCCTAATAATGAATAAAGCCAGGGCTTTAGCATCCAATAGAGCTGTGCATATGGCTTATCACCTAGTGATAGTGGACCATTACATGGCCTCTTAGAATCTCAGTCCCCATACTTGTAAAGTAAGATCACATGATGCCTGATGCTGTCACCAAACCAGTCACATACCCTCACTTCAAGTGAATGATCAACCATTAGTATATACCACCCAAGAGTTAGTATCCCCAGAACTTACATCCAGGACCACAAACTCACTCATACAAAGCCTGAGTCATTTTTTCCACCAAGTGGGATGGAATACTAATATAAACTACAATAAGGACATCTATGTTGTGCCCTTAAAGAAAGGAACCATGACTTACACATGCCCTTTCCCCCTTTGCTGTGTATGACATGGAAAAGCTGGGCAATCCCCTCCTAGGTGAAAACAATAATTCAAACACTGAAGATAAGAGAGCAATTAGAAATAAAGCACCCAGGATTTTCCACTGTCTCTAATATTTCGGTCAGATTCTGACAGGAGAGAAACAAATTAACATTTTGTTTTAGCAACTGTAGGCTTTTAATGTAGCAGTTGACTTTACTCCTAACTAATATAGGGAGCTGCTATTTGTTGAATGCATTTACTTCTATCAAAATTGTCATCCATGGTGGTTGGGGAATGATCCTAGATACTGTCCTGAATAAGCAGAGTGAATATTCAATACAACAATACAAACATTTCTCTGTGAGAAAACTAAAACCAGTTAAAAAAAAAAACTTCTGCACCTGTAAGCAAGTGCAAAATGAATAAATAAATAAGTAACAGTAAGAAACATCATGACATTAATTCACCAGAAAATCAAAACAAACAAATAAATAAAATGAACAACCCCCCAAAAAATAAAATACAGCAAAAGACAAAGGTGAAAAATAAATCAATAGAAAACAGATAGTGGGGCAGAGAAATGGTCCAGAGGTTAAGAACACCCGCAGCTCTTCTAGAAGTCTTAAGTTCAATTCCCAGCAACCACATGGTGGCCCACAACCATCAATAATGAGATCTGGTGCCCTCTCCTGGCCTACAGGAATATATGCAGGTGGAACACTGTAAATAAATAAATTAAAAAAAAAAAAGATAACATGATGACAGTCATAACCAAAATGTCTATGAAAAACAACTTAACATATAATGCTTGACTAACACACAGAATCTGTGTTCAGTTTCTCCCACCTACACACACACAGAGAGAGAGAGAGAGATGAGACAGAGAGAGACAGAGAGAGACAGAGAGAGAGAAGAGAGATCTAGAAAAATGACTATGAATGATTTCACCACACAATTCCAAGTGTTTGAGAATATATTGTTTATCCTGATTTGAACATTACACAAGATTTATATGTCAAAACATCATGTAGTACCTTATAAATATATACAATTATCATGTGTCAAAAGTAAATTTTAACCTGGTCTTGTCCTCTCCCTCTGCATCTGAATTCTAGTTCGACTCAGTGTTTAGTTATGGGTGCTTGATTCTGTTTCCAATGGGTATTAGATGAGGGCTCCATGGATAAGTTAGCTGTTGATTTCACTATACAGGAAGGGCATTTACGGTAGTCTTTCCACAGTTGCTCAAATTGTTAGTTGTCGGCAGTCTTGTAGGTCTCTAGACCTTTCTTTAGGTTCAGTTTTCTCTTCAAACCAATAATGGCTCCCTCTTTTATGTTCTCTCTCTCTCTCTCTCTCTCTCTCTCTCTCTCTCTCTCTCTCTCTCTGTCTGTCTGTCTCTGTCTCTCTCCTGTCTTCTATTCCTAACCTGACTCAATCTTCCTAGTCGCATGTGCTTTCCTCTCTTCCCCCTCTCTCCTACTTCTCTTTCCATTCACTGCCCCCCCACTTCCCCTGAGCTCTGGGGGACTTGTCTCTTCCCCCTTCTGTGAGGGACTTTAAATGAAACTCTTAGAATATACCTTGTATCCTAGTTTCTCTGGTGGTGTGAATTATAGGCTGGTGATCCTTGGCTCTAGGTCTAAAATACATATATGAACAAGTACATACCATGCTCCTCTTTTTGTGACTGGGTTACCTCAATCCAGATGGTTTCTTCAAGTTCCATCCACTTGCCTGCTAATTTCAAGATTCCATTTTTTTTTTCTGCAGAGTAGTATTCCATTGTGCAGATGTGCCACATCTTCTTTATCCATTCTTCTGTTGAGGGGCATCTAGGTTGCTTCCAGGTTCTTGCTATTACAAATAATGCTGCTACTAACATAGTTGAACACATGTCTTTGTTGCATGGATGTGGATCATTTGGGTATATGCCTAAGAGGGGGATTGCCAGGTCCTGTGGTAAACTAATTCCCATTTTCCTGAGGAACTGCCATACTGATCTCCAAAATGGCTGTATGAGTTTGCACTCCCACCAGCAGTGGAGGAGTGTTCCCCTTTCTCCACATCCTCTCCAGCATAAGCTGTCATTGGTGTTTCTAATTTTAGCCATTCTGGCAGGGGTAAGATGGTATCTCAAAGTTGTTTTGATTTGCATTTCCCTGATAGCTAAGGATGTGGAGCATTTTCTTAAGTGTCTTTCAGCCTTTTTGATTTCCTCTATTGAGAATTCTTTCTTCAGTTGTGTACCCCATTTTTTAATAGGGTTATTTGGTGTTTTGTTGACTAGTTTCTTGAGTTCTTTGTATATTTTGGAGATCAGCCCTTTGTCGGATGTAGGATTGGTGAAAATCTCTTCCCAGTCTGTGGGCTGCCTTTGGGTCTTGTCCACTGTGTCCTTTGCCTTACAGAAGCTTCTAATTTTGAAGAGGTCCCATTTATTAATTGTTGTTCTCAGTGTCTGTCCTCCTGGAGTTATGTTCAGGAAGCAGTCTCCTATACCAGTTTGTTCAAGGGTACCTTCTACTTTCTCTTCTAAAAGGATCAGTGTGGCTGGATTGATGTTGAGGTCTTTGATCCATTTGGACTTGAGTTTTGTGCATGGTGACAGACATGAGTCTATCTGCAGTCTTCTACACACCATCATCCAGTTGTGCCAGCACCATTTGTTGAAGATGCTGTCCTCACTTCATTGTATTCTTTTAGCTGTTTTGTCGAAAATCAGGTGTTCATAGGTGTGTGGGTTAACATCAGGATTTTCAATTCGATTCCATTGGTCTACCTGTCTAATTTTGTTTCAATACCAGGCTGTTTTCAGAACCATAGCTCTGTAGTAGAGCTTAAAGTCAGGGATGGTGATGCCTCCTGAAGTTCTTTTATTGTACAGGGTTGTTTTGGCTATCCTGGGTCATTTTTTCCATATAAAGTTGATTATTATCCTTTCAAGGTCAGTGAAAAATTGTGGTGGGATTTTAATGGGGATTGCATTGAATCTATAGATTGCTTTTGGCAAGATTGAGATTTTTACTATGTTTATCCATTACAGAAACACATAGAGACAACTGACCTGAACAAGCAGGAGCTAATAGGACCCCAGAGTGATAGCTTGGAATCCAGCATGGGATTGACTCAGGCCCCCCTGAATATGGGTCTCAGCCAGAAGGACTGAGCAGTCTAAGGGACCTCAGACAGTGGAACCAGGATGTATCCCTGGTACACAAAAGACCTTGCTAACACATCCCCCATGGAGGGATCCTACCTTAACCTAGAGACAGGAGAGAAGTCCTAGTCCCCACTTCAAATGACCTGACAGATCTACATAACCCCACCTGGATGCCATTGCCCTACATGTGGAATTGGGGTGGGGGAATGGGAGGGGTTGGTGGTCAGGGTGCATGTGAGGGGGCAGAGAGAGTAAAAGGGAGGGAGAGAGGGAGGGAGGGAGAGGGAACTAGGATCGATATGTAAAATAATAAATTAAAAAAAGAGTCTTTCTGCTAAATAAATAAATTAATTAAATTAAATTTTAAAAAGTAGAAAAAAAAGTAAATTTTAAAAAGCACAAAGAACACTACCAACTAGCACTACCAACTAGCTTGAGCTCCTTGAAACTATAGTTCACTACACACAACTGTTAAAGTTCTACTTTTTTTGCAAGTGGATAGAACATATAGCATAAAAAGTCACATACATAAGAAGTAAAGCATGTTTAAATAAATGCAACAAAATAAGATTATCTCTAGACATAACTATTCAAATTAGAAATGAATGGCAAAAGTACAGTTGAGATATCTGTGACTCACAATGATGGATTTGAGTTTACAGTTACCATGATGGTCATCCAAGTAGCATCAGGTATGTGTTCCATCTCAAGAAGTGAGGCTTAAATCAAATACGATATTAGCTGGATTTTACATATATGTTACAGTTGTTTAGCTTGGTCCTATGATGTTACTCCTAACAGTAGGAACAGGGGCTATCTCTGATTCTTTTATAGGCTTTTGGGACCCTGTTCCTCATTCTGGGTACCTTGCCCAGTCTTAATACATGGGGAGGTCCTTAGTCTTCCTGCAACTTGATATGCCATGTTGTATTAATACTCATGGGAGACATGACATTTCCTAAACATAAACAGAGGAGGGGTTGATTGAGGGGTGGAAACAGAGCAGGGTGCTGGGGAGGGAGTGGGAGGGAAGGAGGAAAGGGAAACTGCAACCAGGATGTAAAATAAATAAATAAATAAATAAATAAATAAATAAATAAATAAATAAATTTAAAAAATAGTGAGTGGTTATACCCACAAGCTTTGTGACACCATTGCCCTGGTGTATGTTGCAGTCTGGACATCATTGTAGCTGGGAAGGGATTTAAGTTTCTCCTTTGGTAGCACACACAGTACGTTCCGGTAGGTGTGAAAGCACTATGTAGCTATCAGCTCAATTTCTCCATGTTAAATGAGTTGTGTCGGTATTATTTTCAGCAATTGAGCCATGCTGTAAGTTTGTGGAAAGCAACCAATGGCTTGGGTTGTTTGGCAGTTCATTTGGCAAACAACTCAATTAGATATAACCCACTTCTGGTACTGAATCTTCATTGGGTGATATGCAGTAAAGGCTCTGTTATTTGGTGATTTCATTAATATTCCCTTAATATAAGTATATACTTTAGGAAGCTTTTACTGTATTAGTTTTCATTTGACCCCTCAAATGGCCTGTAATTATAGCTGACCCTCCCTGTATTCTATCCCTTGTTCCCCTCTTTCCTCTTGCTCACAATTTGATCATCAGTTCTAATCCATTCAAAACTCTCTATATTCCCTTCTAGTGAAGTATGTCCCTCCTCCAAATTTTCTTACTTCATACCTAACCTCTGTGGTTTTACAGATTGTAGTTTGCTTATTTTTTAGTTAACAGTTAACATGCACATATAAATAAATTCATACCATATTTGTCTTTCTGATTCTGTAAATTTTTTTCTAGTTCCATTCATTTGCCTGAAAAATTCATGATGTTATTTTTTTAACATATGAGTAATACTCCATTGGGTAAATGTATCCCATTTTATTTATTTACTTACTTATTCATTGTTGGTCATCTAAGTTCTTTCCAATTTCTGGCTATTATGAACAGAGCAGAAATTAGCATGTTTGAGCAAGTGCCTCCATAACAGGATGTAGAGTCCTTTGGGTATATGCCCAAGATCAGTATAGCTGGATCTTGGGGTAGATTGATTTCCATTTTCCTGAGGAACTACCACGCTGATTCCTATAGTGGCTGTACTGACTTGCACTGCCACCAGCAATGGATGAGTGCTCCCATACTCCACATTCTCGATAGCATGAGCTGTTATTTGTTTTCTTGATATTGACCATTCTGACAAGGGTAAGATGAAATCTCAAAGTGGTTTTAATTTGCATTTCTCTGATGACTAATAATGTGAACATTTCTCCAAGTGTTTCTCAGCCCATTTCAATTTCCTCTTTTTAGAATTCTCTGTTTAGATCTGTACCACATTTTAAAATTGAGCTATTTGTATTCTTGATATCCAGTTTTTCTTGCTTTATATATTTTTTATCTTGGCCCTCTGTCAGATGTATAGTTGGAAAAATCTTTTCACATTCTGTAGGCTGCCACTTTGTCCTAATGATGGTTTCCTCTATAATGCAATAACTTTTCAGTTCATGAAAATTTCCAGGTCCCATTTATTAATTGTCAGTCTTAGTGCCTGTACTAATGGTGCTCTGTTCAGAAAGTCTGAACAGTTTCCAACATTATTCACTACTTTCTCTTCTATCAGGTTCAGTGTATTTGATCTTTTGATTCAACTGTAGTTGAGTTTTGTGCCTGGTGAAAAGTATGAATCCACTTGGATTTTTCGATATGCAGCTATCCAGTTTGACCATAGCCGTTTACTGAAGAAATTGTCTTTATTCCACTGTGTATTACTGGCTTCTTTATAAAAAAAATCAAATCAGATGTCCATAAGTGTGTAGATTTATATCGGGTCTGTTTCTGTGCCAGAACCATGCAGTTTTTACTACTGTAGCTCTGTAGAACAATTTGAGGTGGGGATACTAAGACCTCCAGCAGTTCTTTGAATATTAGGGATTCTTTTTAACTGTCCTGTATTTGTGTGTGTGTGTGTGTGTGTGTGTGTGTGTGTGTGTGTGTTTGCACATGCACATATGTTTCCATATAAAGCTGAAAATTGTCCTTTCAGGGTCTGTCAGAGATTGTGCTGGAATTTTATGGGGATACATTGAATCTGTAGATTGCTTTTGGTAGGATACCATTTTTACTATATCAATCTTACTGATCCATGAGCATGGGAGAGCTTTTTATCTTCTGATATTTCCTTCAGTTATTTCTTCAGTGTATTAGAGTTTAAGTTGGTCAGTTGTTTGGTTACAGTTACCTCAAGATATTTTAATTTTTGAGGCTACTATGAAAAGTATAGTTTCACTGACTTCTTTCTCAAATTTGTTCTCCATCTAGTGAGATGTTATGTGGGCTTTGTTGTTTATATGGTGAATTATATTTATCAGTTTACAGATGTTGAACCTTCTGTGCATCTCTGAGATGAAGCCTACTTGATCATGGTAATGACTTTTTTTTTTATGTGTTCCTGTACTCAGTTTGCAAGTATTTTATTGAAAATTTTTGCATCTATATTCATAAGAAAAATTATTCTGTAATTTTGTTGGGTCTTTCTCTATGTGGCCTCATAAAATGAATTTGGCAATATTCCTTCTGTTTCTATTTTGTTGAATAATTTGATGAGTGTTGGCATTAAGTCTTCTTTGAAAGTCTTGTAGAATTCTGTGTTAAAGAAATCTGGCCCTGGGTCCTTTTTGATCAGTAGACTTTAAATCACTCTGTCTATTTCACTAGAGTCTATTTAAGTTGCTTACTGACTATGATCTTATCTTAGCAAGTGTTATGTATCAATAAATTATGTATTTGTTCTATATTTGTCAGTTTGGTGAAGTACAGGTTTTAAAAGCACATCCTTACAATTGTCTGAATTTCCTCAGTGTCTCTTGTTCTGTCCCCCTTTTTATCTCTACTTTTGTTAATTTGAGTAATCTTTCTACCTTTCATTTAATTTGGTTAAGTGTCAAACATTGATTTTCTGAACAAAAAAAAAAGTTCTCATTTTTTCATTGAATCTTTGTATCTTTTTTGTTTTGTTTTTATTTATTTCAGCCTGAGTGTGATGTTTCTTGCCATCTACTCCTTTTGGGTGTTATTTCTTCTTTTTGTTCCAGAGCTTTCAGGTGTGGTTGTTCATAGATGATGTCTTCAATTCCCTTATGTAGTCATTAATGTTATGAACTTGCCTGTTAGAACCACCTTCATTGTGTCCATACACTTGGATATATTACGTGTTAATTTTCATTTAATTATAGAAAGTTTTTATTTAATTTCTGTCTTGACCCCATTTTTCTTTCAGTAGTGTGTTACTCAGTTTTCATGATTTTCTTCAGCTTTTTGTTTTTCTCTGTTGTGATATCCAGCTTTAATCTGTTGGGACATGCTCTGTTTCTGGTGTGATCAATTTTCATGAAGTGCTCAAAAAAAAAAGGTATATTTTTTATGTTTAGGTAGGTAAAATGTTCAGTAAATATCTATTAGTTTCCTATTTGATTATGATTTCACTTAGCACCATCATTTTTATGTTTAGTTTTTGTCTGGAGGTTCTTTCTATTGGCAAGAGTGGGTCACTATATGAGAATCAGTGCATACTTTAAGCAGTAGTAGGGTTTCTTTTACAAGCTTGGTTGACATCATGTCTGGGGTATAGATGTTAAGAATTCCAATGTCCTCTTGGATGGAATTTTCCTTTAATGCATGTGTAATATCCTTTCCTATCTCTTCTGATTAATTTTTGTTTTAGTCTATTTTTGTCAGATATTAGAGGAACTACACCAGCTCATTTCCTAGGTCTATTTGTTTGGAATATGTTTTTCCAGCCATTTACCCTGAGGTAATATATGTCCTTGATATTAAGGTGTGCCTCTTGGATGTAACAGGATGGATCTAGTTTTCACATCCATATTGTTATTGGGACATTGGAACTGTTGACGTTGAGAGATATCAAAGATCAATGACTTTTGATTCCTATTATTTTCATGGTGGTGGTGTATGTGTGGTTTCCTTTCTTCTTTTTTCTTTGCTGGCCTGGGATTATTTAGTCCCTGTGTTTTCCTGGTTGTAGTTAAACTCTTGAAGTTGGGGTTTTCTTTCTAGCACCTTCTGCAGAGCTGGACTTGTAGAAATAGTTATTGCTTATATTTTGTTTAATCATGAAATATCTTATTTTCCCCATCTACGAAGACCGAAAGTTTTGCTAAGTATAATGGTCTGATCTGGCATCTGGGTCTCTTGGAATATGTAGCACATCTGTTCAGGCATTCTGGCTTTTAGAGTCTCCATGGAGAAGTCATATATAATTCTAATCAGCTGATCTTTATGTTTCTTAGTCTTTTTTCCCTTGAAAATTCTAATAGTCTTTCTTTGTTCTGTATGTTTAGTGTTTTGAGTATTATGTGTTAAGGGGACTCTCTTTTCTGATCAAATCTATTTGATGTCCTGTTGTAAGGAGTAGGTTTTCTGCCCTCCGCTGGTCTTGTCCCACCTCCACGCCAGCCCCAATTAACACACCAAGACTCTGTATTTGATATAATGCTGTTGGCCAGGTACTTCTTTCTTATTGGCTAGCTCTGTCTTAATTATTAACCCATTTCTGTTAATCTAAGTATTTCCACGTGGTCTCATCTTACCGGAGAGCCAGCTGGTGTCCTGCTCTCTTCAGACTCTCCATCTTGACTCCTCCTCACTACTTCCTCTTTTCTCCTTGTCTCCTAGTCCCTCCTCTCTTGCTTTCCTATTGGCCAACAGTGCTTTATTCATTAACCAGTATGAGAAATATATTTATAGAATGACATCTCCCATCATCCTGCATGTTTTTTGGATTTTAGTGGTATCTCCTTTAGGTTAGGGAAAATTTCTTATATGATTTTGTTGAAATCTGTGTCTTTACCTAGGTTTCTTTCCCTTCCTCTATTTCTACTAGTTATAGATTTTGTCTTTGCATACAGTCCCAGAATTCCTGGATGATTTGTGCCAAGAGTTGTTTAGATTTTATATTTTCTTTGGCCAAGGTACCCATTTCTTCTATCTTGTCTTCAATGTCTGAGATCCTCTCTTCTTTCTCTTGCCTTCTTCTGGTGAGGCTTACTTTCTGAGCTCCCTGTTCCAGTTCCTAAATTTTTGCTTTCCAAATTTCCCCTAAGTTTGAGTTTTCTTTATTGATTATATTTCCACTTTAAGGTTATTGAACTGTTTTATTCATTTCCTTCCACTGTTTGTTTTTATAGATTTTTTTAAACGTATTTCCCCTCTAAGGACTTCTATCATAATCATAAAGTCTGTCTTAGTCTGTCTTAAGATCCTTGTCTTGTGCTTCAGCTACATTGTGTTTCTCAGAGCCTACCATAGTATGATTGCTAAGCTCTAGAGAAGACATATTATCCTGCTTGTTATTGATTGTGCTTTTACCCTGACCTAGGCATCTAAATTTGGGATGTGTTTGACTTTATATCTTGGTAGTGGTCTTTGTTGAGTGGGTATTTTAATCCTTGGTTTTTGTTACTTCTTAGAAGAGTGCAGTATTTTTTGTTGTCAGGAAGGGAATGCTACTGTGATAGTGCTAGGAGTGACCACTGGGAGTTCTAGGTATAATGTGTTTCTGGAACCTTGAGGCTGATACTTAGAAATGGGGATGGGCTACATGGGGAAGTCTAAGGGAGTCCACATGAAAGCAGGATGTTACATCAGGATCTGTTTAGTTCCCTGGAAATGGGGGCAGAAAGTGAAGAGAGGATACAGCAGAAAGTGTCTTACACAGCTGGGGATAAGGCTGAGGGTTGGACTTGGAATAGAGGGAGAGTGGAGTTCTGAGACTCAACTACCTGCTTCACTGTCCTTCTTGCTTCTTTGGCAGGCTTAGCTGGTGGGTTCCCAGGGAGTGGTTGCTGGAGTTGGGAGCTTGGATAAGAGAATGGGTACAGTAAAAAGAGGTTGGAGGAGACTATCTGTACAATGCTGGATTTGGGGGCAGAGAGGGAGGATGAGGCAACAGAAGGTTATCTGCTTGGGGGTGGAACTGGGAGATTGAATTAAAGGGAGGAGAGTGAGTGAACATCTAACTGCTTCCCTGGCCTGAGTGTCAGGTAGGTTCCCAGGAAATCACCAGTTTTTGAAGGAGAGACAGACAGGGTGATGATCTGGATAGGAGAGGAGGAGGGCAAAAACTGGGAGGAGGTGGAGGAGGGAAACCCACAACCAAAATATATAGTGAGAAGCAAATCTATTTTTTAAATGATCTCCCAAATCAATAATAATAATACTAATAATTTAAAAATCTAGTTCAAAGATGGGACAAAAATTTGAAGACTTTGTGGAAGGAGATACAAGATGGTAAATGCATGTGAAAGAAAGTCCATTGTATATGCTGTTATAGAAATGAAAATTAGGCCACAGTGAAACTCAACTGTACCAGTTATGATGTCTAAGTCTAATTTGGAAGAGACTTATCTTTTCAAGGATTAGCAAGAGGCATGTGGAGCACTTCAGAATCTGGTGAAAAGAGTCTTAAAACAATAATAATAAAGCTGCATCTACCTTATGATAATTTATATATGCTCTCCCAAGAGAAATAAAAATGTAACTGCATCAAGAGTTAAATGTAGTTGCCTGTTGCAGATTTAGTCATAAGTACAAAAATCTGAAAACAACTCAATATGATAAATGGGAAAAAGAGAAATTGTGGATTACAACAGGATCTATTCAAGATTTTAAAAGGAACAATTCACCAATTAATAAAACAGATGGACCTCAAGATTACACTGAACAAAGGATTCATCCTTTTGAAAGAGTTCATTCAATTCTGAGAATTTTTTAAAAATAAAAGACACTCAGTGTGAGGAACAGATCATTGGATCTTGGGATGAGTGAAGGTGAAGGCATGGCCAAGAAGGAACACAAAGCAATTTTATGCATAATAGAAATGTCAGGTATCTTGACTGAGGTGAAAGTTACCTGACTCTGAGTAAATATCAAAACACACTAACAGACATATAACATAAGGGAATTTAATTTCACAAAAACTCTACTCCAACCAGGTAGTTGAAATGCAATAAAAAAATCACATAATATAAAATAAATTATCAAATGCACAATTCACTGAATTCTGATGCATTCATTAAAGATGGTTATCACAAATTTTACCTACTCCCAAAAATATTTTCATCTACCTAAGAGAATGCCTGTGCTGATTAATGATATTACTTTTTCTTATCCTGCCCACAGACCCTGGCAAACACCTGTCTGCTGCCTCTACGAGTTTACTGACACTATCTATTCTATAAACATGAAACCATATTCTACATAACTTTCATGTTGGCTTTTCACATAGCATGCTTTCAAAGTCACCACACTATAGTACCCAGTGCTTTCTTCAACAGTTACTATGGGCTTAGCACTTATACTAGGTTATAAATTCATATTTTAAGTGTGTGTGTGTGTGTGTGTGTGTGTGTAAGGCAAAGGTTTAGTATCTTCCTCAATCACTTGTGCTTACTTTTTGAGACAAGGTCTTTCATTGAACCAGCTTGGCTGGCTGAGATCTGCCTGTCTCTGAATCATTCCTCACCCCTAAGCCCAACATTTCATATGGGCGTTAAGGATCTGAACTCTGGATTTTATGTTTGCATGGCAAAAATAAATGAATAAATAAATAAATAACTAAATAAATAAATAACCCGCTGATATACTCCCAGCCCCCAGTTTGGGTTAATTTTTTATTTTTATTTTACATATTGATCCCAGTTCCCTCTCTCTCCTTCCCTCTCTCCTTCTTTCCTTCTCTCCCTCCCTTCCATGTCCTCAACTACCCTCCATCCCACTTCTCCAACTCCACAGGAAGGGTGATGCCTTTCAGGAGGGGACATCTAAATCTGTCCAGTCATTTGGAAAAGGGACTAAGCCCTCCCTCCTTACCTCTAGGCCAAGGGAGTATCCCTCCATGGGGAATGTGTTCCCAAAGTCCTTTTGTGCACCATGGATACATCCTGGTTCCACTGTCCGAGGTCTCTTAGACTGCTCAGGCCTTCTAACTGAGGCCCATGTTCAGGGGGTCTGAGTCATTCCAATGCTGATTTCCCAGCTATCAGTCTGAGGGCCCATTAGCTCCTCCTTGTTCAGGTCAGCTGTATCTGTGTGTTTCTGTAGACTGGTTTGTCCTCCCTCTCTGCATCTGAATTCCAGTTCAGCTCAGTGTTTAGCTGTGGGTGTCTGCTTCTGTTTCCATCAGCTACTAGATGAGGGTGCTATGATGGTGGATAAATTAGTCATTAATCTCATTATCAGGGAAGGGCATTTATGGTAGCCTTCCCACTGTTGCTCAAATTGTTAGTTGGGGTCAGTCTTGTAGGTCTCTGGACATTTCTGTAGGTTCAGTTTTCTCTTCAAACTATAATGGTTCCCTCTGTTATGGTTTCTCTCTCTCTCTTATCGTGTCTATTCCTCCCCTGACTCAATGTTCCTAGGCCCATGTGCTTTCTGCTCCTCCTCATCTCTTTCTCCTAGCTTACTCTCTACTCACTGTCCCCCCCACTTCCCAAAATACTGAGGAGATCTTGTGCCTCTCCCCTTCTGTGAGGGAACTTATATGAAACTCATAGAATCCTCCTTGTATCCTAGTTTCTCTGGTGGTGTCAATTAAAGTCTGGTGATCCTTTGCTCTATGTTTAAATTCCATATTTGAGTGAGTACATTCCATGTTACTCTTTTTGTGACTGGGTTACCTCATGCAGAATGTTTTCTTCAAGTTCCATCCATTTGCCTGCGAATTTCAAGATTCCAGTGGTTTTTGTTTTGTTTTGTTTTTTCCCCCCACAGAGTAGTATTTCATTGTGTAAATATGCCACATCTTCTTTATCCATTCTTCAGTTGAGGGGCATCTAAGTTGCTTCCAGGTTCTTGCTATTACAAATAGTGCTGCTATGAACATAGTTGAACACATGTCTTTGTTGCATGGATGTGGATCATTTGGGTATATGCCTAAGAGGGGCATTGCTGGATCCTGTGGTAGACTGATTCCCATTTTCCTGAGGAAGCACCAAAATGGCTGTACAAGTTTGTACTCCCACCATCAGTGGAGGAGTGTTCCCCTTTCTCCACATCCTCTCCAGCATAAGTTGTCATTGATGTTTCTAATTTTAGCCATTCTGGCAGGAGTAAGATGGTATCTCAGAGTTGTTTTGATTTACATTTCCCTGATAGCTAAGGATGTTGAGCATATTCTTAAGTGTGTTTTTTTTTTCTCTATTGAGAATTCTCTATTCTTTTCTGTACCACATTTTTTAATTTTATTTTATATAACCAAGTCCATTTTAATGAAAACAAACATTTATAGACAGTATTTGGGAATTTGGGCGTCGTTCCTTCCAAACTACTTCCTGCTGGTAAGGGGCACTGTCATGGGGGATTCGAAGAAGATTCAGAAATCCTGGCTGTAGTCTGTAAGGCTGCTTTGTCCAGCTGTTTTGAATGTAGGATCACCTGGTATTCTGTTTCAGGTGGTCTGGCTTGATCAAACCACATTAGTCTGGAAGGAATCCACAGCTTTTCATTTTCTGTGGAAACAAAAATACAAATCCTTTAACCCAGTAACTTGTCCTTCAACTTAAATTTTGGAGTCAAAGCATATTTTTTAATATAATTTATTATTTTACATGTCCATCCCAGTTCCCCTTCCCTCCCTCCCTCCCTCCTTCCCTCCCTCCTTCCCTCCCTTTTACCCTCTCTGCCCTCTCACATGCACTCTAACCACCCTCCCCTCCCATCCCCCCACCCCAATTCCATATGTAGGGCAATGCCATCCAGGTGGGGTTATGTAGATCTGTCAGGTCATTTGAAGTGGGGACTAGGACTTCTCTCCTGTCTCTAGATTAAGGCAGTTATCCCTCCATGGGGGATGTGTTCGCAAGGTCCTTTTGTGTACCAGGGATACATCCTGGCTCCACTGTCTGAGGTCCCTTAGACTGCTCAGTCCTTCTGGCTGAGACCCATATTCAGGGGAGCCTGAGTCAGTCCCATGCTGGCTTCCCAGCTATCAGTCTGGTGGCCCGTTAGCTCCTCCTTGTTCAGGTAAGCTGTCTCTATGTGTTTCTGCCGCCTGGTCTTATCCTCTCCATCTGCATCATAGCAGCACTATTTGTAATAGCAAGAACCTGGAAGCAACCTAGATGCCCCTCAATTGAAGAATGGTTAAAGAAGATGTGGCACATCTACCCAATGGAATACTACTCTGCAGAAAAAAAAATATGGTATCTTGAAATTCTCAGGCAAGTGGATGGCACTTGAAGAAACTATACTGAATGAGGTAACCCAGTCACAAAAAGAGGAACACAGTATGTACTCACTCATATATGGATTTTAGACCTGGATCAACGGACACCAGCCTATAATTCACACCACCAGAGGAACTAGGATACAAGGTGTATTCTAAGAGATTCATATAAAGTCCCTCACAGAAGGGGGAAGGGACAAGTCCCCCAGAGCTCAGGGGAAGTGGGGGGGGCAGCTAATGGAGAGAGAAGTAGGAGAAAACGAGGGAGAGGAAAGGAAAACATGAGGGACCAGGAAGATTGAGCCTGGTTAGGAATAGAAGACAGGACAGAGAGAGAGAGAGAGAGAGAGAGAGAGAGAGAGAGAGAGAGAGAGAGAGAGAAAGAGAAGAAGAGAGAGAGAGAGAGAGAGAGAGGGAGCCAATATTGGTTTGAAGATAAAATTGAACGCAAAAAAAGGCCTAGAGAACTACAAGACTGCTGCCAACTACCATAAATGCCCTTCCAGGAGAGTGAGATCAACAACTAACTTATCCATTGTTTTTATAGTTATCCATTGTTTTATTTATAGTTTTATTTATAGTTATAGTTATATCCATTGTTTTATAGTTATCCACAGTTTTAAATAGGGTTATTTGGTGTTTTGTTGAGTAGTTTATTGAGTTATTTGTATATTTTAAAGATCAGCCCTCTGTCAGGTGAAGGATTGATAAAGATCTTTTCCCTGTCTGTGGGCTGCACTTTGGTCTTATTAACTGTGTCCTTTGCCTTACAGAAGTTTCTCAGTTTGAGGAGGTCCCATTTATTAATTGTTGATCTCAATGTCTGTGCTACTGGAGTTATGTTTAGGAAGCAGTCACCTGTACCATTTTGTTCCAGGGCACCTCCTACTTTCTCTTCTAATAGGTTCAGTGTGACTGGATATATGTTGAGGTCTTTGATCCATTTCGACTTGAGTTTGTGCATGGCAATAGGCATGGGTCTAGCTGCAGTCTTCCTCTACACACCATCATCCAGTTGTGCAAACACCATTTGTTCCTCCCCCCCATTTTATACTTTTAGCTGTTTTGTCAAAAATCAGGTGTTCGTAGGTGTGTGTGTTAATATCAGGATTTTCAATTCTATTCCATTGGTCTACCTGTCTATTTTTGTGACAATACCAGACTATTATCTTATTATAGCTCTGTAGTAGAGCTTAAAGTCATGGATGGTGATGCCTCCCGAAGTTCCTTTATTATACAGGGTTGTTTTGACTATCCTGGGTCTTTTCTTTTTCCATATAAAGTTGATTGTTACCCTTTCAAGGACAGTGAAGAATTGTGCTGGGATTTTAATAGGGATTGCATTGAATTTCTAGATTCCTTTTGGCAAGATTGCCATTTTTGCTATGTTTATCCTACCTATCAAAGAGCATGGGAGAGCTTTCCATTTTCTGGTATCTTCTTTAATTTCTTCCTTTAAAGACACAAAGTTCTTGCTATATAGGTATTTTGCTTGTTTGGTAAGCAATACCCTAAGATACTTTAAGTTGTTTGTAGCTATTGTGAAGGGTGATGATTCTCTGATTTCTTTCTCAGCCCGTTTGTCATCTGTATATAGTAGGGCTACTGATTTTTTTGAGTTTATCTTGTATCCTGCTAGTTTGCTGAAGGTGTTTATCAGTTGTAGGAGTTCCCTGGTAGAGGTTTTTTAGTCCCTTATGTAAACTATCATATCATCTGAAAATAGTGAAATTTGACTACTTCCTTTCCAATTTGTATCCCCTTGATCTCATTTTGTTGTCTTACTGCTTTAGCTAGAACTCCAAGTACAATATTGAAGAGATGTGGAGAGAGAGGGCAGCCTTGTCTTCCTGGTTTTAGAGGAATAGCCTTAAGCTTCTCTCCATTCAGTTTGATGTTGGCTGTCAGTTTATTGTACATTGCTTTTATTATGTTTAAGTATGTTCTGTTATCCCTGATCTCTCCAAGACCTTTATCATGAAAGGGTGTTGAATTTTTCAAAGACTTTTTCAGCATCTAGTGAGATGATCATGTTTTTTTCTTTTTCATTTTGTTTAAATGGTGCATCTGATTGGTAGATTTTTATATGTTGAACCACCCCTGCAACCCAGGGATGAAGCCTAATTGGTCATGGCGGATGATTTTTCTGATGTGTTCTTGGATTTGTTTTGCCAGTATTTTATTGAGTATTTTTGCATCAATGTTCATTAGGGATATTGGTCTGTAGTTTTCTTTCTTAGTTGTGTCTTTTTGTGGCTTGGGTAACAAGGTAATTGCAGCCTCATAAAAAGAGTTTGGTAATGAACCTTCTGTTGCTATTGTGTGGAACAATTTGAGAAGTATTGGTATTAGCTCTTCCTTGAATTTCAGGTAGAATTCTGCACTGAAGCCATCTGACCCTGTGCTTTTTTTTTTTTTTTTTTTTTTTTGGTTGGGAGGATTTTGATAATTTCTATTTCATTAGGGGTTATAGGTCTATTTAAGTTATTTATCTGTTCTTGATTTAATTTTGGTAAGTGGTAATTATCCAGAAATTTGTTCATTTCCTTTGAATTTTCAAATTTTGTAGAGTACAGACTTTTAAAGTATGACCTGAAAATTGTGTGGATTTCCTCAGTGTCCATTTCTGATTTTGTTAATTTGCATGTTCTCCCTCTCCTTTTACTAGTTTGGATAAAGGTTTGTCTATCTTGTTGATTTTCTTGAAAAACCAACTGTTTGTTGCATTGATTTTTTTGTATTGTTTTCCTGGCTTCTCCTTTATTGATTTCAGACCTCAAATTGATTATTTCCTGGTGTCTACTCCTCTGGGGTGAGTTTGCTTCTTTTGTTCTATGGCTTTCAGTTGTGCTGTTAATTCTCTAATGTGACTATCATCTGTTTTCTTCATAAGGGCACTTAGTGCAACGAACTTCTCTCGTAGCACGGCTTTCAGGGTGTCCCTTAAGTTTGGGTTGTGTCCTTATTCTCATTGAATTTTAGGAAGTCCTTAATTTCTTTCTTTATCTCTTCTTTGACCCAGGTATGGTGCAATTGCGCATTGTTCAGTTTTCATGAATTTGTAGGGTTTCTGAGATTTGTGTTATTGTTGAATTCCAACTTTAAATCATGGTGGTGTGATAAGACAAAGGGGACTATTCCAATTTTTTAATATCTGTTGAGGTGTGTTATGTTGCCTAGTATGTGGTTGATTTTAGAGTAGGTTCCATGTGGAGCAGAGAAAAAGGTATATTCTTTTGTGTTTGGATGGAATGTTTTACAGATGTCTGTTAAACCCAATTAAGACAAAACTTCTGTTACTTCTTTTGTTTATTTGTTAAGTTTCTGACAGTTGGTCCTGTCTAGCAGTGAGAGTGGGGTTCTGAAGTCTCCCATTATGAGTGAGTGAGGTTTTATGTGAGCTTTGAGTTTCAGTAGTATTCCTTTACAAATGTGGGTGCCTTTGTATTGGGGCATAGATGTTCAGAATTGAGACTTTGTACTGATGTATTTCTCCTGTGATGAATACGAAATGACCATTTTCATCTTTTTTGATTGATTTTGGTTTGAAGTCTAAGTTGTTAGATATTAGGGTAGCCACACCTGCTTGCTTCTTGGGTCCATTTGATTGGAAGATCTTTCCCAACCCTTTACCCTGAGGTAATGTCTGTCTTTGAAGCTTAGATGTGTTTCTTGTATGCAGCAGAATGATGGATTCTGTCTTCATATCCATACTGTTAGCCTGTGTCTTTTTATAGGCGACTTAAGACCATTAAAGTTGAGGGAAAGTAAGGACCATTGATTGTTAATGCTTGTTTGTTTTAGATTTGTTGTTGGAGGTGGTACTGTGAATATATTTACCCTGCTTTACCCTTGGGTTCTGGTGAAGTGGGATTATCTGTTGCCTATGTCTTTGTAAGTGTAGTTAACTTCCTTGGGTTGGAGTTTTCCTTCCAGAACTTTCTTTAGGGCTGGATTTGTAGATATGTATTTTGAAAATCTGGCTTTGTTATTAAATATCTTGTTTTCTCCGTCTATAGTGATTGAGAGTTTTTCTGGGTATAGTAGCCTGGGCTGGCATCTGTGAACTCTTTGTATAACATCTATCCAGGACCTTCTGGCCTTGAGAGTTTCCATGGAGAAGTCAGGTGTAATTTTGATAGGTCTGCCTTTATATGTTACCTGGCCTTTTTCCTTCGCTGCTCTTAATATTCTTTCTTTATTCTGTAGTTGTTTTGATTATTATGTGTTGAGTGCTCTTTTTTTTTTTTTTTCTTTCTTTTTTTTTTTTTTTTTTTTTTTTGTTGAGTCTATTTGGTTTTCAGTATGCTTCTTGTACTTTCATGGGCATGTCCTTCTTCAGATTGGGCAGATTGGGAAAGTTTCCTTCATGATTTTGTTGAATATGTTTTCTGCACCTTTGAGCTGGGCTTCTTTGTCTTCTTTGAGTTTGGCCTTTTCACAGTGTCCCACATTTCCTGGATGTTTTGTGTTAAGGATTTGTTGAAGTTAACATTTTCTCTGGTTGATGAATCTATTATCTTCAGCGTCTGAGATTCTCTCTTCCATCTCTTGAATTCTGTTGGTTATGCTTGTGTCTGTAGTTCCTGATCATTTGCCCAGTTTTTCTATTTTCAGCATTCCCTCAGATTGTGTTTTCTTTATTGTCTCTATATCAGTTTTCAAGTCTTGAACTGTTTCCTTCACCTGTTTGATTGTTTTTTCTTGGCTTTCCTTACTTTCTTTAAGAGATTTGATCATTTCTTGCGTTTTTTGCATGGTCTTTTCCTCTATTTCTTCAATTTTTTTTCCATTTCTTTAAGGGATTTTCTTACGTCATCTTTAAGTTGTTCTCTTCTGCTTCATCTGCTTTGGGGTGTTTAGGTCTAGTTGGTGTGGAGTCCCTAAATTCTGATGATGTCATACTTGTCTTTCTATTGTTAGGTGTTTTCTTATATTGCTGTCTTCCCATCACTTCTTCCAGTGGGTGCAGATGGGGTCTCTCTCTCTCTATGCTACCCCCCCTCAGTAGACTTAGGTGTGTCAGAAGTTCCATGTCTGTAGCTCTGGGTGGTCCAATCGCTCTAGGTGGTCTCTTCCTCAGGCAGGGGCCTGACGATGGAGGTCAAAGATCCGGCAGGCAGGGTGTAAGGAGTAGGTTTTTTTCTCCCACTGCTGGTCTTGTCCCACCGCCACGCCAGCCCCAATTAACACACCAAGACTCTGTATTTGATATAACGCTGTTGGCCAGGTTCTATTTTCTTATTGGCTAGCTCTGTCTTAAGTATTAGCCCATTTCTGTTGATCTATGTTGATCCAGGTGGTATCATCTTACTGGGGAGCCAACTGGTGTCCTGCTCTCTCCAGACTCTCCATCTTGACTCCTCCTTACCTGCTTCCTCTTTCTTCCTTGTCTCCTAGTCCCTCCTCTCTTGCTTTCCTACTGGCCAACAGTGCTTTATTCATTAACCAGTATGAAAAACATATTTACAGAATGGCATCTCCCATTAGCAGGGACTCAGGATGGTCTTATGAGGATAGGCAGATCTCTGGCCGGGACTGGAGCTCCAGCAGAGGACCAGTGGTGGGGGTCCAAGATCAAGCAGGTGGGGAATCAGGGTAGTTCTGTTTGGATAGGTGGGTCTACTGTGCTTGGAACAGCTCCAGGATGTTCCCCGGAGATGGTGGGACTGTTAGATCTGCCCTCTGTTCCAGTGTTCAACCAGAGCAGTGGGGCAGTGGGCTGGGTGGGGAGAGGGCAGGTGCTGGGGGGGGTGTATCATAGCACCCAGAGCACCCTTGCTGGGGACAGGACACAGGGGGGAGCAAGATTCGGGGCCAATTCAGGGAGTTCCCAGGGAAGGGTGTGAGGGGAATACAACCCGAACTGGTCCCAGGCTCACCTCCAGCGGAGGCCTGGCGATAGGGGTCAAAGATCCAGCAGGCAGGGACTCAGGATGGTCCCATGGGGATAGGTGGATCTCTGGCCCGGAGCTCTGGCAGAGGACTGGTGGTGGGGGTCAGAGATCAGGCAGGTGGGGGCTCAGGGTGGTCCCGTGTGGATAGGCAGGTCTAATGTGCTCCTGGGTTAATATCTATAAGTAGTATGAACTGGGTGTGCAATTTCATTTCACATGCAGATATCCAGTTGTTCAGGCACCAGTTTTGAAATGACAATTTATCCCCTATGGAAGGGTCTTGATAGCCTCATCAAAAAATCAATTATCCATAGATGTATTGTTTTAATACTACTTGTCTATATGGCTATCATTATGCCAATACTGCACTGCTTTAATCACTGTCCTTTGCAATAAATTTTCAAAGCAAGAAATATGAGTTTTCCAATTTATTCTTTTGCAAGGTTGTTTCCTTGAAATTTATTTTGAGGATTGTCTTTTCCACTTCTGGGAAGAAATACTATTGACATTTGATATAGGTCATATATCTATGCATCACTTAGAACAATACTGCATCTCAACTTGTTAAGTCTCTCCATCCATGAGCATGGGATATCTTTCCATTTGTTTCAGTTTTCATTTGTATTCAGAATGCTTTGTAAATCTTCAGAAGTTTCTCACTTCTATTACAAGCAGTTTTCTGCCAGCCTGGTCCCACAAATGTGTCAGCCCCAAAATAACACACAGAGGCTCTATTAGTTACAAAGCTGTTAGCCAATGGCTAGAGCTTCTTATTGGCTAGCTATGTCTTAAATATTAACCCATTTCTATCAATCCAAGTGTTTCCACGTGGTCTTATCTTACCAGAGAAAGAGTCTGGACCTATTCTCTCACATCCTACATCTTGACTCCTCTTTACCACATCTCCCAGAATCCTCCTAGTCCCACCAGCTTGCCTTTCTATTTGCCAACAGTGCTTTATTCATTAACCAATAAGAGAAACCTATTTACAGAATGGCATCTCCCATCACACTTCTATGGTTAAATTTGTTCCTACGTATTTTATTCTTCTGAATGGTACAAATGTAAGTATTTGCTTGAGCCAGTGAGATGGCTCAGTGGGTAAAGTCTCTTGACCCCACACTTGACAACCTAAGCTGGATCCAAACCTTCACAAGTTGTCCTTTCCCTGTCATACTTTGGCAAGTTTTTGTCCTCTCCCACCACTATACACAATAACTGACTATATTAAATTGCTTTCTTTATCTTCCTTTTCAGATTGTTCATTGCTGTTATATAGAAATAACCAATGCCTTGTATGCTGAACTCACATCCTGCAGCTTTGGCACTCACAACTTGGATATGTTTTCAGAGTCATGATTTTCTACCTTCTACTTGTAGACTCATGTCATTCATAAGTTTAGTTTCCTTTCTTCTCTTCCAATTTAGTTATTTTTATTTCTGTTTCTTGCCAAACTGCCCTGGCTAGAGCTTCCACCTCAATTGCAAACAGTACTGAGAAATGTGGAATGCTCATCTTACTCCTTCCTGATCCTTGAGGGCTATGTTTTAGTCTTTCCTCACTCAAGATGTGAGCCATGGGTTTTCCCAAGTTCCCTTCATCATGCAAAGGAAGCTGCTTCTGTTTCTGGTTGACAGTGTTTTCATCATGAAAGGGACTGGATTACATCAATTGTTGGCTGTTTATTTTAAAACAATTGAGGTGATTGTAGAGTTGCTTCCTGTGTTCTATTAATATGGTGTATTAAAGTGATTTTCTTATGTTGACCCACCTTCATATTTCTGACATAAATCCTCCTTTCCTATGTAAGAGAACTGATTTTATTTTCTGTTGTTTTTAATTTTCAAGTCTTTGTTAAGCACTTCTGGATTTAGTATAAGGATATTACTGGTCTCTAGTTTGTATTCCCATGGTGCCTTTTATGGCTTTGGTACCAGGATAATGCCACCCACACAGGCTGTTCTTTCCTCTTCTACTTTTTGCAGAGAAAATGAAAGGTACTAGTATCAATTTTCTTTTAATGTTTGTGGAACTCACTGATGAAGCCATCTGATTCTGGATAGTTCCTAAAAGCTCAGAGATTTTCGATTACTAATTTAATATCTTTACTTTCACAAATTTGTTCAATTTTTAAATTTTTTTCTGAGTCAGTTTTGATAGAGTACATGTTTCTAAAACCTAGTCTATTTCATCATGTTTAGCTAGTTTGGTACCCTACAACTTGACAGCATTCACTCACAGTGAATGGTCTCACTTTCACTTTGATCTTTTTTTGCATTTCTTGTGTCAATGTATGTGTATGTCTGTGTATGTGTTTATGTGTGCATATGTTTGTATGTGTCTGTATGCCTGTCTATATGTGTGTGTTTCTATGTGTGTGTAGTATATGCCTAGCTCAGTCTATGGGAAGATTTAATAGTTTATTTAATTACTTATTGTTTTTATTGTTTTATTTATTTGTTGTTAAAAACATTTTTCTAAGTGTCTTTTTTTGTCTTGCCCATAACTGTCTTTTTCTGCCATATGTCTGCCATCTCTTTATCCACAGTTAATTTCTAATTGGATGACAGCAGTCTCTTTTTTAGTGTGAGAACAAAGGTCAAAGAAGGTCCAGTGTCCTCAAAGTCAGATGACTACCTTCTCATGATGAACCCACTGTCACTTTTCCATAATCCCCTGTGCAAGATCAACATGGCTCAGCATGGTCAAGTGACACCTAAGTGTCACAAGAAAAATATTTCTGCAAAGAAGCGGGTGATTACATCACCAAAGCTTAATGAGCAGACCATGAATCTGTAGAAGGCAAATAAGTCTACTTTAAATTTTGCCTCTGCCATTTTACAGCTACAATTTTATTAGGTTAATTTCAGAGCAACAATTCCCAAACTCACAACAGTAAATATGGAACACAGCATGAAGCTACAGACACCATGCAGGCCAGCACACAGCAGGAACTCAATCAGATCAGCGCCCTCCCTTGCTCTGTGTAGCTCAGACAACAGGAGGCAAGACTGTTTCCAGCAGCACACACCCTAGGAGCTTGTTAAAATGTAGAATCCCAGCCCAGCCCTGAGCCACAGCAAATCAGAATCTAGCAAGTCAGGGAAGACTGCTATGTTCACACAGTACCAAGGGGCCCTTTTGTTGTTTACTTCAGTTTAGGCTGTCGATGAAGCTCATACTATGTGCCAGCCCTGTTAGATTGTTGCATCTATATTCTCTAGTCTTTACAAAAGTGAGAAATATGGTTGATGATTTACACATGCCCACACTGAAGTTCTGAGAATCTTCACTAAGTAGTCAACAGGACCAGTAGCCTCTACAATGGCCTTCCCTCCTCTATAGCTCTTTCAAATGGCTTTAGGAAGCAAACACCACAAAACTGGTCATTTTTCTGACCATCACTGTATCATTCAAGTAATTTTTCTCACACAGATGAGGAGCACGTTGACCTAAGCTGGAGCTGTAACTGCAATGTGAGCAGTTCAGTGTCAGGTGCTTCTGGTCTGCCTGTCAGTCACCTCCTCTGCCAACTACTGTGTCCATAATCACCAGTCAATGAGTTTGAAGAGACACCTAAGCACTAGGAAATATGGTGAGGTGTTGGATTGGGGGGAGACTTTAAAATAGGACAATTTCATTAATTGAACTTTTCGCTGTTGCAAGAAGACCCAATGTCTCATTTTAAATGTATGTTCTTATTATTTACTTATTCACTAGTTGCTTAGTGAGTTATTAGCTAGTTGTCAGTTATTTGTTATTTAGTTATTAGTTGTTAGATATTTAGTTGTTAGTTAGCATTAGTTGGTAGTTGTTAGTTGTTAGTGGAATGTGCATACATATCATAGTTCATGTGGCTGTCAGAAGGCACTTTCAGGAGCCAATACTCACCTCCACCTTAAATCATGTTCTCTTCTCATTTCTTCTGTGCGGAGTACTCCAGGTTCCTTGGCCTGCAAGTTTCTCATCAATTTTTTCACCTACACCCCCCATCTTCCTAGAGGAGTGCTGGGGTAACAGATGCGCCCCTTTTCAGTTCAGTGAGCCATCCCTACACATCACCACAAGTAAGTCCCTTACTGGCAGTTTGATGTTATCAGGTGTAGCTAGTAATGTCTTGAAGTGGGAGTAGTTGTGAGATATGGGTCTAGAACTTCTACAGAGACAGCTGCTGATACTCAGAGCCAGCCATACAGCCCTTTGGATCCAGAAACCTTTGGCCTAAATAGGCAACAACAAAATTGCATGTGCTTTTACAACTTCATCCATCAAAAGCATTGATAGCAACAGGTGAGTCCCCCTTCCCCTTAACACCTAAAGACATTAAGTGTCTGCAGGTGATGAATGAAACCTAACCCATGCTCCCCACCCTTCCCTCACCATTGCCCTTCTTTCTCGCCTTTCGTATGTATTCAATGAGCCCTATTCACCGAGGTTTTATTAAATAATGTAACAATGTGACTTGGTACTTTAATCATGCATGGGGAGCAGCTGTTAAGTGGAAGGCATATAAGAGATGTTTTCAAGTATCTTCAGAGATACTTGATACAGAGAAAGGAGAAAACTCATCTTGAATGGGTTAAGTGGGCTGGCCAAGGTCATGGGATGGAAGATGTTCCTAAAGGCTAGACCTCACTGGCTCACAGCCATAGCTCTTTGGGCAAAGGAGACTTCTGTCTACATAACCCACTACTGAAAGCATGGGTCACAGAGACTTTCCTCAGTGCCAAATTGTGCCATGTATCTCCAAAAGCCTACCCAGGTTCTTTTAGCTGCTCAATAGATTCCGATAGACAGGGTGGGAAGGGCTGCTATTCTACAAAAAGCTGATCTTAAACTTTTCATCACAATATCCCAACAACGAGCTATGGTACATGGAGGTCCCCAACTGGATTCTAACCTCAGACAAAGAAAGAAAGCTGATAAAAGAAACATACCCAGCACACACAGGTGCCTGCCCTGTGGCAGAGAGGAAAAGCAGACAGGGTAGGACCAGGGCAGGGGCAGGGCAGGACCAGGGCAAATAGCTGCTCAGACATGCATCGAATTCATCTGCACCCAGTCATACAGTCATATATACAACTCACATTATCACACGCACTCAGGTGCATTTGCACACACACCTGTACCCAGTAAGAAGCTAGACTTGGGCTGCCAAGATGGCTCCTCGGGTAAAGGTGCTTGCTGCCAAACCTGATGAATTCCAGGGTCCTACTCGGTGGAAAGAGAAAACAGACGCCACCAAGTTGTCCTCTGTCCTCCACATGGGCATTGTGACTTGCATGAGCACACACACACACACACACACACACACACACACACACACACACACACCAAATAAATATAATAAACTAAATTTAAAGCCAGGCTTTCTCTGGCTGCTGCATAGATGTCTCCTCCCCTTTCCCCATGATAGCTGTGCAATACTGATACCGGACAAATGTGTTCCTCTATATAGCAATAGAATAAAAAGACTTTGCGGACATGACTTTTATCTTACAGAATTTTAGGCAGGAGCTTATCCTGCAGTCACGCATGCTCCAGTAAGAGAAAGGCAGAGGGAGATTTGACAAAGAAGAGGAGTGGTCATATGAGACAGGTTGAGATGGTGCAGCTATGAGCCAAGGAATGCTGGAAGCCCCTGAAGATTGCAGAGTGGGAAGCAGGAGAGCTTTGGAAAGAATAGGCATTGCCTGCACCTTGACTTTTAGTCCTGTTGCTCCCTAGTTTTTCAGCTTAGTGCCAATACTAAGAGAATGAAGTAGAAATGAGGTGGATGGAGCTAGGGAACCTCAGCATCTCCATTGGCCTGTGTAACAGAATGCAGTGAACTTGGATCAATGAATACTCGGCCGTGTTCAAACTATTGCAGACTGTGAAGTGTTGAAACTAGAGATACTGAGGATTATAAAGTATGAAGGGAGACTGCTTTCTTAGTAGGCATGTGCTAAATACTGGCTGCTGCAGTTACTGAATCACTATAGTCAGCTTCTATGCATTTACACTTCGGTAATTATTAAATATGGCACTGCCATTCATTGTTTAATTGTTTGATGATATTGCTTCATTCACACAAAAATTGTACTGAGCACCCACTATGTACCAGGTGCTAGAAAGATTAATATTAACAAGTCACAGGCCTCACCCCAATCCCTTACAAACCTGGACAAACCCTGGGTCATCCTCATCGATCTGACCCAACCAAAGCACAGAATGAACTCTTAAAATTTTACCTGCACAAAGTAATGGACCTAGAACCATCAGGCTATGGAAGCCAGAAGGTTTGCTCTAAAACTTCACCTGCATGATCATTCCTCCTTCACAGTACTTTTTATGTGTGTGCTTTCTATTTCTTCCACAAGGTGGAAACCCTATTTGCTTTGTGCCACATAAGCAATCTGAGATGGAGGTGTAACTCACTGGTAGAGCATTTGCCTACCATGTGCAAGGCCCTGAGTTTGATCCCCTGTATCCTTCCTCTCTCCCAAAGCAATCAAGAAAAAAAATGGTTGTACAAAAAAAAATCTATCCTGGCCAAATAGATTGCTTAGTGAACAAAAATTTTTCTGCCTAAGCTTGATGAACTGGGTTTGAACCTGGAATTCACAGTGGAAAAAGATAATCAACTCCCCATCATTGTTCCCAATGTCCACATTTGTACCATGGCATGAGCACAAATATGCACATGTGCATGCACACACACACACACACACACACACACACACACACACACTAAATTTAAGATTTAAAAAAAAATTTTGTCTACATTAGTATATGCAGAGATATATTTGAAAGGAATCACATTTCATACACAGACCCTGTTGTGTGGATACAGGCTGGAGTCTGTGGAAGTATAAAATCACAGTTAAGAATGAACCTCATTAGAGAGGGCCAGAGTATGCACAGACCCTGCCTTTTGGTTTCCTGTTGGGCTAGAAGACTGGGTGGAATGGCTGGAATGTTCATCCACAGTACCCCAGCCCTCACTCCTTAGTGCTGAATTAACACCAAGCAGAAATCCCATCTCTATTCAGGCAAAATATAGAAGTAGCAGGTAGAAGGACTGCTAGGCATTCTGGATAACAGATGGGATCAGATGAATATACCATCATCTCTCTTTTCTGCCAAGAAAAGAAAAGACAGGAGAGGGTTTCAAAAAATCACTTAGTAGTTGTCTTAGGACTAAGCATGGAGAGAGCACAAGATGAAAGCAAGTGAAGACACCATCACTTTCAATAACCCCTTGGAAAAGGTCCATTCCCAAATGCCCTTCATCCTTGTTGCTGTTTGTTGAAGGTTTGCAGAGCTGACTAAGAATGTTTTATGCTAATTGGCTTTATCTGACATCCCTTTATCATCTGAAATTAATAGACAGCCTAGTAGATACAAGGTTAATGGAACATCTTCTCCACCTCAGATTTGCAACTTGGCATTTTCCCCAAAACACCAATTTCATCTTTATATAAGTGGCCATGTCTATAACGACTTTTACGAAAGGCACACTGTCTAATCCCATCAACCTGTCTATGAAACGCTGCAGAGGGAAATTGTTTCTTGTCATTGTAGAAGATGCTCTGCTCCTGATTTCCTGACATGAGCCTGAATGTCCAACAAACTTGACATCCTCCTAATGTGGGGCACGCCAGCAGGCTGGTGCACCAGCAGCTAACCTATAGTACACTCCACTTCTGCAGCCAATTGCAAGGTTGCCATACTGCCCAGGAAAGCTGTCTGAGGAGAAGAAGCACATATGATTCCAGGGTGCAGAGAAGGTAGAAGCCTCCCTCCTTCTGCTCTTCCTTTCCAAGCAAACAGATTGGAATGACCCCTTGAAAGGAACCATGACAATTCTTATGGCTTTGACCTGAAGATAGGCTTTCTCTGACCTATGAGTCACTGTGAAAGACCAAAAGGGGCTGAGAAGATGGAGGAGATGGAGATGAGGAGAGGAGGAGATAGATGTTGGGCCTTCGAGGAAGAGTCAAGGGCATCAGCAGGTTTATTTCTCTTTATCCAGGTTGGGTCACAGAGGCAAGGAGTTGTGAGAGGTACATGGAGAGTACAATCTGTAGGATAACCCCAAGTGATTTCTGCTTCCAGAGTCCCAGAGACCTTCTGTGTTTCAAGTCTTTTCTGCACTTAGCCAGTGTTTAAGACATACAAAAAGGCATAAAGAAAAAATGAAATTCAATACATGTTGTGATACATTTTCCATCTCCTCCCCAGTACCTCATTTTACTAGTATTCACTATTCCAAAGTTGTTCACACTACATGCCAGTCTTTGCTGCAAGCAGGTTATTCCGAATATTTCCAGATTTTGTTTATATTTGTATATCATGTGCTCTGGCATCAAATGTAAATAGAAACAAATAGATGAGTCAGGAAGCAATTAAAGACTGAGGCTTTAACAAAAACACAAGTGGACTCCACTTTCCCATAAATCAACACAAAGGTGGGCTATAAGAGCCCTCATGATTGAACCTGGTCTTCCATGCTTCTGGCTTCCATTTCTAAGCTCGCCTTCTAGTCTAAAGTTGGCTGTTGGGTTTCCGAACATTATGAGCTCATTCTTATCTCTAAGAAAAGAACAAAATGGTTAGAAGATAGCTCTCTTCTTCCATGATGGGCTTCAGGTCATCAAGCTTGTGGGACAAGTGCTTTTACCTGTGGTGAACACTGGAGGTGTCTTAGTTACTTTACTACTGTGCTAAGATATTGTGGTGGTTTAAATAGGAATGGCCCCCATAGATTCATGTTTAAATGCTTGACACTTAGGGAATGGCACTATTAGGAGGTGTGGCCTTGTTGTAGTGGGTGTGTCCTTGTCAAAGAAAATTTGTCACTGTGGAGGCAGGCTTTGAGGTCTCATATGCTCAAACTAGGCCTAGTGTGACAGTCTCCTTCTGCTGATCAAGATGCAGGACTCTCAGTTCCTTCTTGCAACATGTCTGACTACAGGCTACCATGGTTCTTGTCATGACTATAGTGGACTAAACCTCTGAAACTGTAAGCCAGCCCCAGTTAAATATTTTCCTTTATAAGTAAGAGTTTCGGTGATCATGGTATCTCTTCACATCAATAGAAACACTAAATAGACAAGATAGATACCATGATCAAAGCAATTTATAGAAGAAAACAATTATTTGGAGCTTATAATTTCAGAAGGTTAAAGTTCATGACCATCATGGTAGGGAGCATGGCAGCAGGCAGGCATGCATGGAGCTGGAGAAGTAGCTGAAAGTTTACATGTCAGGGCAATAACCACAAGGCAAAGAGAGCTACTGGGAATGGTATGGGCTTTTGAAACCTCAAAGCCTGTCCCCAGTGACATATCTCCTCCAGCTAGGCCACACCTCTGAATCTTCCCCAAGCAGCTTCATGAAGACCAAATATTTAAATATATGAGCCTATGGGGGCCATTCTCAATCAGTCTGCCACACTAGCTCCGGTTTAAGTCTCCATACCTGTTTTCTATTTTGCTGTGTGCCTATTTTACACCATAGTTACCAAGCCTCCTGGTTGTATTTTGGGAGTGGTTAAGAGCAAGAGTTTGCAGAAATGATGCTGCAGACATTCTTGTACATCTCCAGATTTGCGTGTGTATGCATTTATGTAGAGCTCCTGCTAAGAAATGGAAATGCAGGCATGTGCCTGTCAGCTTCACTGGGTATTACCAACTCCAGGTGACAGGACACCCTTTGTCTGCCCCATGGATAGCAGTCTGTGTTTCTCCACAACACTTGGTACTTGGATGTTCTTTAGGCTGTTATCTTTGATAGGCTCGAAATTACTACTTGATTTTAGTGGCTCCAGTGCTGGTCAACGTCATCCACACTTCCTCTTCTACTGACTTTCTTATATCCATTTTCTAAGCTGCATCCCCTTTGTTTCCTTTCTGATTCTTTATATAGCCTACATAATCTTTTATGTTGAAGATATTCTCACTCCAGCTGGAGTTAGATTTTTGTGCTACCTTTGGGTTAGCAGAAGTTTAAAATTATAGTAATAATTAAGTTTGACTAATGCGTTTAAAGCTTACTTTCTTGTCTTAAGAATTTCTTTTCTATACCCAATTCAAAAAGAGTCTCCATAGAGGTTGAAGAGATGGTTATGCTGCTAAGAACACTGGCTGAACTTCCAGAGGACCTCGGATTCAACCCCAGCACTTCAACCATCTGTAACTCCAGTCCGAGAGACCTGATGCCCTCTTCTGGCCTCAGTGGCCACCGGTCATGTGATCGGTGCAGACATACATTCAAGCAAAATTCACACACACATAAAATAAACAAATTTAAAACTATTAAGGTTGACTTAATCTATCTATACATGGACTTCATTTATTATGTGAGGTAAAGTTATGGTTTTGCACATTTTGGGTATTTGACTAATCATTTATCCCAGAACCATTTACTAAATGGTGTTATATTCCCAATGTTCTGAAATGTCAGTTATTAAACATAGTTTCCAGATGTGATTGGGATTTTTTACCTTTTCACTGTTTTCCTGTTTTACTTGTCTGTTTCTGTTCATGTTGCACTGTACTAATTACAACAGCTTTGCAGTAGCAAGTCTGGGTTAAGTGTGGTACGAACCAGATAATCACCCAGGAACCAAGGAAGTGAACCAAATGAGCCAATGCATTTCTGCCTTTCCATGTGTCTCATCTTTAAAATTATTTTATCCCTTATATTTTGAATTTTACCATTTATGGGACAACATTTTAATTTCCTACACACAATGCTGCACTTTCCTGGGGCAGGCAGTTCAGTTACTCCTGGTGGATAGGAGCAGAGTGATGCTATGGAGCAGAATGATGCTTGTGGCAGAGATGGCATTTCCCATTTCCAAATCAAGCCCCTTCTGCACTTTCTGGTCGGTGCCATGTGAATCCCTTGGCTTCTGTAGTCTAGCTATCCAACTCCATAAAGGGGAGGAATGCTGAAGGCTGTTCTGTTACACTTAAATTACAAAAATACAAATTAATTGAAGAATAATAAATAACTAGGTTAATGTGCATGTGCCCTACTATATTGTCAGTATGAAAACTTTGGCCCAGAGCATTTTCCAGTGCAACTACAATAAGACACAAATTTTCTTAAGAAGTAATTCTGGGTATCCCTCCAGTTTAGACCAAGTGTCTATGAATCTGAGACATGTCAGAAGTGATGTGATGAGACTTCCAGGGCTAAAACACAAAAGATGACACAGCTACCATCTTCCTCTGCTGGGTTGCTCACTCTTAGAACCTACCCACTATGCTAAGTGTGGAGACCCCAGGTAGATGGTCCAACCCTGAGACCCAGTTAAGATCTCACTGACACTCAGCACTGGTTACCAGACATCTGAGTGGACAGCCTTCTGCAGACCCAGACCCAGCTGTTGGGTCACTCCAAAGTGGCTGAAGCTTCAGATGTCATGAAGTAGAAGTCAAGAGTGCCACAGTACCTTTCCTGCATTTCTGGTCCATGGAATTCATGATATAGTGTTGGTCATTGCTAAAAATGATCCATTGTGCAGCAGTAGATAAGTAGAAAAGAAGTTTCGTTGCCTTATAAAATATCATAACATAACAGCTAACATTTACTGGCTCTTGTGACAGGTAAGTCATTTATAGAACTCTTTCAGTTAATAATGACCTCAAAATGTCCCTCCAGTGGGTATTGTTTAATACAATTTGACGGAATGAACTGAGGTATAAGGATGTAGGTGCTGCTTCATGGAGCACAAGTATGTTTTATATTTTTATAATTAGTGCCAAGTAGCATGCTTATGTGGAGATGCCATGATGAAATCCATATTCAGTGTGCTAATGTAAAAAAGTAATTTAGGAAATCAGGAAAAAGACAGAAATAATAAGTGCTGCAATTTTTTCCTCTTCAAGTTATCATGGCTTTTATTTTTATACTGATGAAAGGGGGTCATTTGATGCATAATTGCTGGTCTTCATTTGGAAGAACCAAAGTCCTCAGCAAACCTTAAATTCCTATTTGTTGCATTATGTTGTAAGAAAAGCTACAAGACAATTTAGTGGAGGAATCTTGGCAAGTATTTTGAGGAATTTTGGCAAATATTTTACTTACAGAAATGGCATTATAATAAACTGACTTAAATAAAGGATATTAACCCTCTCACTTTTGCATTTTGCTGTAAGGAATTCAAAGAACTCTGCTGACTGATTATTATCATCTATGAAAACCTGGCCAAAGTTGTGTCTCCATTTCAAAGTCTCAGAATGGGGTAATTAGGTGAACTTCTGCAGATTAACTAAGAGGGTGATGTTTGGCATTCATGCTTCTAGCTTGTGATCTGGCATGTTTATCTACCTAACTGTAGGTTTCAGAAACCTTAAGCATATATTCAGTTAGTCAGTCAATTCTTTGAAGCAAGGACTCACTGTGTAGTCCCAGCTAGCACTGAACTCAACCTTTTTACCTTAGCCTCCTGAGATTACAGGTATGAGCACTAGAACACACTTGCTTTCCAAGTTTCTATTGCAAATATTTTAAGCATTGTGTTATTATGTATTATTATTATTATTATTATTATTATCCCATTTTTCTAATTTTTGTTCAGACAGGTTCTCCCTATGTAGTGTTGGCTGTATCCAAGCTTTCTGTAATGACCAGGCTGGCCATAAACTCACAAAGATCTACCAGCCTCTGCCTTCTGCATGCTGGGATTAAAGGCATTCCCTACACCACCTCACCCAGCTTCTCCTAATTCCTTGTGAAGATCTTTTCTCTAGTTCAGCCAGTTGAGCTCCACAGATTCAGAAAGTGGTTTGAAAGCAGAAAGCAGAGGAGCATTTCATTTGTCTTCTGAGTTTTAACTGGTGAGGCCAAACAGAAGTGCAGTGGCCCACTGCGCACCCCACCACACCAGCTTACTATGGCAATGAGTAGGGTGATACTGTCTAGACAAGAAAAAAAAAAAGAAGAAGAAGAAGAATCCAGAATTTACAGGGCTTTGTGGGGCCATGATTATGGATTTTGTTTTGGGTTTTATGCTGTGTGCAGTGAGCTATGGAAGGGTTTTAAACAGCAGGAATCACAAGCAAATCTATATTTTGAGATTGAGTTGGTTTCTGTGTGGGACTGAATTGTCAAGGAAGGAAACAAAAACAGAAATGGGCTCCAGGAGAAGTCAAGCCAGAGGCAGAGAGACCCTGAAGTAAATTGAAACATGAGTTGGGAGAAAACAGAAAAATGCAAGCTGTTCTCTTAGAATCAATAGGACCAATGTGTTGAAGCTACTTATTAAGACGATTCTAAGGTGCCTGGACCTAATAACTGAGTACCCACAAGGACCACTCCCAGGATAAAGTGAACAGTGAGGAGGGAGAATGCTGGATCTTTCTCATGGCTGTTGTGATAGTCAGTGTGCTCACTGTGGATTTAGTTGGCTTGATATGGCCAAGAGTCACGTCCATGGAAGTTTCAGAGAGGAGTTTACGTGAGTCAGGGGCTGTGTGACAGATAAGAGGTCTGAGGAGATCACGAGTCTCTTCACTAGGGAAACCTTCAAAGTCATGGAAAGAAAGTGACTCAGGCAGAGATGGTCCAGGACTCAGGAGTTGCCTGGTGGGATTTAAAATGAAACTTATGTTTGCCGTGTGTGTGTGTGTGTGTGTGTGTGTGTGTGTGTGTGTGTGTGTGTGTGTGTGTGTATGTGTGTGTGTGTGTGTGGTGCGCGCGCGCTTCATCTCCATTTTATGCCCATAGGAAGCCAAGCCTAGCCCGCCCTGGCCCTCAGATGTAACTTGCTCTTGAAGGCTCATGTGTTAGCTTCTGCTGCACAAAAAGACCACTGTGGTAGGCGCCACTGCCTTCCTTCCAAGGTTTGGTGAGAAGTGTCAAGATGGAATTAAGCTCAGGCACAAAGATTTACTTTCAAATGCCAGCCATTTTCCCAGTCTCTGTAACTCAGACATTGTGTTTGGGGCCTTTAGACATAGTAATAATGCAAACGGAATCAAAATCATCATTCATATTATTAACGAGCGTTTTTCAGTAATGTTTTGAGTAAGTGCCTAATAAAGTTTAAGAAATAAAGGTACTCATGTTATTAAAGAGGAATTACTAGGTTTCCATTCATAAGCTTCAATATCCTGCTTAATGGATTCCATACAGCCTAACAGAAACCCAGTGAATGAATTATGGTAACGCAGTCCACGAACATTATAGGGTTTCCTTTTTTACTTTTGTTTCCTCTCCGTGAAATAACAATGAGGCATGTAGCTTGAATAAGGTCATTTCTTAAAACAGAATGAAAGCATTAGGGTGACGCTGCTTGTATTTTAGCCTAAAGGCAAGAACCTCCACAGCTTTATGGTCATGCAGTGCCCCCTTGTGGAGCGGTAAGGGTGGTCGAGCAGAAAGTGCATTGCGCTCAAGAACATTGAAATCAGAACGTGGAAGAGGCACAAAACAATGAATAAATCCCGTTGACCACATTGTAAAGAACCTCGTGGACGGAAGGTGGCACGTTATGAAATAAGGAGATGAGTATAATTAGACGGGAAGGAGAACTTGAACCCGTCAAGCTGACAGTCTTGGGTTCCAGAAAACTTGACCTGATGATGATGACTAATAAATGAGGCCCAGACAGCCTTGGAACAGATCTCTGCTCTGATTAACTATGTGAATTTGGGGCACTCCTTTGATGCTCTAAGATTCAATCCTGCCTGCAAAATAATCATGGTGTCTTATTAGTATATGTCCCTTGGTACAGAGCACAAGTATTGTGAGGAACAAACGATGCATGAAAAGTGATGAATGGAAAATGTGTTTAAGGTAGTGTTTCCTAAGATATCCATTTCTCTTACCAAAGTTTGCACTTAAAATCAATGAAGGGCATTCGGTTTCCTATTTTTAAAAATGGCTCTTTATATCTAGGCATTCACCAACCCCACAAGAATTCACATAAACATTGGGGGCTGGGGAGATACTAAGTCCTTCTGTAGGGCTGTCCTGGGGCCAGCCCACATCATGTGAGTGCAGGCACTCAAGTGTATCCCAAGAGTCTGTTCATATATTCTGGAGGAGAGTCTGCTTTGTGGGTAGGTGGCCAACTCACTGTTGGCAAATAAAGGCATATATGAGAAAAATCAGACAAGCGCCTCAGAAGAGGTTCGGGGGCTATACTCCAAAAGAACATGAAAAAGTTCTCAGGCAGTCAGCACGTCCACTCAAGCAGTGACACAGTGCCAATGGGCAAACAAAAGAAAAACAGGGAGGTTGTGGGAAGTTTTCTGAGATTTCTGAAAGGTGCTTTTAATGTTTGTCTTCTAACTCCCTTAAATGTGTCACCTATTATTCAAGGGTTTAAGAATGTCAAAATGCCCTAAGAATCTCGACCTGGGGAGAGAGGCAATCTTGTGAGAGGAAGTCAAGTGTATGTGGGCAGTGGACCTCACCCAATCCTGCCTGGCCCTTGAGATGGAAGCCTGTAGGAGGCATATGGACATGCAACTGGACCACCTCTCGTTCCAAGCTGGACTTCAAATGCTGCTTTCCTAAAGTAGCCATCTGATGAGGGCTTCCACTACAAGTGACTGGTACTTGGAAGTCACCCAATCACATGTCAGGAGTATGTTTTTTTAGATTTTCCATTTTAATAAAAAGGCAGCTCAACTATCTGTGTAAACCAATCCAACCTAGAGAATTCATGAAATAAAACAAATTCTATTTGCTGATTCTAATCATTGGTCTTGGGCTTCCAAGACTCTATCTGTTCTGCTCTCTGGCTTTCTTTGGCTGACCCCTTGGCCTGAGCCAAGTACACTACAGTCCCTCTCCTCACTGGTATCTTACAGCTTCCATCTAGCTAGCTCCAGCCTCAAGGTCAGTGACACCTTCTGATTGTTTTTCGATATCTGGCCTGACAAACTTTAGTTGACAGGATCTCAGATAATGCAGCCATATATTTATGCTCTTGAATGGTCATCTGAGATGTCAAGGCCTCCTTCCAATGTTCTTTTCTTTTCTCCTTATTGTACCAGTGTCATCTATTCTATCTTGTCATACCTCTTCTCTGTCTCAAGCCACCTCTTCAAATCGCAAATTTTGCTTTAAAAGACCTAGGTATTTTGTCTTCATAGGATGCTTTTACTGTTCTTCTTTTATGTCTCTGGTTCTTCATTTCTGCCAAGCCTGCTCCTGCCTTCTATCAAAATTCAAACACTCAGCAGCACCTTCATTAGTGTCCTAATCCATCAAGGAACCCCACTGAGAGCTTCCCTTATGTAATCTTCTCTTCTGTTTATGATATTTATCGTTGTGATTTGAATGTGAAATGCTTCCCACAGACTCACATGTCCAAACACATCATCCCCAGCTGGTGGTCTTGTTTGGGGAGATTGTAGAACATTTAGGAGGTAAGAGTCTCACTGGAGGAAGTAGGTTCTTGAGGCTTTATATCTCATCCCATTTTCTGTACCTGGGTGTGAGTGCAGTGTGCCAGGCAGCCTTCGGCTTCTGCCTCTATGCTTTCCCTGCCTACTGTCATGTCTTTCCCATTGTGATGAATTAACTGTATCCCTCTGGAACTGTAAACAAAAGTAAGCCCTTTTCCCCTAATCTGGCTTCTTAGGGTGTTTATCCCAGCAGTGAAACAGTACCTAAGAAATCTCTAATCCAATTCCTGCTCCTTCAAATTCCTTGACATAGATGCCGGCATTTATCTCCACTGACTACTGACCTTAGAGCATCCAAAGGACGATCCTTTCCCAAGAATTTCCTTGGGAACTCTTGTTAGCCTTTCTTCAGGACTGATTTTTCTTAAGTCTTCCAGAAAGTTTCATGTGATCTACTATTCTCTTTCTTGACACTCACTGCCCTCTATTCACGTTTTCTTTCTGTTCTTTCTGTCTCTCCTCATCACTTCCCATCCATACAATAATCCAATTATCCACAGCTGTTCTTATGCTGCTTTGTCTGACTAAACCTTACCTTCTTCATAATGCCATCCTATCCCATTATCTCTCTTGGCTGACTAAATCTCACTAACTTTCCATACTTAAATTTAGCAGTTGCTTCCTCCTACAAATGTCATCTAATCTCCCATGATGGGTTTGAATGCCTGTGCCTCTCTGGGCTGCTGCTTCTGTCAAAGTTACCACATATTCATATGTATGTATACAGATACATATACATATACATATACATATACATATATATATATATATATCTCAATGCCTGTGGGTTCCACATTCACTGATTCAACAAATGTTGGTTCAAGCATATTTGGAAAAAAAAATCATTGATACCACTCTAGGCATTATATATCTAGAAATCATTTAAGGCACATTTAAGGATGTACATCAATCATATGCAAATATGATATAATACCACTTTGAATAAGTGGAGCATCTGAGAAGCTGGGAATTATTGGGGTATCCCAGCTGTATACCATGATGTATATGATCATTTTTTGCTCATCTCTGACCACCACAATTCTGTATGCTCCTGAAATTAAAAGGTCCTGATGGATTACGTCACAAGAAAAGTTCTATAACCCAGTAATGACAGATAAATGGCTTTCCTAAGTGTTGTCCAAACAATCAGGATGCTAAAGTAATAGTATTAAAGTAATCCAAACTTAGATACTGTCCTGATACTTGTTATATCTAAGTCTCAATTCTAAGAATTTGAAAATCATATATTCTTCTGCCTTGTTTAATTCTCCCAGCATGACCATAAAGTATTTACTATTACATGTTCATCTTGACAGAAAGGTTAACTGAAGGATGATGGGCAATGCTCTATGATAAACAAATAGCTGTTTAGGGGTCAAATGCAGCCAGCTGTCTGATTTTAACAAAATTTGCTGTGCATGTAGCAACCCACACTAGTCTTGTTTGTGGCAACTTCTCCATTAGACTATGAAGAGCACAGTACTGTGACAGAAAATATATGAGCCACTTAGACCCCAGTTTTACTATATTGCCTTTTCATAGGTTCGCACTGACCTATAACCTAAAAACTCTAGCCTTGCCCAAATGTGTTGCTTGAAGGGGCAACTACACTACTCACAAACCCATTTTTAACTTTAATTTCCCATTTTTATTAGTATTATGCTTTGGTAAGCATATTAAATACTGTCTATCACGTGAAATAATTTTCCTTGGTAGGGGAAAATTATTTTTTATTGAAAATGTATTTTCTTTTGGTACAATATATTCTGACTAGTTATCCTCCCCCACCTCCTCTGAGATCCTCCCCACCTCCCTACCCATCCCCCCAAATCTACATCTTTTCTTGTTCTCTCATTAGAAAACAGATATCTAAAAAATAGAGAGAAAGGAAAAGAAAAATAATAATAAAATAAAAGCAAACAAATTAATAGAAAAAGAATCAAAGGAAAAGCACATGAAACACATGTCACAGAGGCACACATGTTCACACAGACACAAAAATTCCATAAAAACACAAATCCAGAAAACACAACTTATCAGCAAAAGACCTGTAAGGTAAAAGAAAATAAATATCCAGACAAAGATTTGATCATAAACCCTCCAAAACCACCACTGGGTTTTTTTTTTTTTTTTTTTTTTTTTTTTTTTTTTTTTTAGTGTTGGCCATCTACTGCTGGATTGGGGATCTGCCATGAACTGTGGTGAACAAAATGTATGTTTCATTTGTGAACAGTTATTAATTGGAGATAGCTGCTTGGTTAGGGATGGGAGCTTGTGTCCATTTCCCCTCTCGTTGCTGGGATCCCATATGGCTTAGGCCTGTGCATCCCCATGCAAGCTACCATAGTCTGTGTGTTCATATGTGTGTCTGTCTTGCTGGGTTTAGGCCTTGTTTCCTGGTATCCTCTATCCCTTGCCTTCTCTTCTGGAAAGTTCTCTGAGCTCTGAGGTGACAGTTTGATGGCGACACCCCATCTAGGACTTAAGTACTCCAAGGTCTCTCTCTCACTCCCTGAACATTGTCCAGTTGTGGGTCTCTGTATTTGTTTGGTGGGGGTTATTTTTTTTAACTCGTGACCTTGCTATCCATGGTTTAGAGGATTCAAAAGCTGAAGGTCCCTAGGATCTTAGCAGTTTGCTTTTTTAACAGATTTAGCAAACGAGACCCAAGCATTCTGCTTTCATTGTTAGGAGGCATAAGCAGTCACATGCAGGGTCTGGACAAGAACTGAACATCCTTGGCCTTCTAAGGAAGGCTCTGGGGTTTTCTGACTCTTCATTCACAGTGACTTTGCACACCTCCACCTGATCCTTCACTTCAGGTCAGTGTTTTGTGACCTGAGATAGCAGTTTGTATAGAATTTCTTTTCCAAATCACAAAGCCAATGCCTAAGGCCCCTGCAGCAATAGGATCTAGAAAATCCAGCTAAGTATTGCCTTTGTCTTCACAACCTAACCTCAAGGAAATGAAAAAAAAAATGCCTTAAGGTTTGACTGGGGTGACTGTTACTCAAATAAATATTGGTTTTGATATCATCTGAACCCTGAGATATGGAATAAGAAATTTCCAAATGGTTATTATTCAGATCAATCAGTAAAGAATGTGTCAACGCCTCTGTGGAACTGCACAGCTCAATTAGCACACACAATATCTACTCAGTGCTTCCCTGATGCAGCTCACATCAACCGGGACCCTGCACGAGCAACTCTGTAGTTAAGGCTATGTCACAGCGAATCAACAAAATATGCAGTTTGATCAGCACATTCTGAGAGCAGATCATTAAAATATGCAACCAGATCCCCCAAGTGCATGAAAAATTAACTAACAAGTTTTGTATCTTGATCAGTTTAATGAGCGAGAAGTCGCTGAACAAGAGTGTCAAATTGTACAGTCTGGCAAGGGGGCAGACGAGTGTCTAAGAACAGGGGCAGGGCCAGAGCTAACATTTATGGGTTTCAAACTAGAAATCCTTAAAATTCAATGTTGGATAAAGCTGATTGGCATTAAGATGCTGTCCAGCCTGTGTCCAGCAGGATGTGATGCTATGTGGAGCCTTCTGATGCAAATGAAACATTGATTCTCCCTCTTAGGCTTTGCTGACTCTTAATAGACTCAGCCATGCAAGTGGAAGGGCCTGCCAGTGGCATCATAGACACATGTGGCACTAAAAGGCAGTGGCAGCCTTCTGGAAATACCCAAGCCATCTGACCTTGAGAAGAATGAGGGAAAGAAAAGGATGAGGGGAAGGAAAGAAAGGCTTCTTTAATCAAACACTGTAAGAAATGCCCCATGCCATTGAGAAGGAATCAGGACTTAATAAACCAAGAATGCCCGGGCTAGAGAGTTGGCTAAGGAATATAAATCAATTAAGCCCAAGTGGCAGATGATCACAGACGAAATGTGAAAATTGGATTGTCACAGAAGTCTGCCGTCCCCCTGCTATTGACAAGATGCTGATGGGGAGGTTGACAGCCCACTCTGAATACAGCCACACATGCCCCAGTGACTTGGCCCATGAACAAATGGGACTGAGTACCAGTCGGTAAGTCCGCTCAGCTGCTTTATCTGAGCTGCCGGGCTGGCACTGCAGCTGCGGGAATGCTGCGTTCCCAGGGCATACATTTACCCACCGTTCAGAGGGAGCCCAGCAACAGAATGATGGCAGTCCCAAACAAAGGACAGCAAACAGATCCAAAAGGGAATGATGTGCAGACAAAAGGGAAGATTGGCAGACTGGGGAGTGCCGAGGCTGGAGCTGGCTGCCCTGCTGGCTGCTCAGTATGCACTATTGAAAGGCAGGGGAGCAGGGTTTTGTTTTTTGGGTTTTTTTGTTGTTTTGTTTTGTTTTGTTTCCATTTATTTATTTTTATCATTCTAATTTTGATCATATTTTCTTGAGTGAAATGTGAATGGCTTTGGGTCAAACACAATAAATGAGGAAACTTGACTTTTACAGATGGTCACAGCACAATCCTGTTTCCAGGATTATTTGATAAACTGGGAATAATGCATCACAACTACAATTTCATGAGTATTTCTTCAAGGCTAAGATATTAAAAGTGAATCAAATGAAGATTAAAGGCAAGGTACTCTATGTCTAGCAATACATACAGTGAATGCATTGGTTGAAATTTATAAAGGAATTCTCAAATGGCACCAGTTTAAAAATGAAAATTGGGACCAGAATATTTGGATCAGAAAATCTACAGTTCAGTCTATGGAACAATTGTGTGTGTGTGTGTGTGTGTGTGTGTGTGTGTGTGTGTGTGTGTGTATTGAGATAGAAAATTTTAAGCAGAACATGGAAGAACAAAGTAATAGAGAGACAGTGGCCCCATAAAAGAAAGGCCTTGGGGCTGGAGAGATGGCTAGGCTCACAACCAAAAATTATAAAGCCTCAGAATGTGTCTTACATTTCACTACCCATTTGTCCCATGAACTGAGGAAAGTAGGCCAGCATAAGGTCAGGGAGCAAAAAGTCCAGGGTTAGTAGATATTATCACCATACTGTGTTTTTAGTGACATATTTTGTCACTAAATGCTGCCATCACTACAAGACCTAGATTTCTGTGGCACCCTGAAAGACTCCATGAATCTCCTTCTAACATCAAGACTTAAAAGTCACACTATACAAGCCAAGGGTCTGTCACTGGGGTTATTTCCTCAGCAAACACTAAGATACAAAATAAGAAACCTGGATTAGCAAATATCCTGGCTGTAAGCACCCATCAAGGAACCATCACGAAGCCATAGAAATGTTTAGATTACCAAAGCTAGTGTTCAGTTGGGAAAATCTTGGTTATATTTGTGGTAAGATTTCATTACAAAAGATATAAATTGAAGACAGTCAACTATGCACATATGTATCGTACATACACATATATGGACTGTTGTTTTTATGTCTGCTTAGCTACCACACCTGAAGCTACTGATTGATGTTTTTACTACCATTTGAGCCCTGAGGCCCAAAGTCAGCACCCTACCCACCCAGAGGATAGCATGGAGAGATTTCCTTCTTGCTGGCACCAGCACAGCTCAGCCACAGCCATGGCTACCAAATGTGGTTTTTATCTAAGTTTTTCTACTTACCAGTAAAGACTCAGGAATCAGATGGGGTGAAAACATGCTAGATCAGAGAAGCCAAGAAGCAACCAGCTGACCTTCCTTTTCAGCCAGAGACCCAGCGAAAGAGAGAGAGCCTCTCCGCATCATCCCAACCCAAAAGGACCTGGAATCTCTAAGTCCCTCCTTCTCCTTTCGGTGAATATCTATCCGTATTACTGGGTCGTCTGTACTCTCTATGGCTAATTCTTGGCTATTAGTCACTGACTTCGCCCTCTAATCCAAGGTTAATTGTATTAACACAGTCTCAGAGTTTCATGGTTAGATCAGGTATCTTGCAACAGTATGCATAAGTCTAATTTTTAAAAACTGCCTCCTCCAATTAATAAATGAAAGTGACTCATGTTTAAGAAACTGAAAGTGGTCCCAAAATGTTTTCTGTGATTTGTTCCATGGTTTGTTTGTGTATGTGTGGGCACACATGTACAAAGGACAGAGGTCAACCTTTGTGTTCAGGATTTGATTACCTTTGGAATTTTCTTTGGAGGGGGTGCTTGCTTTTGTTTTGTTTTGTTTTCATGTTTTAAAACAGTTCTCTCTATGTATCCCTGGCTGTCCTGAAACATGTTATGTAGCCTAAGCTAGCCTGAAGCCCACAGTGCCTACCTCTGCCTCCCAAATGTTGAGATTAAAGGTGTGTTTCATCATGTCCTGCTTTACTTTGTCCTTTAAGACCAGATCTCTCATCAACCTAGAGTTCATCTAGCAGGCTAGGCAGGCTAGCCAGTGAGCCACTGTCTCAGCACCTCCAGTCCTGGGTTATATACCACCATACCCAGCTTTGCTGTATGGGTTCTGGGTATTGAACTCAGGTCCTTATGCTTACTTGGCAAGCATTATACACTGAACTATCTCCCCACCCCATCTATAATTTGCTCTTTTCATTCAACATTAGGATTTTAATATTAACACAAGTTAATATGTAGAAATTCAGTCATTTTTCACATAGGCACCATTATAGTGAATATACTACAATAATTTGAGCACTATGCTTCCACTGGGCTTTTAGCTTGTTTTCATGTTTAATGATACAAGTGATGCTTCTGTTACATTTCCTGGTATCACAGAAAGCACTTCCCAGGAGAACAGGCCAGGTGCTGCATTGTATGTCCTAGGATTTGCTTTTGCCCATTTACATGACAAGGCTGCGTTACTTTCAAAATTGCCTTTGTAGATGCAGCTTCTTTCTGGGAACTTTGGTTTACCTAACAAGTAACCTCAAATCTCACCACTCTATATCAGAAGTTCTTGGGTACACATCAATTTGTCCTTCACACGCCAGCCTGGGCTACATGAGACCATTGTTCATTATTGTATTTAAGAACTCTTTTTGATTCAGTAATAAAAATTGCTTGCTGTGCATGCCTGAGGACCTGAGTTTGATAGTCAGCACCTACTGTAAAAAGCCACATGTGTGTCTGTAACCTCAACTCTCAGAGGACAAAAGCAGCTGGGTCTTGGCAGCCTAACTGGCTGGCCAACCTACCTGAAATAGTGAGTTCCAGGTTCAGTTAAAGACCCTATCTCAAAAAACAAGATTGGCAGCAAAAGAGAAAGACACCCAATGTTAGCCTCAACCACCCCCCCCCATACACACAATGTAGGGAGGGGAACAAGGAGAGGGAAATGGAAAAATGTCAGAGGAGGGAGAGGGAGAGAGAATTTCACACTCAATGGACTGGCAAAAACTAAAAGATCAAATAGTATTAACTGCTGTTGATGAAGTCAGGTGATGAGCTGCTACCATTGCAAAAGAAAATATAAACCAGGCCAATTACTTTAGAAGAAAAGTATCATTTACTAATGGGTGGCACCCACATCTCTTTCGACCTTAACAGTCCCAGTATCAAGTATAGGCCCATGACAAACCTATGCACATGTGACCTAGGAGGCAGTGAATGAGGGTGCCCAGAGCAGCTTCTTTGTAACAGGAAAATTGCAGCAAGTCAGGCTGCTATTGATGGACTAGTAACTAAAGCAGAGTGGAACACACAACAGACACTGCACAGCTGTAGCAAGAAAATCAGCTAAGCATCTTTGAAGGAATCCCAAAAATAAAATGTTGAGCACAAGTCAAGGAACCACAGAATATATTATCTTATCACATTAATATTAACATTGGGAGCACATGAACTAATCAGATGAATACAGAGATTAGAAAGCCAAAGGAAGTAAAGAGAATAAATATATGCAATTCAAATAGTGTACTCTATCCACACAGGAGAGTTACACACCCCAACTGTAGCTAGCCAATGTCTCTTTCCTGGGCTGAATGGTAACCATTATGAAGATTATTTTACATGTACCCACTATGAATAAATGTATGTAATATAGGACTCACAACTTCAAAAGGAAGAAATTCTACAAGGAAAAATGAAAAATGTTTATAAAAGTCATTTGATTGACCAAACTAAGGGCCATTGTGTATCACACCAAAAAGGAAGCTTCGGCTGCAATGCTGAAAGTCCCATTTAGTGTTTTGGAACACCAGTGCAAAGGTGAACAGCTGACACCTGGAACATAATAATTACTTAATAATGTGGTGAAAAAAAGAAGGAAGAAAGTCTTCTAAAGAGCTGGTGGGGATATCTGTTCCACACTTGTGAATAATTGATTCTGTGCAATATATAAGCTCCTTGTTGTTTGGAAGGAATTTGTGGCTGTCTTGATTGAGGGAGAGAAGCAATCTCCTGTAGGATCTAGCCCATCGTGTCTTCATATTACTAATGCCTGCACTGACAGCTATAGCACATCACTGAGAACTGCTTGTCAAATATCAACTAAGTTGTGTTTTTTTTTTTTTTTGATAGAGAAATCATTACTGTTTTTGTGCAATGACAGAGGTTGCCTGATAGTGTCTAACCTAATCCAAAAGTATGAAAACTTGCCCAGCTATTTGAGACTTAGAAACCTCAAAGGGCCTTTCCCCCTAAAGTCAGGACAGGAAGGCAGGTTCTAAGCACATGGCTGAGCTCTGATGAGTGATTACAAGTCAGCTTTGCATTGGAATTGATATTGTAGGTAAAAAAAAAAAAAAAACAGTATGTTGATTGCATGTCTGTGTTTTACATTAATTTTAAGCTGTATAAGTATAAAATTATGACATTTCATTTTATGATTTCTTTTATTTTTTGAGATTATGACATAATTACATCATTTCCCCCTTCTTTTCTGACCTCTAGACCCTCCCGTAAACTTTTCCTTGCTCTTTTTTCAAATTCATGGCAACTTTTTTCATTAATTATTGATACCTGCACATTAAAAAGCAAAATGATGATTTAAAACCTTGTGACATATCACACAGCTAGAGAATAGTGCAATCCTAAAAGCTATTTCTGAAAGTTCCCTTTCACCGTGTGTGTGTGTGTGTGTGTGTGTGTGTGTGTGTGCACCTGTGTGTGATTGCATACACAGGTGGAGGCCACAGTAAAACTTTGGGTGTTTTTGCTCAAGTACTGTCTCCCTGTTTTGAGACAAAATTTCTCACCTAACTGGAACTCACTAAGTAGTGTGGGCTGTCTGGGTTAGCCAGCCCCAGAAATCCATCTATCTCCACCTCCCCAACATTAAGATTAAAAATGTGTGCCACTGTGCCTAGCAATTTTTCTTTTCCATGTGGAGTCTGAGGATTAACCACAGGTCATGGGGTTTGCAAGGCGAGTACTTTACCAACTGACTTCTGTTGCAAGCCTCCATCTTCACTTGCTGTGCTCAGGAAAAAAAGAATTTTTATTTATATCATCCCATTGCTTTTGTGATTTTTCAATTATCTATTATCTATTTGTATATATTTTTAAACACTAAATACTTTGGGAAATACTCTTTGTTCATGTAAATACAACCTCGATGCCTCATCCTGTTATCATGTGGTTTTCCTTTTTATCCAACTGTCTTTTGAGATAAAACCACTTTATAGATAAAGTGACCTTCATTAACTCATGGTCACTGGACATTTGTGCAACCCCAATGTATGAATAGCACATTATATGAGGTCCTTCCTGACCAGTGGATACTTAAGTTCTTTCTAGCTGACTCTCATTATGACATTGAATTGTTTTGTGTGTGTGTGTGTGTGTGTGTGTGTGTGTGTGTGTGTGTGTGTGTGTGTGTTCCTTTCCATGCACAACTTCCTCCAGCGCTTCAATCAGGCATGGAGCTGTTGGTTTGCCTGACAGCTGCAACTTCACTGGCCATTCAAAGTATTTGCTGAAACATTCCATTCATTTCCACCCCCACCAGCATTTAACTGGAAATCCCTTTTGGTCCATACCTTCACCCTCTCATGGGTTAGCAGGCAACATACCGTTTGATGTGTCTGATGTAAATCATACTTTCAAGTAACTGTAACTATGATTTTGTCCCTCCACAATCCATGTTCTTAGAACTAACTGCACCCACAATTAGAGGTTAGTGACCATGTTGAGTGAGGGCATGGTCTTACTTATCAAAGAACAGAGCTTACAAAGGCAGATGTCTGCTCCCCAATAAGCTGATGATGGATGACTATGAGGGGGAAAATCATGATGTTAGTAGAGGTGAAATATTACATTTGGCACTATTGGGAAATCACCCAAGTTTTGTGGGTTTCTGACTTTATAACTACAAGATATTTGGATAAAAGCACACTCACTTAAGGTGATATACGAATTCTCAATCCAAGGGGAAAGGCTCATAAAAGTAGTATGACATTAAATACATCTTACAAGCGAAGCATTTAACTTGGCAAGATTAACAAAATAAAACACATGGGTTAGATTTCCCTTAAAATACACAGCGGAATAAAATGTACTCAGCAAAATATTCTTCAGCATTTGCCAAACGAGAAACATCTGAAAATAACCTAAGAGCTTCCCTTAAACCACAGTCTGTTTCTGGCTTTGTCTGCCACTTAATTAAGTGTTGTTTTAATAATGAATTGCATCAGGGATGGTGGCTGCATCCAGCCTACAAACCACTCATTTTGAGTTAGTTGGGATAAAGATAATAGTATTCACATGAAAAAAAAATGCTTGATTTCAAGGTCTTATTTCTTAACATTCATTTCATATCAGCCTTACTAGCTAATACTAAACGACTAGCTGTGGCAGTTTGAATTGGAATGGACCCCATAGCTCTTATATTTAATGCTTGGTCATTAAGGAGTGACACTATTAGGAGGTGTGGCCTGGTTGGAGTAGGTGTGGCCTTGTTGGAAGAAGTGTGTCACTGGAGGTGGGCTTTGAGGTTTCAAAAGCTCAAGCCAGGCCCAGTGTCTCTCTCTGCTACCTGTGAATCCAGATGTGGAACTCTCAACCTCTCCAGCACCATGATGTTCACCTGTGTGCTGTTATGCTCCCCACTACAATATGGCAACAGATTAAACCTCTGAAACTGTAAACAAGCCCCAGCTAAATGTTTTCCTTTCTAAGAGTTTCCATAGTTATGATGTCTCTTCACAACAATACAACACTGACTAAGACACTAGCTGTTTTCTGAAATAACAAAATTATTCATTGTTTTCACCTGGAATTTTATGTAGAAATCTTTTATGGTGGCTTATAGTTAAAACAACTAGTTCTATCTAAGGTTCCCTGGCAACTATGACACCCCTGATCAAATGTCAGAGCCCATAGAAATGGCTCCACTTAATTGCCTGCCCTTGCTCTTCTGAGGTGAAACAACAGGATGTCTGGCCTAAGATGTGAATGCAACAGGATACTTGGCATAGGATGTGGTTGCTGCATATCCTGCCTGAACAATACAGTACTTAAGTCAGGAGACTGTTACTTGATGTTTTAGGTATTAATGAGGTGATTATGCTTGCTTGTTCTTTGTATCTTAGTAAGAAAGTCTTTTGCTTTCCCCCCCTCTTTTGATGGGTATATAAAAATATATATTCCCATCACACAATAAACATGGGTGATTCAGTATTCACTGGAAGCCCTCCCTTCTCTACTTTGTGTGTCTGTCTTTTCTTTAGGATCTTTATCTGCCTCTCCCTTTCCTCAATCCACACTCTCCCTCTCAAGTACAAACACAGGCAAGAACAGATATCCCTCAACATGGGGCAATGACACTCACAAAGAACCAGAGTTCTGTATGCTAAGGCACAAATTGACTTTTGACATTCTTCAAGGAAAATATTGCTTCACTCGGTGTCTTCATAATGTGAGGCCTTGAACTTTTGTCAGGGTGTGTGTGTGTGTGTGTGTGTGTGTGTGTGTGTGTGTATATGTGTGTGTGTGCGCGCGCACACACGCATGCATGCATGTGCACATGCACACACATATGGATGTACACACGCAGACATACACCATGGACATACATGGAGAATGGAGATCAGAAGACAAATTTCAGGAATGAGCTCTCATGTTTCCATTCCATGGATAAACTCAGACAATAAGGCTTGTACCACAAGTGCTTTCATCCACTGAGCTATACCACTCCTCAACTTTTAAAACTAACCTTTTAGAGCTGATACAAAAATACTTACAAATACTAATTAAGTATATACATAATAAAAATCAGTATATTCCTAGAACATATGTACTTTTCTAAATATATGAAAATAGACTTTTGAAATAAAAACTTAAATTTCATTTTCAATAGATGTGGTCTAAGTAAATCTGAATGTTTTTTAAAGGATAAATAAAATATGGAAAAATAAGTTTTAGGTGTTTCAAGGCTTTGAAGATTATATGGATGGAAAGTAATAAATAAAAAGGATATTCAACATGATAAGTTACTAGGCTCAAAACAAAACAACAACAAACCAAGAAAAAAAATCCAAAAAGCAAAGCTGAAATTAGCTGCTATTATGCATAGACATTAAAGAATCCACAGTTAATAACACAAGTAAGCAGAGCTGGCAGTACCAACTATTGGTGAAAATGTAGAAACTGTGATGGTAGCGAAGTCTAATAAAACAAGCCCTTTGGACAAGCCACCAGCAATTTCTTAAAGAGCCACATATATAGACCCAGCCTTTCTACACCTATGTTTTTATGCAAGAGAAATGAAAACACTCATATACACTAACATGTGTGACTGTTGTGTTGTAGCAGCTCTATTTGTAATATTCTAAGTTAGGAAAGACCCAGATCCAAATGGGTAAATTGCAGTGTATCCATACAATGGCATACTATTCAGTCAGGTAAAGATCCAACCACTCAGATGAATCTCAAAATAATTATACACTATGAAATAAGCCGCTAAAATAGTCCTACTGCCTGGTTCCATGTAAATCACTCCAAAAAAGAAAGAAAGAAAGAAAAAAGAAAAGAGAAGAAAAATCGAGCAGTCTTCAGTGACAGACAAATTGGTGGTGGGTTAGCTGTGATGGGGATGGTGTCAGACATGTGAAGGAGTAAGAGTCAGGAGGAAACTTTGGCAAATGGTAGGCTACTATGTTCATTGAGATGATCTCCCGAGTATAAACTATATCAAAACACTCAAAATATGTGTAAGTGGAGAAAAGACACATGTCTATGCTGTTTACATAATATGAGCACTAGATCCTCTGAAGGACACAGCTTCTTTGTCAAATCTTTGGAGAGGCATACTCTTTCATCCAGATATTCAACAGAGAGGACTTGGCTGTAAGGTTATTGAGTATAGTGTTATGAGTCTCAGTACTGACACATAAAAAGAGGGAAAGCCTGATTTCCTGCCCTGCTTACTACCATGACTTGGGGTAGCATGTCCGACCTCTACTTCACTAGCTCTCTTTTCTGCACAAGATTGGAGATGTAACCACTCAGGCTGCCTCACTGCCATGCCCCCACTACCATTACGGACTCTTCCTCTGGAACCAAAGCCAAAAAATTCACTCTTCCATACTTTGTTTATTGTCATGGTGTTTTATCAAAGCAAATACATAAATAAATAATAACCTGAGCTGTAGTGTGGAGCTGGGTAGGAAGAGCCAACCTTAGCTGGGCTGTCTGGGTTCACATCCTAATATTTACTAGCCATGTGGCTTTGAGCAGTGTTCTTAATTTTGTTTTTAAATATTTAATGTTTTTAACAGGGTGACGATTTTAATGGTGCCTGCTTCATGAAGTAGTTATGAAGTAATATGGGTAATATTTATATGTTTCTTGGAATTATGACTGGAATGTATTAAGTGCTACACGAATATTTGTTTAACACACATCAAAAAGAATATCTTTGTAAGTGATTCCTGGTACACAGTAGCAGGAAATTGTTGAATAGTCATACCTAGGAGGAAAATTCTGGGTAGGTAGATATGAGATATGAAAAACTTTAATTTTATAAAAACACTGGGAAATTTTACTTCAAAATAATAGTACCAATTTGTATAATAATAAGAACAATGCTTTTCCTTTTGTCTCACATCTCACTACATTTTTTAAATGCCTTGATTTCATTTATTAATAGATGAATGTGGTACCTTCTGTGTTAATGAGCCTTTAGTGGTAAGTGATAAGACTAAAAGTATTTTAAATTCTGAATATACTTATCAATTATCATAAATGCCAACTCAAATTTGCAATCTTAGGAGGTTGAAAAGATGGTTCAGTAGTTAAGAACACTTGTTGCTCTCAAAGAGGACCAAGGATTGATTCCCAGTTCTGACAGGTGGTTCAGAAACTATCCTAATTACAGTTCTGAGGGACCTAAGTACAGATACACATGCAGGCAAAGCATTCATGCACATAAAATAAAATAAATAAATCATTTTTTAAACTTACAGTCTTTTCACACACACAATATTCTTTATGCTTACTGATTTGAGGTAGTATTTTTATACATTTTAGATCCCAAGGTCTCGTCGGTAAGCTGTTTTAATAATATTTACATTGTATGGGAGTCTTAGCTAATCAAAAGTTATCTTAATAGAACTCATGACCGCACCCATCTCCCATTCACTTTGTTTCTTCTTGACCCTCTGCCCTAAGAAACAACACATGCATATTTCATTCCTCCTGTTTATACTTTTGTATATGTGAAAGAATGTATATGTGCCTCAATGAGATGTTTCAGCAATGATGTTGAGGTGTCAGTAGAAGTGCATTCTTTTTATTGATTCTGCTTAGGAATCTGTAGTAGTTAGGTCTTCATTGCTGTAACAAATACCGGAATGTAATGATTTAAAAGGAGGAAAGGTCCATTTCGGCTCATCATTCCAGAGCTTCCAGCCCATGGTCATTTGTCCCTACCTGTGTGAGGGGAAGGGGTTGCAGGGCAAGGACACACCACCAGTAGCCTGCTTCCCAAAGTGACTTGTCTCCTAAATTTCCTTTCATCTATTTTTAGGCTCCCTTTGAATTATCGCTCACTACCTCCCTCACTTCCCTGAGCATCTGTTTTCTTCCATGTTTTTATCTCCAGACACTTTACTTTCTCTTGTGTGTTTTTGAAACCTTAAAATTATCTTCGGTGAAACTCATTTTATTAAGCTTTTATGAATTATGTTTGTGGTACTAATTCTAAGAAAACTTAAGTTCACCCAGGGCTAAAAATATCATGTCTTAATGATTCCCTTAGAAGTTTTTGTTAGTCTTCACTATTTGTTCAAAACTATATTGTTCCAACTATATATGTCTATATAAATGGAACTTCTTAAGTGTTTCTTGTTGGCTTTTAGTTCCAGTGCATTGTGGTTATATAATATATGAGATGTCATTTCAAGTTTTTTAATTTGCTTACTTGATTTGTGATAATATATGATCTACTATAGAAGCTTCATGTGCTGATGAATGAATATATATCCGATGGGTGTTGGAGTATTATATACATTTCTAAATCTATTTGATATGACTATATAGAAATGTATAAGTATCCATTTATACAATACATATGTACTTTAACTATGTTTCTTTGTTGATTCCTTTTTAAACTAAATGACCTATCTATATATGAGACTGGGAGCATTAAAATCCCTCACTATTGATTGAAGCCCATCTCTCATTTTAGTAGTATTTGTTTTATAATATTAATACTCCACATTTTCTATAGATCAGCAATTGTTATGTCTTCTTGGTTAGTTAATCCCAATATCATGATGCGGTAGCCTTCTTTAGTTCATACTGGTTTTGTCTAAAAAGTCCAATTTGTTTAATATAAGATTCAGTTTGCTTGGAATATCATCTTTCCATCCTTTCACTTACAATGTAGGTGAGCTTTTTTTTTTTTTTTTTTTTTTTACCAGTAATATGAGTTGCTTATAGACATCATAATGTTGATTGTTTTCTTTTTTTCTATAAAACTATTCAACTCTTCCCTGTTTTTGATTGAATAGCTAAGACTACATACAGAGTTACTATTGAAAGTTATAACGTTATTGCCATTTTGTTGATTTTTAATGCCTTTTTTCTTTATCTTTTATTCATCTTTGTATCTTGATAATATTCTATTCATTTCTATTTCTCATCTGTGCATCTACTCTTTTAGTGGGATTTATACTTCTGCATGCTACCATGATGGGAGTTATATTTCTTCCTCTTCTGGATAAAGAACTCCCTTCATCATCCTCTAAAAGGCTTTTCCTTTAGATCTTTAGATTTTGTATGATTGGGGATATTTATTTCCTCTTCCTTTATAAATTAGAACTTTCTGGTATGGTAATTTTCAAGACTGTAGATTGTATCATACCAGGTCGTCCTGGTCTACTAGCTGAGACATCACTACTAGTCTAATGTGCTTACCCAGTACTGTGATTTGTTGATTTTTCTCTTGGGGGTTTTAATTCTTCCTTGGATGTGACTGTTGAGAACTGTTTGTAGACTTGATTCTCTTGGATTCTATAACCCTCTTGTGTATTAATCATGTTTTTCCCAAAATTATGGAAGTGTTCTACTGTTGTTTCATTTAGTATGTTTTCAATGTCCTTAACCTTCATTCCACCACCCCCCTCCCCATTTGGGTGTACTAATGGCATATAGGCTTGTTGATTTAATGGTGTCCTAAATATTTAAAGTCTGTCTGAAAGGGATGTTTTTGAAAGTTCTATCTTCAAGCTCTAATGGTGTTTTTTCTTCCTTCCTTCCTTCCTTCCTTTCTTTCTTTCTGCTTGATCTAGTCTATTGTCTTGCGTTTTCCTATTTTTTATTTCACTTACTACTCTTTTACATTTCCAAGTTTCCTCTTTGGCTCTTTTTCAAAGTCTCTGTTGGATTTCTATTCATACCTATAGTCAGACTTTCCTTTAGGCCACCAGCTCACAAATAACAACACAGAGACTTATTATTAATTTTAAAGCTCAGTTTAACTTAGGTTTGTCCCACTAGCTCTCATAACTTAAATTAACCTGTTCTTATTAATCTATATTTTGCATGTGGCTTTTTACCCTTCATTCTGAATGTCCAAATCTCTCCATGTCTTCTTGACATCTCCTCTGCTCTTCATTTATGTCTTCTTACTCCCTCTTTTCCCAGAAGTCCCATCTATACATCCTGCCTAGCTATTGGCCATTCAGCCTTTTATTGCACCAATCACAGCAATACATTATCATACAGTGTACAAATATCCCACAACACACACCCTGTTATTTCTTAATTAACTGTACATATTTGTTTGCATTCTTCTGGATCCCTTTGAGCTTTTGAAAAGACAATTTTTTTTTTACCATATATCTCATCTATTTTAACATCTTCGAAATTAGTTGTTAGAAAGTTGTGGTCATTAAGAGCAGTCACATTACCCTTTTCATTTTTTCTGTGCTCCTCCAGTGAGCTTTGTGCCCCTGGTGGAATGGCTATGTCTGATAGTTTCACGTGAAAGCTTTCTCAGTGACCAGCTTCCAGTTGAAAATGTACCTTAAGGTTATCACTCTATTATACAGCATTAAGCTGATTTCCAGTTGGACTCCATGGTGTTTTTTTTTTTTTTTTTGTTTTGATTTGTAAGTTTGAACCCATTTCATATTGGGATATCCATGTTTTGTTTCTGCAGGTCTCACAAGATTGGAAACACTCCAGCAATTGAGGCAGGCAAGGTATAGACAGGTATGACTGAGGTGCACCCTGTGTGCTTACTGCTACAGTGGAAATGATGGCTCCTATTGGGTGATGGTTTTCTCAGTCACTACTGATGTTGATGTTGCTTGGAAGGCTTTCTAGTGCTTACTCCACCAATTGCAGTGAAAAACCCAGGAGAGATGAAGGCGAGTCACATGGAGAAGCACATTAATCAGGGGGATCACAGCTCCCTCTCTGTAATTTCTGAATAATCTGAGTACATTTTGTCCCATTCTTAACCATCTATGCCATTTAATGGTTTATTATATTGATAAGACCTTACTGTGTTGGTATGCTATCTTCATAGCCAGTCTTGTCAACAGCCTGTGACCAAAAGTGTATGGAGACAACACTTTCGGTGTGGACTTTCATGAGTGTGGTAGCTGCAGGAGTCATGATGATCCCCCCTGCTGTCATTGTGAGCATCTCTACATGAGCACAGGATCTCAGACCTCTTCAGCCACGTGTACCTGATGCACGTAGGACCTGTCTCTCACCAGTTATTTCAGTCATAGTGTTCATCACAGCATTGAGCAGGAGAGAGTTGTAGCTAGAAAGAATAATCCTTCTCAATTGGAGTAAACCAGAGTGGAACGTGTTAGGTAGGCATTGGGCAAATTTTCCCTCTAGATCTTAGATTTTGTGCCCCAGAAATAAGGAAGAACTAAGAGCCATATGTTACATGGGCAACAATTTTCAGTACTAGCACTCACATGAAACCACACATGATGCATTTTGCCCCAGTCTCAAAAGTAGGTTATCTACCTCCTAGTTCTCAAAGGTTATTGCCTCATTTCATCTTTATGTTACAGTCTCTGTTCTCCATTCCCTTTCTTGCTCAGGTAATGATATCTTTGAGTTTAATTCTAAATATTATGTTGCCTCTTTAAAAGTAATTTTACTACATGTAGGGGTTTCCTCAAAATAATTTTGTCTAATATATTCTAATGACCTTTACATATATTAAATGAGTTGATCTAAATGGATTTTCCATGGCTTGCCCTTTTCACTCAATATTATGGTTTTAATATTAGCATAAGTTAATGTGTATTCTTAGACAGTTTGTGTCGGTCACTGTACCCAGCTACACCTGATTCATAAGTTATTTAACTGCTAATTTGTTGTACTGAAATGTGGTAGGGGGCTCCTAAAGATGGTACTATGAAGGGTGCCATGAGCCCTAGAAGAATCCAAATTCAGGCAGTAGGTTCTTTACTCAAGATGTTTTCTGGCTGCAGCACCAGGGGTTCTGGCTGGAAATTATTGTAAATTCTGTTTTAAAAACTGGGTTCCTGCAGATTTTAGGTTCCTTACATGACAGGCTGTAAGGCTAGAAGAGCTAAAAACCTTTGTATCACCTTGATTGGCAGTATCCATGATGACACAGTATATTTTTCCATCCTTACTTCTTTGGGTGCAGAGCCAGGATGTCAGGTGCTAGAATAGTTTGTTTCCCTCACTACACTATTGTCTCCATCTGTAGATCTTACAAGGTTTCCACTTTTCTCCTGTTGATTTCCACAATTTTCCAGGGTCATGCTTCATAATACTCAGCTGTACAGCTTTTTCTGTGCATCTCTTTGCAGGAACAGGTGGATGTTGCTGCCTCTATTTAGCCTCTTGAAGAGCTCTTTACTGTAGTTTTCTTTTATATTGATGTATGCTCTCTTATCCTTGGTATTGGTAATTTGTGGCTTGTCTCTGTTTTTCCAATTGCTCTGGCTAGCAACTTTTTCCTCTAAAAAGTAAATTCTGCCCCCCCCCCTTTTTTTTTTAACTCTACTGCTACTGAGATAACTAGAAATTTATTTTTTTTAACCAGTTGAGAAGAAAAATGGTTGCATCTCATTCCAGGGATTTCTTTGCTATTTGTATATTCTTTTCTGTATAAGAATTGTTTTTAGCATTATTATTATCTTATTGGTGCATTTATACTGAAATCCCTTATTAACTTTTTAATTGAATTCTCCTTTTGTCCTAATAGTAAAGCACAGCTAGAGATACATAGATAGACTAAATTAGACTAAATCCTGGCCCTTTTCCTTGTGGACTGGTAAGGATAGAATAAGATGGCTCAGATGTGTAGTGACCCTGTAGAGACAAAGGAAAAATGATCAACCATACCTGACATGGGTTTTTCTCCAGAAGGAAGAAGGCAGGGTTTCTGGTTATGGCATAGTCAGGATATTTCTTATTGAGGGAAAAAGGAGAAAAGGCACAGGGAGGTAAGAGATGATGACCACTTTACCAGAACGTGTCTCTTGTTTACAAGTAATAGAAACAGATCTTGTCTAACTAAACTTCAATGACTCTTACTAAATGGATAAAAGGAGTTTGTATAATTGTTAGGAGGACTAGACATCAACATATGATAAAAGTGGGATCATGTGGTGGGCTACCCCTGGTTCTGAGGAACACAACCACCTGGTGCCTTGGCCCAGTGAGTGCCAACACAGAGCTTGGGACTTGACTCAGCAACCATGCATGACCATAAACCTTGGAGGTTTCTCTTCCTGAGTCAATGACAACCCAGTTTCTATACAACTCATTTTCAAGCTGTTAACTTCTAACCACAGTCTTGCCTGGAGAGCCCTCCTGATCTTAAATTGACTTCTACTTAGTCAAAGTTGATTTAATAGTTTTGATTTATTCCATGTGTCAGGCACCATCCCAAACTCCAGGATGCAACCAAAGATACAGTCTCTGCATTCTAAAGTTTGTGTTTATATGTGCACATGCATGTATGGAGGCCAGAGGTCAAACTCAGGTGTTGTCTACCTTATTTTTGAGACACAGGACTCACTGTTTATGCCAAGTGTCTTAAATAGTTAGCCCGGGGTTCTATCTATCTGGAACTCCCTAGCCCTATGATTACAATTGTGTATCACATCACTTGTTATTTTGTTGTTGTTGTTGTTGTTGTCGTTTTGGTTTAGTTTGTTTTGTTTTTACCCAGGTTGTAGGAAACAAACTCACAGCAAGCACCAATATAAACCAAAGTTTATATTTCAGAAGGAGCTGTAAAGAGGAAGGGAGAAAAACAGAGGCAGAGATGGAAAAGGGGGGGAGGAGGAGGGAGGGATGGAGGGAGGGAGGGAGAGAGAGAAGAGAGGGAAAGAAAAAGAGAAGGAAGGAGGGAGAGAGGAAGGGAGAGGGAGGGAGGGAGGGAAGGCATAGGCCAGGAAGCAGAGAAACCAGGCTGGAACCTGAGCAGAGCAGGTTCCTTCAAAGATCCTCCACTAGAGGCCTACTCACTATGTCCTACAGGCTCCACAGCCTTCAAAGCAGTGCCACAAGCTGTGGACCAAGAAGCCATCAAAATATGAGGTTGTGGCAACATTCCAGATTTAAAGCCTAAGCAGGAGTAAATCCATGAGCCTCTAAGAGAAGCCTCCTGGGACAGAGGCAGAAGCAAAGGCAAGAGGCCTCTTGGAAATAGCAAAGAAAGACATACAACTTTAGTTAGTGTAGCTAGAGCAGAGCTACCAAAAGCTAGAGTGATGCAGACACTGATGGGGTGGGCAAAAGGCAGGATACAGCAGACATGGGTTTACAGATCACTGAATGGAGCTTTGGCATGTGGGCACTCCTGTGTGGAGGCTGGAGGTCAACCACAGGTGTCTGTCACCCACTTTGTTTTTGAGGTGGAAAAACATTCCATGGCAGGGGGAGTCAGTTCTAACTTATAATTTAATAGCATCATTCAGAAGCACCCAGGCATGTCAACCCTTTGACAATGCAAAACAACTTTTCATCTAAAATCCGTGCTTAAGAATCATGTAATTGAGTTAGTAAAAATAAAAATGGTGGGGATGGAGAAATGGCTCAATAGTTAAAAACACTTGCTGCTCTTGCAGAAGACCCAAGTTTGGTTCCCAGAACCCACAATGGGCAGCTTATAGTCACCTGGAACTCCAGATCCTAGGAACCTAACACCCTCAGGTATGTGCACATACACATGCAGAAATATGTATATATTCACAACTTCTTAATTCAAAATAAGCCTTTTAAAAAATCACAAAACAAAACACTTCGAGTAAGTTTACTCTTATGTTACAATATGAATATTAAATATAAATATAAATATCCTTGGCAACACGTGGCTGCTAAGGATCTTTTAAGAGAATAATCAAGTGTATTGGCTGACCTGAGTTCACACCTAGACGCATTGCTGAAGAATTCTTTCCAGGTTCCTTCCAGTTCTGGAAGAATTCTTTTCTGTGAGGACCCTGATTTCTTGTTAGCTTTTGATGAAACTACCCTTAGCTCCTAGAGGCCATCCCTATTTATTTGTACTATATGATTTTCTCATGGACAGTTACTTCACTGACCCAGAAAGGAGACTGCTTAGACTAAGTTTGGCAGCATGATGGTGTCTTAGCTAACATGGGTGCCACAGGAATAACATTCTAGCCTCCAGATAATGCTCTATGTGTTAGAAGCAAGTCACAAACTCTGCCATGGTCAAGGAGGGAAAACTACTACTCTAAAGTACACAGACTAGTCAACACATCACTGAAGATCATTTTAGGAGCCATCAGTCTCAGATCATAAGAAATATTCAACATCTAAAATAGAGAGACCTTGTTAAAAAAAAAAAATCCTGTCTCAAAATGCCAGTGGGGCATGGACAGAGAGGGATGTAGGATAGCCCTCTCCTTTCCCATCTGATTGTCTGGTAAGTAGAACAGGCTTTTTGCATGGAGGAAAACTACCTGGAGTGAATAATAAAGCTTCTCCAATTGTGTGGTAAATGGTATTGCTCTTGTCATCATTTTTTATTAATTTTTTTATTTATTTTGCATACCAACCCTCTCTCCTCTTCTCCCATTTCCTTTCCCTCACCTCTTATCTACCCTGCCCCATCCACTTCTCTGTCTCCATTCAGAAAGGGGCTGGTTTCCCATAGGCATGGACAAAGCATTAGTCCTTATTGTAGTAAAACAAGCTAAATAAGCGTTAGCTACACAGCCTTATTCCACAATTTTTTTGTTGTTATTTTTGCTTTTTTGTTTGTTTGATTTTGTTTTTTCAAGACAGGGTTTCTCTGTAGATTGGAAGCTGTCCTGGAACTAACTCTTACAGACCAGGCTGGCCTCGAATTCACAGTGATCCACCTGCCTCTGCCTCCCGAGTGCTAAGATTAAGGGCGTGAGCCACCACTGCCCAGCGCATTCCATTCCCCACTTCTTAAAACAGCTTGGCCGCCACAGTTTGATTCCCATGCAATTTTGCTGAGCTAAAATGGAATCTCTGAATATTATTGCATTTCTGTGACTACAGTGTATCTGCCTGTACTGAGAGATTGAACACAGAAATAGTACACTTGACAAAATATAAAAACAAACAACAAAAACCAAGCTGGTTCAGACCAGGCAATGTGGCATATATCTGTAATCCTATTACTTGTCCTGCTGAGGCAAGAGGATCTTCATGAGTTCAAGGCTAAGCTGAACTATACAGAGTTCTAGACCAGTTTAAACTAAGCTGAACTATACAGAGCTCTAGGCCAGTTTAAACTTCATAGTGAGATACTCTTTCTTTCCAGCACAAAGAGTAAACTTATTTGATGGGAGATGCCATTATGTATATATGTTTCTCATATTGGTTAATAATAAAGCACTGTTGGCCAATAGGAAAGGAAGATAGGAGTGACTAGGATACAAGGAGGAAATAGGAAGTAGTGAGGAGGAGTCAGCATGGAGAGACCGGGGAGACCAGATGCTCCCCCCCCCCCCCCCGGTAAGGAGACCACATGGAAATACGCAGAAATGGGTTAATGCTTAAGACAGAGCTAGCCGATAAGAAACAAGTAACTGGGCCAACAGCATTGTATCAAATACAGAGTCTCTGTGTGTTATTTGGGGCTGGCTCGGTGGCGGGACAAGAGTGGCGGCAGGCGGAAAACCTGTACTTATTCATAGACAATATTCAATAAGGAATTCCCAATGCTTCTATGTACTTTACCAACTTACAGTTACCATAGCATTTGCCTGTTTTTGTTTGGCTGGTTGGAGGTTTTTTGTTATTGTTGTTTTTGTTTTGGGGGTTTTGGGAAATTTTGTAGAGGAAGCATCTTCTTGCTTTATGGGTTAGAGATAATGTTTTTGTTTGTTTGTTGTTTGCTTTCAAGTTATACAAGAGTAGAAGAAAAAGTAGAGACATAGCCAACTCTGTAAAACCAATTGATAAAACTGAATGTATGGAAGACTCACGATTTGGGTTCACACAGGCACAGTCAACCAAGTCTGAGAGGTTCAGTGAAAGCATCAGAGAAGTAAACAAGTTGAGAAAAACTTATCTTAAAAACCTAATGAAAGGTACACTGAATAACTGCTTTCCTTTCAAAGCATTTCCTCTCCAACAGATTGTCAGTGACTGGCTATGGCTGTCATTCTAGGGGCATATTTGTCACAAATGTGTCCTGCTGAATCTATGGTCTACTAATCCTCAAGATGTGCTCTCTTGAGAGTCTACCTGCAAACCTAGTTCAGGCTGACTCTGTCAGGCAGATTCCCCCACTCTCCCAATGGAAACAGCAGAAGCTAAGCCCAAATCACTATATGACAAGAGCAATATGACTTAGTATCTTCTTGTGGTCAAAACCAGCAACAAAGGTAATTCCCGCTGAGATCAAACATCCCCCTGTGTTCTCTGATTGACTCAGAAAAGTCTATATGACTTTCCTAAATTAGTTACTGTGATCATGGCAATACAGTTGCCAAGATCAAAGGGCCTGTCTTGTGCATGGGCATCAACTCTACCCAAGGAATATGGCTTCCCAAGGAAAGACTGAGTGCAATTTTGACTAGACTAATGGGATGTTGGGTGGCAAACAGTAAAGAATAATCCACAGTGAGTTTGGCTTTTGTGTGCATGGCAGGATAATTGCCAACAATAAAGACATATAATATTTTTGGTTGTGTACCTTTGTGTATCCCCTTTGCTTTGCCCCAGGGCACTCACACCTTATGTGGCTGAATACTCTAGACTTAGAAATATTCTACGTAGGCAAAAACCTCAGATCAATACAGGAAGACAGCCCTTTTCATACCTGTTAGTGAGAAGAGCCTCCCCACACATCAGTCCTCTGGCCACCACCAATTAATTTATGCATTAGAGGTTTTGAAGTGCATTCTCCTTAAAAGAGAGAGGTCTGTGGAGACAAGGGGCAGCTTGTAAGGAATCCCCTATGCATGAAGCCTGAGAGACAGTTCCATATTCAGAAGGTAAAGAAAAGGAGTTAGCAATTTCAATGGACACAAGAAGAAACCCTCACTGGCTTAGAGAAATCCCTGGGGCAAGTAGGGATGTTCCAGTCAGTTGTTAGCAATGCTGATAGTGCAATGGAATGGCTGCTCCTTCAGATGCATTTTGCTTGTTATGCAGTAATTTTCTCCTATCATATTTGGCTTAAATACTTTTTCATTCCATGACCCCCATCTCTCCCCACACCTTTCCCTCAGGTCATTATAAAGGTCACACATCTGATATTAACCTAAAACTTCCTTGATTCTTTAAAGTGAGTTATTCATTAACAGAACCTAAACTACTGGTTGCTAGCAAATCCAATTCTTTCACACTACAAATGGGCTCAGAGAAACTGCTGCAAATCTACCAAAGAAAGAAGGGAAGCTTTGTGCCAATTGTTAGATCGAAACAGAAGTTCAGAAAAGGGAGAAAAGTTACTCATTGGCCTGATACCACTCGCTGAGTCCACAGGAGGGACTCCAGTGCAGAGCCAGCTTGACAAGCACACAAGGAGGTGCCAACAGCAACGGACAGGACAGGCAAGGCTGCAGGGCTGCCTCAGAGCATGGTCCCGCGAGCTGAAGTGCTCTAAGGATCACATTTGCCTTCTGCTGCCTGCACCTGCCAGTGTCCTGTGTTAGGAGGTATGCCCATTTTCTTTCCTCTCCTTTTGTTCAGCAGAAACAAAAGCTAAACAAAGTGAAGGCCAGAAACTGCAGGGAGGCAGGGGCTCCAGCAGCAGAGGAGAGAAACTTCCAAGGGCTGGCTGATTATTCAAACAAAGTTCAGTGGGGAGCTGTGTGTGTGTGTGTGTGTGTGTGTGTGCGCATGTGTGTGTGTGTGTGTGTGAGCGTGAGCGCGCGCGCATGTGTGTGTGCGTGTGTGTGATCACGTATGTGTACTTTTCAGTTTTTAAGGTATGAATATCCGATTTTCTGTGAGTGATTAAGACATGTTTCTAAGCTCTGAGGGCCAAGTAACAGTGCTAGATTCTTGGTGGGTACATTATTGTTTACTCCATAACTGTGGTCTCCTTTCCACACATCCGTTCACCTTAGGAAGCCTTTTGCAATGATCAGAGGAACTATCCCTGCAATTACCTTTGCAGAAAGCTAAACAGTAAGCAGCATCATTCCAGTCAGTGGGTTGGACACTCATTGGTGCTGGTCATCATTGTTGCAGTGTGTATCTTACAAACTAGGATCTAATCTATCTACTTCTTTATTCTTTCAAATGCACATTTAAATGGGCATAATGCCTAACAGTTGGGTTCCAAGAAATCAATTTTTTAACGATTGTAAAGCTAGGAAATTATTTGAATTGTTCTTCAGCAATAATATTGGGAATTTAAATGACACAATCATATGCTCAACATTGAATGTTCCTCACTGTTTGAGAATTTGGGCATGTTTCCTGGAGGGGGGGCAAGAAATTTGAATTCAGATTTTTAAAACCAAGATATATGTTGTTCTAGAGAAAATATGACCTGCCACATCAAAAGTTCCAGGTGAAAATAGATATATTAGGAAATCATGCTGAAAGATCACAAAATTCTGAGCTTTATAAAGTTTGTTAGATGTGATAAGTTACCTCCTCTCATTGCCCATAAGGAAAATACTTCTTCATTTGTGTTCAAAACTTGTAATTTGTACTGAAAATTATATGTTTTTGGCTTTTGACTAAATGGATGACAAAACTTATATTTGCATGCACTGGAAGCTTCTGGTCCAAATGAAATGTAGCAACATGCCACAGCAAGGGGACCCAGAGCTGCCCAAGGAACAATAGCCATCTGTGGAAGGGCTGAAATATATTCTGGTGATTCCCATGGGAACGCCTCTAGTCTTTTCACACTGTGTGAAAAAGATGTTCCTTCAAAAGAATCTTTAATCCCTTCTTTCAAGAGAAAAATCTATCTGGGAAATTTATTCAAAGTTTCTTAGCATCCAAATGGGCTAAATTAGTCAATGGGTATTTTAAATTCTGGTAAATTAAATGAAAATGTTTTGAGGCAAAATCATGTTGCTCAAAATATAAACCTTGCTATTCTAGAATTTTTTTGAAATAGAAAATCAGGCCTATTGTAACCTGAGTTGTAAGGTAGAAGCTTGAGTTTCTCAGAACAAATTGGTTTCCTGAGTTTATTATGTTTATCAAAATCATCCCCTGCAGAGCTTTCTGTGTTCGTTCTGCAGGCACTATCCCAACATCAGACTGAGTCCCATGGTTACTTCCATGCACCAAAATCTACAGACCTGTAATAGAGTAAATTATTAATGTATTTATAAGTGAACAATGAGTATAGGTCATCTTGAAAAGCCACCAAGAATGTACTTGGTTCTCTGGAATGGCATTCCCTTCTGCCTGGTAAACAGCGAAGTAAATATTATACTAATATAGAAAACACAGGTATTTGGGTTACCCAGCCATGAAAACTCTAAAATACATTGCAGCCTAGTCTGTCTCTAACCTGTATACAAAACCACTGTTATTATTATTAAGCTGTGGTGGAGGTAAGAAGGGCCACAGTAAGGCTATTCTCCAAGAAATAAGAGTTGCCCCCAATTCCACAGAGTCCCCAGTCAAGTTAGTGAAATTTGTATGATGCAAATGATCTATATCCAGACTTAAGATTAAGGAAAAGTAGAACTAAAATATATAAATGGCACAAATAGAAAGCCCTAAGTATTTTTATGCTAAGAACCAAATTTAGTCAATAGTACCATACAACTTTTACTTGTAGAAGGTATGATATAAAGAAGTGCTAATGGAAAATTATCTGTAAGAATAAAAATGTCCAATGTCTGGAGGCATAAAGCTTTAATCTACCTAATCAGGTGCTGAGGCAGGAGGATTGCAAATTCAAGGCCAGCCTGGTTGCAGCGTGAGTTCAAGGCCAAGCTGGGCAACTTAGTGAAATACTGTCTGAAAATGTAAAGTAAAAGGAAAGCTGGGGAGCTGGGAGTCAGTGGTTCATGCCTTTAATTCTAGCACTCAGGAGGCAGAGGCAGGTGGATCTCTGAGTTCAAGGCCAGCCTGGTCTACAGATTGAGTTCCAGAACAACCTCAAAAAAAGGGGGTGCAGAAGAGAAACCCTGTCTTCAAAACACACAAACACACACACACAACACACGCACACACACAAAAGCCTGGGGATACAGATCAGAAACTTTAGGTTTCATTTCTGGAACCATAGAAGCATAAAAATTCTCGGAAGGACAGCATCGGTGCCATTTTTGCTTTATACAGCCTCCAAGAGGCTGAATCACTGGCCAAGTCTCCCCTGCAGCACAGCATAGCTGAGACTGAAGACCAGGTGCCTCCAGGCCCCCACACCCTTACTACTGCTCCTCTTGCTGGTGTTTGTGCAATGCCACATTCCAAACCCCACATGCTTAAAACATTTAAGAACACTGAACAAAACTGAAAGATTTCACAACCATCAATCAGAAGAGTAAAGTCTAAAGGACTCTATTATAGCCCATCAAAGTGGGACACTTCAGTAGTCATTTTGTAAGGTGGGAAATTACTAGGAAAGAATACACTTTTGGGGTAATGACTAGAGTCTCCATTTTATCAAGGAACTCTTCATGCGGACAGTTCTGCCAGTGAAGGCAGTGGCATTATTCTCTCAGAATGTTGTTTGTAGCCCCATCCTACCTTTGTCCCCTACTCCAGGGGAAACAGTGTCTATAGTTTTGTCACCCTCAAGATGGACTTACTTAGGAGACCTGCCTTCATGATCCTACTGGAGGAGGACTAAACAAATACAGTTCTTTAAACAAACAAATAAACAAAACCATAGTTTTAAATGGTCACCCTGCTGTTAAAGCAATTCAGAGGCTGGGTTTACTACATACACATTGAATCCCAGCATTCAGGAGACAGAGGCAGATCTCCAAGAACAAAACCAGGCTGGTCTATAAGAAGTCTAGTCTAGGCCAGCCAAGCTACATAGGAAGACCCTAGATCAAGCAATATGAACATTTTTCTGACCCTTGAAGCAATACTTAAAAATATAATATATAATAATTGATCCATGTAGATCAGTGGTTCTCAATCTATGGGTCTCTACCCCATAGGGGGTAAACCGATTCTTTCATAAGGGTCGCATGTCAGATACACTGCATATCGGATATTGGCATCACAATTCATAACAGTAGCAAAATTACAGTTATGAAATAGCAACGACACTAATTTTATGATTAGGGGTCATCACAACAGGAGGAACTGTATTAAGGGTCTCAGCATTAGGAAGGTTGAGAACCACTGATGTAGATGATCAGGGCGACCCTCCCAGGAAAGAGTAGAATATTTAGTACATGGCTTCGTGAAACAAGTTCGTACTGTCCACTAGCAACTCCGTGCATCCTTAAATTTGCACCGACATTAATCTAGAGGCAGGGAGGGACTCTTTCTTCCAGGCAGTGGCTCTACCTAGACAAGGCTCCGTGTTTTGAACTCCTGTGTCTCATCATGGGTTTCCTGCTCCGGTTGGGGTGAGGCCATCCCATCACCTGCTCCAATTTGGCCTTACCTACCAGACCGGCTCCCTGCGTGGCTTCCCCAACCCCCACCTAATCTCGTAAAGGAAAGTGTACATTTCCACGAAAAGCCAAGGCAGCTCGCCCTTACAGGAGCTGCCTTTGTGCTGGGAGGTAGCTCGCCCTGCGAGCCAGTCACCTGACCCGCCCCCGGAGCAGCCACTGACTTCCACCTCATTCCTGGAATTCTTGCTTGCCACACCAGAGGGGGGACAGCTGCTAGTTTTCTGAGATGCAGTGGGACTGGCTGTCCGCCTCCCTCCCAGGCTAGAAGCTTTCGGCCAGTGAGACTGCAAATGAGCCTTGGAGGAGTAGCTCGCAGGTAAACTGAGTTTGCAAGGACAGCTGCGACCCCTGAAATGGGCCGCTGCACGCAGAATCATTCCGCTTCTGTTGCGTTTGTTTTTTAGGAAAGTTAACTTGTCAACTGGTACCTCCTTAAAAGCAAACAAACAAATTTAAAACTAAGAAGAGAGAGCAGGTCGAAAAGTTGGTTTCGCTTATACATCAAGGGGAGCAAAATATGAGAGAAATGAAAAAACTCAGAGTAAAAAGACAATTTATAAAACAGTTTCTTCTTGGTTTTGTGTAACCTCAGGCAGGGCATTTAAAGTAATGAATGGGTGCTGTTTTCTATCCATCTGCTAGGTTAGTGAGCATCTGAGACGTGTCTAATCAAGAGCTTAATGCCCAGAAAGAATTTGAGTATGCATACATATGTACATGCATGTTTTCAAGTGTGCACACATGTGCCTACCATACATGCACATGTAACCATATACCTGGTCCACAGTACTACAACATCTAGACAGGTAAGTACTACAGATTAGGAAGATTTGACTAGGCTCTCGCTGTGTCTTCAGCTTCAGTTCCAAAATAAACAAGCAGGAGAAACAAGACATCTAAGCAAAACATTTACCAGAAAAATAAATAAGTGCTTTGCCAATCCTAATCCTAATTCAAGAAAAAAAAAAAAAAAAAAAAAAAAAAAGCAGTGGGTTGCTGCAGCCAGAGTGGAACATTCCTGAATAAGGGAATGGGGGAGGTACTCAGTCATGATTATGCATGATAGTGTCTGTGACTAGGAAAGGTCCTGGAAGGACTTCCTACTTGGAGACCTACAGCTTTCTGTCCTCACTCTGCAATGATTCTTTGGACATTTGGGCGACTGTTAAACCTTTTCTCTTAGCATCAGGTTTTCATCACTTGTCATAACCACAACCACGTGACTCAAAACTTGGGATGGACTCAGAATAATGCTGGAATATGGCAAACACCAGCTCTTGGTTGTGTAGTGGGAAAGACAGGTTATATTTCTTGCCTCTCATGTCTGGGTGGGCAACCTTTGTCAAAAGACGGGCAAAGGGAATTTTAGATCACTATGTGATACAAGAGCTTTCAAATTGAAGATGCATAAACTCAGAGTGAACTGTTCGCTTTTTTAAGCTTAGGTTCATTACTGTGTAAGCAGCCATGTAGAAATCTGACTGGATAGAAAGGGTCTGATATAATGCTAATAGACTGAATGGGGGAACACAAGGCTTCTCTTTTCAGATCTTTCTTTGCCTCTCTGTGTAGCATTCCTTCTTCTTGGTCATGCTATATAGAAAGTCTCACTATTGGGAAGGCTGTGGTGGAAGATGTCAGAGCCAGCACCAACACAGAAATGTGAAAGATGAGTGTTGCTCCTTGCCTTTGTGGTCTGCTTTATGAAAAGGGACTCTCGTTTCTGTGACCTGCCTTAGAGAAGAGAGATTCTAATTGCTGTGGCTTGCTTTTTGTGGGGAGGGGAGGATAAAAGGAATCAGGGGACAGGAGGACACAAGGTCATAGCGAAACTTTACTCCAACGATGCAGCTTCTAGCACCTTCTCTTTGGGGTATTGTTTTCTTCATCCCAATGGTCTCCTTTAACAAGGGAGTCTTTCACGCATCACTAACTTTGATCTTTCATGTAGCCTGGGAATATAGTCCCCATTCTGCAAGTGAGACAAGGAAAAGTATTTAACAATGGTCCTACAACTGCCAAGTCTAGATTCCCATCCTTACCTTAAAAAACATTCTTGCTCTGAGGTTAGCACATGTGCATTAAGTGAAATCTGTAATATCTTGGTATCCAAATAGATGATGCCCAAATGCCCTTTCCTCCACTGAGCATTCAGTATCATCTTCTGCTAATGGCGGCCTGCTCTTACTCCCTCACTCTTTTTTGTGACACCCAGGAGACTTTTCTGCAGATCATCTCCACATTGCAGACTCTTTAGTTCAGTCGCCATTTTGAGAAAGAATGTTCTCTTTTGGGCTTACAATCCCAGAGGATACAGTCAATCATGGTTGAGAAAGTATAGTAGCAGGTGCAGGAGGCAGCTGGTCACATTGCATCCAAAAATCAGGGAGCAGAAAGCAATGGATGCTTACACTCAGTTCATTTCCTCAGAATTTTTTTTTTGTTCAGTCTGGAACCCCAGCTCAAGGACTGGGGCCACATGAATTTAAAATGGGTCATCTCACCTCGATTGACCTAATCAGGCTAATTCCTCAAAGCCATGTCCAGAGATTGGTTTCCATGGTGAGTTTAACTCCTATCAAGTTGGTAATCAATGCAAGCATCATGGTGCCCAAAGAAATGTTTTCACATGAAGGGGACTTAATGTTTGACCAAGTTGGAAGCATGCCTGTGGTGCTCCACAGAGGTATCACGTAGAGCATGAAGGAGCTCAGGGGCCAACTGCGTGTGGGTACTCCTCTCTATAGGATGTACTTCTCCCCCTTTCAGACCCCATCTCTTGTGTATTTGGGACAGCTCAATTTCTCTGTGAAGTGCAGACATTGTCTAATGACCAGAGAAAACTCATTTCTATCTCTGTCTATGCTTCTAGCTATCAATTTATGGAGATTTAAAAGTTTATGTACCACAGTAAGGCTCTCTGCCAACACAACAATCCAAATCAAACTGAATTAGAAAAAGCCCACATTTAATGGATACAACACTCCTGGATGGCCTTCCTGCCCTCCAGAGAGGACACAGGAAAGAAAGACTAGAAAACCAGGAATATGTTTTTGGGGACAGTTAAAATATCCTGTGGGAGTAGTATTGAACATCTCTGGGGGAGGGGGTCATCATTTGTCAGGCTTTCTAAGATGCAACAGGGTTTTGAGAGCGATAGAGGAGCTGGCTTGGGATGGAATTTATATCAGAACATTCCAGACTGTTTGGGCCAGGATGAAGCTTCCACCAGAACAGAGATTATCTCTTGACGTATATCTGCAACTGGAGAAAGGATGTGTTAAAAGAGAACTAACCTCACATCTTTTTAAGATACTGCAATTCACCATTGCTCATTTTTCCAGGGGACATACTATTTTTGGATACATTCCCTCTACCCTGCCACTCAAAGTTCTCCCTACCACTCCTCCCTTTAAGTTCCAGAGCAACTCTTTCTTCTGATTGTCCTGCTCTCTGGCTTTTCTAAACTCCAGGATATAAATGAGCAAGGATGCAGGGGAGATGGTGCAGTCATTCCTGTTTCCTCACTCTCCCCACCCTTCATTCTTAAATGTCAGTATTACTCTAGGGCAGTAGTTCTCCACCTCCCTGATGCTGTGGCCCTTTAACACAGTCCCTCATGTTGTGGTGACCCCTAACCACCACAAAAGTACTGTTGTTACTATTCATAACTGTAATTTTGCTACTGTTATAAACCCTATTGTAAATGTCTGTGTTTTCTGATGATCTTAGGTGACCCCTTTGAACGGGTTGTTCATCCCCAAAGGGGTTGTGACCCACAGGTTGAGAACCAATGCTTTAGAAGATTTGTTCCAAAAAGTAGCTGCACATTCTCTTGGCACAAGTTCAACTTCTCCATGTTCAATGAATTGTATACGTGTTGTCTTCAGCAATGGGGCCTTGCTGTCAGTTTGTGGAAAGCAACCTATTGCTCAGCAATAGCATGGGTTGTTTGGGGATTTCCATGGCACCACTTCTGCAAATATCTTGGTTAGATGTAACCCAATCTTAATACTGGAAGCCTCATTTGGTAACAAGAGACAGCAGGTTGGATTTTGTCTCCCTTATTTTATGATGATATCATTTATATTACCATCATTTTTGTACATATTTTAGAAAGTTTCTTCTGTATTAGGTTTCTATACTGCCCCTCAAGTGCCCCTTCATTTTAGCTACCTCTCTCTCTATTCCCTCCCTCGATCCCCTCTTCTCTTCCCTACTTGATCCTTCTACCCCTACATCCATCTGTAATTATCTATTCTATTTCCCATTCCAAACAAGATCTATCTGTACCCTATAGTGCCTTATTCTGAACATAGCCTCTATAGTACTATGGACTGTAGCTTTGTTATCATTGAATTTTTAAAAATATTTATTTACCACGTATACAGTGTTCTGTCTGTGTATACCTGCAGGCCATAGAGGACACCAGATCTCACTACAGATGGTTATGAGCCACCACGTAGTTGCTGGAAATTGAACTCAGGACCCCTGGAAGGGCAGTCAGTGTTCTTAACCTCTGAACTCTGTCTCTAGCCTCCTATTAACAGGTTTTTGATCCATTTGGAGTTGAGTTTTGTGCAGAAAGAAAAGTATTATTTCTTCTACATGCAGCCATCCAGTTTGGCTAGCACCATTTGTTGAAGATACTGTCTTTTGTCTTTTTTCCAGTGTGTGTTTCTGGTTTCTGTAAGGAGTAGGTTTTTCCTCCCACCGCTGCTCTTGTCCCGCTGCTGCGCCAGCCCCAATTAACACACCGAGACTCTGTATTTTATATAATGCTGTTGGCCAGGCACTAGTTTCTTAACGGCTAGCTCTGTCTTAAGTATTAACCCATTTCTGCTAATCTATGTATTTCCACGTGGTTTCATCTTACTGGGGAATGGGGCTGGCGTTGTGCTCTCCCCTGTCTCTCCATCTTGACTCCTCCTTCCTATTCCTCTTTCCTCCTTGTCTCCTAGTCCCTCCTTTCTTGCATTCCTATTGACCAACAGTGCTTTATTCATTAACCAGTATGAGAAACATATTTATAGAATGATATCTCCCATCATCTCCTCTTTTTTGTCTAAAATAAAAAGAAGGGTTTTAACCTTAGTATATATAACAGTTATCAAATAAGAATCACAGGACAATATTTAGTCCATTAACATTTAGTAAAATTTAAGAAAATGTTCTATCATCTATCCCATCTTTGTGAGTCTAAAGTCCTATATGTAACTTATCTTTAATCCTAACTAAGGAAAACTATAACAATAACTATTTGTCTTCAGCTCCTTCAAAGACCACAGAAGGATAATATAAACTCTAGAAAGGACAGAGACTACTCACTGCCTGGTCAGTCACCTGAAGTTCTTCCGTAATCTTCCATCTTCAGCCCATAGTCCATAGTGTGTCTAGCAGACTCCTCAGCAAAGCAGGAAACTTTAAACTGTCCGCCTGTATTGGCAGTCTGTCAGTCACTTTCCTCTGTGTCCTGCAGACTGTCTGGCAGACTCTTCCATGAAGTAGGAACTCTGTAGCAATATTCATCTTGAATCAGCAGTCACTTTTCTGTGGGTCTTGCATGTCCAGTTTATACATCATAAAGTCAAACAGTCCAGACAAGAACAGTTTCTTGTCCAAATGGCTAGTCTGGCCACATTGGAAGTAAACTTCATAATGTGTTTCTTCGATGTCCATCTTCCTTTCTGACACAGGTGGTGTTGCCAGGAGCATTTATGTCTCACTGTCAAGAAAAACCCTAAACCATTTTAAATGCCATATTCTGAAGGTCTTTGAAAGGTTTGAAGAATGCCTATTCATCTTAAATACATCTCTATATATCTAGACATCTTAACTAACTTCACTATAAGTTTTAACTATCATAGGTAACTATCTAAAAATCTATATTAAATTATACATTACATTTCTAAATGAGCTATAAAAACAAAATACCTAAACGAGGAGAAATATACATATCACAAAATTGACCTTAAATTGTATCAATAAATGAAAATCCATTTCAAAACAAAGTAATCATATCTATACCATAATCTCCTTTTTACCTTTAAAAATATTGGTTGTGATCATTAATCATTTATAACCAACCCCATTTGAATGAAGACAAACATTTATAAACAATATTTGGGAATTTGGGTGTCGCTCTTTCCAAACTGCTTCCTGCTGGTAGGGGGCGCTATCTTGGGGATCCTAAGAGGATGAAGAAATCCTGGCTGTAGTCTGCAAAGCTGTCTTGTTCAAGCTGTTTTGAATGTTGGATCACCAGGAACGCTGTTTCAGGGTGTCTGGCTTGCTCAAACCACATTAGTCTGGAAGGAATCCACAGCTTTTTATTTTCTGTGGAAACAAAAATGGAAATCCTTTCCCCTAGTAACTTGTCCTTAGACTTAAATTTTGAAGTCAAAGCATTTTTAAAATATATTGAATTGATACAGCAGCATTTGTTTTAACAGTTGTTGTCAAGCAATACAAAGACAATATAATACCGTACAGTATTCAGATTCTCTCCATCATTACATGGCTTTTTTTTTTAACTCTGTTTATTTTACTTTTTATTTTTTCATTTTTTGAGACAGGGTTTCTCTGTGTAACTCTTATCTGTCCTGGAATTCACTCTGCATACCAGGTTTACTTTAAAATCACAGAGATCTGCTTGCCTCTGTCTCCTGAGTGCTGGGATTAAAGGTGTGTGCCACCACACCCAGCTCCTCAGTGTCTTTTTTTTTTTTTAATTTTTTAATAAACACAGCAGTTAGTTTATTCTTAAGTTTGTACTTTACAAAACCACAAGGAAGAAGTCCTTGAGGGAAAGGTGTTGAGGAGATGGTAGGAAGGAAAGGGGATAGCCAGGAATACACCTGCTCATCTGGGGCACCAGGCAGATACTAGGTCCAGTCAGCCTACTGGCTCCACAAAGCTCAGCTGGGTGGCCTGAGATTGTTGTCTTTTGATGGGCAGCCCCCAGCCAAGGCTTCAAAGGAAGTGGGCTTCTGACTGGCCAAAAAGGTGACCAGCAGCAGGTGAAGCTACCCGTCCAGGAGCTTCAGGGTGCTCTCCTACTCTTTCAGGGTCTTCCAGGCCTGGTCGTTTCCCTTTTTTGTAGGGGTGCGCTTGATCTTGCAAAAGGCATCCATGACCTCATTGTCTGCCATGTGGACCTGCTGCCTCAGCTCCTGCTGGCTCACCTCCTCCTTTGCCAACCTCAGCAGGTCATGCTTCTTGGTGCGGTTGTGTGCACTGAGTACCTTCAGCTCAGCTTGCCATTTACGCAGCTCAGCAAGGACCTCATCATCTGAGTCCTCAGCAGGCTGATCCTCGGACTCCAGGAGGCCCTGGGCAATTAGCTCCTCCTCGATGCGGCTCTCCAGGGACTTGGTGTGGGGCACACTGAAGGACTTGTTCTGATTTCGGGGAGAGATGCTTGCTCCATCATCCCCTGATTCTTTTCCAGACATGTCAGGAACAGGAGAGTCCTCCATAGGGGAAATAATATTCTCCTCCACCAGGGCCTGCAGCAAGCTCCGTGTCAGGGCACCAAAGGGACACCCGTCTTCTGGCTGCTCATGCTCGGCCTCAGACTTCTTCAGCAGGACATCCACATCTTTTGTGTCCAGTTCAGTTAGTGGTCCCATGAGGCCTTTCTTCTTGTCAGCCACAGCTGCTGCCTGAGCCCCATACTGCTTCTCTAGCAGATCCTCCTGGGTCCAGCGCTGGGAGTAGTGTTTTCCTAGTGGAGGAATCTTATAATGTTCCGCTTCATCTTCAGGAGGCTTCAGGAGCTCCTTCCTCTATTGTTCGTACCTCCTCACTGGTTATATCGCACAGTAGGGCTCCACTGAGGCCCAGAACCTGTTGGGAGCGTCATACTTGGGGATCCGAGGCACATCAATTGGGTTATCTGTGAATTCATATTCCTGGATCTTGGGCTGAACGTTTTTGGATTTGGGTCGTCCTGGGCCAGGGCCTGGTCCATGCCCTGCCTTCCCTTCCAGCTTCTGCTTCTTGGGCTTCCCATCTTTGGGGGGAGCACCAAGCTCATGGTCTCGACCCAGCTTAAGGAATCATCAGTCACCTTTCTTATTCTGCCAGTCAGTAAGAATCTGGGTTTCAGCTTCCAGTACACGAAGCCGCCTGCTTGCAGAGGACAGCAAGGTCTGAAGCTCCAGCTGCAGAGTGTCCAGCTCCTCAATACCAATGCCATCGTCCTTGGAGCGGGCAGCACTGCCGTGTACCGGGGACAGACCTTCAGGTGATCCACAGACTTGAAATCATGGAATTGCAATGGGCAGTCAGTCCTTCAGCATACTCATGGCCCAGGAGATGGGATCCTGTAAAACTCCCTGGAATGTTCTGAGGATTAAGAGGTGATGCTCTCCAAGTGCCCAGTTCAGTGCCTGGCACAGAAGTGGGGTCCTCAGTGTCTTTTTAAAACCATTTTATTTCTTTTCTCTCCCAAGCCTACATATATTTTAGAACACAGTGTAAACCTTTATAGGTTTTCTTAATGTGAATCTATCTGTCTTTATTGTAAATCTTTTTTTTTTTTTTTTTTTTTTTTTTTTTTTGCCACGAGTCTTTTATCTGGTAAACAACAACATTGCTAAAATGAAAGTCATAGTTGTTTCTACCATGATTTATCAAAGATGGTGGCGGGTATCTTTACCACCAGCAGTGAGAGCTGTGCTCACAGCCTTGGTCTATGCTGCACCCAGCAGCATGCTACTGGCTTGGAGATGTGGTCACTGCCCTTGCCAGCTCTCATACACACCAATAAATTGTTACCAGTGCTTCTTAAAAGCCTTGCGGTTTTTTGCCACTTATGCTAAGTCAGGAACCTTCCCTTAAAGGAGCCATGCAAATATCTGCTTGTCTCTTGCAAAGCAGAGTCCAACTGAGAAAAAATGCTACTACCAAGAAACCTTGCTTGTCGATTTTTTGTTTGTAAAACCCTTTTTTAAGCTTTTGTTAAATTTTAAGTGGAAGTTCTTATTAGTCACGTGGGCGTCATATGTACGGAGTACCTATGGTTTAGATGGGATATAGGTAGATTAGCCTGTCTTCTTGTGAATTATTGAGTAAGAGTGAGATAATAGTATTGTACAGCTTACATAGTTATATATTCTTATTTGTGATGATCTATGTAAAATTAAGTTTATATTCCCTTCCCGGAAGAATTGTATATTATATTTTGTTATATTGTGTGAAATCTTTTCACTTATGACGTTTTATGCACATTATTCTTACCATATTCTATGTATGTATACTTTTACTTATGTTCAAGACATTTCGTATATTGATACAATTTATGCACATTTATTCTTGCCATATTCTATGTTTGTATACTTTTCTTGTATTCAAGACATTTTGTATATTAATACATTTGGGGATCTTAATCTTGTTGCCCTTTATAGTTCTACCTCTTGTCTAGACATTTCTACTATACCTCTATTTTAGGGTGATATATATACATATATACGTATATATACGTATATATACATATATACACATACGTATATACATACATATACGTATGTATATATATATATATATATATGTACATTGTTATATTCTTTAGGTATTAATCCCTGCTTTACTCAAGGAAGTTTTAATCAGTTTTTTTAGCTAAGCTCCTGAGTATTACAGATTATCTTCACCCATGTTTCCTTTAATTATGAGATTAGTCAGTTGATGGGAGATGTCATTCTATATATGTTTCTTATACTGGTTAATGAATAAAGCACTGTTGGCCAATAGGAAAGCAAGATAGGCGGGACTAGGAGATGAGGAGGAAAGAGGAAGTAGGAACGAGAGTCAAGATGGAAAGTCTGGAGAAAGCAGAATGCCCCGGTAAGAGAAATACATATATCAGCAGAAATGGGTTAATAATTAAGGCAGAGGTAGCTGATAAGAAACTAGTACCTGGCCAACAGCATCATATCAAATACAGAGTCTCTGTGTGTTAATTGGGGCTGGCACGGCGGCGGGACCAGACCTGGCGGCGGGCAGAAAAACCATACTCCTTATAGTCAGTCATAGATGCTTAATCTTCAATCACTTCATAGACATGCAGAACATGGCATTTAAATGTTTTAATATTAGTACTCTATTGACATGAGACACTATTGCTCCTGACAGCACAGTGCACTTTCCCGAAAATATGTTGGACACTGTTGTTGCTCCTTCTGGAGTTCATCCTCGCTTTGGCTAATGGCCTCCTGGGCAAAGAACTGTCCCCACCTTGACCACTGATTTGGACATGCGGTCCTATATGCTTGCAGGAGACAAATATAGAAGACTGCTGAACCTTGCCAAGTCAGGGTAAGACAGCCATTCTACCTCCCTGCTGTTGTTGTGGTCTGTCAAGTTCTATTGGCCTTAGCCAAAACTGGGTGTACCAACGTTGCTGTGAGTGTCCAGGTAGCCTGCTGTTTCTGTCCTCACTGCACCTTTTGGAAGTTGCCCATCTGCACTTTCTGTCTACCCTAGTATCGGTGTTTTCCTTCTCAGGTCTTGATGAGGTTGGAGATTAAAATATCACAACTCTTATTCTCTCTTCCTAGTTAGATATATTAGGTACTAGACTTAAGTTTTCCAGCTTAGGACAACTCTATTGTAAATTCCTCTATGCCTTCACCCTAGGACTAGATATGTAGGTCGTTTTGTTCTCGATTTTTCTTTTCTTAGAGTATACTTGTTATTCACTGTTTTGTATAAAGCCTAAATTCTTTAGACTAAAAGGGGAATTGTAGTGGGATATTCACTTTGTCTCCTTCTGTGGCACTGACCACACCCATTAGGAGTGGAGCCAGTGACGGAAGTGACCTGGGTTACTAGGTCTGAGGAGGAGCGCGGTGAGGGGGTGCTCTCTTGCAAGCCACATGGGACAGGAGGACTTCCAGAGGCATTATTGGAAGCAGGAACCTGCTGGTGTTCACCTGTCTATGTTGTGAGTTATTTCTCCCTGAGTAAACATCTGTTTGGCCTAATTGTTTATCCTGATCCTTATTAAACCAAGATTAGGTTTCTTTATAAAAAAAATCAGGTGTCCCTACCCCAAATGACTTGACAGATTTTGATGATCCCTCCTAGAAGGTCTCACCCTCTCTGGGGAGTAGATGGGGAATGGGACAGGGGACATGGGGACAGGGGGTCATGGAAGGATGGGAGGAAGAAGGAATTGTAAAACAAGAAAAAAATATAAAATAAAATAAAAATCAGGTGTCCATAGGTATGTGGATTTATGTCTGGGTCTTCAATTCTATTCCCTTGATCAGTATGTCAGTTTTATGCCCATACCATGCTGTTTTCAATATTATGGCTTTGTAGCACAACTTAAAATTAGGAATAGTGATACCAGCAGTTCTTTTATTATTCAGGATTGTTTTGGTTATTTTTAGTTATTCTGGTTTGTGTGTGTGTGTGTGTGTGTGTGTGTGTGTGTGTGTGTGTGTGTAAAATTACCCTTCCAAGATCAGTGAAGAATTGTGTTGGAATTTGGTAGGGATTTCATTCAATGTATAGATTGCCTTTGATAAGTGGCCATTTTTACTATGTTAATCCTACCAATCTATAAGCCTGGGAGCTATTTCCATTTTCTGATATCTTCTTCAATTTTTTTTCAAATACTTGAAGTTTTTATACAAGTCTTTCACTTCCTTGGTTAGAGTTTCCCCAAAATAGTTTATATTTTTTGAGGCCATTATGAAAAACGTTGTTTACCTTATTTCTTTCTCAGTCCATTTGTTATTTTTATATGGAGGGTAGGCTACTTATTCTCATGATTTAATTTTGTATGTAGTTACTGTGCTGAAAGTGCTTGTCAGCTATAGGAGTTCCCTGGTAGAATTTTTAGGGTCACTTACATATACTATCATATCATGTGCACTTAAAAGTACTTTGATGTCTTCCTTTCCAATTTATAGACCTCTGTTATCCTTGTGTTGTCTTATTTGCTCCAGCTCAGACTTCAAGTACTATATTAAGTAGATATGAAAAGAGTGGACAAACATGTCTTGTTCTTGATTTTAGTGAAATTGCTTTTTCTCTCCATTTAATTTGAGGTTGATTGTAAGCCTGATGTAAACTGCCTTATTATGTTGAGGCATATCCCTTGTATCCTTGATCTCTCCAGGGCTTCTTTCATGAAGGGGCATTGGAATTTTGTCAAAGGTCTTTTCTGCTTCAATTGAGATGATCATGTGATTTTTGTCTTTCAGTTTGTTTATATGGTATATTACATTTATCAATTTACATATGTTGAACCATCCCTGCATCTGTTGGATAAAACCTGCTTGATCATTGTGGATGATCTTTTGATGTGTTATTGTGTTAGATTTGTAAGTATTTTATTGAGTATTTTTGCGTCTATGTTCCTAGGGGAAATAGGTCTATAATTCTCCTTTTTTGTTAGGTCTTTATGCAGTTTTGGTATCAGGGTAACTGTGGCCTCATAAAAAGAATTGGGCAATGCTCATTCTGTTTTTATTTTGTGGAGTGAATTGAAGAGTATTGGCATTAAGTCTTCTTTGAAACTCTGTGGAATTCTGCACTAAAATTATATGGACCTGGGCTTTTATGTTTTGTTTTGGTTGGGAAACTTTTAATGATTGCCTTTATTTTATTTGGGAGTAATAGATTTGTTTAAATTGCTTATCTGATCTTGATTTAACTTTCTTGAGTGATATATATTGAAAAAACTATCCATTTCTTCTAGGTTTTCCAGTTTGGTAGAGTATAGGCTTTCTTTTTTTTTCATTTGTTTGTTAGTTTTTGGTTGTTTTTAAGTATGCCCTTATGACTCTCTGGATTTCCTCAGTGTCTGTTCTTATGCTTCCCTTTTCATTTCTGGTTTTGTTTAATTTGGATGTTCTTGTTCTGCCTTTAAGTTATTTTGAAAAGGATTTGTTAATCTTACTGATCTTTCTCAACAACCAATTTTTTATTTCACTGATTATTTATGTTGTTTTGTTGTTGTTGTTGTTCTTGTTTTTGTTTTACTGATTTCATCCCTGAATTCGATTAATTTTTACCAACTACTCCTCTTGGATGTGGTTTCTTTCTTTGTTTCTTTCTTTCTTTTTGTTCTAGAGCTTTCAGGTATGCTATTAAGTTGCTAGTATGAAATCTCGCCTTTTTTTTTCTTTGTAGGCACTTAGTGCTGTGATCTTTCCTCTTAGCACTGCTTTCATTGTGTCCCATAAGTTTGGGTATGATATCTATTCATTTTTATTCAATTCAAAGGAGTCTTTGATTTCTGTCTTGACCAATTTTTTATTCTGTAGAAAGTTGTTCAGTTTGTAATCTTTGTGCTGTTGATATCCAGCTTATGTCCATGGTGGTCTGCTAGGATATAGAGAGTTATTTCCAGTTTTCTTATATTTGTTGAGACTTGGATTTTGTGTCCAAGTATATGGTCAATTTTGGAGAAAATTATATAAGGTGTTAAGAAGAGGTTATATTCTCTTACGTTTGAAAGAAATGTTCTGCAATTGTCTGTTGGGTCCATTTTGTTTATAACATCAGTTAGTTCCAACATTTTTCTGTTTAGTTTTTGTCTGGATGATCTGTCTGTTGGCAAGAGTGGGATACTGAAGTCTCCCACTATCAATGTGTAAGGGTCAATATGTGATTTAAGCTGTTCTAGTTTTTCTTTTACAAGCTTGGGTACCCTTGTGTTTGGGGCATAGGTGTTTGAATTAGTCAGGATTCTCTAGGGAAACAGATCTTATAGAATGAATCTATACACACACACACACACACAGAGAGAGAGAGAGAGAGAGAGAGAGAGAGAGAGAGAGAGAGAGAGAGATGGGAGATGGGATTTGTTGGAATGACTTACAGGCTGTGGTCCAGCTAATACAGCAATGGCTGCCTATGAACAGAAAGTCCAAGAATCCAGTAATTGTTCACTCCACTAAACTGGATGTCTTCAGTATATGTAAGCTGGTCTTCAGTATATGCTTGAATCCTGGAAAAGCAGGCTGTAATGCCAGTGACAGAACAGACTTGCTAGTGAGAGCAAGAACAAGCAGGCCAAGAGCTAGGCTTCCTTCTTCCATGTCTTTATATAGGCTTCCAGCAGAAGGTGAAAATTAGATGATTAGAGGTGAGTCTTCCCACCTCAAAATATCTGGATTAAAGGTGTGCCTTCCCATCTCAAAGATCCAGATTAGAAGTAGATCTTCCCACTATGGTTAGGAAGATTATAATTATAGGTGTTGATGTCTGGTCTTGTCTTCGTAGGTGGGATGTTTTGTTCCTTGGCTTGTTTCCTATAAGGTTCTTAGGAGATTGTTGTGGTTGTGTAGTGTCTGGTAGAATTCTTCTGTGGTTCTGATAAGTGTGGGTCCTGGGAGTTCTAGGTAAAATGTGTTTCTGAAGATGACACTTCAAAATGGAGTGGGTTGGGCTGGGCTGAGAGTATTCACAGGAGGAGTAAAAGCAAGGTGTTCCACCAGGATCTGTTTAGTTAGTCCCCTGGGAATGGGGCCAGAGAGTGAGGAAGACCCACAGCAGAAGGTCTACTATAGAGCTAGGGGTAAGACTGGTGGATTGGATGAGGAGAAATGGAGGGAGAGATGACTACTTGCTTGCTTAGTCAGATTGTCTGTGGGTTCCCAGGAGTTCCTACTGGAGACGGGGGTGGGGGGTGGAGGGGTGGGGGGTGGCTAGAACAAAGCAAATAGTTTGTGGAGGGAGTTAGAAGGGAAAGATATATGAGATCTGATGGATATGGGGGCAAAGGGGGAAGGGAGTCTGCAGCAAATATTCTGTTGCAGAGCTGGGAACGAGGCTGGGGGACTGGACTTGAAAGAACAGGAGGAGAGGTGAAGATCTACCTTAACCCCACCTGTTTCCCTGGCTGGAGAAGCTGGAGTGTGAGAAAGCAAAGATTTAGGAAAGCAACATCTGTGTACTCTACTGGAGTTGAAAGCTCCTGGGGGAGGGGCTCCTAGCAGGTGGTTTGCTATATGCTGTAGCGCTCAGGATGAGACTGGGGAATTGGATTTGGAGTAGCTGATGGAGAGGTGAAGATCTGGTATGTTAGCCTTCCTGTTTCCTTGACCAGAGTGAACTTTATCTTTCATCTAAAGCTGGAAGATAGTATAAAAATTGTACATCAGCAGATAATAATGCCGTTGAAATCCCTAAAAATGGCCCATGAATAATTGAAATAACACAGATATATTGACTTGAATATCACATGAAAGATTTGGCTTGTGTCTAGATACCACAGTAAACAGAATAAGTATCTTGAACTTAAAACTGCACACAGCATAGAGAGGTGTTCTCACAGCAGTAGCTCCCAGGGGAGATCTGAGAGTAGCCAAGGGACCAGACCACAGAGTCCTCTTTCTTCTCACTCTCCTTCACCTGAAATAAAAGCCAGAGTCATCCACTGCTCTTGTTAAGTAACTCACTCTGGGCTCTTACTCTCTAAGGATGTAGCTGCATTTATAAATTTCTTGCATGAATGAAGAGATTACACTTCACTATAAACTGTGCTGGAAAATCTGCTCACCCCAAAGCAGGAGATTAGCCCCACAACAACTACTAAGGAACATCCCTGGCCACCAAAGACAATGAAGTATGTACCAATGCAAATGATCTGTAACTTCATTAACTCCAGAAGGGAACTAAAGAGAATAACCAGTACCCAACTTGTCCCCTTGCTCTAATCTCTGTGGACTGTTACAGTGTGGAGAAGTGAAATGAAATTGTATTATTCCAGCTGAGTAACAGAGGGAAGATACCTGATCCTAAAGACCTTCCTGTTGAACCTGCCCTGCAATACTATCATGTTCAATGTCAGCACTTAAGTTCAGTTTCAATAGAGATCTCCCTCACCCACATACTGAGCCAAAGCCCTTTATCTCATTGCTGTTTGATTAAAGAGTGCACAGGATTAAAGTGAGGAGATAACTTTTAAACTGAAGGAAAGAGGAATTTCAGTTGTCATAGCTGGAACCTGCCGCCAAGAGGGTAAACTGGTTTCTGTGTCAGGTTCCGGAGGAATGGGCTGCAAGCAGTGGGTCTAAGTGGTGTTTCCTATGCGCTCCTTTCCCCATCATCCTCCACTGTGCTTGAGTGCCCTGGGCTCTGCTTGCAGAGAACAAGCAAGCACTGGACTTGCTTGTGGGTATTTCACTTCTTGGAGAAAGGCTGGGGGTGGGGGGGCAAGGCTGCAGAAAAGACATATCAGGATAAAGTGTGAGTCTTATGTTGCTCTTCCAAAGCTTCAAATTAAATGATGTTTTCTGAAAGAAAGAATTTTCTGAGATTAAAAAAAAGAAGAAGAAAGAGCTCATTCAAATACTACCAAACAAGAGTTAATTACTCTATGTGGGGTTTCCAGTTCTCCACCCCTGCTTCCCTCTCCAACTTCCTCCCCCTTTCTTCCTATGTCTCTCTCTCTTTCCCTCTCCTTGCCCCGACCACACACACACACACACACACACACACACACACACACACACACGGCTATCAAGGTCACATTCTGAGCTCATGCCATCTGCCATTCTGCCACTGTCCACATTATGTCATTTGTTTCTGTTACAGAGATTGCCAAAGGAGACCCCAAAGTCTGAAGAATACGGCCCTTCCTGGAATATGAAGGGTAGCTATTGCTACACGATTTCCTCTCTTTAAACCTGGATAGCTGAGCATGGCTGTGGGTTCACAGAAAGCCAACTGATCCAATTCACAATGCATCAACTTTTCAGATTGGTTTTGGGGCAAAAAGATCTTTCAAGAGCCGGGGACCTCTTCTCTTTAGATGATGCTGAAATTGAAGACAGCCTGACGGAAGCATTGGAGCAGATTAAAGTCATTAGCTCATCTTTGGTAAGTAAATTGATTTGTAGAATAGACCTCTCAAGTGGCCAATCTCAGAGTGAAAGACTAAATGCCTTCCAGCAAAGGGAAAGGGGGAAGGCCAGTGATATGTGTAATACGTGGTTTAATTGGTATCTTAGAAAAATAACACTGTACAAGCCATTATCTTAGGCCAGCTTTTGCCCACTCACAGGGACCTGAATGCTAGAAATCGCAAACTACAGTGGGATTCTCACAAATGGATTCTTTAGGGGCTATTTTTACATCCTTGAAATGTCATGGAGAAGAGGGGTGTAACAAATTTAAGAAAAGCAGACCTGCCAAGCTGCACAACTACATCAGCAAACAAGGCAGGGTGGGTGTGTGGTGGCAGCTGAATAATGAAAGAAGGCAGGTGACACCTCTGGCACACTGGTAATGTGAGACACGGACTGCCAGAGCGCTGCTGCCAGAAATGACAGTTGCCCAGGGCTTGATGACGCTGATTCTGTTTACTTATGCATTGCCTCGTTCTCTGTAAAAAAAAAAAAAAAAAAAAAAAAAAAAAAAAAAGTCCTTTCTTTGCTTCATTTTCTACCCTCCAGTCTCCATTTAATTCAGCCCCATGATTAGTCCCAAATATGAGCGTATACCTTTAAGATCCCAATCAAGCCTCCCCTTCCTTTGTTTTGTCTCTATGTCAAAATGATATGTTCTGAAAACACACCCCAAAGCGGAGATACATGCAGTACCCAGTGTGGTATGATGTTGACCTTCTTGGTTGGACTCGGACCTTCTTTGAGATTAGTCCTACTTCAAAGACCTCAAGCACTAAGCACCTGTCACACCCACATCCTCACAACTCAATGGGGATTGTCCACACTTAGTATAGGCGCCATCTGGGAGGGGAAAGTTGTGGGGCTCTGCACATTGACATGTAACAGCCTCTTCCATAAGACTTTTAAAAGGAGAATGGGCAAGCCATGAGGCTTTCTCCGTATACCTTTCATCATGTTCATTTGCCCTTCACTTTTTTTAAAAAAGAGTTGTTTATTCATTTTGTGTGTGTGTGTGTGTGTGTGTGTGTGTGTGTGTGTGTGTGTGTGTGTGTGTATAAGTGCTCTGTGTTCATGCACACCAGGAGAAGGAATCTGATCCAGTTACAGATGGTTTCGAGCCATCATGTCTTGTTAGGAATTGAACTCAGGACCTCTGGAAGAGCAGACAAGTGCGCTTAACCATTGAGCGATCTCTCCAGCCCCTGTTCTTCACATTCAGTGTTTCAATTCCCATACTGACCAATGAGGCCATTGCCTTAACATTCTTCTTTGATAGTTCATATTTTTTCCCAGACCATTAATCAACTATTCTGACTGAAAACATAAAGTTCATTTTCACTTTCTGGTTAGTATTTTTGTGCTGTTTCTATCAGGTCCCTCATTCACTCCCTTAGAAATAAGCCAGCTGAATATGCCATTGCTATTTATCTTCCTTGGAAAAACAAACCTCCTCGGACTAAGGTCCCGAAAGCCTGTGCTGTTTCCACCAGAGGTCACTAGTACCCTGTGCTTTCTTTTGTTTCCTTCAACCTGCCTCACAGATGTCAGATAAAGGACTTATAGGACTGGTCCTGTTATATGTCCCCACTGGTTCAGGAAGGGTGCTGCTTGAGTCTAGCAGCATACAAGGGCTGTTGGAACTAAATCCTATAACCAGCATCCCACCTAGGTGACAGTTGATGACTTTTTTTTTTTTAATTAACTTCCATCTCATTGACTTCCTTTACCTATCCCCAGGGAGCAAAAGAAACATGGTGACTTACCATTTACGAGTGTCCAGCTTGGGGTACTGGTTGCAAGCCACTCCTTTTCCTTTTTTGATTAGTCTGTTGTGCTGACTTGGCTGACTTGCCTATTAGCTGTGTTAACTCTATTCCTCATGATATGACCCAGGTCTCTCTTACAGTTTGGTGGCCCTTCCCTGATCACCCTAGATCATAGTAATTAATTCTTATTCTCAATTTTTCTTCAAAAACAGAACTAGAAGTTTCCTTTGGAACTGCCTTTTCCAACATGTTTCCAGTACCCTTGGGACTCCAGACAAATGGCCTCTTCTAATTGCTAAATAGTGAATCTGGGAATGCTGTTTTGACATTTTCCCCCTACTCTTAAAATTCTCTTTGTTTACTGTCATCTCTGTATCACAAGGCTCTTTGATGGGGCCTCAGGAAGGCTCCTACTATGGATGGCTCCTACTCTACCATCAACAGAAGAATGGGAAAGAGTAAGACCCTCCATCTGATCTTAGCAATTAGAATTTAGTTTCCCAGTAACTCTGATAAAGAAATCAGCGGCAAGTGATTTATAATGCTGTTAGTAGCCAAAGAGGTAGTACTTTCTTTCTATGCTCTTTAAAACTGTATCTGTTTTACTCTTACTTCTGAGATCAGGAACTTCTGCCTTGCCTTCAAGTCTGGGCAGCATCTATTACCACTCCCAGCTGCAGCAGCGAGGTCATTTCATGCTTATCTAGACTTACACTGTTGCTGAAGATTCAAGAAGCTTGACAAAGATACAGCTCTTTCAACAACTGTTGGAGGTTAAAAGTTACAATGTGTGATAGCATTGTTTATCATCTTGACAGGATGTGAAATCAGCTAGGAGCAAACCTCCAAGCACACTTGTGAGTCATTTAGATTAGGTTCATCTTTAGCATGTCTGTGAGGAATTGCCTTGGTTAGATTCACTGATGTGGGAAAGACCCATCCTAATAATGTTGTTACCTTTCCCTGGACTTGGGTTCTGGACTATGTGAAAAGGAGAAAGCTAGTAGAGCACAAGCATTCATTGCTTTCTGCTTCCTAACTTTGAACACAACTAAGCTAAGCTGCTTCAAGTTCCTTGTACCAGAACTTCTCAGCCATGATAAACTGTATCCTGGAATCGTAAACACAAATAAATCTGTTCTTCCTTAAGTTGCTCTTGTCAGAAAATTAATCACATCCACAGAAGAAACTAAGACATACCACATTTGTCCTTTTACCCAGAAGAAATCTTGCTATTCAAACATTTTACTCATTGTTTGTTCTAGTCTCTTATCTCAGCCATTAAGATCCAGCCTCCATTCCTACAAGAAAAACTTCAAACCTTTGACCAACAATTGTCAGATGTCACCTTCTCTTTCCAGCTGAACATTTTTAATATCTGTGGGTTTTCCCATGATATGGAAGGGGTCTATGTCAGGGAAAGGTTGTACCTCCTGGCATCCAACATGAACCCTTTAACTCTATGGCCAGCAAAACGCAACTTGTCAGTATGTGGGGAAAGCTATATAAATTCTGCTATCTAAATACAACATTGATATAAATGACAACAGCTTATCTGTTTATAATGAAAATGGTAACATATGTGTCATAATTCTGTGTCTCATGTTGCTCTGCCCAAGTCTCTGTTCTGACTTTTAGAGAGGGAATATTGTTATTGATTGTATTCCATCATCCCCTATTGCTATCCTATTCAAGCCTCATTTCCTGAACAACATCCAACTCACCTGTATAGTCTCTTATACACTGTGTCTCTATTGAGGCCCCTGAGCTGGATAATCCTGTTCAGTTCATACAAGTAGACTTCATTGATTTCATTCCCTAGTTTTTGTTTGTTTGTTTGTTTGTTTTTTAAACTCCCAAATAAATACAGGGAAACTTATTCTTACTTATGTATGCCCAGCCTTAGTTTGGCTTGCTTCTAGCCAGCTTTTCCAACTTGAACTGTCTCGTTTCTCTTTAACTATGTTTTGCCTTGGCTTTTTACTTTTCTTTAGTCTATATGTCTTTCTTTCTTTCTTACTCCATGACTGGCTGTGTGGCTGTTTGACTGGCACCTGGTGCTCTCTTTCTCCTATTTCTCTCAATCCTCAATCCTCTCATTCTTCCTGGATTTCTCCTTTTATTTATTCTCTCTGCCTGGCAGCCCCACCTATCCCTCTCACCTGCCTAGCTATTGGCCATTCAGCTCTTTATTAGACCAATCGGTTGTTTTAGACAGGCAAAGTAACACAGATTTACAGAGTTAAACAAATGCAACTTAAAAGAATGCAACACATCTTTGCATCATAAAAAATATATTCCACAGCATAAATTAATTTAACACATCTTAAACTAATATTCCAGAACAATTCTCAAAGAGAAATCTTGTATCCAAGTTCTCAGAGAATACCTCACTGTAGCTCTAAGTACTACCCACATTCTCAACACTCTGGGTCCCCTTGCTTGTGATCATCTTAATTTGTTATTGAATTTATCTTTTTTTATACTTGGATCAATTGCTCAGAGCCATTACTAATGCTAATTAGATAAAGTGTTCTACTTCTAAAATACCATTTTAATAGCAATAGTACACATTTTCCACATTTATCCTGAGAAATTCTAGGATTTTAAAGGTGAATCAAATCTTATAGCCAGGCCATTTTTTTTAAAAAAAAGCAGATTATATTACATTTAAACCACTGCAAGCACATGCTTGGGCTTAGACCCTTATGCTAAGAAATACCATCAGTTAGACACCATGATTCTGTCAAATATATTTAGTCATCACTCTAAGATTTGTAGAATCAGAACATTTGTCAGGTCGGCCTCAATTCCTTCCCCCAGAGTTACTTGCAAAATAATCAGCCCTTACTGGATTCCAGTTCCCAGTTGGTGGCCACTTTTCCTACCTCTCAGCACATTGCTGTCAACCATTTTGCTACCTGCTTTGCTTTGAACTCCTCACTGGAATGTCTTACTAAGTTCCCAAGTATCCATTTAATTTTGATTTTTTTTTAATTCCAAATCATTTCTGGACTACCTTTATTGTTAGTTTTCTTTCTTATTAACTGAGCTTTCTTTCCAGAGAACTTCAAATAAGATCATCTCTTTATCCAATCTTCTACTTTTCAGTACACTCTTGCTCCATGCCCAACCCACCCTCCAGTTCTCTTGGATGTTTTAAAACACTGAAACAAATTGGGCAAACAATATCCCCTTATCTAAAATATTAGACACCTACAAAAATGGTTCATCTGTGTCATTCTACACCATACTCCCCAGGGCTCAGAAAGAGAAGGAGGGAGGTTGTAAGAACCAGAGGTCAGGAAGAATGAGAGCAAAACATTGTCTTGTGGACACAACAGGCTCCTGAACTTATAAACTCACAGAAGCTGTGGTTGCCTACACAAGACCTGTGCAAGATCAAGCCAGTCAACTTTCCAGCATGAGGAATGGAGGAATTTTTAAGCCCTTGCATCTAGCTGGGGAGCTATCTGCAGCTATTGGCTTCTGGGGGAGGGAGAGTTACTTTTCTTTAAGGGTGTGGCCCTTGGTAGGTTGCCCATGCTTCATTAGATGGCCCCATACCCCTGAGTATAAATTGACAGCACACATTTATCTCAATGGTTTTCTTTTTAAATGTATTTATTTTATTGTTTGTGTGTGAGAGTGTTTTGTCTGCATGTGTGTATGTGTAACACATGCTTTTCTGGTGCCTGCAGAGTTAAGAAGGAATTGGATCCATGAGACTCAATTATACATGGTTGTGAGTCACCGTATGAGTACAAGGAATTGAGCTTTGGTCCTCTGAAATAGAAATAAGTGGTCTTAACTGCTGAGCCATCTTTCCAGTCCTCAATATGAGGTTATTTTTTAAATTTATTTATTTAAAAATGGGGACACAAAGTTATGAGCTGATAAAGAGGTAAGGATAAATCTGGGAGGAGTTAGGGGGAGAAGTAGGAAGTGAATGTGATCAAAATAGAGTGTATGAGATTCTAAAAGAGTTGATAAAATATATTTTGAAAAGAAATAACAATAAAGCCAGAGAGAGAGAGAGAGAAAGAGAGAGAGGGAGGGAGAGAGAGAGAGAGAGGGAGGGAGAGAGAGAGAGAGAAGGAAGGAAGGAAGTAGAGGAAGGAAGGGAGAAAGTGAGATTTGGCACAATTGAAATTCTTGCATATTTCTTTCCAATACAATGTCCTCCATTAGATCCTTAAGTTAACCTGTAACTGGACTGTGGTATTTAGTCATGTGTTGTTCAATTTCTACATTAGAAATGCATGACTTTAAAGTTAATAGTTAAACTTTTATATAAGGTTTAAAAACTAGAAAAAATTTAAAAGTTTTTTGGTGTATATCATAATATCTGAAACACACAGATTTTTAAGACCAGTTGTTTTTCTTTACACTGAGAATCTTAGAAGTATATAAAAACTAGAAAAAAATTTAAACTTTATATAAATACTTTTATAGTTTTGATATTGTTTTTAATTTATCTAGCTGGGTACATGTAGCTTCATTCATGTAGTGGATGTAATATTCTATTATATGGACGTACCACTATTTGTCCATTCTTCTTTTTGATTGACCTTCACTACTTAAATAGTAGTTAAACTTCCAATATTTTAATATGCACCAAATTGCTTTCTAATATGAAGGGTGTATGAAGGCTCAGGTTGCTTTCATCATCAGCTCCCTACATCTATCAGGTGTTGAAACTTATTTTTTTATCTAAGAAAGTTTAGTGAAGCAGTATGTAAATGCAAATTAAATTGATACCTCATCATTACTAGTAAGGGCAAGTATTCTTCATGTGTTCATGTACCATTTGCCACTTGGGTTTGTATAAAGTGTTGTCTCTAGTCATTTGCTTTCTTTCTCTTTTGTTGTAGGGAAGGGTATTGAGACAACATCATATTTGCAGAAAAAGGCTGGCCTAGCACTGGCTATGTAGTCCAAATAGAGTTGAACTAGATCCTGTTGTCACAGCCTCTCAGGTTCTAGGATTACAGGTGTGCAGCACCACACTTGGCTTAATTTCTTTTTTCTTTCAAAGGGCTTTAATGTTCTTTTGGTTCTTTTTTTCTTTTTCTTTTTCTTTTTCTTTTTCTTTTTCTTTTTTCTTTTTTTTTTTTTTTTTTTTTTTTTTTTTTTTTTGCCTTAGATGATTTATTTATTTTTACTTCTTTCTTATTTTACATATCGATCCCAGTTCCCTCTCCCTCCCTTCCTTGACCACCCTATCATCTCACCCCCCCCCCCCACACACACACACGCTCCATAGGGAGGGAGATGCCTTCCAGGAAGGATCAACAAAAATCTGTCAAGTCATTTGGAGTAGGGACTAGGCCCTCTCTCCTTCCTCTAGGTTAAGGGAGTGTCCCTCCATGGGAAATGTGCCCCCAAAGTCCTTTTGTGCACCAGGGATACATCCTGGTTCCACTGTCAGAGGTCCCTTAGACTGCCCAGGCCTTCCAGTGTTCAGGAGGTCTGAGTTGGTCCAATGCTGGTTTCCCAGCTATCAGTATGGGGGCCATGAGGTCCCCCTTGTTCAGGCCAGTTGTCTCTGTGGGTTTCTGTAGCCTGGTCTTGGATAAGACCAGGTTCTTTTTGGTTCTTATACGGTTCTTTGTCACTTATGCCTGTTGTACATCGAGTATTCCAGAATGAAGCTTGTCCCTTACTGTGTATGCCTGGTTAGACAAGTGTACCCAAAATCTGCTCTGGTTTGTTCTTATTCTCTAAGAGTTTCATGAATGATTCTGATAATATGCTGATTGGAAATTCTTTGTATCTACAAACTATTTTGAAAAATATTAACACCACAATGTCAGGGTTTTCTTTGCTGGAGACATTGCATTACCATTCACTTATTTCAGTCTCCTTTAATATCTTCTAAACAAAATTGTGTGGGGTTTTTTCCCTAAGTTTTTCCCCTGTATGTATGTCTCATGCTCATGGAAGAGAGAGGAGGACACTGGATGCTCTGGAACTGGAGCTATGGATGGTTGTGGGCTATCACTCAGGTGCTGGGAACAGAACCTCCAGGGGCACTATTTAAGTGATGTGCATCTTTCTCTAAGTGTGCAAGCATCATATATTCTTAGTTAGGGCTAAAGATGACATTTTAAGTCTTTTTTACTTCTTTTCAAGTGAATGTAATGCAATTACTTTATTTGATATTGTTGTACTATGACAGGTGTGATAGGAGTGTGAAAGCCTAGCGTGTGTGTGACAGTCAGAGGGCAACTTTGTATAGTTCATTTTGTCCTTCCACTTAATGTGAATCCTAGGGATGAACTCAGATCAGTAAATGCTTCACCACTTAGCCATGTTATTAGTACCAAAGACATTTTTTTAGTGATTTTATATTCTGCAAAATTAATCAACTGTAATTCTGACAATCTGTACATTTCGTCATTTATGGGTGACGGGACTAAGTTAAGAGCTCTGGTTGCTTTTCCTGAAGACCCAGGTTCAGTTCCCAGCACACATGCAGTACCCCACAACCATTCATGACTCCAGTTCCAGAGAATCCAATGCCCTCCTCTGGCCTCCATGAATCAGGCATAGAAGTGTTGCACAGGCATACATGCAGGCAAAACATTAACACATTAACACTCGTAAAAAATAAAACTAAAAATAAATTGTGTTTAGGATGTGCTTAAAGGGTTCACACAAAGAAGGTGGATGATTTCTGAGTTGCTGTGGATGCCATTGTGAAACACAAGGCACTAGAGAGCATGTTTCCACTGGAGAAGGGAACTGGGGGCTGAGGAGCAGGGCAGATGGGGCTTATCGGCTCTGCTCTGCACTGCCAACCTTGTTTTCTGTGTCATTTGTACCATAGCTATGCCTTATCTTTTAAGTTAATAAGAATTTGGAGCTGGATGGCTCAGTGGTTAAGAGTACTGGTTGTTCTTCCAGAGGACTAAAGTTTGGATTCCAGCACTCATGTGGCAGATCATAGCCATCTATAACTCCAGTCCTAGGAGATCTGAAACCCTCTCTGTCCTCTTTAGGCATTCATGTGTTGCATAGATGGACATGCATGCAGAAAACCCATACACATAAAATGAAATAAAACTGTTTAAAGATTTACATACAAAAACACTAAACAGTTTAAGTTTCTAATCTTGGAAAGAAAACGTAGGTGGATTTTTCTGTTCCACCATGACACACAGACTATTATAAATTTTGAAATCTTGGCCAGTAGCTTAGATTTGTTTCTAACTAGCTCTTATAATTTAAATTAACCCATTTTTATTAATGTCCTGCCACGTGCCTCCTGGCTGTTAGCTCTCGTCCTGTACATCCTTCTTTCTCTGCATCTGGCTGGAGATGAAGCCTTCTTCTTCCCAGCATTCTCTCTGACCAAAAAATCCTGCCTAGCTATTGGCCATTCAGCTTTTTATTAAACCAGCCAAAGTGACACAATCTTCACATTGTGTAAAAAAAAAAATTTCAAAATATTTCCTTTTTGTCTAATAAAAAGGACAAGTTTTAACTCTAGCATAGTAAAATTATATACAATAAGAGTGATTATCAGGTAAGAAATACATTTACGATGTCCAGTCCACTTGTATTTGGCAAATTTTGACAAAGTCCTCTATTATCTAGCCTATCTTAGTTCAAAGTTTTATGCTGAAACTATTTTTGTCATAATTTGTATTACTATCCCAAAAAATTGACTGTTCAGCTTTTTATTAAACCAAACAGAGTGACACATCTTCACTGGAAAAGATTATTCCAGAACAGGAATAAAAAATACAAAACTCAATTGATTTAACTCTCCAAACTCCTACTCTGTTAATAAATATTTAGCAGTTTTGAAAAGGAATGATGAAGCATATGCAGACTTCTAACTCAAATGTTGCCTTAATATCTTTAGTAGGAAAAAATATTGTTCCAAAGGAGGATCAAAAAGAAAGTGAAGTCAGCTAAGAAAAAAGAGACCTAACACTTGTTGCCTGATTCCCAATGGAGGAAATACAAATGGCCAATAAACACATGAAGATATCATCCTAACTTTGATTCAAGAAAGTGCCTATGCCAAACAGTAATGAGATATTGTTTTCCACTGGTTAAATTAGCAAACATTAAAAATACTTTGTTCCTGCAAAAGCACAATGAAGGTGTTATATTTTTACCCAGACAATGGGACTTTAAATTAGTGAGGTCATCCTTGAGGGTAATTTAGTAATATGTAGTAAGAGCCTCCAAATTATTACTGTCCTTTGCCTCGGAAAATTACTCCTCTGGAGAAAGAAGCCTGGGGTACATGTGTAGATGGGGGTTTGAGGTGTTTATTCCCCCCCCCCATTGTAACAGTAACAGTAAAAAATGATGTTAGGAGTGATGTTAGCAGGCCAACTGAATGGGATGGTTCAGGCGTCTGAATGCTTGCCTACTTTTAGTCTCCTACTCTGTGAAACTCCCATTGTGGTGTTCAGTAACACCCATTTCCCAACTCAAAGCAATAAACATTTTTGTCATGTATGTTTGTTTTTTGCATTTAAAAATTTTAAGAGACCATACTTTTCTTAGTGAAGATGATGACATATTTGAGAGGTAATTAAGACAAGGAGAAGGGAGGAAATTTGAGTGGAGAAAGCTAACTTGGGTTTGTTACTTACTGGAGTTGAAAAGGAGGAAATGAAACACTGTGTTCTATTGGATTCTGAAAAAGAGCTGATAAGGGAAAATTATAAAGTAATGTGAGTTTTTTTCCATATACATGACTAAAATAAAAATTACTGTAAAAAAAAAAAAAGTAACTTCTATCTCGTAGGGACTTGAAACCAAAATGACCTGAGGAGTCACCTGCTTGCACACTAATGATCCAGCTCCTCTGGCCAGCTGTCACCCTCCCTTTTATGAGTGACAGCAGGTGCTTGGATCTATATTCTGCCTCTTCCATAAGAGGAAGGCCAACTGTAAAGGGTTTTACAGCCTCACTCCTTAGCACACAGTGACACACAGCATTTTCAAAATGACTCATTACTGTTTCCTTTTAAGGACAACTTTCCAGAGTGCTTATTAACTTGAAGGTTTTCTTTCTAAATAGGATTACCAAACTAATAATAATGACCAGGCAGTGGTTGAAATCTGTATCACAAGGATCACAACAGCCATCAGAGAAACGGAATCCATTGAAAAGCATGCCAGGGCCCTGGTGGGACTGTGGGATTCCTGCTTGGAACACAACCTGAGACCTGCAGGGAAAGACGAAGACACTCCACATGCAAAAATCGCATCTGATATTACGAGTTGCATCTTGCAGGTATGTCACGGCACAGCAGCAGGCAATTTAATACTGACTTGGCAGCTTATGTGAACACATGATGTCTCTGAACTGAGAGGCAATTTTTTGTGCCTCTTAGATACTGTAAAAAGACACTGTAAGCCATTGATAGATTAAACCAGCAGGTTGCTAACTAATAAAGTGAGAAAATCCTACTGAGTCCTTGCTGTGTCCCTGCAAACTATGCTACAAAGAATTAAAACTAATACCTAAGCAATCATGAAAGTATGGGGAGGGCCAGAGCAGGGTGGCTGGTGCCCTTCTCTATCACTTCCCACTTTCTCTTGACACAGGGTCTCTCACTGAACCTGAACTTCAGCTTTGCAGGCACATTCAGCCATGCTCAGCTTTGTAGGTGGATGCTAGAGGTCTGAACTTGGGCCCTCATGCTTGTTTAGCAAATTGTCCTGTCTACTGAGCCATCTCCCCAAACGTCACTGACTCCTTTTAAGTCTATTTCTCTATGCACTCTATGCACTCTTCTGTTTTAAACATGAGAAATGAGCAAATCTGTGTCTTCAAGACCAGATTTGCTGTTTCTTTACATCTCTGTTTGGCCTTTGTAAACTAAGGGTAACAACACCTACTGTTTGGAACTGTGGGACATCAAGGTGACATGACATGTGAAGTGCTTACCTTTGACAATTGCAGTGCAGTCAGTGATCAGTAAACAAGATAATCTGTAGCTAGAAAATAAGTTCACTGCCTTGCAGGCCAATAGAAACAAGTGTTCAGCTCACTCCAGCTAGGACACAAAAATACTAAAATCTTGTACTGCAGACTTGTGATGGTGGATGGACATGAAGAAGGGCTGTCATTGCAATAGCTTTCTATATGTGGTGTCAACGAGACATGGAACACCTAACTCAAACCACAACTTACCCAAGGCTAGGAGCTCCTCTGACCAAGTTACTATATGGATTCAGTCATTGTCCATCTCCTGTAGAACCCCTGAAAAGAAAGATGAGACATTCTGCTTTCTAAAATGAATACAAACTTGGAGAGGACAGATGAGTATGAACATGTGGCATGGGATTATTATAACTATTGGCATAGTTGATGTACTAGAATGAAATTCTAGAGAAATTAGACTCTCTAACCTCATTGGATGAGTCATGGCTTTTGCTCAACTACTTTGCTTAGTAGACCAGATGACCATATGTTAATCAGCATTCCATTATCTGTTGTCTTATCTCAGCTATGACTGTGGAAGGGCCTATGAAGAGAAAAATAATCCAAGTTGGCTGACAATGGGCCAAAAGGGACTAGAAGTAATCCACAAATCAGGAAGTAAATATTTTTCTGCATTATGAATGGACCTAATCTCTAGCCTTCTTGGTTGCACACACACTGCTCATGTAGGCTTCCCCAGTCAATATTGTTGAATTCTTATGAGGAAAACTGGTTGTATAAAGTTCAAAGTTTTCTAAACAAGCAATCCCCTCTCCATTATTTACCTCTGGGTGATCTCGGATGAATTAATACTTTGGTGCCTTTATTGCCTCATCTATAAAGTACAAATTATAAGAGTAATTGCCTTGTGGTTTTGTTGCAATGAATACATGACCAGACAGTAAATAAAGGAAAAATATTCAGGATGTAGGAAATAACATATGATCATTACTCCAGCTGATACTATCATCTGCAGGAGACTGTACGACACTATATGACAGTCTCTTTATTTTTGCCTGGG